>NC_054827.1:83438123-84090851 GCF_018345385.1 Vulpes lagopus | reverse complement strand
AAATCAATCATTAATATTTTTTTTCTGTTAGATCAGTGTGGCTTCCTGTTCAGTCTCTGATCAAAAGTCAACCTCCCCTTGTACCAATTGTGTAAAGGCAGAAATGGAAGACCAGACATGCTGTTAGACTTAGCTGGGAGATAGGTTTGCCCCTCCAGATACACTCTGTACTCTTCTCCTCCTTTGTGCCCCATGAGACTCACTGTACAGATTGTTACTCTGGGGTTCAACCATGGGGAGCAATGGTAGGTGATCACAGGGAAAGAGAAGGCTGACATCAGTGTGTGTTCTCTTTTGGTTTCCTCCCACAGGGTTGGGAAGAAGCCATAGGCTGCCTCTGTCCGTACAATAAAGCCATTAGCCTCTATAGGACCCCATCTCCACATTGCCCTCTCTGCCTCCTAGTTCCCAACTGTTCCATCTTCTCGACACACCAGGACCGAGGTAGTAAGACCTCACCACTATCGGCCCTGGAGTACTGCACTACAAACCGTGAGCCACCCACCTTTATAAATAGTTCCTTTATTAAACTGTCTTTAACTTATCCAAGTTGACTGTGCCATCTGTTTCCTACTGGATTCCTGACTGGCAGAGTGTGTTAGATGCATGGAAGTAACCCAGTTCATATCGGTCATAGGATGGGCACGCTACCTTATGGTCTGGAAGACCACACATCAGTTCCTTTGGGTTTGTTCCACTGCATCTGATTGTGGGCTTTTACACGGCTGTATCTTTAGTGCCTTCCTTACCACCACTAAACACTAGTCATGCAATTGTTGCAACTGCCATTTTTGTGCGTCAGCTGTGCATAAACATAGCCACATGGCAACTGGTTGGTCCTGAGGTGATGTTCTCTGCCTTAAATTTCCAAAATAAAGTATGACACTCCTCAGCTTGAAATCATAAACAGGTTTGGTTTTCAATGCTTGTGACAGAATTAGGAGTGAAGAAAAGAGTAGGAGTCAAGTTACACATGCGCATAACAACTTTCTCTGAGAAAAAAAAAAACCAATATTTTTGAAGCGTTATGGCCATATATGGGGGAAGTGAAAAGAGTAGGGAAGGGAGATTATTTTAAAGCTGCCGGCCCCCTCTGTTTCTCTGAATAGAGGCATGCCTTTATTTTTAAGAGAAGACCTTTTCCCCTTTATTTTTGGGAGACCCATTCCAGTGGGTCTTTGATTTCTACAAGTTTCAGGACACGCTCCTACTTTGGAATGAATTGGTAAAAAGGAGGAGCTGAGCTGTTCTTCATTAAAAAGTTGATGTCATTTTCTTCTTCTACAAAAGGTTTTATTTTTATTTTTTTATTTAAAGATTTTATTCATGAGAGATACACAGAGAGAGGCAGAGACACAGGCAGAGAGAGAAGCAGGCTCTTTGCAGGGACCTCAATTCAGGACTCAATCCCAGAACCCTGGGATCACGCCCTGAGCCAAAGGCAGACGCTCAACCACTGAGCACCCAGGCATCCCAACAAAAGGCTGTATTTTTTTTTTTTAAAGGCTGTATTTTTAATGTAAACTTTTACTTTAAGAAAAATTCCATTTGTTTTCTCTGGGGTCTTAATTCCAAAAAGTGAAAAATTATTGGCAGAAGGGCTTCCCTCTTCAATAGAGGGAAGCAATCTGGTGGTAGATGTGCTGAAAGTAAGAGAAACCTCTGGTAGAGGTGGGTGGAGGAGTCGATAAACTCTGGAAGTAGTCCAGTAGAGTATGCACAGTTTTAAGTGTTGCTTCACTGTATTAGAAATCTTTCTTTCCTCAAATCCTCAGGGTTGTTTGTTAAGGCTTGACTGACCTTTTCAGGAGTAAAGAATGAGCCCTTCCCTTGCTGGGGATAGGGAGGGAGAAATCAGCTCCAGCCCTACTTGGCCACCTACGGATGGTGCAATGTGGTCTGCCATCACATGTTTGTATCAGACTTGTTGGGGTCAGGGTAGCATGCGAGGTGGATTTATGAAACAGACCAATGTGCCAGGAATGTTTGGGGGAAAGGAGACTGCTAAAATTTTTATATATATTTCCTAAGTATCATGTGGTCTTAGGAATATTGTTTTAGCACCAAAGGGAAGTGTAATTTTTTAACACTACCTTTAGGAAAATCTGTATTACGGAGGCTTCCTTATAAGAAATATCTTCAATGCTTACCACGTGGCAATACTTTTGACTTTTAACTTTGAGTCTTTTCTCCTTAAAATATGGTGGAAATTAAGATACTTTGATTACTTTGATTTCGTATAAGGATATATAGGACAAAAGAGTAATTTGGGAGTTTAAAAATGAACGTCATAAGCAAGGAAAACAGGTAACCCAGCAAAAATAAATAGTCAAGTAATTCCTACAGAATGAGAGTAACACAACAATATCATGGTTTCGGGAAAGGACTTAGAAAAGAAAGACCATTTGCTGGGATTTTAGAGGTTGCACTAATTTCGGTAGAGCCAAAACATGTCATTAAATGCAGGTGTTGGGATTTGGTGAGGCTCTGATCATGAATGGTAGAAAGAAGAAAAATATTGATTATAACACCTAGCATCCACAGTTAGGTAAAACAGAAATACTAGAAAGCATTCATACTAAAGAGAGAAAACAGCCCCCCCACCCCCCACCCCCCGGAAAAACAAGAAATAGTTGAAGCTAACTAGCAATTATTGGGCAAATAGTTGTTTGGGAGTTTCTGGTTGTAGAAGGACGGAAACATTTTGGAGTGATTTTTTTTTTTTTTTTATTAAATGCAGGTTTGAAAACACATAAATAACAGTCCTGTCCATCCACAAAGGAGGGGTTCAGGATAGAGACTAGACCAAAGGATGAGAGATGCTGAAGTAACAGAATGAATGAGCTGGAAAGTTCGCATCTGGTCTGAAAAGAGCCTGGGCGATGAACGTTCATGGAATTATTACCAGAATCATAATAACTCTCCCCAGTAGACACCATGAGGTATTTGTTAAATGATGTCATTGCTCTTTTGTTGCTGTTGTTAATTTACTACCTAAGTAACCAGTGTTCATTATAAATATGTTGGAAAATACAGAAAAGCATAACTAAGAAAGGGAATGTTCAAGAGAATATTTGCTTGAGATCACTATTTTTAACCCTCATGACCCCAAAGAGTACTCAATAATTAAGTGCAGAAGGTACTACTTATTGGATGCCATTCTCCTAAGCATATTTCCAATGTTTCTTTTTTTAAAAAAGATTTTATTTATTTATCCATGAGAGACAGAGAGAGAGAGAAGCAGAGACATAGGCAGAGGGGGAGGTAGGCTCCCTCTGGGGGCCCGATGAAGGACTTGATCCCAGGACCCCGGGATCACAACCTGAGCCAAAGGCAGATGCTCAAGCACTGAGCCACTGAGGTGCCCCTGCATCTGTCTCTTCTCACAGGAACGTAAGCTCCATGAGCATAGGGACTTTCTTTTCTGTCTTGATTATCAACTATCTCCCAAACACCTGCAGTACTGCCTGGCATGCAGCGGGCCCTCGATAAGCATTTGTTAAATGAATAACTAAACCACCTTCCTTAATATTCTCCATCGATTTTATTGTCATTCCTATTTACTGATGGAGAAACAGGCACAGGGAGGTTACGGTGACAGCCCCAAGTCACTTAGTGCAGAAGTTAGAATGTGCACCCAGAAAGTCTGACTCTGGAGCTCATTAATACATTTGGTTGTCACTCCTTAGGCAGAGGGGGAGCCTACTGAAATTAAGGTCAGTGGGATGATGTAAATAACACCACACTGAAACTAAGACAGAAACTCATTACCTCCTTGCCACAGGTGCCATCAAGGACTTATGTTTTATTCATTGAGCGGTTCTATTAACCAGTAGCTTCAGGAGCTGGGGACAAAAGAAGAAAAATGTGAAGCTATTGGACTCTCTGTCTCTCACCATTCTGCTCCAGAAATATGTCACCTAAGGTTAGTGACTGAATGGTTTCATAGATGAGGATTATATGGACTGTTGGGATTCCTAGAGTATTACAGAAGTGAATGTTTAGAAAAATCCTGGTGCAATTCTACATACAGGTGCAGGTCTCCAAACGCCTATGTTGTCAGAGTGAGCGTCGGTGTCATTTCATGTCGAGGTCAGTACGTTGGGACTTTCCCTCTTGCCTATTTAACCAAAGTAAGCCTTTGTCGCTAGAATAGGACCGGGATATGCTTTCCTGGGAGATGTGGGCAAATCTCCATAGAGCCAGTTCACTGGGTGCCAGGGATCGAGAAAGCATCGCAGGAAATCTGCAAGTATAGCCCCGTCACAGCCTGCGCAAGAGGGGGGCAGGGATGTACTTTCACCACGTGTCCTGAGAATGTTTGTGTCAGTATGTGAAAACGCACATTTGTGGAGTAAAAATACGAGATCAAATAAAACATCCAACTTCTTGCTTTGTAGCAAAAATAATTATGGATATAATGTGCTTCATGTGTTCATGACCCTTAGAAATCCCTTAAGGTTTAAGCTCCCAATGTAAAAGTACCAATTGGTTAGGTTGTACAGCAATTTTTTTCATTCATTCAACGAATATTTTTTGAGCAGGAACTATATCCCAGGAACTATTCTATTGAACTTCTTGGATTCCTTTCAGGCTTTATTACATCATTATGACAATAGAACCAGGTACTTCTGATTTTCAGTAGTTGCTCCTGAAAAGTTTGAAAGTTTTCAGCTTCCCAGAAAGGATTTCAGAACATCCTACATCTGTGCCAATACTCTGAAAATATGTATTATCTCCTTCAGGATTAAAGACATTTGGGAGCAAGGCAAATTTTGCTGGAAACTAGAAATAGCCTGTGAGTTCAAAATGAAAATAAATGTTTGAGGGTAGGAAGGAGGAGTTGTTTTCAAGGAACACGTAGTTTGTAATAATCCTGCAGTAAGTAAGGACCTTCTTGAAAACATTGCCTCAGATATTTCTTTTAAAGTCATGTCGTCTGCCATCTTGTAAGTTGATTTACAATGTCCTGACGTGGTGCCAAACTATTTTTGGCCAAACTTTCTGTATTTACCGTCTGCCAGTTCCTTGCTTAGGAGTTGGGAACCGTGCACTTAGGCTCCACGTGGGTGGGAAAGCTCCCTTCATATCTGGAACACCACTGAACGATCCTGAGGTGCCCTGGGGTGGGGGCGGGGGGCAGACCATAGGCAGTAGTGGCAGGAAGCAGATGGGCCCCAAATCAGCACGTGTAACATCTTGGGCACCAGCATCTCTATCGGTTATGGAAGGGGCTTCTGGAGCCTTGGTTCCCCCAGGACTCAGTTTGCTCATGTAACATACCTGGCCCCTACGGGGACCTGAGCTGGTGTGGAGGCTCTGGTGGTGCAGAAACACCCTAAAGGGACAATTCCTGGAAATCATGTCCACTTGGATGGGGGATTTTCATTTCACTGAAAACCAAAGGGGAAGGTTTCTGCCTTCTGGTCCCCAGTGAGGAAGTGGGAGGGCAAGGACCTACACCAGCTATTCATTTTTATTTGATTTTATTTTATGTTTTTTTTTTTTTTTTAGAGAATCTGAAACCAAGGCTTACGCAGTGCTGTGGCTTTAGACCAAAAGGGACAAAAATGGGACCCATAGTTGGGGGACAAAGGCAGGGCAAGTTGAGTGGTTCTGGCACAGTGTAAGCTTCAGGGAACATAACACGGCAATAGTGAGAATGTTAAGACACCCAAAAAGAACCAGAGCCTGCATCAGAAACTAGGGATACTGTGAAGCCCTTGGAGGGTAGAAAAAGCAAGAATTGTACTAATTTAGCTCTTTCAGCCCTTGTGAGGCTGTTCTAGTGAAAAGGGGGCAGATGAGGCCCAAAGCATTTGGTTGTAGTAGAGCCCTTCTTACAAGCAGAGCTTATTCCAAAATGACAAAAGCAGAGATTTCTGTATTGAAATGGGAGAACCAGGAACTCCCCGCCCAGCTTACCGGGCACCTGCGGCTTTTACAGCTCCTCCAATGCTTCCGATTTGCAGCCAAGGTTGAGAACATGGTCTCAGAGTAGTGCTTCTCAAACTGTAGTGTGCCTACATGTGGCCTGGGGATTTTGTCAAAATGCAGATTGGGCTTCAGGAGGTCTGGGCTAGGCCCGAGATGCCGCGGGTCTAACAAACCTCCAAGAGGTGCTGATGTTGCCCGAAGGTAAAACCCTCTTCCAACAGCAAGATTGCAGAGTACTGGTTCTCACCCTTCGGTGCTTATCAAGATCTGCTGGAGTGTTTATTAAGACCCGATCATTGAGTCCCACTCTCAGCTTCTGATTCAGTAGGTCTGGTGTGGGGCCTGACAATTTGCATTTCTTGCAGGTTTGCAGGCAAAGTAGCTCCGGACATGATCACATAGGATAAGAGGTCTGCAGCCTGCCCATGCCTGGCATACTCAGAAAGCCTACCCGGTTAGGTACCTCCACTCCTCTCCAGCCCTCCCACCTCCCAGACCCTGCTCTCACCGAATCTGACCCAACACACCCCTGGTCGATCCTCTTGTGCAGTCAGGTTTGAGAACCCTTGCTAAAAGATCTCACAAGTCACATGAGGACTTCAGATCTTATTCTAAATATAAGACTATATACTGGAGCTGATGAACTCCTGGCAGCTAAACTGCAAGCCTTTCCCTGGGTAGATGAGTAAGTAATCCCTAGGAGGCAGATACCATCTTCATTATAATCTCTTTTATTACAAATGAGGTTAGACTCGGAAAGGTTAGCCAGGCAGCTTTTTAATTCCTGCAGAGAAATACATTAAAAGGTACACAAATTGGTTCATTTTGAAACCTACTCATGCCAAACTGACTATATAGTTTTGCTCCTACTTTCTATTAACTTCATTCTGTTCCATTATGGGTTTTGTGGCAGAAGCTAATTACTGGGAGCCTGTGATTTGAAGTGGTAGGTAATTGAAACTTGGGTTCTCTGTGAATATCCCTGTAATGCCTAATACATTATTAAATACTAATTATTTAAAACACAAATGAAGCCAATTGAAGTCAGCCCCAGCAGTTAGTGGTTAAAAATAAAAATTGAGACTACAGATAATTAACACAGGTCCAAAAAAGCTCATTTCCAGTTAGCCTGCAAAAATTATTTTTTGTCATTTGGTATTAATTAGGGCATGCTAATATAGCTATTTTCATTTATTTTAAATTAATTTTGTTTAAAATTATGTTTAATTTTATTTTATCTGCACTTACCTCATGTACTCGGAATAAAAAGCAGAACAAAGCTCTGAATCCAAGAAATAAAGGAAATGATCTATCACACACTTGTATTAATATTTAATCTCCTTTACTGGATTAATACCCTGATGTTGCCAACACAAACCTCAGTGGAAATGGTGACTCTTTTTAGGAGAATATGGAATCGGATTTTAGTTTCAAATGGGATGTTATTATCTTATAAAATTTGATCACTTGATTGTTTTTGAAAATTTGGGGGAACGGACAGACGGAGAGAAAGAATCTTAAGAAGGCTCTGTACCCAGCACGAAGCCCAGCCTGGGGCTCGATCTCACAACACTGAGGGCCTGACCTGAGCTGAAATCAAGAGCTCAGATGCTTAACTGACTGAGCCACCCAGGTCCCCGGCACTTGATTGTTTTCTTAAATGGAAAAATGTCTAATTAGGACAATGGGATGTACACATTGAAGTAAATATCATAAAAATGTAACTATAAATAATATACATTTACATGTAATATAAGCTATCTATCTGTGTCTATATCTGTATCTATAAATTTCCTTCCTGGATTTTTGCTTCTGAAATTGTTCATCTGAAACCTTGGATCCTGCGTGGTGTGGTGTATAATGATGCATCTTGCACAAGAGCAGAAAAAATAAATGTGCAGATTTCTAAAAGTATAGTCAACGTAATTGCTATTGCTAAACATATGTCTATGAAGTACAGAAAAGATTCCAGAATTCTGTAGTGTGCACTTCTCCAGTACAAATCTGCCATCCTGCTATGAAAATAACAGCCTGAACTTCCTCTGACACCTATCTGCGTTGGGGGGTTGGTAGCAAAATCTAATTCTAGGTCATTAACATCCTTATGGAGGCCTTAGAACCCTAACTTCTGGCGTCTAATTTCCTACAAGAGCAACCATGTATAATGCTCGTTATAGTTGTAATGAAAACAAACCTACCAGAGTTGTGAACATTCCTGGCTATAAATACAGGTAGAAACAGTATGTCTTTCTGCCCCTTGTCTGTCTTATTGGCTCTCCTAGATCAATTGATGGATTGATAGTCTTTCTAGGATTTAAAAACAAAACGAAAAATTGATAAAGAGAAGGTTTTCCAAAGGAGCCCCGGCCAAAGAGGGCGCAATGGTTGTGTTTTATGCCGGTAACATTTGACCCAGTTGACCATTCATTTAAACTTTGCTGTAAACACTGTCCATATTGGACTTCCAGGAATCACATTCTCTTGTTTTTTCTTCTACTCCTTGGGCATCTCCCTTCCTTATTGGTGCATCTACATATTTCTTGTGTTAATCTCATCCAGTAGATGTCAGGCATATATGTATGACTCAGCCTGGGTGTCCTCCTTGAACTCCAGACTCACATAGACCATTGCACCTCCTATATCTCCACTTGAATGTTAATATGGGTTTCAAACCTAACACGTCCAAACGCAAACTCCTGCTCTTCCCTTCTATCTCCTCTCTCTATTGTCTTTCCTATCTCAGGGCCTCCATTGCTACCAGGCTGGCCCAAGCCACTGTGCTCTCTTGCCTGGATTAAGCAATAGCCTACTATCTGGACTCACAGGTCCATCCTGGCTCCACTTTGGTTTAATCTTATCAGAGCAGCTAGAGTGACCCTGTAAAAACCTACACCAGATTATGTCATTCCACTATTGAATGCCCTCCAATGGTTCCCCATGTCTTTCAGAATGGATGCCACAGATGGGCTAGATTTGTGTAGGGTTTTTGTACACCTGGCTGATAGTACCTCTCTAATTCCTTTTTCTACTGCTCTCCATCATGTTCAGTCGGCTCCAGTCATACTGATCTCCTTGTTGTTCCTTAAGCATACTGAGCCCACTCCCACCATAGTGCTTTACACTTGGATTTTTTTGTTTGCTTGGACCTCTCAGCCTCCAGATACTTGCTTGGTTTATTCTCTCACCTCCTTCAGATTTGTATTAAAGTGTCACTTTTTCAGTGAAGACTTCACTGAACATCTATTTAAAATTCCAGCTCTCTTGTCCAACACTTCTTGCCCCCTTTGATTTATTTTTCATTTTTAGCCTATTATTTGTTTGTTAATTTCATTTATTACCTACCCCTAATTTGTATGCTCCACGGGGGCAGATATGTTTGTCTGCTTTGTTTACTACTGCATTCATCCCCAGTGGCTCAAGAACACCTGGCCTTTATTAATTAGTAGCCAATAATATTTGTTGAATGAAAGAATGACTATCTCCTTGCATGTGGTTCTTCTGAACACGTGAGCAATGTGTGACTTGTTTTCCAGAACTGTTTTTTAATATGCTTTCTCCCTACTCCTCATTACCTGTATGTTCAAAAAGCTAGGATTCTGTTTTCTTTTCTTTTTTTCATTCAATGCTTACTGAGTGACTGTTATGTTTCAGACCCTATGTTAGGTGCTGAAAAATGCTATAATGAAATGAACATTGTCCCTAGTGTCATGGAGTCTGTCATATGGTTGTTGGAGAAAGATGCTGGATGATTAATAACACAAATCCATGCCAGCTGTAGATTGTAGTGAAAGATTATGAAGGCAGAAACAGAGTAGTATAATAAGAAGGACAATACAGGGCACCTGGGTGGCTCAGTGATTAAGCGTCTACCTTTGGCTCAGGTTGTGATCCCAGAGTCCTGGAATCCAGTCTCACCTCAGGCTCCCTGTGGGGGGCCTGTTTCTACCCTGCCTCTCTATGTGTGTGTCTCACAAATAAATAAATCTTAAAAAAAAAAAAAAAAAAGGGACACCTGGGTGGCTCAGTGGTTGAGCGTCTGCCTTCTGCTCATGGCATGACACCCAGATTGGGGATCGAGTCTGGCATTGTGCTCCCTACAGGGAGCCTGCTTCTGCCTCTGCCTATGTCTCTGCCTCTCTCTGTGTCTCTCATGAAAACAAAAATCTTTCAAAAAAATAAAAAATAAAAAGGAAAACAGAGGAAGTAGGGAACTCTAGATAGCATGAAAAGTCCACCCTAAGGAGGTGACATTAAAGCTGAGGGAAGGTGTGAAGGATAAGGAACAAGTAAAGCAGAACATAAAGTCTGGTGGGGGTGCATTTCTGGGGGAGAAAACAATCCCATGTGAAAGCTCCAAAGGAATGAAGAGAAATATGACATCTTTGAGAAACCAAAAGAAAGCCAATGTGATTGAGGTGAGAGAGACTGGCAGTTCCTGTAGGTTCTACAACATCATATAATGGTAAAGAGATTGGAACTCTAGAGCCAGACCCCTGAGGTCAAATCCAGGCTTCATGGCTTAATTAGCCTATAATATCTGACAGGTTACTTAACTACTCTGTGACTTAGTTTCCTCATCTGTAAAATGGGGATATTTACAGTGCCCACATCATATGGTCGTTGTAGTATCAAATGAGCTGTTGCATGATAGTACTTAGGACAGTATCTGCAGTGTAGTAAACATTATTAAAATCTTTAATAAATTGAAACATGCATTCTGAATTCAATTGCTTCTCACCACATCTACAGCTGCCATTCTGATCCACCAGCATTTCTTGCTCTGTTCTTCAAATCGCCTTCTATTTTTGCTCTTGGTATTCACTCCTGACCCAGTATAATCCATTCTCCATCCAGAAGTCAGGGTGGATTGTTTTCTTATTGAAATTTAATCATGTCATTCACCTGCTCAAAACATGTTTAGATTTAAAGTAAACCCACTTAGAATTAAATACCAAGCTTTTTCCAGGGGCCTTAAGGCCCTCTGTGATCTGGCTTTTGCCCGCCATTCTGGACTCATTTTCTACCAGGTTCCTTTCACTCACTGTGCTCTTCTGTCTCAATCTCATTCTCATCTCATGGGCTTTCAATGTCATGTTTTCTGTATCCAGGATGTCTGTTCTCTGGCTCTCTCCTCCTCGCTTTACAGGTCTATGAGCTCAAATGACATCTTAAAAATAACTTTTAGGCTTATCACATCTAAATAGACACACACTTTGTCTTTGGTCCCTATAAATCATTAACTGTTTATTGTTTACTTTAGACTCTTTCTCAGCTGAAATTATGTGACTGCTTTCATTGTTTACTTGTTTCTTGCTTCTCTTCCTTACTGGCTGTGACAGTCTATAACTGTTGTATACTAGAGATTCAATGCCTATTTGTTCAATAAATGGATTCTTTTACATATCTGAAAACTGAAAGAAAAATAATTGAAGACATTTTCCTAGAAGTTGTGAATTATTTCCACTTTTCAGCCATATGGGTGGAAAGGCATCTTTTTAGTTGTCTCATTTGTTTCTTTTCTCCCAGTGACTGTTGTCTGGTGCTGCCCATCGTTCAGTATCTGAAAACTGTTGTTTTATGTATTTTATCTGTTTTGTTGTTGTTTAAAACCAAGGAGTAAATCTGGTCCTCATTTCTCTGTCTTCGTGGAAACTAAATAATTCCACATATATGATTTCTATGGCTCCAAATGATTGTACTTTGTATGGACTTTAACAAATGGAAAGCATCTCGACAAAGGCAATTCCTGCAGATTATTGTGTTTCATTTCCATTTGTATCAGGTCCCTGATACTAAGTGAATATGCTCCCATCTTGGGATATCATGCGTGGTATTGGGAGTTGTAGGGATACAAATGTAGAAGGGTCTATTTAGCATTTCCTTGCTCTTTTCCTAGGACTCATCTCTGTTATTTCGATCTGGTTGGTTGATGAACCAGGGCAGATCTCAGAGTAGATGCTTCTTGGAGGCCCCAAATCCAACATGTGACTAGATCTTATATGGTTCTTTAAACAGTTCTTGCTAATCTTTCCCTAAACCAGATAGGCTGTTTCTAATTTCAGTGCTAGAAATAGGAACGCACTAAGTGAATATCTGCAAGAATTGAATTGTTCTGAGAGTCAACATAAAGTTTTTGATGTAAGAAGGGTGCCCCTACCTCCAACCCTGGAAATGTACTTAAATGCTAAAATTGAATAGATGTGGAAATTTACCCAATGAATCTAGATTTGGAATATAGAATGTAGTTCGAAATGAAAAGATGTATTTTCTATAGAAAATCAGGCTTCTATTTGATTTCTAAGCAAACTATTTCAACTTAACTATCCTGGAATTGCCTTTCTACAAACTAAGATGTGGATAATTAGACATGAATTCACCCACTAACACTTATACTTTCTATTTTCACTTAGAACTAAATAAATTTTCTCCATCAGTTAAAGGACTGAAAATGGATAATTTTGTTATATCATTTAGCATTATTTGTTATTTAATCCTTTGTGTCATCAAAGGGAAACTCATAAAGAACTCCGATAAAGACTTTGCTATTGGTAATTGTTCTGATGTGTGATGCCAGTTTCTGCATTCAGACCTAATCCAGCTCCAAGAAGTTATGTATGGATACTTTAAATGTATTATTATTATTATATTTATAGAAATAAAGCATGAAGAACATAATGACACCCTGGAAGGAGGGAAAAAACTAATTTAGACTGAACAACTAGTTCTAATACAGAGTGGAGGATATTAAGTAGGGAGGTTTTTATAACATAATTTGAATTTTAGATGTAAATAGAATATCAAAACTTACTCTTCCATACTCCTAGGTTAACCACAATGGCCTGACAGCAGCAGCATCTAGCATTTAGGTGCTAACCTGAACTAAAAGTTTCATTAGAATATTTTGGTTAATAAGTTGCTTGGAAGACATGACTTGTGAAAATCTCATTCATCAGATATCTCTGGGAGACACTTGCCAGAAACAGAGGGAGAATTATGGCAAAGAAGGAAAGGAACATTAATTTTCTCAGTCAAGCTTATGTGGGTCAATCCTAAAATGATAATTTTAAATTGACCTGGGGTGCCAGGATGGCTCAGTTGGTTAAGTGTTCAACTCTATTTCAGCTCAGATCATGAACTCTGGATCCTGAGATAGAGCCCTGCATCAGGCTCTATGCTGGGAATGAAACCTGCTTAAGATCTCTCTCCCTCTCCCCCTTTCCCTTCTCTGTCTCTCACACTTTGTCTCTCTCCCTCTTAAAAACAAACAACAAACAGATAAATAAATCTATCTTTTTTTTTAATATGACATAAAAATATTTCTTGGACCTTGGAACAAAATGCAAATGTACACTCATCCATTCAAGATATATGTAAATACATGATAGGTAAGCATGATGTTTCAATCACTGTTGTAGGGCAGCCCGGGTGGCTCAGCGGTTTAGCGCCTGCCTTTGGCCCAGGGTGTGATCCTGGAGACCCTGGATCGAGTCCCACATTGGGCTCCCTGCGTGGAGCCTGCTTCTCCCTCTGCCTGTGTCTCTGCCTCTCTCTCTCTGTGTCTCTCATGAATAAATAAATAACATCTTTAAAAAAAAAATCACTGTTGTAGGTAATTTTGGGAACAGCAGTAGACAAAAAGAAAAATCCTTGCCCTGATAGAGCTTAGGTCCTATTAGAAGGTAGACACACAATAAAATAAACATAATAACTGAGTATATGACGAAGGAGAGGAAGTGATAACTTTGGGGAAAATCAAAAATCAGTGGGAATAGCAAGCTGGCTGCTGTGTCAATGACGTCTGGGTGAATCACATGTAAGAAGCCTGGTTTGATAAAAAATTTGAAGGAGATGAGGTCCTTAGCTAAAATAGTATCAGAAGAAATAGTGTTGCAAGCTGAGGGAGTGGTCAGAGCAAAGGCTCTAAGATGGGAGACTCCTTGAAGACAGAGGGGAGCAGCCAGGCCTGTGTGCACATAGTAGAAGGAGCAAGTGGGGGTGTAGGGGATTAGGAAAAGATCAGAGATAATACAGAATTAGACCTTTGGGTTTTACTCTGAGAGATATGGTGATTCACCGTGTCACTCCAATCACCTCCCTATTCTTAAAGGATTCTATCCTTGGACACCCTTTTTGCTCTACAGACCTGAAATTAATTACGTACATTGATCATTATGGCTAAAACTGTGCTACTTCTGATCCCAAGTGCCGACCACTAACTTCTCTCCCAGAGCAGCAGCATAGCATCATCACTTACTTTATATTAAGGAATGATAAGTTTATGGTACTTAGGCAGTTAATGAAGAAATTAATAGCAGTAATAGTTTCATAAATTACCTTTTACAATGAGCCAGGACATGAGTCAGCAAGCATTTCTTCCGTAAAGGAGCAGAGAGGAAAAACCGTTTGCCTCTCTGGCCATATGCTGTCTGTTGCAGATCCTCAACACTGCCATGGTGGGGTGAAGCAGCAATAGGCACAGCGTCAACAGATATGCACGGTGGGGTCTAGTAAAGATGCACTTCCAACACCAAGTGGCAGGCTTGATTTAGGCCACAGGCTGTACTTTGCTTACCTTTATCACACGATGTAGGCGATCTATCGGCTTTAGAGTAGGAACCAGGGGGTGAGGAGGAGCAGGGCACGGTGCAGGCAGGGAGCAAGCCTTCGACCCTAGTGTCAGCCAGACCTGTCCTTCAGGCTCCACTCTTCTATTTGCACAGTGCACACAGCAGGTGTTATGGGCTGGATGTCTCTGCCCTCCCCCTGCCTCAAATTCGTATGTTGAAGCTCTAACTCTCAGTGCAATGGTGTATGAGGATGGGGCCCTTTGGAGGTAAGCAGGTTTAGATGAGGTCATGAAGGTGGGGCCTTGTGATGAGACTAGTGTCCTTATAAGAAGAGAAAGAGAGACCAGAGTTTTCTCTATCTCTCTCCATCATATGAGGACGCGGCACAGAGGCAGCAATGGACAAGCCAGGGAAAAGATCATTGGTAGGAACTGGGTCTACAGGCACCTTGATTTTGAACTTTCCAGCCCCCAGAACTGTGAGAAAAAAATGTGTGCTGTTGAAGCCACTCAATCATGACATTTTTTTATAGCTGCCCAAGCTGACTAAGACAGCAGGCATTCAAGAATACGAGAGAATGTTTACCACATAGCAGGCTTTGAGCAAAAATTGTCACTTCAGGATACAATGACGACTTAGAAATAAGGGAGCAAATGTTGCAGGATAGACTGTTCTCTCTCTAAATATTGCCTCTGTCCCCTTCCCTCACGCTTGTCTTCCTGGTTCTCCAGTTACACAGATTTACACCTCCTGACGATGTGGTACATGTCTCTTACTTTGTTTTCGTTCTTCTTAGCTCTTTTTATGCCTCTCTTTTGCATATTCGTATGTACCCGTCTTCCAGTTCGCCAACCCTGGCTTGCATTGTGTTCAGTCTGCTGTAAAACCTACCCGATGATTTCCTAATTTCAAATATTATATTTTTCTATTCTAGAGTGTCCATTTGATTTTGCATGTATTCCAATTTTGTGCTTCATTTAGTCTTTTCTAATATTTAACCAATTTTCTCCTCTCATATGTGAATCACCTGTGAATCTTCTTTGCCCTCCGCTGGTTTTTAGCAAACCTACTGTGTCCTATGGATTAGCATGCCTCATAAGTTTGGATACTGTGGTTTAAAGAAAAGGACTGTAGAGGCCCTGTGATTTCTTTCAAAAAGAGCTAGTTTTTTTTTTTTTGTTTTTGGCAGGCAGACGGATCCTGCTGAGGTGTGATTTTAGGCTTTCTTAGGGCTAAACTGTTCAATTATTTTTACCTTATTTGACCTTATTTCTTGTGGGTTCCCCTTGCTACTAAGGCATGCCCCTTCTGAAGTCTTGACTAAAATTGTGTAATGTTTACAGATGCGTCTCCTCTTTGGTAAGGCTTAAATTCTAACCTCTATTTTCTCAGTATGGCATGCTGCTGAAATCCGTGATCAGATTTTGATCTTTCCAGCTGCTGTCTTCATCTGGTTTGGCGGACTCTCGCCCGACTCGTGCATGGCTTAAACACTGTCCGCCAGCTTGTTGGGCTTGTTGGGTGTACATGAGTTTCTGGGCTCCTTTTCTGAATTCCTCTCACTGTCCAGAAATTTGCCTCTGGCGTGCCTCACCCCTGTGAGACAGCCACTTCCTACGTGGGCCCTATTTCCCCGTGTTTGAATGTGGAACACGACCTCGGAGAAAAAGCCAGGGCAATGTGGAGCTCACCCTCTAGGCCTTCCTCCCTCAAGGCTCACAGCACCTGTATTGCTGGCTCCCTCCAGCAGTCATTTTATATATTTTATCCAGTTCTTATTACAGTTCCCATCATAGCATGAATCCAATACCAGACACTCTGTCATGGCGGGAACTAGCTCCCTGCTACTCTTCAACTCACCGTGACATAATTTCCATCCCACTCCTCCCGTGGAACTGCTCCTGCTGGATTCACGCATGACTTCCACGGTGCTACTCCGGTGGATTGTCTCAGTCCTTATTCTGCTCTCTTAAGAACATTGGATGCAGCTGACTGATTTCTGTCTTTGGCTCTCTCTCACTCTTTCCCTCTCTTTTAAAGATTTCATTTATTTATTCATGAGAGACACAGAGAGAGAGAGGCAGGGCCACAGGCAGAGGGGGAACCAGGTCCCCGAGGGAAGCCCGATGAGGGACTCAATCCCAGGACTCCGGGATCACCACCTGTGCCAAAGGCAGACGCTCAACTACTGAGCCACCTGGGCGTCCCCGTCTTTGGCTCTCTTGCCATACACTTCCTTCTACCTCTGTGACTGTTTTTCCTCAGTCTTCTTGTTGAAGAAACTCTCCTTTACCCAACCTTTAATGTTGGGGCCCCCCAGGCCCTCTGATAGGCTCTCCGTTCTCCTCTCGCCACAGCCCCTTCACAGGTGATCTCATCCAAATCTGATGACTACCACAATATGCTGGAAATTTTCAGGTTTATATTCCCATTTCTAAGCTCCACAACTTAGTTCTAATGGCCTACTAAAGATCTCCCCTTGGATGACTCACAGGATTTCCAAATTTAGTATGTCTAGAGCTGAACTATTTTTGTGCTGTAGGCTGACCTCTCCCTCTTCCCAAGTTCTTTCTCTCAGTACAGGGCATGCTCCTCCTCACCCTCCCTGCCCCACCTGTAGCTGTTGCCAGACACTTGGGAATAACCTGGATTCTTCCCTTGAGGTACATGAGGTTTCTGTAGCTTACCTTTTGCTTAGTCTTTCAACTTCATGAGATTCCATCTCTCTGCTGGCTGATGACCTTACTTTGCCCTGCTCTCGGCCAAGTACACATTTCTGGAGCCCATCAGAGTCTTTTATGTTAGGGTATTTGAGGGTCCAGGGGCTGTGAACCTTGAAATCACAGCATAGGACAGATACAGAAAGTCATAGGGAGACCAAGGTCATCCAATATAGATTCATTTATGTTTGCTATGCTTTGTTTTGCATGTTTGGAACATTTGTGATTAATTTTTAAGTAATTTCTAAGGAACTTCACAAATTTGGAGGCTAACAATGTGGATCCTAAAGTAAATTCTGTAAGGCTTGTCTTATAGAAGATAGGCCGTCTCACAGAACTGCTTTACAAATTGTGGAACTGCTACTAGCAGGGTGGACTAACAATTTATGTTCCACAGACTGAAATTTTAGGCTTATTTTTACTCATGGATAAATGGATGTTTTAGATTTATGTATGCCATGCAGTCTACTAAATGTCTTAAAAAATTAAAATACTTTTTAAAAAGAACAATATATTTTAGTTAATGAGTTTCTAGAGAAATGGTCTACATATAATGATACTCTTTTTTTTTTTTTTTTTTGTTAAGTTTGCCTCAGATCCCTAAGAAGCAGCACAGTATCCGCCAACCCTCGGGGACCTCAGGCAAGTCACTTACCCTCTCTGTCTTTATTGTCCTCATTTATAGCTTGGTGATAATAGTGCCTGCCTCATTGGTTATTATGAGGCTTAAATTATTCAGTATTTATAAAGCACCTACAATAACGCCTGGTGCAGCATAAACACGATGATTGCTATTAGATAAATGAAGTATGCCTGACTTTTTTTTTTTTTAATTTCTGTAATATTTTGTGGAAGAACGATGGAGTCAGCAACTCTGGATTCTCACCTTGGAGGTATTTGTTTAGCCTTGTGGCCTTAGTACACTTGATTTTTAGTATCCCATAGTTTTGGTTCTGTGTCTGTAATGTAAATAACCCTAATTGATGACTTCCCTTGTGCTTCTATGAAGCACTTGACCCACATCATGTCACAACTACATGTCTAGTTAGGCCGTAGGGTAATAATCTGTATTTTATCTGATGTCTAAAGAAGACAATCACTTGCCTGAAGTCACACAGCTAATAAACATGGTATCCAGGCAGCCTCTTTGATTCCAGAACTCAAAGCTCTTGGCCTCCGCTCTCAGATGCTTCATTCTTTCTCAGAGCTGCTTGTTTCTTCCTTACAGAGCTTTTAGGCATTGAAAAGCAGCCCAGATTTCAGCCAGGCCTCTGCCTCCGAAAACGTCTGCTTTGGCTGTAGAAATCCTTGAGATTGTCTCCTTAGAACAGAGTGAGACATCTGCCTCTTGGTGTAGGCTGGGGTCCAGCCCACTTGAGCAGCTCACTAGCTCTCCCCAGAGGTGAGTAGTGCAGCCTGGGCTGGCCTTCCTTCCTTAGCTTTTGGCTCTCTTCTGTCATTGCTTTCTTTCTAGAAGGCATTTGCAATTGTAACAAGGAAATCATGCAGACCCTAAGCCCAGCGTTCTTTCTGAATCATGTCCTAGTTTTCCTTGGCAACCATGTAGCTTGACCCCCACAAAGCAGGTCTCCTGTTGTTTCAGCATTTCGAAACTGAATCCTATTGTCAGTAGAATTGTTGGTTTTCCAGAATCTAGATTAGATTGCAGTGGACCTCAATTGACAATGTATTTGTTTGTCATCAATACCTCTGTGACCCTAATGGTGAGAAAAGCAGGCCAGGAAGGATCATAAGGTGGCAGGGTACTGTTCTCAGACCAGTAGAGTCTTCTGATATCTTTTAAGCCACACTGTGTCTGGGGCGTGGAGGCAGGATTCATCTCCTCCTCCACCCTGGACCAGTCTAGTCATTAACAGTCAGCGCTAGAAAGACTCTCCACTGTAGAAATAAGAAACTCAAGACCACTACAGGCTAATTGCCTTGCTCAAAGTCCTGTGTTACTTCAACATTTGGCCAGGACCAGCCTCCCTGATACCAATGCTCTTGACTCTGCATGGTGTCACCTCTTTCACACCAAACTCATGCGTGTAGCAGGTATAAATCCCAAACCACAGAATCAGGCGCGCAGCCTATTGAAGTGTGCCCCTCTACAAGATATGTTCAAGCCCTAACCCCTGGAATCTGTGAATATGAATAATCAGAAATGGGGCTCTTTCAGATGTGATCAATTTAAGGTAAAGTCATCCTGGATTAGGGTGGGCCCTAAATCTGATGACTGGTGTCCTTATGAGAAGAGAGGACACAAAGGGACACAGAGAAGGGGAAGGCTGTGTGAATGCAGAGATGGAATAGAATACACCACCTTCCTGAGCACTAAGGATTATTTTAGGCTGATTACTTTTAAGAAATGACGGAGGAATGCTCTGAAGTCTGAGTAGAAGTTACCCTTTTGTAAGAGACAGTTACATTTATAAGGGCAATCTTCATTTTGGGGGTGTCTTCCTCTCTAGACAAATCCATAGATTTGTCTATAGTTATCCTCTCTAGCAAGAGGAGGATAACTAAATCTCCAGAGACTCTTACCAGTGGAGAAAGCAAGGACTTTAATCCTCATAGCCACGCTCCCCTTGTTTACTGTGTTTTGCCTGGTGACCTCTCATAACTGCCCTCCCCCCAAATTTCTTTTGTCTTGAGCTGAAGATGGTATTTAAGAGGGTGGCTTTGGCCATTTGGGGAAATTGATTATAGCAGTCCTAGGAAGCTATTATAAGGTGGCTAGTAAATATAATTTTATTTCTCTGTAATCCAACACGAAGTTTCTTTTGTCCTTTTTCCAGGGGGTAAACACTTAAACCCAGTCCATTTAGGTTACCCCCACCTCCCAGGGCTGTGTGTAGACTGCACTGCGTATGTGTCTGTGCAACCCAGTTGTCTGAGGACATGCCTTGTTTCTGCACCCGTGGCCTCTAGAGATGGAATGGCTCTAGCAGCTTCTAACCTACCACAGGGTGTGAGATTCCCGGACAGGTGGCGTACATTCATGCATACTCACTTGAGGTGTTATGGATATTCCCAAAGTGAGTGCTTCTTTGTCATGATGGCTCTGCCGGGAAAGCCTTGGGGCCTCACTTTCCAACACAGACCTGTCTTCTCTCGAATTTATCCCACCTCTGCAGTGGAAAAAAGAAATAGACCCAGTTCCTTCTACCTCAATTTTTGGGACTCTTCCTACACTCGTCGTCTATGACCTGAATCCTCTAACTTCCTAACTTAGACTTTTGGAATATAAAACCCCAAATATTTGCAGGGGTTCAGAGCTTCCTGTCTCTCCACATCCCTCCCCCAGCCAATAAACCCAGAATATTTGTTACAGGGGAGTGGGGGAAGAAAAGTGGAAAATGCTGGTGGAAAAAACAACGAATATTAGTTTATGAAAACTATAATCTGGATGCATGTGATATAGAAGAAAAATGTACTCCTGAAGCCAAAGAGACCTGGAATCAGGTGTCAACAGTGCTCCTTTCTAGCTGTAACTAGGGCAAGTTATAGATGCTCTGAGACTTTGTGTTCTCACTTACCAAAACAAGGAAGCAAAACACCTACCCTCTAGAATTGTTGTGGGTTCTAAATATAGAGAGATAATATATGTAAAGGCACAAAGAGGATACCAACTAGCCAAGTCAACATGGTCGCACCAACGATTGAAGACTGGGTCAATTTCCCAGTTCTTTCTGAAGGAGCCAGCATCCAAGGAGACACCAGCCATTTAGCCTGAAGACCCAATCCACATATTGTGCCCTCCACTCCTATGCAAGATGCTGCTTTGAGGATAGATGGCTCTTTAATGGCCTTTCTTGTGCTAAGGAAGAGTTTGAGGATTGGAACCAGGTTTTCCACTCTTCCCTATCATCATTATTTTCTAGCTTTGGTGCACTTTGGCTTTTGTGCTTTCTTAAATCCAAATAAATACTCAGCAAATAGACAAATGCCTTATATTTTAATCTACTTGGCTGTTAAACTAGAACACTGCTGAACTTTTCTGGGGAATTAGGAGCTGGCGAAACCCAGGCAGAGCCACTGTTGACTTTGCCAGGTTTTCCTTCTCTGAGAAGGAAAATGTCATTCAGATGCAGAGCCACTAGATGTCACAAATGGGGAAGTGTTCTGCTCTGCTCCCTGTGTTTATCCTGCAAAGAGAGATGGCAATGTGCTTTAAGCCTTCTTTAAGAAACAAAAAATAAAACATACATTTTAAACTGACTTAATATTTTTAGAACACTTTTAGGTTTATAGCAAAGTTGAGAGGAAGGTACAAAATTTTTCAAATATCCCTTCTCCCACACGGACAAAGTCTCCCCCTGCATCAACATCAGAATGGTACATTACTGTACCATGTAATGGTACCAGAATGGTACATGTACTCATCAGAATGGTACATTATTTTTTTTTAACCAGGGATGAACCTACATCGACACATGATTATCACCAAATGTCCATTGTTTACTTTAGGGTTTACTCTTGTTGTTGTATATTCTATGGATTTGAACAAATATATGGTGACTTATCTCCATCATTATGCTATTTGCCATCTGTATATATCTTCTTTGGTGAGGAGTCTGTTAAGGAATTTGGTCCATTTTTAAGTCAGGTTGTTTGGTTTCTTAATGAGTTGTAGGTGTTCTTGTATATTTTAAGTAAAAGTCCTTTATCAGTTGTGTCTTTTGTAAATAGTTTTCCAGTCTGTGGCTTGTCTTCTCATTCTCTTGACATTGTCTTTCACAAACTAAAGTTTTATGTTGTAATAAAATCCAGCCAAGCGATTATTTCTTTCATAGATCATGTCTTTGGTGTTGTATCTAAAAGGGCATCAATATTCCAAAGGTCATCTAAGTTTTCTCCTGTATGATCTAATAGGAATTTTATAGTTTTGCATTTTACATTCAGGACTGTGATCCATTTTGAGTGAATTTTTGTAAAGGCAGTAATGTCTGTGTCTAATTCATTTTTTGCTTGTCCAATGGTTCCAGCACCATTTGTTGAAGAAACTACCTTTGCTATACTGTACAGTAGTCCCCTTCCCCATGGTTTCACAGTCTGTGGTTTTATTCAACCCGTGGTCAAACACAGTCTGGAAGCAGATGATCTTCCTTCTGATGTCAGGAGGTCATTAGAAGCCTAACACTTTGCCACAATACCTATGTCATTCACCTACTTCATCTCATCACGAAGGCATTTTATGACCTCACATATCACCGGAAGATGATGAGTAAGTATAATATGATATTTAGAGAGAGAGAGAGACCACATTCACATACCTTTTATTACAATATATAGTTATAATTGTTCTTTTTCATTTGTTATTGTTAATTTCTTACTGTTGCCTAATTTATAAATTAAACTTTATCACAGGTATGCATGTACAGGAAAAAACATAGCATGTATAGCGTTTGGTATTTTCTGTAGTTTTGGGCATGCACTGGGGGTCTTGGAATGTATCCCCAGCAGATCAAAGGGGACTGTTGTACTGACTTTGCTCCTCAATCAAAGATCAGTTGACTATATTTACTGATGTCTATTTCTGGGTTCTCTAGACAGTTTCATGAGTCTATCTTTCCATTCTTTGGCCAACACCTCATTGTCTTGATTACTGTAACTGTATAGTGAGTGTTGATGTTGGGTGACATCAGTCTAGCTTTGTTTTTCTCCTTCAATATTGCATTGGGTGTTTTGGATCTTTTACCTTCCATATAAACTTTAGAATCAGTTTGTCAATATCCATAAAATCACTTTTGGGATTTTGACTGGGATTGCACTGAATCTCTAGGTCAACTTGGAAAGAATTGACATGTGTTTTATGCCAGTCTCAGCCTATCAATAAGCAATGTTGTGGAGGGCCCCACTCCTGCGGTTCTCATTGTGATTGCAAGACACGCTGAGCAATAACTATCAGGAAACTTATTTATTTATTTATTTTAGAGAAAGAGAGAGAGTGTGAGAGAGTGTAGGGGAAGGAGTAGAGGGAGAGAGAAAAGAGAATCTACTGGGTGTGGAGCCTGACATGGGGCTTGATCTTATGATCCTAAGACCAGGATCCGAGCTAAAATAAAAAGTCAGACATTTAGCTGACTGAGCCACCAGGAGGAACTTTTTTTTAAAGGTATGTTACCTATTAGTTCTAGAAATTACATGGCACACTTGCAGGCACAAGGCAGTGGATAGAGAAAGACTGTGGTCTACTTTTGTGGGGGGTGGGAGCAGTAGAGAATTGAAGCTTAGGGTTTTAAGAGCTCACTTGTATTTGTGAATTTTAAAACATTGGAGAGGGAATTCAAAGCACAGGAAGAGAAAAAAACAAAATAAAACAAAACAAAACAAACAAACAAAAAAACACAAGCAGTCCAAACAGTCAGTTATCTACACCAACCAAGATCTCTAAAACAAAGGAGCCATAGGGAGTAGGGGATAGGTGTCCTGGCTCTTTATCTATTGTGGTTCTTACTGGGAACAAATGGTGAAGAGAAGCCAAGAATATGATTAAAGGAGAGCAAATGGCCCTTTTCTCTAGATTGGTGGGGCAGAAAGTGGAAAAGGACTGATCATTTCAGGGCAGGTACTGGCTACTGGTAGGTGTTGCTGCCTTGCCCAAGGGCATATTTTCCTGAGGTGGCTCCCATCCAACAACCACCTGGAATATAAAGGCTCAGTCATTTGCAATGAAAGGCCATTTTAACTTGAGAATTTCCTGCAGGATCACCTGGAGCTGTTTATTAGGCCAGCTTCACAGCTTGTCTTCTCCCTCAACAAACCCCACTTCTTTCTCCCCCTTTCTACAGCACTTTCTCATACCTACCACACATGAACCTCTGCCTCAGAGACAGCTTCTTAGAGAACACATGCATCAGTGTGAATGGAAAAGAGTTTCTTTCTCCCTCTGGAGCAAAACTAGGTATTCCCAGGAGTGAGGAAGTCGAGTGAGCAAAATAATTGAATTGGTATTAAAGAATAGCAGTGGTACTTCTCCTTCTTTTTCTTTTTTAAGATTTAAACATTTGAGAGAGAGTGAGAGAGGACATGGGGGAGAGAGTATCAAGCAGACTCTCTGAAGATGCAGGGCTCGATCCCAGAACCACAAGATCATGACCTAAGCTGAAACCAAGAGTTGGACACTCAACCAACTGCGCTACGCAGACACCCCAGCAGTGGTACTTCTCAGCTGACTATGGCGAAAGGTAGTACTGGTCCGTGAATTACGGTACGCCACACAGAACAATGGGCTCCACAATCCAGCAGGGAATTAATATTTTATAACATTTAATTCTAGATAACTAGATGAACTCTTAGTTCTTTTCAAAATCCAGTTTAAATGCCACTGGCCTTGTTATTCTTTCTATAGCTTTCCCAGAAAAATTAAATCTCTTCTATCACTTTGCTCACACAGCAGTTAGAATCCGTGTCATACCTACCAAAGATGGGAGATGGGAGAGGGGGAGAGCAGTCTGCCCTGGGAACAAGCAGAAAGGGGATACATTGTCTGTGGAAACTTGAAAAACAATTCTAGAACTGACTAGAGGTTAGCTGCTTTTTATTATCACCATGCATTGGCAACTCTAAACAATGTCAGCAACAGAATATTCCTTCCTTCTGTGAGGCGTGCTCCACTGTAACTCATACACTCCTTTCCACCTTGGCCTACATGACTCAGTCTATACCTTAATTATGGCACCCATCACCTCGTATTATACTGTTCACCCCAGACCGTGCATTCTTTATGGCTAATTTAAATATGGCTGATTTTGCTGCCTCTTTGTCATCTCTATATGATGCCTGTTATAATTCCTGACCAAAGTAGTCACCAATAATATTTAGTTGACTAAATAAAGGATAGTAGTTCGATTCTTCATCTACGGGTGGGAGTGTCAGGTTATTACAAGATAATAAAGTCTTCCGGCCCTAAAATTCAACCAACACCCTAAAGCAATGTCATTATTACCCCCTCAAACTTGATTTTCTTTTAATTTTTCACAATCATTAAATCAAAACTCCGCCTAACCTGGAACCACCAATCTATTGGAAGAGATGAAGTTATGCTATTGTAATAGCTTAAATGTCCCTGTCCGTGTCTCTACCTGCCTTCTCAGGACCACCAAACCCATGTATTCATGCATGCACTCCTGCAATGGAAAATTGGCTACACAATGAGTAAATATTGACTACCATGTGCCAGACACAGGACTAGCACCCCTGAAATCTCATCCAAGTATGTCTGACAGTTCCAAGGAAGTGTGTTAGCCATAACTACCAACAGCATAGAACTAAAACACACATTTCTCTTGCTAAGAGTGACTTCCTCCACAATGCAACAGTAATGCATTATTTCCTAACAAGTGTCTGGTGTAATATGAGTCTTTGCAAAGAGTCCTTCCAGGGGTTAGGATTAGAGGGCTAAAGGGAAAGGAAATTCTCTTTTGCCATTTATTACTCTTCATTTCTTCATTCTATCCTTTACCTTTCAGTCAGATTATCTTGTATGTATATGGATAAATTTAAGCCATTTTCTTCACCAAATCTCATCAGTGGTTTCCTATTACCATAAAGTAAACCCAGATCTCATGACATTCAAGCTTAGTTGAAGGAAAAAAAACATACAAATAAATGTCACTGAACCAAAATGACTCACATATGGGAACTCTCAAATTTTGTCTTCTCCCTGTCAACTGAAGAGTGACCTGGCTTTGCCCTGTTTGGGGTTTTCTTTCCCTTTTTCTTTTGAGGAGAGTCCTTCTGGTCTCCTGTGCACAGCCCCTGGCTGGTGGTAGAGTTTGGCGGCTCCCCAAGGGCACCTGGGGCAATGGGGAGTGGCCAGCCATGACAGGTTTGTCCTATTTGCACAGTCCTGCATAATTGGCTTTTGTGATTTAAAATTGGGAGAACATAAGAAATCTGGGCAAGAGAAGAGAAGAAGAGGGGACACAGAGAGAATGGCTAGAGTGGGGAAGGAGGTTTTTAGGGTAGTTAGTGGGAGAAAGGATCAGAGAAGCTGTGGGTCAGTAAGGAAATAGGGAAGAAATGAGATTTTAGGAAGCATTGCTCTTATAAAGAATCAGAGCTAATTGGAAATTTCTTTTGGTCGCTGGACTGTGCTTTCTTTGTCTGCCATAGTGTTAGAAAAATCAGGGCAGGCTGGGTGGATCAGTGGTTTAGCACTGCCTTCAGCCTTGGGTGTGATCCTGGAGACCCAGGATTGAGTCCCACGTCGGGTTCCCTGCATGGAGCCTGCTTCTCCCTCTGCCTCTGCCTCTGCCTGTGTCTCTGCCTCTCTCTCTCTCTCTCTCTCTGTGTGTCTCTCATGAATAAATAAATTAAATTTTTTTTTTAAAAATCATTTTACACTCCAGACTCCATGTCTCGGTCTAACTAGCTAACTGGTTAATTAAGGTCTACAACTGCCTCCCAGGAAAATGAATGTTGGAAGAAGAAATCCTTTTGCATTTATCAGTTGTGTGACTTTAAGAGAGTTAACATTTTTCTGAGCTTCCTTTTTTTTTTCCATCTACAAACTAGGGTAGTAACAGCACCTGCCTCATAGAATAGACACAAGGATGAAGTAAAATCGTATTTATGGAAAGCTCTCTGCTCACTGCATGGCCCAGTGTGAGTGCTAAATAAATGATCATATCTCGTTATTGTTTATGTTGTTAGAAGGGGAAAATAAAACAGAATCTTCAGAAGTCTCTGGGAGGAAATTAGGTCTCCTTGCAAGCTAGATGGGACCAAGAAGAGACCCTGGGGCCTGCTGACTTACGGTGATGAGAATCAAATCATCCTACTCCTGCAGTGGTTCTCTAGTCTGTAGACAAGGCATATTTTTATTTCTAACTGCTAACATGTCATCCTTCCCCGAAGTGGTAGTTTCTTTTGTAAGCTTTTCATGTAATTTTAACATTTTTCTGCATCTCATTTACTAAGTTTGTTTGTTTTTCTTTTCCATATTCCATCTTGTTTACTTGCTCCCTTTCAATCCTATTTCTACTAAGAAGATTTGAGGACTGCACAGCTTCTCTGAACTTGGATTTAAATGGTGAAAATAAGCCTACCACCCCATCCCTCTTCTCTCCAAGCCATCTGCCTTGTCCCTTCCTGGGGCCTACCCCCACCCCCTTCTCTGTTTCTCCCAAGAATCACTTGCTCCTCTAGATCTCAGCTCTCACCTCCAGAGGTAAAAAGGATAGAGGCCTTTAGTCAGTGGGATCTTTTTGTTTCTTATGGAATCAAAAACAATAACATCAAATCCATACTCCTTCAGCAGCTAGATGTAATTATAAGACAGATGCAACTTGCAATTCAGATAAACGTTGAGGCAAAACTCTGAGCTAGAGTGGTCCAAGGGGACTTTGCCTGTCTTCCTTGGAGTTTTCTTTCACTTTCTCCTAAAGCTTGCTCTTTGCTTGTTGTCTTTTGGGTTCCACCCTCCCACATCATTTTCAAAGGCTCAATGTTCTTAATCTGTGGCCTGAGGATACTATGAAAAAGCTCACCACTGGAATCCACAGATGATTCAAGGGGAAAAGACCCTTTAAGACTATCTTAGGGGCTCCTGGTGGCTCAGTCAGTTAAGCATCCAACACTAGGTTTTGGCCCAGGTAGTTACAATCTCAGGTAGTTAGATGGAGCCCTGACCCAGGCTCTGCACTCAGTGGGAGTCTTGCAGATTCTCTCTCCCCCTTCCTCCTCCTCTGCCCCTCCTTGTGCATGCACACTCTCTCTAAAATAAATAAAAATAAAATATTTTTTAAAACTATCTTAAAGGTGTGTGTGTGTGTGTGTCTATCTGTCCATTTAGCTGTTTGTATTTATGTGTTCATGTGCACTTTGTTGGAAAAGGATCATGTGTATTAGTAAAATCCCAAATATCCATCCAAAATTAGTCAAAATATATAGGACTTTAATGGTTTATTTAAATACTTAATTCCATTTATTTCGGTTTTGTTCCTACTTCTGTCATTGCATTTATATTATTTTTATACACTAATAACTCTTTCCAGGCATTGCAGATATCCAAGCCGAAATATTTCTTCCTTATTCATTATCAATTGAGAAGATTAACTCCCTGTTTAGGCCTAAGCATAGACATTTCAATTAAAATGATGGTTTCAAACAATAAGGATGCATGGTGACACAAAAGAGAATTTGGACTCTTGCTCTCCAGGACTTTCTAATATAACAGAAAGGCAGATGTATATTTAAAAAAGAAAAGAAGAAGAAGCACCACAACACCACCATCACAACAGTGCAGAATCATTATATATGGATATATGAGGAGTTAGGGAGGAAAAAAAAAACTGAGAAGGTTTTCTTTCTTTCTTTCTTTCTTTTTTTTTTCTGGATGTTTCTGTATCTTTCTGAGAGAGTGAGGATAGATCTGTTGAAATAGGTGATGTTCAAATGCATCTTGAGGGATGCCTGGCTGGCTCAGTAGGGCAGGCAACTCTTGATTTTGGGATTGTAAGTTCAAGCCTCACATTGGGTGTAGAGATTACTTAAAGATAAAATCTTTTTTAAAAAATGTATCTTGAAAGGCTTTGGGGAATTTTTACAGACAGAACAAGTGGGAATGAACTTTTTTGGCAGGAATAGAAGCATGGTTAGTTTGGGTGTATCTGAGGCCTGAGGTGAATTAGCAGGTGTGGGATCTGTGGCTGGTAAGTTAGGTGAACCATTCCAGGTGAATGACTCGGGATTTCAGGTAGACTCCTGCATGTGTGTGTCCTTATACGTACGCCCATCTAAAGAAAATGGACCTCTGCTCAGTGCCAAGAACTTCCAGGGTGTGGGAGATGAGGAGGCAGAGAATGAGGACAAAGACACCATTTGGGAACTGAGTGATCCAGCATCTGAGCCCTAGAAAGGCTCAGGTCTGAGGGAGAGCTAGGGGACAGGTCCCTGAGCTATGAAAAAGGATCCAAATCTGTCAAAAGGGAAGGGAGACAAAGCTGCTGTGAACACTATTTAATACTATGAGCACTTTAAAAGGCATCCATGAATATAGACCCTTAAAGGCTTCTCAGTTTGCTTATTTAAACTGGGAACTTCCAGCTTATTTTATCAAGAAGCATCTTGGGTTTTGTGAGGCGCATTGTGCAGACTGCACATGGTTTAGGTCATGCAATTATGTTCCAAATGAAACTCTATTATTCCCTTGTAAAGGTCAGAAGCAAAATGACTATTTTTGAAAAGGTGACTTTCACATAATTCTTTTGCATTTTAATAGCACGTTCGTGGACACTTTATTCTGAGCACATCTTTAGTGCCTTGGCAAACAGGCCTACCCAGTATTTTCACTGATAAACACATTACTGATGGCAGGGCCTATAGACCAAAGAATGTAAGACTAAACATTGTGAAGTTGTTTGTAAGTTATGGCTCTCCTTGAAAGAACCAGACATTTGTATCCTTTGCCTAAGGCGGCTTAGAGACAGTTCAGATGTCAAATAAAGTCACTAAATGGGCTTTTAATTTACTGTATATATCAGAACCTGAGGATAATGTTGCAAGTATCTGAGAATTGGCTTATGGAAGAGGCTACGTTTGGCTGTTTCAGGTTAAAGGGCCACATGTGATTCCTTGTTTTAGTTTGCAGAACTTCAGTATTTTTAAGGAGGTGCTGAGATAATATATTTGAATTAAATATGGTGGGCAGAGTAACTATGGGAAAGATTTTTGCTCTGAAAATGGCTTTAAATCAGATAAAAGGACTTAGGCCCCCCCTTTTTTTTAAGATTTTATTTATTTATTCACAAGAGACACACACACACACACACACAGAGAGAGAGAGAGAGAGGCAGAGACACAGGCAGAGGGAGAAGCAGGCTCCACGCAGGGAGCCCGACGTGGGACTTGATCCCGGGTCTCCAGGATCACACCCTGGGCTGAAGGCGACGCTAAACCACTGAGCCACCCCGGGCTGCCCAAAGGCCCTTTTTCCGTGAGGAAAAAAAGGAAAGAAAAGAAAATGCATACGCTGTTTTTTGTTTTTGTTTTTGTTTTGTTTTGTTTTCCCCACTAACTAATATCTACCCTCTATCTTTCTTAGTGACACAGGCCTTCTTTCTTCCCATTGTTACCATTGATGATTTTGGCTAGGCATGCTGCAATGTAAAGGTTTAAATCAAGAAACACTAGGGATTTGCAGGCGGGAGGATGCATAATCACATATTACAGGTACAGTCACAGAGCAGAGAATTTGCTAGAAGTGCACTTGTTTGAACCTCACTTAGGTAGATCTATCTATGGGCTGTAGATACTTGCTTGGGTAGTGGCTTGAGAAAAAGATCTTAACCACCCACAGTGGAATTTCTGTTAAAGGGAGAAGTGTCTTTATGTAGGGAAAGCATTTGTGCAATGGACTAGGGTTAGAGATGAGAGCATGGAGGCAAATGAAGAGATGCGGAGTGGTTGTGCGTTGGGAATAATGCACAGAGACGTGGTTGAAGCGTGCACATACCAAACAGCCGTTCAATTTAGGTACTCCTGATGCTCAATTTAAAATGTTATGTTGCGTGCTGCACATCTCATCCTTGCTCACGAAGACAGTTGAGGTAGTCAGCTGGGTACCTCCAAGGCTTTGTGTAGTTGCTAAGACAGCTCTTTTTTTTTTTTTTTTAACTTTTATTGGTGTTTAATTTACCAACATACAGAAAAACACCCAGTGCTCATCCCGTCAAGTGTCCACCTCAGTGCCCGTCACCCATTCCCCTCCAACATGCACATGAGAAAATGCTCTGCATCACTTGCCATCAGGGAAATACAAATCAAAACCACAATGAGATACCACCTCACACCAGTGAGAATGGGGAAAATTAACAAGGCAGGAAACAACAAATGTTGGAGAGGATGCGGAGAAAAGGGAACCCTCTTACACTGTTGGTGGGAATGTGAACTGGTGCAGCCACTCTAAGACAGCTCTTTTTATGGCCATCGGAGTCATATGCAAATAATAGAAGAATAAAAATATGTGCAAGTGTTTGACATCTGTTCTTCACCCCTTTAAACACAGTTTTAAGATGTTAAAATGTTAATCAGAATGTTAATATACGTATTGTGTTTAGGACCTTTGCAGAATTAAGCAATAGCTAGAAGTTATTTGCAACTGTGCTTTTCCATTTGTTTTCATTTTTTGATAACTCACTTGAAATTGTGTCTAGATTCTTCGAAAAGTAATTTTACCTGGGGGTTTAAAGTATCTTTATCTTACTTCTTTTTTTTTTATCCTACTTCTTATATGGTAAGTTATGACGGTTATTATTTAGAAAGCAATTTCTTATTTCAATTTGTCAAGTTGTCATAACCAAATCATTTTGGATGCTGGTACTCTACTATGATTTCTAAAGCCTTACATACCCTTTGCATATACATTGTTAGCTAAAAATATTTTGTCCAGAAATGTTACCAATCAGCAATTTAATTCTTCCCAAAGGTTTCTCTTAAGTATGAAATCACAACTTAAAGTTGTATTTAAGCACTATTTATCCAAAAACAGAGTTATTTTAAATTGTGGAGAAACTTAGTCACATAAAATTATAGGATATTATATAGTTCAAAATATTACCACCTTTTCCTAACAAACTTAGTATCAGCAGTGTATTGCCCTGTATGTTAGAAGAACCCTAGTTGCTTATTTAGAAAACTTTCCTCTAAAGCCAGAGATGCTGTCAATGCTAGTTCGAAAGGATGTTAATTAGCATTTGGTGTGTGGCATGGGATGCCTGAACACTTTTTAAACATGACATGAGCTAACAGATACAAATAATCCAAATAGTAATTTTTAAAATGAAATTAAATCAATGCATCTAGGTATATATATATATATATATATATATATATATATATATATATGATTTTAATTCTTTTTTCTTTCTAAGTCCAGGCTTGAATTGCTTGAACATGTTTGCTTTGTATCTCTGCCAACCTTAATCCCATTTCTCCAGCCTTTGGCTCAGCAGTAGTCCTATACTATCATGAGGTTGTCACCAATATTAGTTTAAAATTCGCTTTGCATTCACAAAGTTTCCCTGCTCTCAACACTTAAAAAAAAGGTCTATATGTGAAAAAAAAAGTAAGTTCCTTTTTAATGTCTATAGGGAAACTGCGTAAAATGTTTATTTCCATAATTATCATTCTATGATGTTATTTGTGCACTTCCATAGCTTTAGATTTTTATTGGAACAGAATGCATAACAAAAGAGCTGTTAAAAACAAACATTTTATTGACAAGGCCAATGTACATCAAAATCTTGAAAAGCAGTCATTTGACCTATCAGATAACAAATGAAGGTAAATTAGCTATGGAAGCCATAGAAAGCCTCTTTTGGACAGATTGTTTCTGGTAAATAGCGATGGTGCAGACGTGCCCCCTCCATACTGCGGCACCGACCCAGAGTCCCTTCTAGCAGGAGTGCTGCTGCAGCCTGGCTGCTCCCAAGTGCTCTGCAAGGCTACAAAGGAAAAAAAAAAAAAAAAAAAAAAGAGCTGGAATTTTAAAATATTGGCTCAAGGTATGGTCAGAGGATCAGGATTATTTTAGAATAATTTATCTTTTGTTACTACAGGGTTGTCAGGGTTGAAAGAAGACCAGAGACTTGCCAATGATGGAGGAAGTTAAACTTGAAGCCTGCTGGATCTCTTGTCTGTGGTTGGGGAGGAGGAAACCATGAGGAGGACTGGGAAGGGAGCATTTGTACAGTTTGAATGACACTGAGCGTGGTCCCCACAGGGCTTCCTTGCACAGTGACCCCCCTTCCATGTCTGGGAAGCTGGCTCTGCCTCACGTGGAAACCTGCAAAGGTGACGCTGCCTCTTAAGTCGTGGGCCCAGCATGCCATTGGAGACAAATGATACTAATGGTTGCAGGCAGGGTGGACAGAACCCGATTTGGAGAGGCGCTCGTGCTCCCAGGGAATGGGCACATTGTGGAAAACTCCCATCTGAAGCCTTCCCTTGGAGTTGGTCCCTGCTGGGGGCTCCTTGGAGCAGCCTGCACCCAAGGCCTGGTCAGTTCAAGGACATAGGGACCTTGCGCCTTTCTTAGTTCAGGACCAGCATTAACTCAGGGAAGTGCATGCTAGCTAGTGAGTGCCTGGGGGTGGGCCAAGGCCTCTGAGCACACGCCTCACAGTGGAACAGTTCCCTCTGCTGGCTCTGCTCCTGGGGCACCCCCTCGCTTTGTGATTCTGAGAGCACCGCTCTCCCAACTTCCTGCATGCAGATCTGCCCCTTAGAATCTGGATGGTTCTAGAAGTAGACCTGAGACAGTTGCTGCCAGCACTAAGCCACAGAAACGGACTCTAAAATAAAATATTGGCCCTGAATGCTGGGCTGCTGGCTGGGGGTAAAACCCCACCTCTCCGCTCACAGGGAGAGATTGGAGAGCCCTTGGCTGATGGGGGTATTGCAATTGTGAAGACTCCCCAGCGGTGAATTGCTACGGATTTGGGGGGAAGGAAATGCACTCATGTGTACAATATCTCAAAAGTTCCAGAGATCCAGGGAAAAATAATCATCATCAAGGCTGTGGAACAGGGGTAACTCCTGCTAGTGACCCTGGTACATTAGCGAAAGACCAAGAGAAGCTGGGGGTGATTAATCACCACCTAAAGGCAAAGTGTGAGTCCGCAGGTGGTCTCGGACGCATGTGAAGCAACTCAACCTTCTGTTCCTGCGAGGCAGGGAAAGCTAAGGATCGGGCTCAGGACTTAACTGGAAGAGTAGCTAAGCTGCGGAGAAGCAACGTGGAAATCCCATCCCCAGCAAGTCTCTGTCTCAGGGTGTGGGCTGCCGGGGGGAAAGTATGGGACCCTGGCACTGGTGTTCGGTGCACTGAGGCACCTTGGATCTGTGAACCCTCTGAGTCTGCAGAAAGGACCCACTCCTCCCCGTAATGGGCCAGTGCTCGGCCCTCGTTCTAAAGGTGACGTGCAGGCCTCTGCCCTGGGAGGCCACCAGCACCCCATTTAGGACACAACCCACCTCTGCTACCAGCAAGCAGCTGGGTCGGTAGAGCTGACTCACAATATAACCCGGCCAGAAAGTGCCAGGCCCCCTAAGGGAGGAAAGCCACTGTACTTTGAAGAAGCTGTGGGACTTGGCCAACATGTGCCACCGGAGGCTGGGAGTCCATGGATTGGACCAGATTCTAAGGGTGCTGGATCAGGGGAATAGAATTCAAAGTAGGGTAAGAGGTAGTTTTTCACCATGTGGCACAGGAGTGACTCTGACAAGCACCTGGGAGTCTGGAGATGGTTCTTAGAAGCTTGGAAAAAGGGATCCCTGGGTGGCGCAGCGGTTTGGCGCCTGCCTTTGGCCCAGGGCGCGATCCTGGAGACCCGGGATCGAATCCCACGTCGGGCTCCCGGTGCATGGAGCCTGCTTCTCCCTCTGCCTGTGTCTCTGCCTCTCTCTATCTCTCTGTGACTATCATAAATAAATAAAAATTAAAAAAAAAAAAAAGAAGCTTGGAAAAAGTAATGGCCCACGCCAAGGGCAGCAGGAATGTGAGAGCAGCTGAGACAAATGAAGGGAAAAGAGGAAATACAAGCTTGAGGTGAGTGTGTCCGATGGGCATAGCATTTAAAAGCAGAAAACCCTGGCTTGATTGAATTTGTAAAGAAAGACAAAGCTTGTCCTGTATCCTACAATTCCAGGTGGGTGTCATTCACCGTCAGTGCCTCTATCTGTCACATTCTGAGCCGCCCTTATTAGTAGGTGGTTAATAGGCCATTTCTGTTGCCATTGGCTTTATCTCACCACATGTGCATCCTGAGAGAGAGCGTGGCAGGGCCGGGCCTTCCGTCTGCCGCAAGCTGTACACATCTGCTCAGGGGTGGGTGGGTGGGCAGGCAGGGTCTTGGGGTGCAAACCCCAGGGACGGTCGATGCGAGGCAGTGGGCTGAACCCTGGAGATGGATGGCATCAGTTCTTCCTGGCACAGGCCCAGACCAGTCCTCCTGGTTTTCTTGACCCCCTCTCCTGCATCATTTCTTCTGACCCAGGGGAGCTGCAAACACCTCTGCAGGCATTCATCTGAGGCTCTCAGCTCTTTTAGGCCAGAGTGTTGTTGAAGAGTTGGGTATCGTGGATCTCTTTTTTGGCTCTGTGTAGGTGACCTGTGTCTGCCTCTGAACACTTGAGGGTGGGGGGAGAAGGCCTCGGGGTGCAAGTGAACAAACTCAGTACTTGGAAGGAAGGACGGAAACTGTTACTTCAAAATATTACTGCACCGGGGCACAAAACTGTGTGTTGTTCGTGGCGTGTGAGGTGACAGAGATAGTTGGAGAACAGTTGAAATGCGTTGCATTGACCAGACCGATCAGGAAATGTTTCAGTCAAGTCAAAAAGTTGGTCTGCTTTTAAGACTTGTGGGCTCTTCTACGTTCCACTGGCACAAGTTACATACGTGTCCACTCATTCATTTGCCAAGCTCAGGGGCATCTTGCAGACTTAGAAATTTATTTTAGGACCCTAATTTCTTCCCATCATTACCAAGATTAACTCACATTAAATCACCCAGCAGAACCTGGACAAGCATCAATAACTTTTTTCCCCTTATATGATTTGCTTTTCATTAAGGGCTACGTGAAGAGGAGAGACTCAATTATTTTTAGATAAAAAGTTCGATTAGCTGGAACTCTGTATATTTGCCAGCCATCTGGTTCAGTCACAAACACCCTGGGGATCCTGAACATATTTGCAATGGAAAAGAATTTGAACTTGAACGACTTTTAAATTGGGACATAAAATGTGGCAACCAAGACTGTACACAGATACTTAGCAAGGACTAATGAATACATCTATTTTGAGCCTTATGCTCCATGATGTTGTTTTTTTCTTCAGAGGGATTGCAAACACTTGTGAATATTGAGTTAAAACCTCATTGCCTAAAATTAAACCGTACCTGCAAAATAGATTTTGAATTAATCCGTTCACTAACCAAACTGCACTTATCTCCACTGAGGGACTGAGCCTTTCCTCACACAGGCCCAGACAACAAGGTCTCAGGATTGTCATTTAATGATATCGCAGAACTTTCATGCATATAACTGACAGTGAACGTTAAAGGTTCTATACTTCAAACAATCAATTCCAAAAACCATCATAGATAATAACGGATATAAAGCCTTTGAATATTTCCCCAAGTTAAGAGGGTGTCTGCAGTTTTTGTTCTACTGTATTCTTGTATGTTTTTATTTGTACCTCACGGTTTGAAGACCATTCATTACAGTTTTCCATCCCTGTTAAAATATCAACTCTTCAAGTGGAAATGCTAATTAAATTGAATTGGATCCATCACATTGGATTATGTATAAAATGACAAAGTTTGGTTATTTAAAATTAAAAAGTTAAATCCAGTGCTTTGGTTTTGTTAAAGATTTTACTTAGCGTTCAGTTTTTTGTTACTGTTTTTAAAAAATAATGAACTATCAAAGTTTGACCACAGGCTGGAGCCCGGGATAACAGTGCTGTAATTGAAAATGGCTTTACTCTGAAAATTAGGTTAGTGGGTTGGTGTAAATTATTTATTTTTGCTTATGTACTTTTGTTTTAAAGCTTATTTACCCTAAGGTTTATTATTAATTTTGAATACAGCAATTTTTTAAATGTTAAAAAAAAAACAGTGAACAGTTTTGAGACAGTTGGCTCTAATTCTAAACCCCAGAGGGAGGATCTTTGATCAATGAGAAAAAAGCTTCCCTTGCTACAGGAGGCTATGCTAAGCCAGGAAAAAAAAAAAAAAATTTTGGTTTGGGTGTCACTCATCTTATATTTTGCGGAACTTCAGTCAGTTCAGCCCATGAGAAAATTTGCAGAGCACATGGATGCATACATTTTACATTGTATTTGACTTTACAATTCAATAATTGTTTGTAAAAACGTATTTGTTAAGAATTTTGGTAATCTTTTTTGAAAAATACATTGTCAAGGACAAAAATCATTGTATCTATTAGAAATATGGGTACAACTTACAGGGCTCAAATTTTGACTGTGAGGCAAGAACTGTTTAAGCCTTAAGCTAATCATCACCAGACTAGAGAAGGAATGACTTGCTTCGTACAGAGCATGGCATATAGTAGACTAAAGGGTAACCATTATATGCTTTAGGCTCGGGCCTTTGGACAAAATTGCTATTTGATAGACTGAGCTTGCAAAAGAAATCACAATTGATGAGTGTGATTTTACTGATGATGAATATAGCATTTTTTGATCACTTAGTAATGCCAGAGTATAGCATTTATTGAACACTTAGAAGCGCTTACCCACATGAACTGGTTTAATTAACAAATAATCTTATCCAATGGGATAAATGCTGAGATGAGTTTATTTCTTTCATAATTGAAGGCACTCTGAAAAAGACTGCAACAGATTAAAGATTAGGGTTGGGTAAAATATCCAGGGACTTCTTGACTGAGGCCCATGGCGGTGGCTGGCTTAGGGAGGAGCATCCCCATCCAGCTCTGGTGGACGTTAAGGTAGGAACTTGGTTGCGGCCATCTAGCAGAAATAATGAAGGTCCACTGGGGAACCTTTCCTTCCCCTTCTACTCAGACCTTCCACATTGTAATAAAAAAAGTCAGGCAGTTCTCAAAAAAGCCACTACTGCCTATGTTGGGGATGTAGGGAAATGTGTGATGTGTTTTGAGTTGTTATGATGATTAGAAGGGAGTAAGTAATCTCTAGCAATGAGTGTCTTGAAGGGTGAGGGATGTTAAGTGTCCTGAGAGGTGAGATAATCCCATAGAGTAAAGAATTACTTTATCTGAAATGCCCATGACACTTCTCGAGCAACATTGGAGGTAATTCGGGTCCTCAACAAGAAATATCAAAGGTGGCTTGATAGTGGCAAAACTGGAGTAGAGGATGACATGGGGGCTGGGGGTGGGTAGGAGTGTTTAGAATTAAATATGAAATGTTTATTCCATTTTTTTGGGGGGGGAAATTGTGATGCTCCAATGCAGTAACATTGTGGCACATTGTTTTGTTAAATAACCTTTGTGTAATATACCTTTGCTGTGGAGACTCGAGAAGTAGGCCTTTTACTAGGCCTGTGAACTGATTGATCACAGATAGTTGAGATCATCAAGACAACAGACTTTTTAAAATTGATGTTTTTGATAATTTGCATAGAAGTGAAGAACTTTGGTAGCCTCAGATCAATACCGTATGCTTGTAAATGTTAGAGTTTTTTGAAGGCTTCTGTATATGAAGAGTCATTAAATATTTACATTTCAGATAAGAGTAAGATTTAATCATATTTGCTGTGTTTTATTTATCCTTGTATCAGTTCAAACAAGATTGGAGGGAATTTATTTACATTACCTGTCAAAACTGACTGGTGCAATAAAGCTTTAGCCAGTAAGATGCAGGCATTTCTCTAGACTACTTGTCACCTGAGAGCTTTCTTCCATGGACTCTATAAAACATAGGCCGCAGTCTCTAGACACTCTTAAGCAGTTTACTGGCTCAGTATTTCTGTTTCCAAAGTACATCCTAAATAGTGTTCTCGCACCAAACCCTCTGAACTCTGATACCTCGACTTTCCTCCACAGAGGCTTTAATGTGGAGTCAGTTCTCAATGTTTTGTCATACTTCGGTGACTTCCTGTGTCTTTTTTGGTATGAAGTAACTGCAGTTATATGGTTAGTGCACCTTTCTAATGAATGCTTATTCTTTTTAATCCAGCCAGCCAACTGGTTATCATTCTTTTTTAAAATTTAGAATTAGTATTTCCACTAGAGAGGATGCAAAATAGAACTTTCTTTTGCATAGGAAGTATTCTGATAGGAAGTCTTTATGTCTTTAGCCCCTAATCTTTCCTTTGTTTTGTCTAAAGTTAAGGATGGAAGGGGTAGGCCTTTATCACTTTTGTCAATACCTGGCCGCTGGCCTCAAGTAGCTATACCAGACCCATAAGCCAATTAGGAAATCACGTGTAGTTTTATTAATAGCATAGCTTTTACATTTTATAATTTGTAGAATTAATGAATTAGTGTATTAAGCATCTAAATAAAATCTATAATCTGATTTTTTTAAAGATTTTATTTATTTATTCATGAGCCACACAGTGAGAGGGGAGGGGTGCAGAGACACAAGCAGAGGGAGAAGCAGGCTCCATGCAGGGAGCCTGACATGGGACTCAAACCCAGGACTGCAGAATCAGGCCCTGGGCTGAAGATGGTGCTAAACTGCGAGCCACCTGGGCTCCCCCTATAATCTAATTTTTAGTTAGAAATTTGACCTATGCAGATCTATAATAGAAAATATGATATGATAAAACAAAATTTAACAGTGATTCCACCTTCTCTGAGTAGTTAGGTTATGAGCGAGTTTCACTTTTTGAGTGCTTGTCTGTATTTTCTGGTGTTTTTACTACAAATATGTATTAGTTTATGATAAAAGCATTACTTTTCACTTTGCATCTGTAACACTATGTTAGACTTTGAGGTGAAGTATTATTAAAATAATATTGTCTGTGCTTTTGGAAAAGTATACTTTTGCATATTGACCAAGAGATTATGCAGATAAAAATTTAAATAGTTATGTATTAAAGATTTACATAGTGACAACGTGAACAATAAAGATACTTCAAGGTAGTATGTAATGATGAGTGATAATGAACTTTATGCCTTTAAGTAATCTCATTTAATTACGAGAAAAATGAAGTTGTAATGTTGGAATCGTGATTCCTTTTTTCAGATGAGGAAACAAAGGCCTGTTTCTCTGCTTGACTTGTGAGACTATGTATAGACGCTAATATAAGAAGAGCTAATACTTAGAGTGCTTACTATGTGCCAGGAGCTGTTTCATCATTTTCCATGAGGTTAAATATGGTGCCGTGGTTACAAGGGCAGCTCTTTGAACCATCTGCTTTATTTAAATCTTTATTTTGCTACTTCTAAGAAGCTTTGTGATGTTGGCAAGTCATTTAACCTCTCTGGACCTTTTTCTCCTTGTAAAAATGTAGGTAATGATACATATAGGGCTAAGTGGATTAAACAAATTGTATATGTAAAGTACTTCCAATATAATATGGTATACTGTGTTAGCTAGTACCAAAATATATTAACTCAATCAAATTCTATAACCCTATGAGGCAGGGCTTGATGAAATCATTAATATTAATATCTCTACTTTTAGATGGGAGGAAACCAAGACCAAGAAATATTATATGATTTCCCCAGAAACATCTATGGCAGAGCTAGGGTCAAACTGCTGTAACGTGCCTCTGGTATCAGTGCTCTTACCTACTGTATGGATCTCTGTCTTTAGACTATAAATAGACCAATATCTTTCATTTGGTGAGTGAATTAGTGATAAAGTATGAAGGAATGCATGCCATGGAATAAGCATGCTTTTGGAAAATGGCAGTATTTCTATATTTTAATGGATACTCTTAGAAGTTTGAAAAGTGGACAGTTGTCTCTGGTACTCTATTTTAAGTGAACCATATGTCCTTACTCAGGGCAGGGATAGAATTCTTTCTCTTCTCTTCATTTCCTTTTTCTCTTATTCTTTGTATCCCCTCCATCTCTGTACCCCCAATCCTCTTATCTTTCTTACTGGCAATGTGTTGGCTTTTTTTTTTTTTTTTGGTCTGCATGTCCATGTTTGTAAAGTAAAGCTCATGGTGGACATAGGAATAGGACTTTTTTCTGAGATATAACTGGAATCTCAGAGGCCATTGACTTCAACATGTAGTTTCTTGTCCCCAAAATGTTCTCCACAGTTACTGTTGTAATTCTTGAATATCAGTACTTTAGATAGGATAGAGTTTAATTTCAGGAGTACATATAAATGGCTTCAAGTAATTTTTATAGAAGGAGTGACAATAATAGGTCAGGCAGGTGGAAAAATAGCCTATTAGTTACACATATGCTGACATGATAGGGACCATCACTAGAAGAAAAAGCAAATCGAATGAATTAAATATCTATATTTGAAGTATATTGTAAGGTCAATACATTAAAATGAATTATATTGGCCTAAAATTAATTTTAATTGTGAGGTATAAATATCAAATGAATCATGCGTTGATTGAATGGCTTCAGTTTTTCATCTTAAATCTCTTAAGGCAGGTTATCAGGAGCACCTGGGTGGGTGAGTTGGTTGGGTGTCTTGTCTCTTTGTTTCAGCTCAGGTCATGGGGTTGGGCTGGCATTGGGCTCTGTGCTTGGTGCCGGGGTCTGCTTGGGACTCCCTCTCCTCCCACATTTCTCTCTCTTCCTTCCTCAAATAAATGAATAAATCTTTAAAAGAAAAGAAAGGGCTGGTGGTTCTCAACCTGGGCTGCATATTAGCATTGACTGGGGTTGAGAGAGTGGTTTAAAAATTCCCAAAGTCCATATTGCACCTGTCACCATAATCTGCTGGGGACAGAGCTCAGTGTTTTTCTAAAGTTCCCCAGTTGATTGCAATATGCTGAATACAGTTCCCTTAACAGATTACTAAATTTTCATGTACATTGAACTTAAAGGTTGGCTTTTAAAACATTTTTTGACATTTTAAAATTTTTTAACAGATTTTATTTCTTTATTTGAGAGAGAGAGAAAGAGAGAGTGAGAGCACAAGCAGGGGGAGAGGCAGAGGGACAAGCAGACTCGAGGGACAAGCAGACTCCTGAGACAAGCAGAGTGTAGAGCCCCACTCAGGACTTGATCCCAAGACACTGAGATCATGACCTGAGCCAAAGTCAGACACTTAACCAACTGAGCCATCCAGGCGCCCCTAAAAACATTATTTCTATCAGAATGACAGAGTTTGCTTCTCAGTCACTTGAAATTTGGCTCTCATCAGAAGATTAAGTATCTTCCCATGGAATAAGGATCTTCCTTTTGGTGGAACTCAAACACAGGAAGAACCGTAAAGGACTTTATTTGTCTTTTCTCTGGGCTCACGGCAATCATCACACATGAATGTGTTTATTTATCAGAATAATAAATGAGTGGTTCTGCAAGCTTCATTTTAGATTCACATGCAAGATTCTCAGCATCTTCAAAAAAGAGCCTTTCAGAGACTCTAAAACCTCAAACTCAATTGCTTTTTATCTTTTTCTGCTCTCTACATACATGAGTTTTGACAGGCCGAATTTTCATTGACCAAAATCAAAAGGAGAAACATTTTAAAACAAATTTTTAAAACCCAGATATTTCAAGCAGGATAAAGAGCTGATGATTGGGCCCATTCCTTAGCAAGAAAAGAATGAGAATAAAATACTCTTAGAATCCTTTTGCCATCCAAGAATCTCACGTTTGTTATTAAACGTGAATAGGTTTTCATTGTTAGGTAATGAAGAATCTGAGCTTTCTCTCCACCTTGTAAGTATTTCCCTAAATAAACAGAGCTCAGCCTGTAGTCAGATACCAAATAAATAAAGAGCCATCTTTTAATAGCCGAAGCATGTGATGCTCCACAACCCCAGTGGACAGAGAAGAGCTGAGAAGGAAAATTGGTTGATTTCAAGAAAGACACGGAATCACCCTCTGGGATGACCCAAGTTGTTTCAGATGATGAGTGGCTATGGAGGTGACAAACTTTATTGGCCAAAAAGAAATATAGAGAAAATAAGTAAGCTTTGTTTGCTTCTTAGTGGAAAAAAAAAATGTGTGTCATGAATTTCCTCCTTAAGATTGGGGTGTGTAGCCTGCTGACAGTTTCCTAAAATACCACCTCCAGAGAAAGAAGTAAAGGCTACAGAGCCATCTTAAGCTGTGCCTCTCGAGAATTCTAAATAGAGAGCTCAAGAAATCAAGACACAAAAGGAAATATCCTTTTCTTACACTTTTGATATCATCTCCTTCTTAGTCCATACTTAATTTCCTCCTACTACCTTATAATCCTTGACTATTTCTAGTTTCCTTGCATATCTGGCCATCCCGGACAGGGGCCATTCTACTCAAGAATGGTCTCAGTATTAGGTATTATCACTTGGTAGGGAACTAAGGGCATCACGTGCAAACAGTTTAATTTATTTTTACTTAACCACTTTGAAATTCCATAGGACCCTTTGATAGTTGTACCAAACGGGCTTTGTATTTGGTCGGGCAATAGTCACATGTAAAATTTGCTGGCAAACCCGAAGATGGTATTCTTCATCTCTGTCAGAACTTAAACGCTGATTATTTTAGAGATTATTTAGTTTCATATTTACTCTAGGGCTTTCTTCTCCAAGGTTGTGTACTGTATTCCAAATAAGTATGGGAAAAAAATTTATTATTTTATTTTTTATTTTTATTTTTTAAAGATTTTATTTATTCATGAGAGACACACAGAGAGGGGCAGAGACACAGGCAGAGGGAGAAGCAGGCTCCATACAGGGAGCCTGATGCGGGACCCGATCCCAGGACCCCATGATCACGCCCTGAGCCAAAAGCAGATGCTCAACTGCTGAGCCACCCAGGCGTCCTGGGAAAATTTTAAAGTGTACTTTTCTGTTTGAATGTCAATGACTCAAACTGTTTTGAGTGTGTTTGCATTCAAGTCATTATACCAGCATTGACTCTTGTAACCTAAGAATTGCTTTCTATATGCCAGCGATCTCCAGAAAGCATTCTCCATGTGGAAAATTCAGGGAAGGTATATTCCTTGTTTTGGGGGTATAGGGACTTTACTCTGAAAATAAGCATCTTTCTTTTAGTTCAGTGCTAATAATTGAATTCATAATGCATGTCAAGCATATTAATTTGATCACCAGTACCACAGATTTCTGGGATTACTAACCTGCTGAGCAAAATAAATTAAGATTTGAAGCTTATAAAAAGGAAAAAAGCCAATAGATTTTGCAATATACTATTACTGATTTAGCATTACCAAAGACATGCACCTTTTTCTCCCTTAACTTTGCAAAAATAATAGGAAATGGAAATTTTGTTATGTTGTTTGCAGTTTGAACTGAAATGTATCAAAACAAGGATGGGTTAAATGTCTTTTCTTGAAATAATGTATTTGTAGAGTTTGACCAAAGAATAATAGCTAAGATTCTACAACTCAGACGAATCAAGATACTGCGGTAACACAAAATTGACTTTTAATGTTTGTTTACCAGTTCATTGTATCTTACAGAAAATGAAAACATTTTTTTTTTTTTGGTAATACAGATTGGTTCTCCTCAGATTTGTATTCAGTAGGTATTAAATATTGGTTTTTCTTTTAATCAGGTGGTTGAATGACTTTTGAATTTTTCATTTCCTTTGTTGTACATCGTTGCCTCTCTGGCAGTAGTGAGCTATGATACAGTTCACTTCTAAACAAAACTATATCAGTTATCCATTGATTGTTCTTGATGCATTCTACGCTGAAAACTGATAGGTAATTCCCTTTTACTCCTCCCCTCCTTAGTGGTCAGCTATTCCATGAGACCACCCTATTCTGAGCACTGAAATCAAGAAACCCAGTATGGCTGCCAGCAACCAAATTGGAATCTCCTTTGAGACTACTTCTAATTGCCAAAATAATAAGCGATTATATTATTGCATAAAATAAAGCTTAAACAGGTACCGGCCCCCTTCCTATGACAGAAAGTTTAAATTTACAAATACCATATTTGACTAAAATTTACCGTGATAAAATATGGCAGCAGTCATTTAAAGATGGTTTCCAGTGTTAATATGACTTCTTTTCATTCCTATTCCTCCTTTTCATGTGAACCATTTCTTTTTGTCTGTGTTCTCAGATGTTGGTATCTCAGTGAAATTTGCAAGTCAACTTCGTTCCTTAAGTGGGCCTCAGTTGTTAGTTATGGACAAAATGATTAAAACAAAATTTTCTAACCCAGACTCCCATCTCATCCCTCTGATGCTCTTGGAACCCAAGTCTGAGGAGCACTTTCTGAATTCGATAGTGTTGTTACTGAGTTTCTTTTAGGAATTGTGTGTATTGGGATAGCTTCTCTTTTTTAGAAATACTCAGTGAGATATGTTGGAAAATGAAGTAGGAAAATAGATATTGGTGGAAAAATGGCAAAATAAGAACATTAAAAATACCCTTACTCAGATAGGAGTCCAAAGGGGCAAGGGGATTCTGATCCTTTGGGGGAAGTCAGAAGATAAAAATTCTGCCCAGCAGTATTCATTCTGTTAATTTTTTTGTTTTTGTGTTTTTTTTTTTCCTTTTACAAGCATGGAAAAATGGCGTGCAATCAGAATAGGTTTTAATTAGCTAACAGTCACTCCAGAGATTTTGAACAGCACCAATTCCAATACTAGTAAGTATTCAAAAGTTAAGAAATGCTACGATGCTTAAAATATTATAAAGGTAGAGTTCTGCAGCAATAACTGAAATTTACATATCTGCTTCAATAGAAATGTGTTCCCACTTGCATTCCCGATACAATTCTTATAATGTGGGGCATAATCATTCAAGTATGGGCTTCCTCCAACATGCTAACCCCCATATCTGAGGTGTTAAAGTTGCTATTTTGGAGATAGTCCCCTCTTTAAATAATATATTCATCTTATCCTAGACCATTCAGGTATTTTTAGGTTAGTAGTTTGAGTTCTAGTTGTATCAGCAGTGTCTGAGTTAAACTTTACAATCTCTTTGGATTTATATTTTTGTACAATTTGCATATCCAGCCTAATGTAAAAATGTGCATGCATACATTGTCCTCTTTCAATATTAAAGCATCTGAAATTTCCCAGATACGCTTCAATAAAAGAAATGATCAACTCTTATTTACAATATTTTGTCTAGATAATATATGGATATAATTATGGTTTCATGGGCTTCCAATTGTTCTATACCTTCTACACATGTTAACTCTATATTTATAGAGTAAATTTATTAGAATTATTACAGAGCTTTAAATGCAACCACAATCAATTCAGGAAACAGATTTATTTACTCATGTTCATGGGAGGGAAATCTACATAAAAACATTCATGAAAGCATACCAGCTATGTCATACTTGGATTATTATACTAAATCCCATTTATTAGAACTCATTGTGAAACAATGGGAAACCATGAAATGTAAATTGAATACAAATATTGGTCCCTGCGGGGTCTCAACAGTCATAAAAATATAGGAAAACAGAGCTTTATTTAATATTGGAGCTGCTAATGTCTAAAGTTGTTTTTCTGAAACTGGCCTTACCCTTTCATTTAAAGCCCTGAAGATTTTAGTGTAAACTCTTTGATGGGAGCTTCTGCATTTCATTTAAGCCTAATGATGACCAGCAAGGAAAGTGACATCACTGACCACATTTTCTATATGGAGGAAGGTTTAGAACTACTTTGTTCACTTGTTTCCCCCCACTCACAGGTACCGGTTGGGCTTTCTAGTATGTATACAAAGTAGAATAATAGAAATTTTGAAAGTTGGGTCTATATTTCTTGGTTAGGCAAGTGTATAGTTACTCATTCCTTTTGTGATTTAAACTTTTTTCGTGTAAGGTAAAGAAGGAAATATTAAATAGTTTAAAGTTATTTTTATAGGACAATATATTTCATAGGCTAACATAAAATCAAGCTGCTAAATTTTACAATTTTTCTGTCCAGCAGTTTATCTATATAACTGCCCTGAGTAGATGCTAATGGCTGCTTAGCAGACGGCCTTTAGAATTTAAATATAACTCAGTAAAGCTACTCAAAAGATTTAACAATTTTTCTCAGGTACATGTCATTTTAATTAAAAGAATATAGGAGTCTCTCATTGGTTAAATATTATCTGCTTATTTACGTTTCATACTTCATATAAATGGGGTTATTAAGGAGTTTTAACTGTGCTTGTTATTATGCATTGGAGTCCATATGAATTTTTTTTTTTTTGGTCAAAAAGGCAGGATTTTATAGACTAAAACATTCTGTTTATTGCAGACTTGAAATATTATCTTTTAGAAAAGTGTAGCTTGTTCCCTTGTGAAACTGAGTTTTGTGCAACCTCTCGGAATCTCAGTTTATGTAAAGAAGCCTGTATTTCAAATCTGTTGCTCTAATTTGTATATTGTAGTGCATTTCAAAATTGTACAAATGTGTAAAATTTGTGCTTGTGGAAGCTGCTGCTCCAAGTAGCTGTACTTTCCTCAATTTAATCCTAGCAAACCTCAAGCTATTGCATGCCCCGTTCATGAAAGGATACTTCACTGGGATGATGTAGCCTAAACAGTTGAGCTCTAAAGCCTCCTTAATATAGCGCTTCCCTTAAAATTATATTAATTTATAATATATATTGAATGATAGCTTTACAAAAACAAATCAATGAATTGGTCTTTATGAAAATGACTCTTTACAGTAAGTAAAAAAGGGTTATCACAGTTTTGGTAACTTGCATGAGTTCATATTGAAAAAAAAAAAAACAACAACAACCTTTCACATGTTCTTAATGACTTTAAAACTGATGTGCTCCAGGGGCACGCTCAGTTATATGCTCTGAAGCAGTAGACACCGTACAGCTTATGCTTTTTATCTGGGAAACCCACGAAGCGCACCGCAGCCTCTGTAGGACTGCAGCGCCTTCTTGGCCTAGAGATGGGGTAGCGGACGCTGCCATCTGCCAACCAGCCCGCATCGCAGCGGTCATATCCCAGAAGTTTCCAGGCAGCGAATATCTGGCCCACTTTGGCGATCTGAGCACCATCGTTGAGACAAGCCTGCACTGCTTCATCATAGGTCAGCTTGGTGGGGTGGATAAGGTAGTAAAACCGGCCTGTGGAGAGAAGGGGAGAGAGTCAATGGGCCTGTCTGCAGCTGAGCTCCACAGACATGGAAGGAGCCCAAACCCAAGTGCTTTTCCATGAAGGGGGGGGGGGGCGGGGGGAGATAGAGCAATGGCTGTCAGGTTTGGGACCATGGGGTTGTCCATTAAACATAGCACCCCTCAGTCATTCTCTGCTAGATGAGTTTTTTCCTTGCCCCTTGCTATGCGTTCAGACATGCCATTTTACAGCTTTGAAACAGAGAAGGGAAATGACAGATGCAGTTTCTGTTAGCTAATTAGGGACTAAAAGGGCCCTTCTGTAGCACTAGAGAAGACAAAATTCCACGTTAAAAGCAAGAGCTATTTAAATTCTAGCTGTAGCAAGACTGAACCCTCGCACAAGTTTCTGGAGAGGCAAAATTTGAATGTGAAAAGATCAAAACACATTCCTGACATAAAAGTCCATTTAAAAAAAATCAAAAGCCCTCAAGTCCTTTTCACTACAGGTATCAATAAGACATTATTCTGATTCAAAGACTACAGTATGAAAATGCAAAAAATACAGGAAGTCACTTGCCATAAATAATGCAGACTCAGAATGTGAACCCCAGCCTGTTCAGTTCCTAGCAAAGAGGGTGCATTTATTTATTTTTTTTTTCAGCTTTGCTCCGTGGGAGCCCTGACACCTAACCATTTCTTGATTTCACAAGGAAGAGCGTGTTAGTCTTAACCACTCACTGAATAAAGTTAATTACTGAACTGCCTTTAATGTATATTAAATATGCCTACAACGTATAAAGTGCGACATCCATTGGCTGACGTGCTACATTGATTGAAGATTTTCCCAGACTTTGAGGCTCATGTGGAGTGTAATCAGACTCTCTAGTCTGATCACAGATTGTTATGGGCTGCCTCTTTGCCCTCCATCACATACGGGTTATGGAAGTATACATTCGAGCTTGCCAAGTCTTTCTAGACTAAGACAATGTGATTTGAAGGAAAGGCCGAGGCCCCTGCAACATTAGTTAGAGGTCGGCTCTATCATCCGTACCACAGGGAGGTCCGCAAAGTCTACAGCACAGGAGGAGTCAACAGAAGTTTTGTTGGAACACAGCCACAGCCATCGCTTTAATACTGCTTGTGGCTGTTTTGCATGACAGTGTATGGAGCTACATTGAGTAGTTGCAACAAAGACTGTGTGGCCCACAAAGCCAAAAGTATTTATCACCTGGCCCTTTACAGAAAGTTCGGCCATCCCCTGTCCCTTGCTATTTTTCCCAAAGCATGTCCCCAGGGAACTAGAATATAAAACGACAGGGCCAGGGTTTGCTTTAGGAGTGTGCGACCTGTGCAGTTACATGGGGCCCCACGCTTGTTTAATATGCTGCTGTCACCATCTTAAAATCCTTGATTTTTGGTCATGGAACCCACATTTTCATTCTGCACTGGGCCTCACAAATTACACAGCTGATTCTGGACAGAGCAAGACAAGGTTGGGAGTTATGGTGAAGGTGACAGATCAAGTCATCAACACGGAGGCCACCTGGATCTCTCTTCTTCCACTTTTGCCTCCAGTCCTATTGCTACTTATTTATTTTTTGCAAAGTTCTCTTTACTCTGAGCTCTCTCTTTATTGTGCATTTGGTTGATCAACTATGAACATACTTGACTTTGTAATTTAGAGCAAGAGAGCGTGACATAGAGGCTGGTCTCACTTTAGTTGAGAACTCTGTAGCCCAGGGCCTACGTGTCTATCACACGCAGTGGCGGCAAGGTGTTTGTCAATAAGAAAGAGACCCCGTAACAAGTTTGCAATTTAAACTGTTTTATAATTACAATCGGATGCCACGAACCTAGGAGTAGTGGAAATACGCATTTTTGCTTAGGGGGATTTTTTAAAAATTATGAATGTTACAGAACTTTGCATCTTTTCAAACTGAGGGCAACACGTCAAGGCCACATTCTGTTCTTTTTTTCCTTAAGTAGGTAGGATTAAAAATTGAGTGTTTCATTACAATACGTATTGATCCCCTGGACAGGAAAGAAGGCAGTGCAGTTAGTGGCTTACCATTGAAGTTAGATGTAAAACAGAAAACATCGTATCTGCTCTTGTCTTTATCCCAAAACCCGTAGTTCCGGACGCCGGGCACCGTGTTCTGGCCTCCGCACGGCTCTCTGGGCTTGGTGATGGGGTACTGCACGGAGCCGTCACTCAGCCAGCCAGCGTTGCACCAGTCCAGCCCGCCCCGCCAGGCCTCGTACAGCTGGTCGAAGGAGGCGATCACAGCATCCTGGTCCAGGCAAGCCTGCTGCGCCTCGTGAAAATTGAGATTGTAGCGCCCCAGTCGTGGAAAGTAGGGGAACACCACACCTGTCCAAAGGAGAGGCCAAGGGGTTAGTGGTGCAGTCAGTAAGGACCAGGAGCAAATGCCACTTGACTGGTGAAAAGGCAATAAAATCTCCATCAGGTCAAGTTAGAGTTTATGGTCACCTTACGGTGGTTTCTCATGGTCCCTTTCACCTACGAACAGCCTCTCAGCTCCAAGCATCTCACAGTTAGCTATGGGGTTTATCTCAGTGATTGGTCCTTTTGCCAAGAGCTCAGTTCAAGCCTTACAACTCTCCTTTCTGGAATGATTCATCCACAGGTTATCTTTTTTAAGGAGCTTCCTTGAGAATCTCCCTTCTGCTACTTCTGTTATTAACCCTAAAATGGATTACTACTGAGTCCTTTTCAGTGAGGAAAAAGTCAATATTGAATACTAATGGCGGCAGAGGATATAGAAATCATGCTCAGAGAGAAGTTATTTATTAAAATTCTCCATGTTTTTATTAGTAAGTATTCTAATATAATTAGTAATTAGCTTAGGATAGCCCTTTATATTTCATTTTTTTAAAGATTTTATTTATTTATTTATTTATTTATTTATTTATTTATTTATTTATTGAGTGCCCCTGAGCAGGGGAGGGAGGGGAGGGGGAGAGCGAGAGGGAGAGAGAATCTCAAGCAGATTCTGCCCGTGCTGAGCGCAGAACAGACTCAGGGCTTGATTCCACGCTTCTGAGATCATGACCTCAGCCAAAATCAAGAGTCAAATACTTAACCAACTGAGGCACCTAGGTGCCTGGCTTCCTATAGCCTTTTAAATGTATAAACATATGTGGTAACAAATGAATCAAGTGTAGCTATATACTTCCTTTTACATATGCTCCTAAAAACTGATCTAAGGACTTTTCACTCAGGAGGCTTCCTATTTGGAGAAACTCTAAAGTGAGTTTATCTAAGTAACAGAAACCTAGTTAAGCAGCCTTAGTTCATATTAATAAGAATTGTTTACAGTGAGGCATACCTCACTCCATACTCCATAAAGAGTACTCTGTTAATCTATTTCAACTTCTAGCGTGGTGGCCCTTCTTCTTATTTTTTTTCTGTTCTTGAACAGCACAACTGAAATGAGAACTTTCATTTAAAAATAACTTTTCAGCTTCCATATTCATATGTCGCAAATTGAAACTAGCTTTTGAAAACATTTCTATTGCAAATAGAAAAAAAAAAACAAAAACAAAAAGCAACCTTCCCAAAGCTTGTCCTGTGCAAGGTAGATACAGAATAAACATTGATTTAGTTAATGCCAAAGAATTGAGTTAAGTATGTGAGAGGGCAAAAACCCTTAACTAATGTGAACATTGTGATTTGGCGCTTGACTTTGCCTGGGAAGATGCAATGGCTTCCCTAAAGCATTCTTTTTGGTCAAATAATCCCTGGAGGTGATTGAGCCATCTCCTGACTTTCTGTGCATTTCCCTTAAAGGATGAGAATTATGTCATAAGAAAGCAATGTTGTATCATTTGCTGACTTTAACAGGGACCACTGCCTCAAAACATCTCCCCAGAAAAGACAGTTAATTCAGAGTGGTTATTTAAGGTCCTGCCTTGGATTTTTTTTTATTGTAATTAGTAATATTTAATACTTTAGCATGTGGAGGGGCACCTGGGTGGCTCAGTCAGTTAAGCATCTGCCTTTGACTCAGGTCATGATCCTGGGGTGAAGCCCTGCATTGGGCTCCCAGCTTCTCTTTTTCTCTCCCTCTGCCCCACCCTTGCTCATTCTCTCTCTCTCTCTCTCTCTCAATAATAAATAAAATAAAATAAAATAAAATAAAATAAACAAATGAAATCTTTAAAAGAATACTTGGAATATAAAAGTTGTCCCACTGACACAGTAATTTGGTGGGTTATATCACAAGTGTTATTTTATGAGACTGCAGACCCTATGCAAGATGAATGTACAATTCACTAATAGTGTAACCAGGACACAGGAAATGTTTTCCTTTTATAAATTGTCCTGGAAGACTCTACAAGAAGAAATTTCAATAGCCTAAATCAAGTCATGTCCACCCAAGGACTCTGCAGGACACGTTTGTCCCTCCAGGGCAGTCCAGCTGGCACCATTCACTAGAGGCAGGGATCCAGGAAGGCTTCCTGATTTCATCCTGCCTTCTCAGGTTCTTGGCTGAAGGATCTGTAAGTTGAATCAGAGCCAAAAGGAAGGAGGAAAAGACTCTCTCAGTTGTCACTGCCCCCTGCAGTGGTGGGGGTGGAGGGGAGCCCGAGATGGTTCTATCTAAGAAGAGCTATTTCCAGGCATCCAGCTAAGAACCCAGTTAGCGCTGGGAAGGAGCTGCTAGAGCTCTCACTGTCCTCTCATGCCTTTCATCCTCATTCCTCAGAACCCCAGCAATGCCAATGAAAAGAAACATATTTAATTTATCCGGAAGAGATTTCTTTGGCAGCTAGACCCGAAGTGAAAGAAAATTCTCAAAGTCTGGAGAGAGAAGCCATTTGGGTAGGATCCTGTTTCCCAAACGTCTCAAGAAGGGAACAGTGGGGAATGTAGGATATTTTAATTTACAATAATTTTCAAGACCTAGACAACATTTCTGGCTTAAATTCACTGTGGTGTTATTTGGTGGACTCTCATGAGCATTAGGAAAAAATTTTCCTGAGTTGTTTGTTCTTGATTAAGCATTGAACGTTCCTGAACCATGGTTGACTCAGTTCCAAATTCAGTGTAATGTATTTTTATTTAAGTTCCTTTCAAATTTAACATAACTTCATGCAAACATTTCTTAAAGTCATAACAAGACCCGATATCGAAACTTCATTATTTTTCAGTTGTAGGAAAAAGTGGTCAACTTATTGTTATATTAATTCAAAACATTTACTTGAATTTTAATTAATGTTTGATGATCACGGAAACACTACATTCCTAGTAAATCAAGATCTATTTCTGAGTCTTAGCCAAGGTTGTAAAAGTTTCACTGTACTGTGCACATTTGGTGTACATATTTCAATAATTAAATGTTTCTTACCAGCAGGGGCATTTCTGGAACTACATGTTTGTTAGTATTTTATTTATTTACTTATTTTACTTCCAGCATGTTAAGATTTCAACATCTAAGGCTGTAATTGCAGAAACCTGTCTCTGTGGAAAAATGTGTACTTCCTGCAGCTGAATTATGGGGAGAATGGTTATTGCTTTCATCCAGCATTACAAAAATACAAGCTAAACTTCCTTCGGTGAAAACGAAGGGCGTGTGATTATTTTCCAAGTATGATTATTTTATACTCATCTGTCAAAATGTAATCAAAAGTTGTTTCTTTTCCTATGAAGGGCTGGTATGCATCACAACAAAGGGAATTAATAAGGATGATCTATTGTATGGAAAAGAATGTGAGTAGTTTAGTCAGTAGAAATATGTTTTGAAAACACATTATTTAATATTTATAACTGCACAGTCCAATTCATCCTAGTTGTGGGCAAATATCAATTTGTTAGACATCTGAAACATGTTCATACCATGGCCCATATGAGAGCTAATATAAATTTCAGTAGCTTTAATAATAGAAGGACAGAAACCATGGAGTATAATTTTGCCTTCCTCAGTACTCCTTACAGGGCCTATCAGTACTACACATATCTGAAATTATTTTTCAATTTCTAATAGCTCTCAGACTATATTTTTGTGTATCTGGCCCCATTTTCAATAGCAGAAAACCAATACAATGGGAGATTGGAAGAAAAAGTATTGTTTTTCATATTTTTTATTTATTTGTTGATTGCTGAGATGAATTGTATAGACCAAGTTACTCATTAATTTCTAGTGAGTGGAATCTCTCCGTTATATTCACATAAGGCTAGTCTTGCTGAGTACTGTTCCTGGCAATGTGGGTAATTGGTAGAAATCAGAAGGTATTACCCAATCAAAGCTTTTATATGAAAAAATTATCCACAGCTAACTCCAGCTCACATGTAGTTTAGTCTTTCAAAAAAGGTTATATTTTTTTTATCAATATTATTCATAAAAGCAATTCTTAAGTCACAGCTAAGAGCAAGGCACTGGGCTCAGTCCTCTAGAATACAGGTTTGGGGAATGGTCTGTTCCTTCAAAGTGCGTATGGTTTGATATGCATTTTATAGATACGTAATACAAAAAAATATATATATACGTATATTCTGTCTTGAATCCAAGACAGAATAAAATCTTGTAATATATAAATACAAGCCATATAATTTGGACATCTTAAAGAAGAATGATTTCTTTCTAATTGGAAAAATTCTTTGGAGCACACAGCATTTGGTATATATTAAAGGACTAATATAATTTAAAATATTGTACAATTACAGTTGAAAAGGCAGCATAATCATGACATTTAAAATGATATGCTTCCTTGGCCTTATTTATGTACGTCGTAAGATTGACGAGGCCTGATGGTCATATATAAGAATGTAACTCATAATGAAAAAAGTCAAAAACTGGGTTTGAGCTAATAAGGAATAACCACAAGATCTCTTTTGCCACATAGCCCTTAAACTCTTAGGTATATAATCGCTGCACCTTGCTCATCTATCCCAGACTATGTGGAAATTATCAAGTCACTTTTCATGTCTATCCTCAGGTTAGCAACTAAGCTTCTTCAAATTTTATTCTACAATGACTATCTTAAATATTTTTTGTAATTTCATTTTACAATAGGAGTTCTTATTGTATATTGCAGCATATGTAGACAAAATAATATGCTGAGGTTTTCTTGAAAATTATTCAGTGGAAGTGGGATTATATAAAATAAGATAAAATAAGGTGTCTTTATCATGATAATTTTTGAAGCTGGACAATGGCATATAGGGATTCAATATACTAGTCTTTCTAATTTTTCCAAATGTTTGAAATTGGCTATAATAAAGACTTTTATCTCACCCTATTGCCAAAGCTGGGAGCCTTAAACCAGTCCATGTGGATGCAGACTGTCTGTGGCATCTGTTTTTCAGTTTTCCCTTTGGGGAAAGATCCTCTCCCTTGCTTTTTCATGCTCTCTACCCTTTGGAAGGACCAGGTTCACCTTTCGGGGTCCAAATCAAATGTTGCTTCCTTTGCAGTACTTCCCACGGCCTCCTCTCCATGGCATGCACATTTTGTTTTAGTATTTGAATAGTTTAAACCCATTGTGTCTAACATTCAATCACTTGTAAACTATTTACTGAGCACTAACTGCATTCTTGGCACTTGACTGCCCTCAAGCAGATAGTGGTTAACAGGTGGAGACAGGCAATCTTTACAAAACAAAGTGTGATTAGAGCTACAATGTGGAAGGTGCTGTGAGAATGTCACTGCTGCGGAGTGGAAGAGAAGACACGGGGTAGAACTCTGACCTTATTCTTTGAAGATTTATATTTTTTTCAGTTGTTCAGAAATGGTTTCCTGTGTATAATGCTCACTGTTAAGATGTTAGCTCTTTCAAGGCATGGCCTCTGGTTAATGACTGTTCCTACCCTTGCTGCAGCACATAAGAAAGATGGAGAAACACTATCTGCAGGGACAGGAATTTAACAGCTCCCATGAGTACCTCAGTTAATGCAGTGGGAACCAAAGACAGTCTGTAGGTTATCACCCAAATAACTTTGGAGCCTCTAAGAATCTCTTGAAGCCAGAAGCTGCCAAAGACTGCTGCCTTTTTGAAGCCTCTGGTCTTCTCCCCATCAGAGAATTTCTCCTTCCTGTAAACCCCTTGATCATAGTGGATAAAAACATATCCAGTGTTCGTCCAATGTTCTTGGTATCAAATTCCAGTTTTAGCTCTGACCACTCGCCATGTTACCTTAGAAAAGGAGTTCTTCCTAAGTCTCATCTGTCAAGGGGCATTACTGAAAGTGAGCGAAACACACAGCACACATGATTACAGCAACCAAGATTTGGAAATCTTCACATCTCCTGGCACCAAAAAGGCACTTATAAAAATATTTATCAGTTAAATTGGTTTCTTGGACACATTTACTTGGCTCATGTGCTAATGGGTCATATGGTCGGGAAGCGTTCCAATAGCAGGGAAAACGTAATGCTTTGGGATGGTGCGGGGCCTAGGCAGGAAAAGTTACCCTTTTTACAGTTTCTACTTCAACATCTCTAATTATGTCTTCAGTACAGTCGTAGAGTACATCCTCCTCTGACATATTGTAAATCTCCTTTTCAAACAAAGCTACAGGAGGCTTTATGCCAAAGCTATTAGCAAGCAGGTATCCAGATGGAATATGGAAGTATCTTATATTCATTGTATATATATTTTTATGGTTTCCTCCTACTTCTGGCAAATTATACTGGTCAATTCGCTTGAAGTTTTCTTTTAAAATAAACAGAGAGAGATAAGAAATATGGCAGGTGTACTACATGGGTTTAGGAAATACATAGTCTGTAAACAGAATTTTAGAAGAAAAACTAACCGAACAGATAATATAGTTCAACTTGTTATTCATAGTTGTGAGGAAGCCAGGTGCAACAAGGTAGGTAACTTGCCCCAGTTATGAAACTCATACTGGCAGAGTTGGGACTAACCTAAGAGTCTTGGTTGGTACTACTGGCTCGAGGCTTTGTCCACTGCCTGATGCCCCTTCGATAAAGAAAGTGGGCTGTCATTAACATTTGATTAACTCTTCTCTCTAAGCCAATTACTTTTTTCATCTTGAATAATGCCAGTGATTGTAGATATTAATGTGAGTCAATAAAAACTGGAAGTACAAGGTGACATGTAATCAGGAGCCAAGAACTACAACTAAGAGAGACAAGAGAAAAAAGAGAGACAAGAGAAAGCCACAAGAATGTACTTTGATACTGCAATTTATTAGATACATAAAGCTAATAAATCTCTATGTGATGGGACTCTGTGGGATTCAAAAGGTCAATTTTTCAGTGATAGGCTAGTGGACCAAACAGATTCTTTTCCAAAGGCACAATTTTATTCTAGGACGTGAAAGGATCTTCTAGCAAATACCCAACTATAGTCTATGTGCATAAGGAAGGAAAGTATTCCATCACCACAGCCATAACTCATCCTTCAGTGTAAAGAAACACTGAAATTCATGAATATGAGATGTTTTGAGATACATGAGAAATAAAGAAGAATTTCCCTACTGGTGGGACATATAGAGGGTGGGCTTTGGGCAGTGAGGATGTCTCCATCCTTCCAATCAACCGTTTAGCGTTCTCTACATTTTGGCTTTGGGACCTATTGAGATTACATACTTAAGAAATAAAATTCCGGGATCCCTGGGTGGCGCAGAGGTTTGGCGCCTGCCTTTGGCCCAGGGCGCGATCCTGGAGACCTGGGATCGAATCCCACGTGGGCTCCCAGTGCATGGAGCCTGCTTCTCCCTCTGCCTATGTCTCTGCCTCTCTCTCCCTCTGTGTGACTATCATAAATAAATGAAAAATTAAAAAAAAATATTTAAAAAAGATAAAAAATAAAAAAAAGAAATAAAATTCCCCCAGAATGCCTAAAATGTTTGGTATTTGGTGTCTAAAAGACTTTGGACCATTAAAAAAGTTTACTTCTTATTTAAATAAATCTGGAGGGCACTTTTTTGTTAAATTAAGATTTCACAGTTACTTTCTAGAATACAATTACATGTATTTTAGTTAGCAGATGTCCTTCACAAAAGTTGCCATTATTTTGAAACGAGATAATTTTAGAAGCATAATAAAAATGCATTCAATCTGAATTTCTCAGTAACCATGTCATGAGATTTAAATTTTGAATAGCATAAGGCAGTTTCCAAATATTAATTCAGTTCCACTGCACGTTTCTCCTACTTGCAAATAGCTTCAATTTTGTGTATAACCATTGTGTGTACATTTCAAGTATGAAAGCTGGAACCACTGACAGACTGCAAAATACAAAAGAAAAGAAACAGGCTACGCATGGACTTTTGATTTCTTGCATTATCACTATGGTAACCAGTAGATACTACTCATCATGAAAAATGATTATCATTTCCGAGTTTAACATGATTTAGAGATACCTACCTTGTAACTCTAATGCTACCACAGCAGTATCATCTTCTAATCCTTCAATCACCTCACACTTATATTTCCCATAATCCTCCAGGGTGAGGTCTGCAATCACCAGAGAAGCATCATTTTCACTGCCTCCCTTCAGAAACACTCTACCCTGGTAGCCTCCATAGGCTTTCCTGTGATATCCCATGGAAACAAAAACGTCCACTTCCTTGAGGTAATCTGAAGTTAGCTTGGTCCACTTAATTCGGATCTTGTGGGTTCCTGAGCCAAATGCTGTAGGGTCTCGATAAAATTTACATGGCAGTGTAACATTGCCACCTCTGTGTGAGAACACCTTGGCTTGTTCTGCTTCCACGAGTAGACGAGGGCCATTTTCTGCTATAATTAAAAAAGAAAAAGAGCCATTAATATGCTTTTAGGCTTTGTTTTTTAAATAAAATGAGATAGGCTACCTATACAGGGCATCTGACAAAGAGTATCATCGGGTGATGAGCTTCTCTGTGTTCCTGGACAGTAATCTTTTTTGAACCACATATAAAGGTACCTCTACTAGCTAGAGGGCACCTACAAGGCAGTCATATCTCTTAAACCGCTGAAAAAAAAAAGAAGTTTGTTAATTACGATAATTGAAAATTATTGAACATAAAACTCCACAGTCATTGAAGTTTGATAATTTAACAACATTCTATTTTTTCCTACATTTAAATATCAAAAATATAGAAAGACCAAGCAAAATGACAGAGTTTTATGACTCATTTCATCAGTACAGACTAAAAAATTTCAAGGTAGGCAAATTTCTTTTCCCACCTGAGCTTTCTAATACTTAGAAAGCAGTGAGATTATAAAGCAGTGAGATTATAAAGCAACGTGATCAATTTTCCTCGTACTATTCTAGTCAAAGGACTTAGAATATCCTCACATTCGTAGTTTCCATTCAGATATACACCTGTGATTTGTCATTCTGGAGCATTTCAAGCAGTGTGTGTATGTTTTATTTATTTTCACACAAAGACTAGACATCAGAAAGGTATTTTTAGTCAGTGCTTAAAAAAAAAAAAAAAAACTCCAAGTTTTGAAATCTATTCCTCAAAACTTAATTGCTGAAAACATATCCAAAGTTATATTTATTTCCTGATTAACCAAATAATTATTTGTTTCTTTGTTCCCATAAATCTCCTACTCCTTGTCTTTGCTTTCTGCTGCATCTTGTTTTATAGTATATCTTATGGCTCCCACTTCTCTTTACCTTGCCCTTTGGTTTCCTCCCTCCCTCCTCCAAAAACGAGATGGCCTTCCAGAGAGCACCGCAATAGCCCAAGACTGCCAAGTCAGTAGGGCTGCGTTCTCCAGGGAGCCAGCTGTTCTTGGCTTTCTCTGGGGCTTCCCCTGGTTAGCTTATTATGCTTTTGACCTTGACAAGGTCTCTTGAGGACATGCAAGATTTGAACATGAAAAAGCAATATAAAAACTCCTGGACACACACACACACACCTTCTCATCTATGCACGGTTTCCAAAGCTTGCCAAAAGCTGCTTTTTGTGGAGCTCTGCAGCCCTTCCAGCCTGAGGTAGGTAGGTACTGAGTGAATCTTGGCCACGAATCATTGAGGATTAACAGGTTATGAAGAGCACCCACTCACCTCCAGACAGATCCCATAAGTTACTTATTTAATGGCATACACAGGATTCAGATTTTAAAGAGTATCCAAAAACAGATACCGTGGTTTTATTTTTCACCTACAATGATCAGAATGAGTATTTTAAAATGGCCCCAATTTATGTCAGCTTCAATCCTTAAAAACTGAAAAGTTTAACAAAGCCATTAATGCTCCCACTTGGAATAGATAATAAAATAAGAGGATAATGGCTTCATTAAAATGAATCATAAATCCAGTTCATTAAGCATTTCCTTTAGATTTTATTCTTTACCTTTTTATTTGGGATCATAGAATCATAAGGGATGCAAGACAAATCTGTCCAACTCTATCCTACCTGTAATCTTCCCTCTACAATACCGCTAATGACTGCATCCAAGTATCCTCTTTCCAGGCGGAGGAAAGTTGCTGTAGTGAAGGGTGCTTGGCAGGTGAGCTTCCCATGCCAAGGCGTGAACTGAGACCTGACACAGAGCTACAGGAGGTTGAATTTTCATGACTCTTGCAAGATTTTTACCATAAAATCAAAACTAATTTGTCCAAATTCATAAGGGATAAGTGGTATTATAGTAATTAGGAACGAAGGTTGCAATGTGATACCTTGTTATAATCTCACCACCTCCATTTACTAGCTCTGTAGCCTTGAGCAAGTTGGGCAGCCTCTAAGTTCTAATTTCTTTATATATGAATTAGGGATAGCATATCTGTCATACATAGCTGATCTAATAGACACATAAGGCACTTAGAACCATGTGTGATCAAAAATAAGTATGCACTCACTGCTAACTCTTTCTACTGCATAGATTTTTTTACACAGTCTTTCTTAAATATGATACTACCTGATAGCATGATTTTGGCATATTATTAACTATCTACTTAGAAAATTTTGAACCCAGTGTGTAAAAAAATACATAAAATGCCACCTGTGTTACAAAGGAGACATAGAAATTATTCTGTGGTTTCACATAATCATAAGGTGTTCCAGAATGACTACAGGGTCTGAGTGCTTCATAAATTAAAGAGTTAAAGCAAAGATCAAAACTCTTGTACAGGGGGCTGAGACTTCTAATTTTTTTCTGTGGTTAACTGTACATCATCTTGTAGTATTTTAAAAGTGTAGGCTTCTGATTTCTCTTTAGGTACTATTTGCTTCTAATCCAAAACTGTGAGTAGATGGTGATTTATGTGGTATAATATTGAGAATAGAGCAGATACCAAAGATTCACTGATTTCCCACAAAATAATTTTTCTAACAAGTCTGCCAAAATGTATAAAATTCTACTGTTCTTATTTTTTTTGTGTGGTGGTGGGTGGGGAGGCTGCAGTGTTGAAGTAATCAGTCTAGAAGTCCATGGCTGAAACTCTAAGAAAGATGTGTCATATGTGACACATTGGGTGACTGAGGGATATCAGTGTTCATTAGTCTAAACCCCCAGCATGACGTTGAGAACAATATTTTTTTGTCGGTTTGCTTGTTTTTAGAAGTTTGGCACTGCAGATTATACAGCGCTGAGCATGGTTGGCGAGAGCGGCCTGTTGCGGAACAAATGAGATACAGGAAGGAGCACTGGCCAGGGAGTCAGGAACGCTGGGTGTTTGACCAGCTCGCCTGCCTCGTGAAAACATTGAGTTTAAGATTTTTGTCAGGCTCCCCATGGCAGGTAATCATGATAGGGATGAGCCAGGAAACACATCAGCTGGAGAGGGTAGGGACTACGAGCAGATGAGGGAAGCAAATGGATGGCAAAATCTGTGCCTGTCTTGCCTCGAAGTGTTGAATCTCATCATTGGATGCAAGAATGTAAGCGGTGCAAAATTAATGTTTAAATCAACCTGTTTGATCAATAGGATTTGCAAAGCAAATAAAATGCAAAAGGTAAACCTAAACCTCAATCATCAAAATGAGCATTGCTTGTTTTCCTTTTTGTTTTCTTCTTTAATAAAAAGTATGAAAGGATAAACTAGGCAGCAGACATATGCTCATTTTGGAAGGATTAAAGTTTTTATAAGTTTAATTTGTAAGTCACAGAAATTTCATATTTCTATTAGTGAGTGTCAATGACAGCGAGCAACTTGAAAGATTTGATGCCCTTCAAAGACCACAGTTGTCTCCAGGGGAAACAGCAGGGCCTCATTATTATTTTACAAATTCTGCTGTGAAATCCAGAGGACGTCATTCAATTTCACCAAATTATGAAGGCAGTGGCATGACCAAACACCTGATCTTTGTATTGCTGTGTAATTTCAATGAAGCCTTTCAAACAATAGGACAAAAGCAATTAGTCGCAGAGAAACAATTTAGAAGTATGGCATTGGATTATTACCTGTTGTTCTTAGTTCTTTTAAAAGTATAATCATTTTTTAATGGCAGTTCGTTGCCAAAGAAATACACATGACAGAAAAAAAGAGAAGGTGTCAGAGATCGAAGTTTGTCTTTTTACAGTGAATTGTGGATGGTGCCAAAGAACCAGTCTTAGCGTTGGTTACCTTCTCATTGAAGTAGCTCCAGACTTTAGAATTTCCTAGACATAAAATGTAAAACACAAAAAACTGATGCCTGGGTGGCTCAGCGGTTTAGCGCCGCCTTTGGCCCAGGGTGTGATCCGGGGGTCCTGGGATCGAGTCCCGCATTGGGCTCCCTGCGGAGCCCCTCCCTGAGGGGCCTGCGTCTCCCTCTGCCTGTGTCTCTGCCTCTCTCTCTGTCTCTCATGAATAAAGAAATCTTTTAAATAACAACTGGGGAATATATTTAAGATGGCTAAACAAGGACATTAAAAGTACTCCTCTCCCAATATCATTGAATTCTTTTTATTGTGAAATGTACATAACATAAAATTTGACATTTTAACCATTTTTACATATACAATTTCGTGATATTAATTTCTTTCACCGTGTTGTGCAACCACCATCACTACCCCCTGCAATTTCCAAAACGTTTTCATCACTCTAAAGAAAAAGTGAATTCCTTCTGACATTCCAAACTGGTAGGCAGAGACTTACTTGTCAGCTCCATGATGAGTCATTTGAGAAAACTGCACAAGGACTTAAAAATGAGTCCTTATTTTTGTGGTATTTGTTGTCACCTGGCAGGTTTGGATGTGTAAGACTCACACTGTGGAAGGTGTTAGGTTCCTGTGGGTAGACAGACTGGTGCTGGGGAGTTTCACCGGGGCCTGGGGGGCCACAGGCATTTTTGCTGCAAATCTTAAGCTGCATAAATAATTGGCCATAAGGCAATTTTGCCATAAAAGATAAGACAAAATGCAACAAAACAACTGGTTGCCCATTTGGTGTGATAGTTTGTTGGTTTCATCAGTGGGGGGACAGTTGGGTTTCATTTCTCCACTCCTGCAATACTATCATTTTATGGTATATGGATCTTAACCTTCATTCAGTGGCACAGAATTTGAATACATGTTCCCCATAGAACTTTGGAATGTCTGTCAAGGGATACGTGACAATATGCCAAGAACAAACAACCATGTGGCAGGTTTTTACAATGCCATACAAAACTCAATTACAGGGGCACCTGGGTGGCTCAGTTGGTTAAGCAGCCGACTCTCAATTTTGACCCAGGTCATGATCCCAGGGTCCTGAGACTGAGCGTCTTATGGGGTTGCCTGCTCAGCAAGGAGTCTGCTCATGTACTATCTCTGTATATATAAAAAATAATTTTTTTTAAAAAAAAGCTCCCTTACAAATATACATCCTAGTATTTGGAAACTGGTAAGTCTCTTAATGAAGGAAGAAATTTTATCAAAGGAAGAAAAAGTGAGATGCTGAACAAGGAGATGAACCAACACCAAAAAATAAAAATAAATAAAAAATATAACCCCCCCCCCCATACACACACAAAGGCATAATACTATGAATGAAAGACTTTGAAGACAAGTGCTTAGGTGTAATCCAGAAAATAAAATCAGTTCTTTGCTTAGATTTGCAAAGAGTCTATGCACATTCTAAATATACTCAATTATTTTGTATTTTATAATAAAGTCTTTTTACTTTTGTCTTTCATATTTCATGTTTCAGTATGTCCTTCTAAATGAATGTCCCCTTTTTAAAAGATTTATTTATCTGACACAGAGAAAGAGTGAGCGAGTGAACAAACACAAGCAGAGGGAGAGGGAGAAGCAGACTCCGCACTGAGTAGGGAGCCCGATGACCTAAGCCAAAGGCAGACATTTAACTGACTGAGCCACCCAGGTGTCCCCAAATGAATGTTTCTTTTTAAAAATTTTTTGTGATTTTATCTTTTGTGGCACAATTGCCTTACTGCCAGTTATGCCATGAAAATGCAGCAAAAAATGCTTCTGGTGAAGACACTCATGATGAAAATACTGGATATGAGCCAAACCTGCTGGAGGATGAATGACCTAGATGAGTTTATATCCTTATGGCTTTGCTTACCCGAATCTTCTGAAAACGATGGCTCTGGGCCATGCCTTGTTAACATTGTTCCTCCAGCGTCAGTGTAGTGGCTGGCAATGCCACGAGTGTCTGTGAGTGACGTGGGCTGGTGTCGCTTGGAGCCTGAGCTAGCTATGAGAGGAGACATGGGTGCGGCTGCATTCGCTTTCTATCATAATGTAGCTCTAAGATGAAAATATTTCATAGAAACAGTTGTATATACATATTAAAAACACAGTAAGCAGACACATAATTTGTTTCTCACTGTACCTTATGCCTCACGCTTGAGTAGAATACATAACTTAGGGAGAAATTAAGGAGCATCTTATTCATTCACCTTTAACTTTAAAAAAAAAAAAGATTTTATTTATTTATTCATGAGACACAGAGGGAGAGGCAGAGACACAGGCAGAGAGAGAAGCAGGCTCCATGTAGGGAGCCTGATACGGGACTCGATCCCAGGACCCAAGGATCACGCCCTGAGCCCAAGGAAGACACTCAACCACTGAGCCACCCAGTTGGCCTGCACCTTTAACTTTGAATAGTTATTTTGCTTCCTTCAGACTGGAATGAACCTGGTTTGGGCCTGAAGCTGCTCATCAGGGCTCCAAAGGTCTCATTGTTTGGACATGATTCTGTTGTGTCCAGTCAGAAACTTCTGTGAGGGCTCTTTCCACTGTCCTAGCTGTCCCCACTTCACCCCACCCAGCCTTCAGTGTCCTTTTGGAGGTCTGGTTGCCTTTAATGTTGCCCCTTTCCCATGTGTCCTTTCAGTAAGACCCACTGATTTGGGTTTGAGACCTCCTTGGATTTGTCTGTGGCCCACCTTTGCTCTCATCTGGAGTTTAAAGTCAGAGCTGAAGACACATAAGGGCGTGTGTGCCTCTTACCATTTGTATAAATTCAAAAGAAATAATTACATTTGCCTAAACTCTGGAAGAAAGGATTTAACGAGAAACACAAGAAACTAATAACTTCGGTAGCCTGTGGGAAGGTGAGGTAGATATCTGGGGGAGGAATCTTGAGAGATTTTCATTGTGTACACTTACATGTTTAAGGCCTTTTGAACTGTGCAAGTATATCACCTACACTCACACTGCATAAAATAGTTGAGGGAATTTAATTGACAAATAAATAAACCCAAAGCTTTGACAAAAGTATCTCTGGAAGCAGGTAGCCTCAACCACAGTAGATTGTGGTGATCGCAGGATTATATTTTTGCAGACCTATGGCTCTGTCAATAAACATGTTATCTTCAAGCATGTCTTCAAAGCATGCAAGTATTACCTCATTTTCCCTAGTCTTTTAAAAGAACGTTGACCAAAGTGCTGATTGTTGTCTAGCTTTGACTATAAAGGAAGAATCCAGTGCTAAAAATATGGTAAGTGAAAACTGCTCTTTGCCGCAAAGCAATGGCTGCTGTTCCTCACCATCTGTGACCCTGCCTTTTGGACTCACTCCTCCCCGTACCGCCCCCAACCCCCTGCCAGGGGTCACCTTCTCTCTAACTATTGTATAATCTGTGCCCTGCTAGCTTCTCTCAATCTGCAGCTGAACCAAATTGCCTGGAACTGTGGCCCTTAAATGGCACGTGTCCTTTCTGTCAAGACCTGCGTTATCTGATGTGATGGGCTATGGGGCCTTCGCTTAAATATTGACCATCCCCGTGTTCCTTCCTTGTCTTAGAGCTAAATTGATTCTGTAATGGGAAACAGCCTAACCCCAAATAGAGTATTGTTTTGAGGGATGCTTATCAGGAATGTGTATCATCTTATTGTCTTATCCAAGTTTCATAGTAAATAATAAGGGTAAATGTTAACATTGTTTTAGAGCCTAGAGGTACTATTGAAAAAAAAAAGATTTTTTTTTTTTTGAGACAGTGGAACTTTTTCTCCCTGCAGGATATCTTACACATAACTTTTCCACATAGATCTGATAAAAGGTGAACTTCTATGCTTGAAATGGGCGTCAAGAACCTCCAGGTTGGGGATCTTTGGGTGGCTCAGCAGTTTAGCGCCTGCCTTTGACCTGGGGCATGATCCTGGAGTCCCAGGATCGAGTCCCACCTCGGGCTCCCTGCAGGGAGCCTGCTTCTCCCTCTGCCATGTCTCTGCCTCTCTCTCTCTGTGTCTCTCATGAATAAACAAATAAAATCTTAAAAAAAAAAAAAAAAAAAGAACCTCCAGGTAGCTGTAGGAATCCATTTAACACTTTAAAAATCTTTTTTCTCAGAGGTAAACCTGAAGGAGCTATGCTAATATCCTGAACACTACTCTATCTCTTCTTTTTTTTTTTTCTAGTGGGAAAAAGTAAAGTGCGATGAGGGTGTTTAGCTGTGTTCACTGACCAAGTCCTTTGCGGGCTTTGTTTTCCCACATTCATGATTCTTTCATCTGTTTTTTGGATAGTCATGGTTTATTGGTTAAGCTTATGGACTCTCATACTGTGTTATTTAACCTTTCTGTGACTCAGTTTCCTCATGAGTAAAATGGAGTTAAGCCACCAGCTTCCTGGGTTTCCTGTGAGAGTTAAGTGAGATAATTTATTGAGAACTTAGCTTCGTGCCTGGCACACCGTGAGCGCCCCGGCTCTTACTGACCAACATTTACTGAGGTCCAAAGTGTGCCAGGTGTGCAAACTGGCTTCTTCTATCTTCGACCTTGGCTTCTTTCCTGTGCTCTTTCAGAAGATACTTCCTAGAAAGCATTGGTTCCTGAGAAATTCACATCTCGTCAACTTTCGATGATTCTTCTAATCAGTTCTTAACAGGAGTGCATTCAGGGCCACCACCTTGAAGCTTTTCCAAAAATCTCCCCAAATCTATATATAACCCAACTTTTCCCTGTCTCCTCAATTTCCCTGGAGGTTCTGGACAGCCTTCATCTGGGGGTAGGGATGGCATGTATTCATTTGTGTATGTTGCCCTGCCTTCCTCCTCTGACTCCTTAAGAACCACCATGGTGGCCAGGTTTCTCCAAGAAATAGAACAGTTCTGGGGTCACCTGGCTGCCTCGGTCGGTTAGGCATCTGCCTTCAACCATGTATCTTCACCCGTGACACAAAAACCAGGCAAACTGCCTCACTTGATTTTTAAGACAGACCACTCACAAAGCAGCACAAGAAAGGCGCTGTGTAGAGCGCTAAAAGACAACAGAACTCAGGGGCACCTGGGTGGCTCAGTTGGTTAAGTGTCTGCCTTGGGCTCAGGTCATGATCTCCGGTCCTGGGCCCAAGCCCCACATCAGGCTCCCTGCTCAGTGAGGAGTCTGCCTCTCTGTCTCCCTCTGCCCCTTCGCCCATGGCTTGTGTGCTCACAATTGCTCTCTCATAATTCTCATAAGAATGGTTTCTTCATGGTCCAAGACCAAACTTTCTTTCACAGTGATTTGGCTTCTTCTGAGACAAGTTATATCAATTGAATGGAATAAAATGAGAGCCATCTTTGCCCACAGATTGACTCAACAGTCTCTAAGAAAAGGCTTAGATGGAAGCTATGTGGTTCCTGTTTGGTGTAGGAACATGAGAATCAGCGTTCCTGAGTCTGTACCTCAGCTTTCCACTTGTGACTTTCCACATATGACTAGGGGCAAGCTTTGAACCTCTCTCAACTTCAGTGGGGATAACCACCTTCATAAAGGGCTGCAGTGGGGACTGAAGGAGATGACCTAGGTAGTGCATTTCCTCTTGTGCATCACACATGGTGGTTTTTTTTTTTAAGATTTTATTTATTTATTGATGACAGACACATGCAGAGAGAGAGGCAGAGACATAGGCAGAGGGAGAGCAGGCTCCATGCAGGGAGCCCGATGTGGGACTCTGGGATCACGCCCTGAGCCAAAGGCAAACGCTCAACCACTGAGCCACCCAGGCTTCCCCCACATAGTGATTTTAAATGTTATTATTATTGCCATTGCTAAGTCCAATATAACTCACCCAGAACTGGAGACAATCTTATTTTTGTCAACCCAGGGTTATCTGCTCTGGTTAATTATTTTCAGAATTTAAACTTCTCTGTGTTATCATAGATTTATGCATAAAGAAATAATATTTAATTCCTATCATTTTAGGCTGCAAAACCAAACTGGGTTATCCCAGTAATAGAGAGATTAAGAGGTACATTATAGGAAAATAAAATGAAAAATAAACTGAATATTTCACTAATATGGCAGATGGCATTCTTAATATAAACACACTTTCTAAGATTTTAATTGTAATACAGATTTCTTTCAAAGGGTACGGGGAAACCAAGACATTAGCATGAATCATTCTTCTTCATTTGGCTGTAATTAACCACATACTCTTTAATTATTGGAAATGTGTCTTTATGTGGTCAAGGGCTAGAGCTCAAATCTACTTGTCTCCACTCAGACCACTTCCACTCTGTGGTGGGATGTAAGGTCAAGTTATCCATAATTTGCAGAAAAGACATTGTTGGCTTTATACACTGGTATGCTTAGTGTCTTCGCTTAGTATGCAAGGCATCGAGATAATACTGTCACAAAGTCAGTCCTGGAGGCAAAGGGGATCTTTTGCTTCTTACTTAACAAACGAGGTAAATTGATAACCTATCATGTGTCAAGTATTAAATTGAGTGGTGAAACAAATGAAAGGCAAATGGAACACAAATACCCAGGTGGGCAAGGCTGAGGGAAGTGATGGGAGCACCACGGTGCTGAGAACTACAGGAGTGGAACGGACCATGCCTTGCTGTGCACACATGCTCCACTCTGAAGGGGAGTGAGGTACTGGTTCCCGCTGATGTTGTCCAATGAGAATGCAGGTTGAAAACCAGTAGGCCTTTGGACTTTTCAAAAGGTACCAGAAATGCAGATTTTCATGCAAATGTCTTGTATTTTTAAATGCTTCCAATTAATTTAGATTAAAAAAAATACATGAGGGATCCCTGGGTGGCGCAGTGGTTTGGCGCTTGCCTTTGGCCCAGGGCGCGATCCTGGAGACCCGGGATCGAATCCCACGTCAGGCTCCCGGTGCATGGAGCCTGCTTCTCCCTCTGCCTATGTCTCTGCCTCTCTCTCTCTCTCTCTCTGTGACTATCATAAATAAATAAAAATTAAAAAAAAAATTTAAAAAAAAATAAAAAAAAATAAAAAAAATACATGAGAAAAAATAAGCGTGTGGCCTCTGCATCCTCTTTTCACCTTACATGTTGGTGCTGAGGGTCTCTAAAGCAGGCCCAGCCAGCTCCTTATCTCTACCTGCATTTCCTCCATCTCCAGGTGTTCTCGGCTGGTCCATGATAAAAATAGCACTTTGTGCTGATGATTCCATAGCTTTCTAGCAGTGTACTTTTCCCTGAGCACCAAGTAAGTACATACAACTACCTGCTGGGCATATATCGGATGCTGAAGACGCAACTTGAGTCCCTCTTTCCCTGCCCAAACCTGTCCTTCAATTTATTTATGTCTCAACTGTCCATTCATTTGTTTGTTTAAGGCAAAATCTAGAAGGTGTGTTTGATAATTCTCTTTCTCTTAATCTCTATATCTAATCTATCATTAAATGTTGCCTCTCTACCTCTCCCCCCCTCCCCCCCCGCAATTGGTTCATCTCCGTCTTTCTCTACCACCCATCTCCACTGCTAGCATCCTGGTTTGCACCACTATGATTTCTCGCCTATGCTACCTCAACACCCTCTTAACGAACTCACCTTTACTTGGCACACCATAATCCAGTATTTGTAAATCATATTACATCACTCTCCTGCTCAAAACCTTTAACCATTTTTAAATGCTTTTAGAATAAAATCTGACCTCCGTACCCTAGATGGAATATAAAGTGCTATGGTCTCGCTCCTGCCTACTCTTCCAATCATCTTAAACTACTCTCTTCACTGTGAGGCTGCAGTCCCTCCAGCTTCTTTCCAGCTTGAAAACACCATGTTTACTCCCATCTCAGAGAATTTACATTGCTCACTCTTTCTACCTGTAGAGCTCTGTCCCTGGCTTTTGATGCAACTGGTTCCTACTTACTATTTAGATCTCAACTCACAGAACCCCTCCTGACTCCCCTCTAAAGCGATTCATCCCACAGGCCCATGGGATATATTTATTGTCGATGAGTTCATTTGTTTTTCACTTATTTAATTACATAGGCAGACCAATATTAAATACATAGAAGAAAAGAGGCTAAAGTTTAAGAAGCTTGTTTTGAAGCAGTGTTGATCTTAATATATTGTGGGGAGTCTATAAAAATAAGATATTCTGTTTACATGAAAACAAACTCAGTGAAGTACAGTATTAACCAGCTAATCAGCGTTTTCAGTATTTTCAGCTATATAAGACCCTTTGTTAATGATTGTGTGATAAAAGACAAAGCATTGAAATAATCATCTGCAGATTTTGGAGATTTAAAGCCTGTCAGCATAATTTATGATGCTTTTCAAGAGAAAGTAAGAATTACTCATAACCCACAGTACACTAGAAAACTTTAAAATTTACCTCTCTTAAAGAAAGCAAAAACAAAAACAAAAAAAGACCCTTGTGTGAAAATATTAATTATTTTTTCCTAGCAACATTATTAGCCACAGATAACCATAAATCCATAGTGAAAAATATGTAACTAAGAACATAAGAAATTTACATAATGCCTATTGTGACTTACAAAGAAGCCTACCTGTCTTTAACTGCCACATCTCTTGTTCACCTGTGCTTTCACTACCACTCAGTAACTCTGAGCCAAATACACAAACATCATTCCCAATGCTTTCTAGGAACAAGCGAAAGCAAGCACCATTACAGATAGAATCATCTAGAACTGGGAATCTCCTCACTTCAAGAACATGTTTTTGGAGGCCTGAGTGGCTCAATCAGTTAAGTGTCTGCCTTCGGCTCAGGTCATGATCCTGGAGTCCTGGGATTGAGTCCTGCATTGGGCTCCCTGCCCCTACCATGCTCATGCGCTCACTCGCTCTCTCTCTCTCTCTCTCTTTCTCTCTCTCACACACACACACACACATACACACTCACACAAATAGGTAAACAAAAAATTTTTAAAAAGAATACATTTTCAATGGTTTTCTTATTTTTATATTTTTTATTTAATTTTTTATTTATTTATTTATTTATTTATGATAGTCACAGAGAGAGAGAGAGAGAGGCAGAGACACAGGCAGAGGGAGAAGCAGGCTCCATGCACCGGGAGCCCGATGTGGGATTCGATCCCGGGTCTCCAGGATCACACCCTGGGCCAAAGGCAGGTGCCAAACCGCTGCGCCACCCAGGGATCCCCCTTGTTGATTTCTAATGTGATGGACTATGGACTTTCTGCGTTTTTATCTGCAGTGTCCCTGTCCCTTTTGAGTGGACAGTGTTTGGAAAAGATAGAGATAATTCTTGTTTAACTTAAGTTGTTCAATACACTTCACAGAATGATCAGTAAGTGTGTGAAAACATATTGCTCCTAAGTGAAATGCGATAATCTGAGTGAGCACTGAAGTAACCAACTTGTGTAATTAAAACAAGATGAAAATGGCTAGTATTTATATTGACTACTTGATAATCATTTTTGAGGGCACACATGTTAGTGCTGCTATAACATACACAAACTGTTTTTGAAGAAATTTTATTGAACTTTTAGATTTCTTATGCTTTTGATGTCTTTGTTTTGAAATAAAATATTTCTGTAACAAAGATTTATCCCCCCTAGTTATTATCACCTTGCTAATCTCTTAGTTGAATATTTTTTTTAACATCTTAGCACTTCGGTAGATTTTTCTATTCCAAAAGAGTTTCCTAACACAGTAATTTTCCACTTTATGTTTAAAAAAGGAGCCCAAGCAATAAAGAAATCTTAATCTATTTTTTCTTTGATATCTAGTAAAGTCAGAGAAACACAGCATGTTGAAATTACTTTAACACTAAGCCATTAAGCTGTAAGTCAGTGCTTTAGCTGAGTCAACATTTGTTCTTGCAAAGTTGCAACCAGAAGGGAAGGCTTCTCTATTTAATGGATTTTCTGGGTACTTGGGAAAGTTTCCAAATAATTATTGGCTTCTTGTGTGATTTGCGCATTTCAGCACCCAGAATGGAACAGAGATAGCAATGGCTGGTAGTGTGAATTTGTCGTTAACCTGAAGAAATTATGAAATGTAGATTTTTATACCTGGAAATACCCTAAAATGTGTTGCTTTAATATGCTTTATTAGAATAGCATAGAATCAGCATTCTAGGTTACTCAGTAACAAGTCTAGAAATATTCTTAAGATGCATTTTATGAGTTTATATATTAAGTGATAAAAAGCATCAGTGAATATGGATACAAAGTTCAAAATAGTAAGAGTTTTTTTAAAAATAGCTAATTACTCTTTTCTCTGTATTTCCACTTCTGTTTAATACTTATTTTATTCCTTCTTGTTACCTTTCGTTGCCCTGAAACCCTTGTTATTAAGCTCACTGAGGAGATGATCTGTCCTTCCTCAGAAAATAACTCAGTACTTTGCATGAAAGAGGCTAATGTTTATTAAGTGACTGCCAATTTTCTCAAAAGGACACACAAATCCAGAGAAGACTAGAACAGGGCTAGCAGATGCAGGTTGGTAAGAAAATATATACACATTTTTGAATCCAGATCAGATAATTTATGGAAATTATATATTAATTTATAATCATTTCATTCCTTGCCTTTTCTATTTATAACCATTGTGTATGCATGTATATGTGTTTAACTATACACGGGTGTGTGTCTAGTATAGCAACTATGTAGTTGAAGAAGGGTACTGACATGTTTGACTTATATCCTTAGTTTAAAGAAACTACTTTTTTGAATGCTTCTGTTTAAATAAAATGACAGATAACGCTGTCTTCTCTCTGTAGCATTCCATGGTTTTCCATCAGTTATCATAGTCTGTAGTTCCATATTCATAGTAATGTCTGTCTCTCACTAGATTAAAAGCTGCATGAAGACAAAGACCATGTGTTTTGTTCATCATTCCATCCCCAATACCTAATGGAGTAGATGTTTGCTATGGACTGAATGTTTGTATCCCTTGAAAATTCCTATGTTGAATAGTGATCTCCATGTAACGGTTTTTAGAGGTAGAGCTGTTGGTATGTGATTACATCATGAGGGTGGAGCCCTCGTGAATGGTATTAGTGCCCTTATAAAATGGACTCAGGAGGGGTCCCTTGTTCTTTTCCATTATGTGAGTTCACAGAGAAAAGACAGCCAGCCATCTGTGAACCAGGAAGCTAGCTCTCATCAGACACCAAATCTGTCAGTGCTCTGATTCTGAACTTCTTAGCCTCCAGAACTGTGAGAAATAAATTTGTGTTGTTTATAAGCCATCCCAGTCTATGGTACTGTATTTTTTTAAATTATTTATTTATTTACTTATTCATGAGAGATACACACAGAGAGAGAGAGGCAGAGACACAGAGGGAGAAGCAGGCTCTACGCAGGGAGCCCGATGTGGGACTCGATCCTGGGTCTCCGGGATCACGTCCTGGGCTGAAGGCAGGTGCTAAACCGCTGAGCCACCCGGGCTGCCCTATGGTACTGTATTATAGCAGCCCAAATAAGTGTGTATATATATGGGTGTAGTATATGAGTATTTTTATGCACGTATTTATATGCCTATATATACATTTCCTTTTTGGGAGGACTCATTTATTATATTCTTATGGTGATATTCTTAGTTTGATCAAATGATAAGCCTGTGTTTAATGTATTTAGTTCTTATTATCGTATTTAGTTTTATGGCCTGTCATAAACTAGTAGATTTTAGGTCATCTAATACTCATGACGCTGCTAATTTTTATAATTTTATGATTAAATTAGCTGATATTTTATAGCCAATAATTTCTAGATAGAATTATTATTAATGTATATGTTTATCTAAATGCAATTTGGAAAATATAATTGATATTTGTGAATTTTGCATTTGTGACAAGTAGCATTACTCTGCCTCAGAAATACAAAAATGAATTAATTTAACTTTTCAAAATAGACTCAGAGTCCAAATGAGTTTTAAGTGGAAGAGAGAAAATTAAGCTGGAGTAACACTTATCTAGTTCTCACATGAAACTTTGGCTCTGTGGATGGTTTGCGATCATACATTATTAAATTCATTCCATCCTCTTTGATCCACTCTGCACCACCAGATCACAACTCTGCAGATATTACATAAGGAACAGGATAGCATCTCAGTGGCCAATTGTAAATCCAATACTTTGCAAAGCTCCACGCACACATTAGGAAGATTGCCGCCTCCTGCCCCTTACGCTCCTCTCATGGAGCGTAAGATGCTGTGTGCAATGTGGGAGCCATGCATCGAGACCAAATCAAATTTGCTGCCAAACTCATAATCCTCTTCCTCATCTGATACCTGTCATTCCATGAACTAAAAAGACATCTCTGAGCTTTGGAAAGACTAACTAGGACTGATTAGGAAAAGTATCTGGATTTTGGTCCTGGATTTATTTAACAAACATGTATTGATTACCTACTAGGTGCCAGGTAGTGGTTTAGTTGACTGGGATACATCACACAAAGATCCCTACCTACCTTCGTGGAGCTGATGGACACGTGTGGCAGAGATGGATGCAATTACATAAAAATAAGTAGACAACTAGTGCTATAGAGAAAAGGAAAGGAAGCTATGAGAGAGTTCAGGATGCCAGAGGAGGCCCAGAATGCAGTTGACAGGGAAAGTTCATCAAGAAATTGGGAAATGATCCCAGATTTGAAGAAGGGGAGGGGATTAGCTAAGGGAAACTTCCCCTCATCCGCCATGCAACCTGGGACAAGCAACATAAAAGCTGTGAGTCTTGATTTCCTCATTTGTACAATGAGATATTGATCTAGATGATCTACACTAGTTCTTTTAAGTTTTTAAATTCTATACACTGTGATTTAACTTATGCCAACATTAAAGAATGGAAGCAATCATATAGTTAATGTTCATTAAGCCCACACAATGTGTCATGTGTTGCTGAATGCTGAGGATGCCACAGGATTTCAGGAATTCTCATTATGATAGTAGTAATTTGGAAGCATCTCATTACACTCATTTATTTTTCAGCCAACACATTAAGCACCTACTATGTGCCAAGCACTACTCTACAGTTGAGGTGTTCCAAAGCTCACAATGTGATGAGGCAAGGGAGGCATGTTAGCAAAAAGGAACACATGTTAACCTGGAACAGAGCAGTTGTTTGGGACACACACCAGATGGAGGGGCCAGCCTCACTGAGTGGGAGTGTCCACTTCCCGCAGGGGTTCCAGTTAGACATTATTTTTTTTCCTCTTATTATTCTTTAAAAAAATTTAGAGTAGCTTATCTGTGTTCAGCTTAAATATTACTTAAGTTTGGAAAGCTTCAGTTTCCACAAAGAGAGTAAAAATGATCAGATGATGTTTAATACTACTGAGGAAATCTTAAATTGTGAAATTCATATAACACCTGGTACTCACCACAAGTGCCCTCCTAAATCCCCATCACTCATTTCACTCCCCCCACCAAGTCCATAAAATTAAGTTCCCATGAAGGTTAGGAGGTAATAACCATAATAGCAACTATTATCTATTGGGAGTTTACTGTGTGCCAGGCTCAGGACCAGACATTTCCCATGTATTATCTAATTTAATTCTCAAAGCTCTATAGAATCTGTGATTATGGCCAGTTTTCTAGATGTGGTAACTGAGACTTGAAGAGATTAAGTAAATTGTCCACGGTCTAAAGCCAGTAGGGCTAAAACTCTTGAACTTGCCATCAGAAGACCTTTCTTGAACATCAGGTTATAGAAAGTGCTGGCTCTCTGACCTGGATTAGGTTAAGCACTTACATCTTCAGTGTAACTGTAGCTACTTTGCTTTTCACATTTGTTAATGGGCAAGTGGTCATAACATTTCTCTGCTGTCTTAAGACTTGTATTTTTAAAAGTATATTCATCATTCTGAACTTCTATTGAAAGTAATTGAAGTAATTGAAAGTCTACACAGAGAGTTTTTGGACCTAATCCAAATATTTTAAAAATTGTGCTTCTGTGTGATTTGGTATCCCACACAAAATTCTTCCTAATGATCTCAAGTTTCAAAGGATTTTGAAGTTGTTTAGGCATCTTATGAAATGAGGAATATGGTCCATTAGTTCCGAGTGTTATGGAGAAGGCATTAACAAAAGCTATTTCTTCCCATAGAATTGAGGAAATTACCCTCCCTTTCGTTGAGGACAGTATATGATATACAAATGAATATCTTGACTATGCATTTTCAGCGGACTTCATGGAAAGTGGAATTTGCTTTCTCATGTAACCAAACTGATTCAACAAAAAAATTAAAGGGAATGAATCGTGCAATTTTATTTAAAGCTGTGTTTCTCCCCATGGGAAGTTGGGAGAGTTTCCATCCTGAGAAAATACCTTTCACTGGAAACACTTTGCACGGGGGTCTGCACTTGCTATTTTTTTTTCCATGGTAATCTGACTTTTTTTTTTTTAAACCCGCATTGGTTTTTGGTGCCTATATCTCTATGGAAGCTTGGAAGCTTCCACAACAAAACTGGGAGGAAACCTTCAGAAAAATAACTAAACTCTTACGCGTGAGATTTAAGTATGTATTAAAGCATTGAGTGTCTTTACCATGGCGGCCAAGGAGAATTCAAGGATGATGTGCATTATTCCTCTGGTATTATTTAGGCCTGGAGAACTTAGAGTGCAGAAATAAAATGGGAGACAGTAAAGGTGTTTTGGTAGTAACACGAATTTTGAACAATTTTTTATTGCTGAGAGAAGCTCATACTGCTTATCAGTCCAATTCAGGAATTTGAGATTTAGATTACTAATTTAATCTTCTGACTAAAATTAATATACAATTTTATGAGGATTTCAGGTCCTTTAAATTCCTTCCAGGCCGAGTTTGATAAATAACAGTTTTAAATGTGAGAAAATAATATAGTATTTCAGTAAGTAGTAAAGATTGTCTGCTTTAATGATTATCTACTATGCACTATGGTTCATTTTTCTGTTGTAAAAGACAACTGAAAGTACGGCAGGCCCCTTGGAAGTGTTTCTCTGAATGCCTGAAGATTTTGAAAGCTCAATATGAATACAATCATAAAGAAAAAAAACTTTTTATTGAATACAAATAACGATAATGGATATTTAGAACAATTTTCAAATAAATTCCAACCTGAAATTATTGGACAGAGCATTATAATCCTGTCCCAAATCACATTTCAGTATCAACTTCCCCAAGCAAGGGCCTTGTAGTTTTATTACTTGAAAGCTGTGAGTAACTTTCTAAGAATATGGATTTACAATTAAAATGAAGTGGACTATCACGTCACTTAAAAAAAAATTGGGTAGTGTATGCACATGACCTGGATGATTCTGATCACTTGTGTCAGAAATTCCTTTGCACTAAATCTCAGCAGAGTATATAGGGTTGGAAAGGCTGGAGCAACAGAAGTTCTCCTCACTGAGAGAACTTGAGCCTGACTGATAGACTCCCCAGGATTATTTTAAAAACAGTATTTTCATACTCTGGGTCCAATTTAGACTAAATGCTTTGTACATAGTTAATAATGTAACAGGAATTTAATAATTACTTGAAACCACAGCTAAAATTCATTTTACATAGGATTTAAAACTACTATTGTTAATGACTAGATATTACTATTTTGGCTGAATGGAGTTCTGTGATTGCATGTGAAAAGATGTTATCCCTCATCAAGAAATCTTTATGTGTAAATGCTGTAGTCTTTGGGAGACAGCGCTGAGTCTACTATACACATTTAAAGAAACAGCTGAGTCAGCAACTTGCATAGTAAAATTTATGATTATATAATTCCTTTTCACAGTCCAACATTGGAAAACATAAAGCTGTAGGAAGCAAAGAGAACTGAAACTGAAACATTTAGAGATGTCTAAAATAGCCAGACATTGTCAAATTCAGAATTCTATTTATGTAGACTTAATACATGCAGGAAAATACTTCTAGCCAGACTTACACTATCATTTGACCTTCATAAACCATACTTTCCAACAGTGGATGCAGTTTTCTGAGTCTATGCTTTTGACCTTGAAGATGTAACTTAATGTTTTACATCTCATGGCAAACTTATAATGCCTCTGGTCCCTGGACTGAGTTCATCTAAAATTAATATCATCATATGTTTAAGCCGTTAAGGTCTATAATTCTTATTTTAATTATTCAGCATTCAAGGGCAAAGAGAGATGCTACAGCTCCTTTAAAACTCTCTTTTTCTTATTGCATAAGTCTCTTAGCTTTCTTAATGCAGGATGTCCCTCATCTGAAGCTGGAACTGAGGAAACAGCTGCATTGTACTGCAGCCTCAAATCTTCCACAGCTCTCAGGCTTAGGATTCAGCTGAGCTGAAAAGAAATATGCAGGAGCAATATATTGGTCTATGGGAACTAAAGCTTTACCAGAGGAGATTGTCTTAAGGTGAGTTACTCTCTCCTGAACCTTAGCTTGTCCGACTTTCATTTTCACATTGTTTTTCCTAATGATTAGTCTAACAGAATGACCTTATATCATGAAGTTTTACTTCCTGTCTCTCCCCTTTCACTTGCATTTAAATGAACTTTATGCCCTCCATCCTACTTCGAAGATAGCAACTGTCCTAAAAAGCCTTGAACAATGCCAATCACCCCCCTGCAGTTGGACATTCTTAAGCCATTCCGCTTTAATTGTCCTCAATTCTTAACCCTACCCGATGCAATAGCATTCAAAAGCCAGAGAGCATGTTCACCAATTAACAGAAAGGAAAAGAAAAAGTCAATGCAGCAGAGCTAAAATTCAGAAACACCAACCAAAGCATCCCAACTCCAAGTAACTTGAAATTAATTTGACTTTCATAAGAGAAACTGGGGTTTCTTACCTTGGATGTGAATAACTCTGTCATAATTTAGAGTATAGTTGTCGGAATGATGATCAGCCCAGCAGATTGAAATCAGCACCAGAAGAAGTAGACTCTTCATCTTTATAACCCAGAGAATCTTCTTCACTGTGAGAGCATCACATACAAAGAGGCTTGTGAGTGAGATTTGGAACCCTTTGGAGTGTTGCACTGCACTACTTATTACCGCCTTATCATCATAGAATGGGTCTGTAAAAATATTTAACCCAATCTGTTCAGAAAGTTACTGTAGTAGCTGTCTTTGGGAGCTGATGACTGCAGCTTTGAACAATTCCAGTTTCCCTCATGTAGCCAGAGTCCAAATAGTGTTTAACTCTATCTTTGCAGAATTGTAAATCCAGAAATTCACATCAGTATAGTTTTGATATAAAGAGTTATGGTTAGTTACAAAAAGATGTGGCAATGATATCAAAAGGCTTTACAAATATTTAAATCCCTGAATTTGAAGTATTATTTAACAAAGCAACAATTTGATATATCTGTATATGAGGAACACCCGGTCTCCTTAGGAACTGAATCTTAAACCAGGGCAAATGAAGAATATTCACAATGAAAGTTGACATCATCATTCAGTTTACATGTGGCTTCCTAAGCAGGTTAGATTTGCTTGTTCTGGATAAAAAAGAAGACCAAAAAAAAAAAAAAAAGAAAGAAAAAGAAAAAAAATCCCTGGCTAAGCCAAAGCAGCACATTTATTTACAGATTCACTTACCATCTTAAACATTGCTTGGGTCGATGGTGAATTGTTGAAAATTGTGGACAAACTGGGTTAGAGTTGTGCCTGCTACCACTGCAGTCATCCTAATTGATTTTTCATTCATTTCTACCTAAAATGCTGACGCACCAACTTGGAGTGCCAGGTAGGGGCTCTGCAGTCAGCAGAGAGACAGCTGCAAGGGACGTCCCTGCAGCCTCCCCGGGCCGGTTAGGCCGACGAAGAGCTGAACTGGACAGCGAAGCACAGCTCTGGTCCTAAGTGAGAGAGGCAGAGCCATCACCTGGCTGGCCGTCCTTGCAAGACCAATTTGATAAAAGGGGACACCCTTCCCCCCCCCCCAACTTTGTCATCTGAAGGACTGAAAAGTGACTCTAGTGATGCGAACCTTAGGACCTTGGCAGTACCTGCCAGGCAAGCATTTCAGGGTAGCTTCTCTGTTTTAATGTGAAAGCTGAGGCACATATTAACAAGGGCTTTCTTTTTCTCCCATGCACAGAGCAACCTTAACAACACTTGGCTATTTTTAAAACTGAAATTGCACAGTACTGGCTCCTCACACTAATTTGTTTTTTCCAGGAAAGCCTGACTCCCTGGAATACTTATTAAAGAGCCCCGAGTCTGTTCCTGGAGGTGCTTGCGGGCCAGCCTTGACTCCCGAGCCTGATGAGGACAGGAGTCACGGGCATCCCTCGCCTCTCCTGGGACAGAGCCGCCTCCCCGTTCTCCCTCCCAGAGCTTGGCATCGCTGGGATGCCTGTGGCTTCAGTCTTTCTTGTTAGTGTTACTACTCCTTTTCCTTCTCTTCCTTATGTCACAGAAAGACAGTAGATGAGCAAATTAAGAAACTTAGTTTTCCAGGAAGCTGAGAGGGTCACCTTCAAAATTCTACTTGATTTGCTAATCCTATTCTCTGAAGTGCACTTGCTTGTTCCTCTGAGGGTTTGGGGGGAAATGTTGATTTTTTTCTTTGAAACTACTGACTTTTGTCCATAAAACTATTACTAACAAATATTACCAGTTTTCAGCCCAGAATTGCACTGTGGGTAAATAAACATGACAGAGGGGATCTTTTGGGATTTGGAATGTAATTGAAGCAATTAGATACACAAACATAAAACAATGGGCAAACCAGCTAAGAGGTACAGTGGGCTCTCTGCTTGCCCCAGGAATCAAAGGAGAGGGAAATGTGGGAGAGATTGTGAAGAAAGCATGCAATTTCAGCACTGAAAGAAAGGAAGAATTCTAAGAGATCAGATGACCAGAGGTGGAGAATTTGCTATATTAATTTTGCCATTTGTGTGGTCATTTACAGCATAATTTATAAACACATGTGCATATATGCCCACTGTGAGAATTGTACATCCTACCCCTACAGTCATCCTGATTTTTATTCACTTTTACCTAAAATATATTACGCACAAATTTAGATATCTCCTTTAGTTCCATACCATGGTATTAAAAATCCTATCAGTAAGTGTTCATCCCATTGAATTAACATAGTAATTGTCCAAGGACTCCGTTTTTTTTAAAGATTTTAAAAATTTATTTATTTTTTATAAATTTATTTTTTATTGGTGTTCAATTTGCCAACATATAGAATAACACCCAGTGCTCATCCCATCAAGTGCCCACTTCAGTGCCCATCACCCAGTCACCCCCACCCCCGCCCACCTCCCCTCCCACCACCCCTAGTTCGTTTCCCAGAGTTAGGAGTCTCTCATGTTCTGTCTCCCTTTCTGATATTTCCCACTCATTTTTTCTCCTTTCCCCTTTATTCCCTTTCACTATTTTTTATATTCCCCAAATGAATGAGACCATATAATGTTTGTCCTTCTCCGATTGACTTACTTCACTCAGCATAATACCCTCCAGTTCCATCCACATCGAAGCAAATGGTGGGTATTTGTCATTTCTAATGGCTGAGTAATATTCCATTGTATACATAGACCACATCTTCATTACCCATTCATCTTTTGATGGACACCGAGGCTCCTTCCACAGTTTGGCTATTGTGGACATTGCTGCTAGAAACATCGGGGTGCAGGTGTCCCGGCATTTCATTGCATCTGTATCTTTGGGGTAAATCCCCAACAGTGCAATTGCTGGTTCGTAGGGCAGGTCTATTTTTAACTCTTTGAGGAACCTCCACACAGTTTTCCAGAGTGGCTGCACCAGTTCACATTAATTCATGAGAGAGGCAGAGACAGGCTGAGGGAGAAGCAGGCTCCCTGTGGGGAGCCCGATGTGGGACTTATCCCAGGACCCTGGGATCACGACCAGAGCCCAAGGCAGAGGCTCAACCGCTGAGCTACCCAGGTGCCCTCCAAGGACTCAGTTTTTAAATGCAAACATCTCCGGTGGGGTAGGGAAATAAATAATAATACTAACAGCAATTCCTTTTAACCGAATGTCTACTCTTTGTCAAGTGCTGTGCTAAGCATGTGCCTACAATGGCTCATGCTTCTTGAGACCATGAGGCCAAAAACTTCCATTTTTCCTGCTATAGGTACCTTGCTGCAGATCACCTATCTAGTGAGCAGTAAATGCTTTCAAGCAAAAGCAACGCCTACTTTAATTTGCACTTATTTTTCTGAAAGTGAAACTTAATTTGTTCTTTGTTTACTTGCCTTGTTTATTTAGACTAAATTTGAACCTACTCTGATCTTAAAACCTTAACTTGTGTCATATGCAAATATATACACTTTTCCCCCCCAAGACTTACATGTGAGAATTCAGATGGCACTTTCTTACCATGACTGTGTCCTGCCTCATTTCTACTTATGTACTATACCATCTAGTGCCATGAACACTGCCTTGGTGGCTCACGTGTGCATGCTCACACACACACACACACACACACACACACACACACACTCTCCATCATCGTCATCATCATCATCATCATCCTCAATTTAAAAATGATATTGCACACTTCCAGTGATTTGTGATTAGAACAGAGGAGCACATCAGGGAATACTTTCAAGCACCCCACACTGGCATCAGTGCGGTCCAGGTAGGAGAGGGTGGGACTTCTTTTTGTGACCTTGGCAGCATAACAACTGTCTTACCCAAAGAGGTGGAATTAGGAACACAAACTTCCAAGGACTCCGTCTTCATGTGTTTAAGCAAACAGCAATACCACAGGAGGTGCCACACCCGGATGGAGGTCCCTGAGGACAAAGGGGTGGGCCCTGGGCCAGAGGTGTGCTGGTAGGTCCTCAGTGAATGATGCTTCAGGCATAGCAGGGGGTCACATGAGTGAGTGAATTGAATCCTGCTTATTTGCATTTTGTAACAGCATTTTCTCTGGGTAACCAGCTACCTTAGGTAAAAAATTTTAGTTTTTTTTTTTTTTTTTTTTTTTTAAATTTTTAGTTTTTGATATGAGTAAAATTTGGGAAATGTGGGGGACTTTTATGTGACCAGTGATTATCAGCTTTCAACAAGCACACAGTTCAACTGCAATGCACACATGGGTGATCTTTTTTTACAGCCTAGAAGCCTTGCTGTGTTATGCCACAGCCAGCTTCTAGAGGAGCTTGTGTTGAAATGTCCTTGTTCTTGGACAAAGACCTATGACAGGACTGTAATATTACAGTTCTGCTGTGGTGATAATTAAACCACGATTCAGAAGCAAGATACAGTTTGATACAGTAAAAGTATCAAATAGTTGTAAAAGTCTAATAGTTGGATAGAAATAAAGATACACTGATCCCAAGAATCTAATACCAAAGTGGCCAATTGCTATTCCTTAAACACCTACTATGTTGAGTGTTAGAATGGTAGCTACATTTGTGAGCATGAGGTGATGTATAGACTTGTCAAATCGCAACACTGTACACCTGAAGCTAATGTGACACTGTCAACCAGAATTTTAAAAAATAATAAAAAATAAAATTACTGTATTAGTGGGAAAATGAGCCAACTGGAAGGCACTGCATGCTGTTTTCTGTGCCTTGAGAGCTATGCCACGTATTTCCTGAACAACTACTGCATGCGAGGCACTGCCCCTTGGAGCTTCACACATTTAATTACTATTTCTCAAAACAACCCATTGAAGCAGTATACTATTATACACATTTCACAGTTCCAGAAGCAGAGTCAGAGTGGTGGAGTCCCAAGCATGCAAAGCAAGGTGCCGGGAACCTGGGCCATCTGATCCCAGAGTTTGCAGCCGCTGTCACCATCCATGGGGTCCCGTGGGCCCTGAGGAATGCCATCAGCTGTCCTAGCTGGTTCCCTCAAGTCTCTTACAGTTCACACTAGTTGGAATGCTGTCTCTCATCCCCTCCTCACTGGGTTACAGGAGTAGCGCTTATCACAGCCCTTGTGGCACAAGACATGTCTGATTCCAATGTCTCAAAGTCTTTCCTCACTGTGTGCCCAGGACCCAGGACTTCCCTGTGCCAAGAGGAAGAATGAATGGAAAACTGGACCCGGGAAATACAGCTACAAACATGAAAGCAACCAAGACCGAGGACAGTTTAGCACTTTCAAGACTTCCATGTACCATTATATGGAAGATGGTAAGAGTTCATTTTTTTCCCTCCGTGGACCACATAATGAAATAAACCAGGTTTCAATTTAGCACTTGAAATTTAGTTTAAAAAATTATAAGGACCAATGTAAAGGTTGCTAAAGACTGAATTAGGATCCCATTTAACAGAATTACTTTGAAATAAACAATCTTTCCCTCGTTGGGTTCTTTTGTGTCTGATGTAGTTATAGGCAGAAGAGGGTTCATGATCAGTGTTTCTTAAAAATTGGCCATCAGTGCAGTGAAATGAAAACAAAAATACAAAAGAAAGGAAGGAAAGAAGAGGGACTGCAGATGTGTACTTCTTTATTAGATTACATGAATTCATTTTTAAAATTTGGGTATTTTTGAAATAACTTTTTAAAAATCTTTTCTTTTTAAATCTTTTTTGCTGTTAGAATGGCCTTTATTTCATGGAATTAAAAATTGTAGGTTTCTCAAATTATATATTTTTTCATGTTTAGCGTTTAAAAAAAAATGACAACCTTATACTTGCTTCTCAGTTGCTTTGCTGTTGTCGGTTGGCTTTGTTTTCTGCTTTGACTCTCTAGGTATGTGCAATCCAGAAGCCAGACCTCTGACCTAAATGATAGCTAAAGAATTCAGACTAACAGTGCATTTGCATTGTTAGTTTGTGGAGGGACAATTGCTTCTTTACCTAAACCCCAGGATTTATTGCACACCATGGGGTAATGCAGAACTGATTAGAATATACTCAGTGCTCAAGAGAGAAGCCATAACTGGAAAAAAATCTTGGTTCAATGATACAACTTCCCTCCGGGAGTGAGTCTATATAAACTTCAAATGAAAGAGTATTTTTCCCTATCATCTTGCATTGTTCTATGAAAGCACAAGCTCCCGAAGAAGCTAAAGAGCATTTTTGATGCCCTGAATTAGAGGGTTGGCCATGGTCCCTTTCTAGTCTGGTCAAGGGCAAGCTATTGCTTCCTAGGATCCTCATGACTCTCAGAATAATCTGCATCTTAAAATTTATGAGTTATTTCTTTTTCTTTTCTTTCTCTGTATTTTGAAATCACCTACTTCCTTTCCATTTTTCCTCTATATTGTCCGTCATTGTTTTATCTTTTTTCATTTTTCTTCTCTCTCTCTCTATTTCTCCATTTATTGTGTATGGATCTTACCCAACCTCTATATTCTTCTCTCCACTATTCTCTTCTTCCTATATCTTTTTATATTTATCACATTATTTGACATCTGACACAATCATATGATTTATCATCCAAACCAGGGCATGGAGTGAAGAGGAGAACTATTTCTAGCTAGATGGAGAGCCAGTGGCATGTACATTGGAGCTCTCCTAGGCAGATGGGGAGATGCAGTGTGAGTGTAAAGGAGGAAAGGGAGAATTTAGTGTTAGTTACTACTTTCCAGTTGTGTGACCCTGACAGAGTCATTCAGCTGCTTTTGGGTCAAGTTTTTTTAGCCATCAATTGGAATAGTCAATGACAAATGTCAATGCCTTATGCACATTAGTTCATTAGTCCTTATTGTTATTATGTAATTTTTTCTTACTGGAGAGTTCAGGCCCACCATTCTGCTTATATTACATTTTAGGACCGTCCTCAGCAAATAAATATATGGATTCTTAAAGGGATAATATCAATAATGCCTGTTTAAATAGCAGTTCAATTTGGCTGGTTATTGGCCAGTTATTCTTTGCCAGCTCTCTCTTAGAGAACATTGATGGAGTTTGGGGCAAACTCAGCACCCCTTCACTTAATCAGAGTGCTTTTACTTAAGCTGGCCACTAACTCATCTGAGTCTGCTTTAAATAATTCTTCAGCTAAGAGTTAGACTTCCCCCAAACCAGTTTTATGAAAGGGTTCTGCAGTGGTTTTGCTTATGGGTTTTCCAAAACAAACTGAAAAAAAAAAAAAAAAGGCATACATGGATAAAATTACAAATTGTATTTGGTATTTACAGTGTTCAATTCTTTTGTTGAATACGTAGGGTAGGGGTGGGGGAAGCAGTGTATACACGTATTAATAAGTCTAGGGATATTTTCTTGTTTTCAAGGAACTAACAGTCTGGCATTGCTAGATGAATAAATGAATGAAGCACATACAGCAGGATTCTGTCCCTTCCGGGTTATAAAATACATTAAACCCTAACCTTAAAGTGATGCTTAAAAGTTGTGAACATTTCACTCAAAATTTGTTTGCATATAATATCTTCCCTTGGCATTGTGTTCATTAGCCAGCTCATACTGAGGTTGGAGGTGGATTTCTACGTATGATAAAGAGAGCATTATATATTTATTTTACATCTTATTTGACTCATTTTTCTATTATGAAAAGAGTAAGCAGAGTAAAGAAGCTCTCCAATTTTGTGGTGTGTCCTCTTTAGCCAGGAATCTCCTTAAATGAGATAATACCACTGGACAGGTAGTTGTCAAAATTCACTCGCAAGACAGGAAGGAAAGAATGTAAGTTACAACTCTAGTAAAAGGGAATTTCCTTGTCATTGTGTGTTCTTAGTGACTTTTGCATGTGTAGCCACATCATACAGGTGGGATGGCATGTGTACACGGACACACCAAGTCATTCTGACATTACATGCTTAAAAATGTCTGTTTCCCTGTGCGTTTACATGGGCAGTCAGTAACACTCTCCTTTCTGGTCGCTCAGAGGAAATCACAGACTTGCTCTCCATATACTCTGATATTCTAGTTCTAACTCTAAAGGATAATTCAAAATTTGTTGGAGAAAAAAACTGGTACAATATGTGGACAAGAAAAAAAAAATATGTGGACAAGAAGTCTTGTGGTTTCAAGGTTCTAGAGTGTGGTAGAAATTACTACAAGAGCTTTGGCATATTTCCGCTAGCTCTGTGTGCATACTATCTGCAGGGCTTCTCACCATCTACTCAAAAGCTTTTCAGTTACATGAGATTGCTAGGTTTTCAGGGCTGGGTGGGAACATTTTTTCTATAATTAATAGTTTGTTTTTTAACCAAATAGTTGTTAGTAGAGGAAGTCAATAAATGCACTGTTAATGTATTACAAAAATACATTTTGATGAGGACAGTGATATTTAAAGAAAATCAACCTCTTCCTTTCTATTTATCTGTGGAGACTGTATCCTACCTTTGCTATCCTGGAAACCATAATTTTACCATAGGACATTAAAAATTAGACTATAATCGATATGAATATTATATTGCTGTGCTCTTAAAAGTACATCCTTCGTGGAATACAGAAGAAAACATGCATTTTTCTATCATTACACATAAAGAAAATGGTCAAAAAAATCAAATCACATTATGAAAAGGTTTTAAAAGATAATTAAATCTGTCAGAATGGGAATTAACATTGCTGATAATTTCAGGGAGTCTCAGAGTTTCTTTATAGTTTTAATATGCTAAATACCACCACAGCATGTTGGCATTATAATAATGATTGGATTATGGGACTAATAAGTCCACATGCTAGAGGTAATTTTGACTAAAATAAAAATTTTACTAAAATTTTCTTTGTTTATGGCCTGGAGTAATTTCCCCCCAAACCAACATTAAAGAACGTACATATGTTAGCATATTTCTAGAAAAAAAATTTTTTCTCTAAAAAGTGAATAAGCATACTCTAAAGACTACTTTTGCTAGGCATACTTGTGCAAGAAAGGCCTTATTTTAGAATTCATTCTTCTTTGATTCTGTGATCAAAAATCTCAGTAGTGGCAATAACAAAGCATATTTTGAATAATATAAAATTAAACTTCAAAATGTTTTTCTTAATGTATAAAATCAAAAGACTTATTGTCATTATCAGTAATAGTAAATGATTTCTGGACACTGAGTAAGGAATTTGGCACTAAATTAAGAACTCTGCAAAGGTGGACATAGCCCATAGTGAATTACATTTCGTATAGAACTTAAGCACAGGTATTTAAAAGAGAATAAAGGCCTCTTTTAACCAGAAATGTATAGTAACAAAGTTTTTCTGAAACACATAAAAGAATGAATATATATATTCATATATATATATATATATATGAATATTAAGAGCTTAGATTGTTACTTCATTCTTTCCTTACAAATAACAAATCCAAAAACAGACAATAGCAAAAAAGCAAAACAACTTCCATTTTTTATTACTCATTGCCATCATTTTAAAACCATGGAAAATAACTCCCTTATATCTTAATGTGCATATATGAATAAAATTGACAAGTGAGAGGACTGCTTTTAAATGTGTGAGTTTATAATCAAGCTCCCATGCATTCAACTAAATGAATGCAAACCTCTACAGGCCTTATACTTTATAACAAAAGTATGGGTTTTTTAAAAAAGATTTTATTTATTTATTCACAAGAGACACAGAGAGAGAGAGAGAAGCAGAGACACAGGCAGAGGGAGAAGCAGGCTCCCCACAAGGAACCCAATGCAAGACTTGATCCCAGACCCGGGGATCACATCCTGAGCCAAAGGCAGATGCTCAACCACTGAGCTACCCAGGTGTCCCATATAACAAAAGGTTTTTTTTTTTTTTTTTTTTTTTTTTTTTTTTAACAAAAGTTTTTAAATAAAATATTTAGAAGTAGGGTTTCTAGGCGTAGAAAATTGATCATAACATCACTTTTAATTTAACTGTTTTCAAAAATTTTTCTCATTGAGCTAGCAAAACAGTATTCTAAAACTCCATTTATAATTTTAGCATTTCTTAAAAAGTTCAAAATTTCAACAGCTCTCAGGCAAACATTATATCAACACTGGATCTAAACACACAACTGCAAATCATCTACAAGACAGCTTTAATGGCATCACAGACTCAGCAGCAACAAACTTTCTACATAATGCAAAATCCAACTCTAAACTCACCACTGTACCCTCCCCATGTAATTCTAAACTAGTTGATAAACAATAAGAATCCGGCAACTCACATATATTTTATACGGTGATCACACTCTGAGAAGGTGTAGGAAGATTTTAAATATATGTCAATTCTGATCTGTTTATGAAATACAAGGAAGAGTTTTATGATCGATGAAAATTTACTGAGGTACCTGATTGTACTAAGTCAAGATAAAAACAAAAAAAAAAATCCATCAATGTTCGTTAGCAGCAGAAACTTCTGTTTCCTCTGGGCTTGGTGCAGTCACCACCTCTTTTGGCTGCCACTTTTAAGGTCTCTTCCAAGACCCCGAAGAAGGTTTACTATTGGTTCACATCCTACGTCAAAGCATGATCCTCATCAGAATTCAGTTCATTGACTTATGAGTAACAAAGCCTGTTCCAGCCCAAAAGGCTGTGTCTACATAGCACAAAAAGGGAGAATACAATACTCTCCAATTAACTTGGCAAATATCAACAGCTGAGCTCATTAAATTAAGTTTCCGAATTGGTTTTATGAAGGAGATACAGCCAGAGAATTCACCTTGGTAGGCTTTTAAGTTATAGTGATCTTTGAAAGTGTTTTATAAGCTTTTAAAACTAAATAACCCTCATTTACATCTCCTTTAGCTGATGAATTTGTTCATTCTGAAAACAACGGAAAACCATTTAACCAACCTTCTTTATAGGCACTGAAGCCCTGATTTACTTGGTCACTTAGAACTGACAACTCTAGACACCAAAGATTTCTACATAATTTGTCCCTTTCTCTTACAAATCACAATGTCATTTAAAACTTTAGAGGTACATAAGTATCAAGCTTGTCTTTGCCTCAAAACCAAATAACTATGAGTATAAAACGTAGAAATATGGGCAGTGTTCTTACAAGAAGTAGGGAAAATATGTACCCCTAAATCTCAAAGGTTTTTCAGTCCTTGAACACCATAAAATTACCACCCCCACCGTTCCCACAGACTCTTCCTTTCAACCTGGCTCCAAATTCCCACCACTAGCGTTATCAACTCTAAGTCCCTCAAGATCTTTTCCATTTCAAATGTGACCATGGCTTTGTGAATTTTCAAGGAGAGTGTCAAGTCCATGCTAGTGAGAGCAGTTCCTGGTTGGGTCCTGTCAAAATTCAGAGGAAAAGAGCAACCATAAAAACTACCTTTTTTCTCTTCCATAATTTTCATAGAAAGCAACGGTCCTTCCATGAACATAGAAGACCCAAATTCTCATCAATGTTGAGCAAATGACAGTTGAGAACTATTTGTGTGCTCATGACCTTTGCATAATCTCTTTCACCTTGTGAACTTTAGGAGGTATGCAGAGGCATTTATACCTAGGTGATGAAATGTAATCCTGAGAGTATAGGACCTAGAAAGCAAGAGAAATGGTGACATTGCACAACTCTTCAGAAAAGAAACTGCTGTCCAAGAACAGCACATACACATCTTACACACGCACAGCTCTCAGACATTGCATTCAGACGTTGGGCATAACTGCACACCTGAACATAATTTGTAGTACATACAGTGCAGCAAATACCAGAGAACCCTAAAGATACAAACGTCGTGGGAAATAAAATGTCAGTGGTTGATTCAGAGATTGGCTTCTAAAAAAGCGTGCTTTGGTAAGCAATTATTTAAAGGGCAAAAGCTCCTACTGCTGAGAAGCACTCTGAGGAGAAAGGAACAAGAGAACAAAGAGGAGGAGGAGCAGGAGGGGAATGGGGAGTCGGGGAGAGGGGTGAGGGAGGGAAGAAGAGGGAAAGGTGGAGGGGCGGAGGAGGAAGGGGAGGAGAAGGGAGAAGAAAAACAGCAGCTGGGAAGAGGAGAAAGAGCAGTGTTCCTTTGTGCTAATGGACACCTGAAAGAGGCAGCGGCTGCAGCCACAGCTCCTGAAAATAGGAGAAATGACTGGAAGGGCAGAAATCACAACAAAGTGATTAGGCCTAAGTTACCAATCTGAGCAGATAGATGGGGGAAGGGAAACCCCAGCCTTCTCTAGTTCAAGGGCCCCTAAATTGTGTCCTGTGCCATATTTAGCCACAATTCGAGTAATTATCCACTGAGCACCACTCTATGCCAGTGGAAATAAGGCCTCAGATCCCAAAGCAATCACTCTTCAGGGTGGCTGCGAAGGATTGGAACAGAGCAGAAGGCCAAGGGCAGAGAGGCATACTCAGGATACTACTGGAGAAAGAGGAGGGGTTCCCCAGCAGGCAGAGGGAATGGTACCCCCCGGAGCTGTGCAGTGCAGCAGCCTTGGCAGGCACCTACGCAGGCCTGGAAGAGGACAGGAATGATTCTACAAAGAAGATGATGGTTCAGCTGCACCTGCAAGACAAGGAGATGGCGAAGAGGGCAACGGACATTGCTACCCGTCAGAATAGTATGTGCAAAGGAAACCAGCCAGGGGAGGCCCCGGGCTGCCATGTGGCTGCACCCAGCCCCATGGGACTGCAGAGCAGGAGACTTAGAATGATGATGTGGAGAAGCTGGAGCTGGTTTGGAAAGGGACCAGAAGGCCTTGCACATCTCCCTTATTTGCATCTTTTCTGATGTGAGCAGGTCTTCTACACAAAGCTTCACCACCACCACGAGTCGTTTACCTTATGTTTACATGTCTCAAGATAATACCCTAAAAATATAACTGTTAGAACACAGGACAAGGAGGGGGTGTCTTAATCTTGTCACGTATACTCTATTTACCAAGGAAGATGCGTGCATAACACACTTTCAAAAGATTGCCAATGTTTTACAAAAATGCAATGTAAGAAGGTCAAAGTATATCGGGCTAACTTTTAGTGTTGGATTTTCACTTACTTTTGAGGAATGCCAGATTAACATAGATATTGCTATAAGTTCAGTATCAGTGTAATCACAGAACGTGCCAAAAATTTAGTACATTTCCATATCGGGTTATGTCAAAAGACTGTCAACTAAAGTAGTTCTAGGAATATTATATGAGATTCAAGAGCAGAATCCGCCCCATAGCAGCAGGTGCATACCTGCTGGAATGCAAGCTCCAAAAGGGTAGAAACTACCACAATATCCTCTGGGACCCACCAGGACCTCAGGAGCATTGGTTCTGCACTGTGCACTGAAGAATGAACGGCAACCCCCACTGTTGTGTAGTACGCAACCTGCACAACCCTATGTTGTAGCCCTCTAGATATTAGACATACCACACACATATTAGCCCTCTAGATATTAGATGTACCACACAACCTATTGAACAAATCATCACATTTCATACTAATGAAGGAAACAATCATCTAATTTTCAAATGATTAATGAAGCAACTGAAAGTGATTCCATGCTGATGTTCCAAAGGTTTAAAGCTGAGGACAAAACCCATATTTTATGAGTTTGTGATATTTTATCAAGATACTTGTAGCATCTAGTGAGTTTTCAGTGAGTGTACAATGAATGAATAAAGGAGATGGGCATCTCCGTGGTTCCAAGCACAGTTGAAGCAAGGGCAAGCCAGAGCTAACTAAATTGCTGTGACCCTTGCTAGCCTGCCTCAGCCTCAGCCTGTCATGGGCAAATCTTGCACGTTTGTTGCTCATTTGAAAAACATAATCTCCGGGGATCCCTGAGTGGCTCAGCGGTTTGGTGCCTGCCTTTGGCCCAGGGCGCGATCCTGGAGACCCGGGATTGAATCCCACGTCGGGCTCCCGGTGCATGGAGCCTGCTTCTCCCTCTGCCTGAGTCTCTGCTTCTCTCTCTCTCTCTCTCTCTCTGTGTGACTATCATAAATAAATAAAAATTTTAAAAAAAATCTCCTCTGACATAAAAAGACTGCTGTTGGCCAAGGGCATACATCTGCCTATACCTTTCCACAAGTATTTCCACACATACTTTTGTAGTCCATTTGTGGGACAACATAAAGCATAAGCATATAGAATAAAAGGCATTTACACAGGCTCTCGTTGCTAACTGTCCACCTCCTCTACCTCCATAGCCAATCCCAGTGATAGAATATTCTCATGCTGATGGAAAAGGAGAATAGCATAAGCCACTGAAGGCTTAGTGTGAGTGGGTTGATACTTCTTCAGTATTTACCATTTTATTTCTTCACCCTGGAGATTGTCTGAAGTGTTGCTGCCCCCCATGGCAGTGTCAAACAAAAATCAGATGTGTAAAATGTAGTCAAATGGGGTGGGGGGAGGACAAAGGTAAGAACAAGACTTAAGGCCAAATTATTGATCTCATTTCCTCCCACCAGTTGCTAATTTAAAATTTACTCAAGGGGGACGCCTGGGTGGCTTAGCGGTTGAGCATCTGCCTTCGGCTCAGGGCGTGATCCTGGGGTCCCGGGATCGAGTCCCATATCTGCCTCTCTCTCTCCCTTTCTGTGCCTCTCATGAATAAATAAAATACTTAAAAAATAATAAAATAAAATTTACTCAAGGATCAGGCCCTTGCATGATTATCTGACCTCAGTCTAAAAAGGGAAAGGCATGACAGGCAAAACAAAGACACAGCTGCTACCGATGGTGAAAAGGTAGGAGAGGGAACGAGGCAAGAGTGTCTAATATAATCCTCATAGCAAGGCTTTCTGAACTCTGCTTGGCTCTTCCTACACAGCTTATAGAAACCTCCCTTGGCTGGTAGGAGAGGCAAAGATAGTGAAATCTCTATACTTTAATTCTTATCCGAGTTGATGATGTCAAGAGCAGCAATGAAATGAAAAGGCTCAATATCATGGTAATTTCTAGCAATGAATTCTGCGGCAACCACGTCACCTCTTCATTCTGCTAACGCTGGCTGAAGATGTTAATACAGCACATCCAGTGCCACCACAGACACGTGCCCCACCCCCTACCTCCCACCCCCACCCCAGCCCTTTTAGAGACTCAGCAAGTGAATTTAGGAAAGTCTTTGTATCTACAATGCAGGGCCAAAGGGTGTGAGGAGAGTAGAGCGGGTGGGGTGCAAAGTGACACAAAACAAAAGAAGGTCATTTAAATTTTAGGAAGTTCAAAGCAGGATAAGGCTAATTTTCTCCACATCTGGAAGGGTGTGTTGTTTTCTGCCATTCCTGAATTTCAAGGGAAGAATTTCATTCTGTAAGAATGCCATTGGGAAAAAAAATTAGGTTAAGTTGGCTTTTTGTAAGTTAAGGTGACAGGTATTTAAAAATATACACAAAAGAGGAAATGTACTTAAAAATAATGAAAGGCCTATAACAGAACTTATATAGAAAGGGCAACTGGTTATTTAAAAAAAAATTTAAACACAGGAAAAGAGGAAAAGACAATGATCTCATTGAATCATTAACCTCAATGATCTAGTCAAGTGAAAATCAATTTTTAAAAACTGTAAAATTGGCAAATATTTTCTCAGTAAGTAGTGAATGGCCTGAGGACGCATCTGCTGTTTCTCCCAGTGAGAGGAGTAGCATGGCCCTCAGTTAAGAAACCCTTGACCACAATTTGCATTTTTAGCGATAGTTTAGGCAGGTCTTTGCAAAATAACTCGTTCAGCAAAAGCATAAATTTCTGTTTAGTCATCTGCATAGTCAGAATAAATACTACTTACTGGTATCGTATTCAAGGCATTTATTCAACAATATTTCAGAGGCAAATATATAAAATGCAATCCGCATCTCCAAATATCTCTCACCATTGTGGAATCCAAACCAGGAATGAGGTCTTTAAATGCCATTGGATTGCATTTGGCGTCATACTAATATGAGTAGATACTCATTTTCCCAAGTAGAATGCAACTGCCTTGCCCACGTGTGTTGTCAGTCTTGAATCTCCAGCATGCAGGCTGAAAGAATGCCCTCATACTATTTCGCAACTTATCTGTCACTTTTAATGTTTTAGACCATCCTATTCTTTAATCTGGATAATGGGGGGAAAAGAAAGTATCCGGAGAATTGATTAGCTTTTTATTTTTGTTCTTTCTTGTTACAATATCTAAATTATGGAAATGCATTTACGAGAACATTTCCAGTTACTTCTCTTCAACTGACACATCAAAAGACTGTTTTTACCCCCCTTGATTTTCATTAGGTACAAATACTGGATAGACAAGAATTTCTAAATCACAAAGTAGGTCAAATGGGATGAAGGGAATTTGCTCTCATATCTCTACGTTCTTTCCCTTGTTTCCATTTTTTCTTCTTTCTCTTTTTAGGACACCTGGATGTCTAGGATGCTTTAACTACTCCTAGTTCTACATTTCTAGGCTTTCTCTTCAGACTTGCTGTCTTGACCCAAGTAATAGCTCCTTTCTGACCCTCTCTGCTGTTGAATCCAGCATTTCTTTTTTAGTCTTCTGTTGGTCTTTTGCTTCTCTAACAATACCTTTGATTTTTCCCTTCCATAGTGAACATTTTAGGCAGTGGGAGACATATTTTGCTCAAGAAGTCATCCCAGTGACCACTAAATTACACCATCCACCTTGGCTGCCTGTTCTGAGGCACAGGCTACGTTTATCTCCATGTGGCAGAGTAGTTCCTGCCATTCTTTATTTGGTTCTCTTTCCAAGTTAAACTTTTCAGTATCCACAATGGATCTGGCATGAAATCACTGGCATAATCCCCACTTTAGGAAGCCTTCATTCTCAATTGTAAAATGAAGTTGCTTCAAAATACTACCATAATTGGCAAATCAAATTCTCTCCAATAATTAAATGCACATGAAAAGCAAATGGTTGTTGACCTCTTTTGTGGGCGCCCACGATTGTGGATAATTTCCTGGGATAGTATTTGCCAAATGCAGGCAGCTTTGAGTCTTTTTTTTAACTGTGGATAATGGGTATTTGAGGAAAGCTTATTTAAATGGGATGCATTAATATAGATTGGGGAGATAATAACACTGGAAAATGATGCATTCAGAGTATGGTGGACAGAGGCAGAAAACTTCTATCACTTTCTGCTTATGTACAGTGAGAAATAGTTACTAACAATTCCACTAATAAAGCCATAGACCAGGAAAACCAAGCTGAAGGCCGTGGCCATATTCATTTGCCAACCAATGCCCATTTGGCCAATAGCTGATGAAGCTCAGCAGCGCCATGGGGAACTTATTCAGGCTTATGCACAATTCTTCGTACAGATATTGCATTAGTAAAGCCAAAAATGCCATTTGGAATGAGCTTGCCTGGAGGATTTGCAAAGTCTACAATGGCTACGTGGTCTACTTTATTTGAATTTTCTCAGTCCATTAGCCAATTATCCCAACCATTAGACCCCTGTTTGTAGAAGACTTTCTCTTTTCATGACAAAATTAATTTGATCATCCTTCCTGTTTGAGGGGGATGGTGAGGAGGGTTTGTAGTCACTGGATTTAGCCAAGGCCCAAACTGAACATTCTGAGCTTAAATGGCGACTGTTTTCATTGTCTACCTCTTAGGTAGACACAGCCGGCGTAGTAATGTAAACCACAGTTATGGGTATTTGAGTAGTGAAGATTACTAATAATATCAGCCTGTCCTTGTTTCTCTGGAAGGGATAGATGCCTAAATGGTTATTTTTCCAAGCAATAAATGGCTTTCCAACTGAAATACAATTGTTTTTCACTGACCAGCCAAGGAGTGTAAAAAGGAGAAAGGAATCTTTGGAAGAATGGAGTGCTGAGAAAAACAACTTCAATACTTTAGTATTTTGCCTAAGGCAGACTGTAACTGGCAGGGGTTGGGGGGTGGGAGATATCTGAGAGCACACAGGGGTGATTTCAGTCTTGAAACTGGAATAAATATGCAGACTAAGACCAAATGATGGACAATTTTTCAGAAGTGGAGGGAGTTCTTTATTTACTACAAGTCCTTATTTTAATTTATCATATACTGACTTTAATACAGAATGTAGTATGTGTATAGGAATCTATTTACATTTAAAAATAAGTAAACCAGGTGATGTGGGAAACAAAGGCAAAAGAATAATTAAATTTGCTTATTACCTACAGCCCACTGAAAGGTCCTTGAAACAGGCAGAGTGACATTCCTCTGGGAACTCAAATCTTAATACTTTGCTAAGGGCAAAAAGCAACCTAAGCCTGACCCCCAGGATCCTGTAAATCTACTTTAACATATAAAAATTCCTTTGGAGACTTACTTTATCTCTACCCCTCAAGGTAAATGTTGGCAATCATCCCCCAAGTATATGGCCCACCAGTATAGATCTTAAAGGTCTCATGACTAAGGTTTTATTAGATGATAATAAATGACTTTTCCCACCAATAGCTAGCCCCCTCAAGGTCTTGGAAATCATGCTTCCAGAATTCCTTAGAGACTTACTCTATCCCTAACCCTCTCCCAACTTGAAAGTATATAATGGCCACCTTCATGAACCCCAGTGCAGCCCTTTCTGCCCATAGGTCCTGTCCCCATGCTTTAATAAAACTACCATTTTGCCCCAAAGACATCTCAAGAATTCTTTCTTGGCTGTCGGCTCTGAACCCCAATTATCTTCCCTACATCATTTGGCAGCCACAAAGGGACAGTCTTCTCCTCTGGATTGTGAGCTTTGGTGCAGATTTGGTGAGTACTTTCTCTTCTCTCCCTTTACCTTCATTTCAGGGGCTTTGCAAGGAGTATATTGTTTTATTGGAACACTTTCATGTCGATTACTCAGGCTACAGTCCTCTAACCCAAGGCTACTTTATGAGGCAGAGAAAGCTTGCCTTTTGGCTAGAAGTTAGTACCACAGCAGGAACAGTATTAGATCCAGAAGCTTGCTGCCATATTTTTTTTCCCCGTTCTTATACAAAGCTGTCTGTCTTGGGCACAGGATGACCACCTAAGTCACCAAGCAGCTGCCAATCATAACACTCCCGTGAGACCTCATTGGTCCCATATGATCCCCTTCACCTCCCTGGCCTAACTGCTTCTGACCACCAGACTCTGCTCCAAGCTGGCGGAAACCAGTACCTCAATTGAATTAAAAGTCAACCAGGGACATTTCCTGGAGAAGATGGCTGTAAAGACTACGTGTGTTGAAATATCTCTTAGATCATGATGGACTTCTATCTTTACTGTTTTTCATCAGTGTCCTCTACTAACTCCTTAAGCTACAAAATTGGTAATTTCCCCTTGTAAAACTTTTCTAGTATTCTCTATGAGTTAAAAATGGCAGGCAAGCTCAAATAAGGCACGACTCACAGGGCAGGGCAATAGCACGGCCTTTAAGGGCATGGGGTGCACAGTGTTATATTTCCTAAGCACCCATCTGTAGCCTAGGATGCAATGGAGAAGTGGGGGCAGACTAACATCCCTTCTACAGGGCCTTTAATGGCAGGAATGCCTTCATGGTAAGGCAGGATGGTGATCAATAGTGATTTTTGCTACAGGGATGCCTCTGATCGCTTTTGACACCTGGAATCTCTGACATATCCTGTGTGCAGTGCCACCCAGGAGTCAGGGGTGGGGATTTTTGGTAAAGGACTTTCTCTACTTTTCTAGGAGTATGGCTTCAGTAGGCTTCTTCAGTCCCCAAGGACTCTCCCTGGGGATGCCTTTTAATCACTGGAAACAATTCAAATTGCAAACTTTAGGAAATGACTGATATCCTCTAACACTGCATGGCCTCAGTGGGATCTGTCGGTTTGATCTCTGCTTCAGGAAACAGGGAAGAAAATGTTTGGTCAGTAACCAGATTAGTCAACTCCCTCCTGATACACTGGATGATAATGATCTTAATAGGCCTCCTCCCGATAGAACCCAGGTTGGAAGAAACACCGGTCATCTGAAATGAAGGGAACGCTGACTCTCTCTCACTGTTCTTCCTCCTGATAGACGTGGGGACTTCTCCCTCATTTCCCATGTTAATGGTTATATTTGGAGCCAACTGTGGTTAGTCTACCTCGGGACTGGGACTTCAAGGAATATTCCCAAGCAGCTGACGACTTTCCCTTTGTTCTGGGGACGTTCCCTGTCATCTCCAGCCTGACATGGACTGCATATTTCCACATTGGTGGAAACAAGCATGGCATCTGCTCATCTGTCTCAGCTGACAGGTTTAGAACCCGGAAACTTCTTCCTCTGCCACCAGGCAGCAATCTGCCTCCTGCCGCCCCCTGCTTCCCCTCCTGTTTTGCACCATCTTGGGTGTGATGTGGCCTGCATACATCACCCACTTATGATTTCCCCACTGGTGGCCCAGGTAAAAATTGACAATTGACAACTTGATTGAGTTGTTTTTTTTTTTTTTTTTTTTAAAGATGTTATTTATTTGAGAGAGCATAAGCAAGAGAGAGAGCACCGGCGGGGACAGGGACCGAGGGAGAAGGAGAAGCAGACTTCCTGCTTCCAAGCCACCACAGGGCTTGATCCCAGGACTCTGGGATCATGACCTGAGCCAAGGCAGACACTTACCTGACTGTGTCACCCAGGTGCCCCCAAATTGATTGACTTTTAAGTGACCCCAGGTAAAACATAATTCAGTATTTAAAGTCATTTAAGTTCATTGGTTTAATAAAAATAGACATGTTTTCAGGGTTATCAGCATTAAATATGAAACTTTTATTCTATATAGGTTTGTTGAAGGTCAAACTTGTGTTACCTCTGTTGCAAATTGTTAGCAAAATCATGACTTAAAATGATGGCTATTCTTGTCTGTCTCAAAGTTTTCATGAAGAATTGTTAGGATAGCTTTCAAAGTCTTTGGTAACCTGAAACTTTAAAGTTTGCTTGGATAATAAATGGGGTTAAATTCTTTGGACATCTAGGTCTTTTCCAAATAGGGTAAAGTGCTAAGGCACTGATTACTGGACAGAGGTTTGTGTTTTTTTATTTTCCTTTTGCAAAGAAACTAAGGCTATTTGGGTCTCTTGGTAAACATGCTTTGTACTTCACTGATTCATAAATTTGCCATCTAAAGAGTTCTGGTGTAGCAGTTCACAATTGGTTACTATTTAGTCTTCACTGGAGACTAAGGTTTCTATGAGTACAAAATTTTGCTAAATGTGATTAAGATGGATGGAAATAAGGGAAGCAAGTCTGTATCTTAGAAAGATCTAAGGAATGGAGATACATTTTTATTGAAGGTAAAAGAAAATGATTTTGTCCTAAATGAGACTGGTTGTTTGGAGAAAAGTGGGTTGGTACAAACTCTGAATACAAAGGAAAGTTGTAGAAGGTTTGTGAAGGGAAATCTTTTGAAAGATATTTTATGTATGGACAGAATGGACTAAGTTTGAAAATGAGTGGATTTTAAAAGTACACTGACATAAGATGGAAAGTCTGCTTTCTCTCTGGTAAAAAGACCAAGTCTTCGTGAATTGTTGTCATAAATAGTTTACACAAACACACACACAATTAATTAAACTCGACTAATTCTAAGCCCAAATATATACACATCTTTAAAATAGTTGTTTCTCTTCCATTGGAGTTTTGAAGAATTTTTCCCTCTTAAAAGTTAGAGATATGAAATTCTATATTAATAAACAAAACCCACAAAATTGCAATTTATTCTTCCTCTGCTTCAAAGTTAAAGAACTAATACTACTTTAAATATAAAGTAGTATTAGTTTGCTATTTTCTTCAAAGAGCCTTTTTTTTTTTTTAAAGACCACCCAGTAGTTTGAAATAATTGAAGAGGCAATCTTCAGCTTACTTAAAAAGAAAGACTGCATGGGACACATTCCTGGCACTAGTTCTCTGTATATCTATTTGGATATAATGCAAAGGACAATCATGTTGAAAATGCATTGGTCTTTTCTTTTTACCCTTAAAAACTCAAAGCAGAGTTAAGAATCTCTGATACTTTTTTTTCAGAGAAATTGTTTCATAATTTGAGGTTTAGAAATGCCAGGAATAAACGAGCCACCCAAGGAGATCATAAAAGCCAAAGTCACAGATGTAGAAACAGGTTTTCAGTAGTGTGATGAATCTGAGTTTGGGGAAAGTGCAAGATGTTATTCAAAGTAGAGTTATTTAGGCCATGGAATTCTCATTAGCTGTTTGGTCATGAGAGAAACATCTGTAAATGGTAACTAAAAGGTTTTATGAAAAAATAGTGAGAGAACACGTTGGAACCTAGAATAAGAAAAATGTTGAATAATTTATATTTAGAGACAAGTTAATATTATTTTCCCAAGTACTATTGTAGCATTTTAGGGTTTTTAAATATGAGTTTTATATATCTAAAGAGCCACATATTTTTTTTAAAGACTTTTTTCCCCATTTTTCTCTCTTAAATGATGATATTTGTGTGCCTTTGATTATCTTGTCTCTGGGAAAATGTATATGATATAATTTGGATGTTGGTAAAAAAGTTGAAAACTATATCATTTTTTGTTAGCTATTCAAGCATGTTAATTAATTCCCAAATAAATTTTAACTTTAGTACTATCCTATCTAGTTTATTAAAGTAAGTCACATATTTTTATTTTACAAATTTCTATGTATGTGTATTAATTAGTTTAGAAGAACTACAATAATGAAGAAGAGCAAAAATGTGAAAATAAAACCATATAGAACTTCTTCTTCTGATTAAGATGGAGTAAGAGGGACAAGATTTACCCTCCTGTCTAAAATAAGTAAAAGGAAAGTGGACAAAACATCAAAAAAAAAAACAAAACACAGCACTCAAAGTACTGAGGTGAGCTGTGTGATTGTCTCATGTTATTGCCTAAAGGAAGTTTCTATGCTTCAGTGCAGGATAATGGAATCTACATCTATGCCATTGGAAAGCTTGAGTTGAGCAGATGGAGCCCAGTGTTCTAGAAATCCGAGGAAGCCAGAGATCACAGGTCAGAAGTATGGAGAGGAAAGAAGAGAGGAGAGAAGAGAAAAGAAGAGGTAAGAAGAAGGGAGGAAGGGAGGAGCGAGGAGGAGAAGAGTGGCTCAAAGAAAGAATTTAAGTAATCTCTATACACAACCCAGGGCTTAAACTCCAACCCCTAGATCAAGAGTCACATGCTCTACCGACTAAATCATCCTGGCACACTGAAAACTTTTTTGTTGTTAAAATTGATCCAAAAAAGGAAAAAAGGGGCAGGAGATGAAATGAAAAATGGAAGAAGCAAATAGAAAAATTAGCAAACTGATAGGTTCATAACCAATCACATCAATATTTATGTTAAGTGTAAATGACCCAAGAAAAACTATTAAAAGGCAGAGATTGTCTATTGAATTTAAAAGAAAGATTTAACCATATATTACCTAAAAGGTACTCATTTAAATGAAAAAACAAAAATATATTAAAAATTAGAGTATGGAAAAGTTATATAACATGCTAATGCTGATAAAAAGGAACCTGGGGAAACTACATTAAAATCAAACAAAGTAGATTTCAGAACAAAAAGTATCAGCAAAGAAAAGAGGATGATCTCAAAATGATAACGTATTAAAATCATTAGTAAGATGTTACTGTCTGAAAAATGTAGGCCCCTAATAACAGAGTTTCAAAATACATGAAGATTTTAACCTGATACAACTGTAAGGAAAGATTAGAATATCTCTTTATCAAAAATTTATAGAATAAATAGTTAGAAAAATCAGTAAATATGTAGAAGACTGGGACACCCTAAATCAATCTGATCTCATTGCTATGTATACAACATTCTTTCAAGAACAGCAGAATATACATTCCTTTCAGGTGTAGACCAGGCGTCTACCAGGATTCTACTAGATATTACATTCTAGGCCATAAAATAATCCTTAGTGAATGTAGAAAGATCCAACTCATGTAAATATACTCTATGACCATAGCAGAATTAAGTTAGAAATCAATGGCAAAAGAATAGTTGGATACATAGATCAATAGAACAGGATAAAGAGCCCAGAAATAAACCTTAACTTTTACGGTTAATTAATCTACAACAAATGAGGCAAGAATATATAATGGAGAAAAGACATTCTTTTCAATAAAAGCTATTGGGAAAACTGGACAGCTACATGCAAAGAAAGGATAAAAGAAAGAAACAAACAAACTGGATCACTTTCTGACACCACACACAAAAATTTGAGTAAATTCATTCAAAATGAATTAATGACCTGTTAGACCTGAAAACATAAAATTCCGAAAAGAGAGTATAGGCAGCAATCTCTTGGACATTGCCCTTAGCAACATATTTATGAATATATCTCCTCAGTGAAGGGAAACAATAGCAAAAACAAATTATTGGGACTGCATCAAAATTAAAAGCTTTTGCAGCAAAAGAAATCACCAACAAATTGAAAAGGTAACCTACTGAATGGGCAGAGATATTTGCAAATGATATATCTGATAAGGGGTTAATATCTAAAACAGATAAAGAACTTATACAATACAACACCAAAACCCCAAATCATATGATTAAAAAATGGGAGATGATCTGAATAGACATTTTTCCAAAGAAGACATACAGGTGCTCAGCATCACACACCATCAGGGAAATGCAAACCAAAACCACAATGCGATATCACCTCAGGATGGCCAATCTCAGAAAGACTAGAAATAAGTTTCCAGTCAGGATGACTAGTCAGGATGACCAGTCTCAGAAAGACCAGAAATAAGTTTCCCCGAGGATGTAGAGAAAAGGGAACCCTTGTGCACTGTTGGTGGTAAAGTAAATTGGTGCATCCACTATGGAAAATAGTATGGAGACTCCTCCAAAAGTTAAAAATAAAACCACTGTATGATCCAGTAATTCCACTAGTGGGTATTTACCCAAAGAAAACAATAATACTAACTCAAAACGATGTATGTAGCACTATGTATTGCAGCATTATTTACAATAAAGTTATTTGTTGCATACCTATCCAAAGGTTTTAGCCAAATACAAATGCTCTTTTTATTTTTACTGCAATAAAACCAAATTATATGGTGTTTCAGAAAGTGATTTTTAAAATTGAATATATTATGGGCATCTTTCCATTTCATTAAATCTTCTTTTACATGGATGCCAAAATTTATGTGTATAAAATGTATATGCCAAAAATATTTTAAGCGATAACCTATTTTTGGATATTTAAGTGTATCTTTATTGTTTTTCTCATAAAACATTGCAATAACATAACTATAAATAAATTTTTAGCAGTCTAAATTTATTTTCTCGATTCTACAATGTGAGATTACTAAATTAAAGATATACATCTACAAAGTTGTGCCATCATTACCACTATCTAATTCTGGAACATTTCATTACTCCTAAAAGGAACCTTATACCCATGATGATCACTCTCCATTCTCTGACAACCACAAATCTATTTTCTGTCTGTATGAATTACCTATTCTAGACATTGCATATAAATGGAATAATATAGCAGGTGGTCCTTTTATGACTGGCTTCCTTCATTTAGCATCATGTTTTCAAGGTTCATCCATTCTGTAACATGTGTAAGTATTTCATTCTTTTTAATAATATTTTTCATGAATATATCACATTTTGCTTATCCGTTTAGAAGTTGATAGATATTAAGGTTATTTTTTTACTTTTTGCCTCTGATGAATAATGCTGATGTGAACTAGTAGTGGAATGGCTCTTCATCCACTTTATGTTCCTACAAACATTGCATGAGGGTTTCAATTTCTCCCTGTCCTCACCAGGACATGTTTTAATCAAACAAATTATTGTCTGTCTGGCATCTCATTTTGTTTTTGTTTTTAAAGATTTTATTTATTTATTTGAGAGACAGCATGTGCATAGGGGAGGGGTAGAGGAATTAGGGAGAGGAAGAGGGAGAGGAAGATGGAAAGAATCCCAAGCAGACTCCACACTGAGCCTTCTGGGACATGGAGTTTGATCCTGAGATCATGACCTGAGCTGAAACCAAGAGCTGGCTGCCCAACTGACTGAGACACCAGGTGCCCCTCATTTTGGTTTTTATTTGCATTTTCCCAGTGATTAATGACGTTGACCAACTTCTCATGTGTTTATTGCTCAGTAGTATATCTTCTTGGGAGAAAGATCTATCCTAGTTCATTTCCCATTTTTTAATTAAGTTGTCTTTTTATTGTTGAGTGGTAAGTATTCTTTATATATTCTAGATACTAGACACTTAATAGATATATGATTTGCAAAAAATTTTTCCAATGTATGTGTTGTCTTTTCATTTTCTTGACATTGTCCTTTGGAGCACAAAGATTTTAATTTTAATGAAGCCTAATTTATTTATTTTTTTTCTTTGGTTGCTTTGCTTTTACTGTCATATCTCAAAAACCATTGCCTAATCCAAAGTCATGAATATCCATTCCTCTGTTGTTTTCTATGAATTTTAGCTCTTAAATTTAGGTATTTGATGGTTTGAGGTAGAGGTCCAATTTAATTCTTCTGTCTGTGGCTGTTTAGTTGTCCCAGCATCATTTGTTGAAGAGTATACTTTTTCCATTGAATTCTCTTGGCAGTCTTGTTTTAACTATGCTATTGATTTTTTAAAACTTTCTGCATATTAAGTTACTGCTCTTTTTGTCTTCAGTGCATATTGAAAACATTTGCCTTCATTTTGATTTATAGTATTTTTTTATGAACAGAATTATAAACATTCATGTTAACTAAGTATTTTTCTCAATGATTTCTCTCTGCCAGTATTGGACAAATATTTACTTAGATGTCCCCCAGTAGTTGTTTATGAAAATAATATAAAAAGTCATCAACCTTTTATTATTTTATATGGTACTTTACATATATTTTCTTGTTGGATTCTCAAAACTACAAACACTGTGAGGCAAATACTATTAATAATTCTATTTTAAAATGGATAATGAAACTCAAGACTTGTGTAATTTGCACAAGGCATGCAGCAGCTGGTACATAGTAAAATGTGAGTTGGGATTTAAATCCAGGTCTACCTGAATCCATAGTACAAGTTCCAAAATAACTGAAATAACTTAAATTTGAACTTCATCAGCATGTATATATAAGTTTCCCCAAAACTATTCTAACTTTTCTAATCCACGATGTTCAATTTTATTCAAGGATCAGAATCTTTTGATTAAATGAAAATACTTTAGTACAGAATATGGTATTTCAATTTTTAAAAACACGTTAAATTAATTCCCATGTAATATGTTGGATAAGAAAAATTAAATTCACTGTTGTGTATAAATTATTATCAATGATTAAAAATTAGAATGGTAAGTCAATAAAATATAAACTTTGTCAGAATATATAAAATAAAGTTGAGGTTTTGAAATAGTTCAAGTAGTAAGTTATCAAGGCCCAGGATGCCTTTTTTTACTTCAGAGGGAAATCCTATGGGCTGTGTAGAAAGAACCATGAAGTAACCAAACAAATGTAAAATACTCAGTGTGATGTAGCTAACCATCAAGAAACTACTGAAAGAGTTTTTTGTTTGTTTTTGGGGTTGGGGGGTTTTGGGTAGAATTATTCCTCTGTTCTTATCTCCTTCCATACTGCCCCTTAAAATAAGCCTCCGATCCCTGTTACATTTTTTATCTCAGTCAACAAGCAAAGGCTTTACAGCATCCAAACATAAAGATCTGGTCTTATAAATAAAGGTATAGTTTGTTTTTAAGTCCCTTCCCATTTCAGTTTGGTATTTAACCAGTTAGCAATCTTCCAAAAGCAGAGAATCTTGAAGGAGATTATTCTTTATCAAATGTGTCCAAAATATTTTAGGTGACTTTATATGATGATTACAGTCATTAGGGTAACATATGTAGAGCCTAGTCATGCTAAATGAGACTCCTCTGGTTGTCCTTAAGGAGCAAATCTATAGTTCAAATTGTAAATTATCAAGGTCCAGGATGCTTTTGTTTTACTTCAAGAGAAATCCTATGGGTTTCTCGTGTAGAAAGTTGCTCTGTTCCAGAACAGTCATCATTAATCAAAGGATTGTAAGCATTACACAGAGCACAATTGCAATGATCAAAATCTCAACTTCACTGGCAGTCAATACACTGTAAGACATTTTGTGTATGCTTAAATAATTTTCAATTGTGTATCAGGGCACAGATAGTCCATTCAAACTTGAATTTCCTATAGTGTTCACCCATGTACCAAAAATTTGGATTTGCAATTCATGATACATAAATGAAATGTGTAAACAAAGAAAGAACTGATTCCTGATATATTTAATAGGAAATCAGTCCTGTTCAATAATTTAGGATAATAGGCTTAATTAACATCCAGTTAAAATGTTGATAATAACAGGAGCATAATTCAATCTACACATCTACTTTAACATTAAGAGCAGAACACCGGAATCCCTTCCGTTGGTAGGTTACAAACATACTTTATTTAAAACTATAGTTATTGAGGTGCCTGGGTGGCCTACTGACTTGGCATCCGACTCTTGATTTTGGCTCAGGTCATGATCTCCGGGTCTTGAGATAAAGTTCATGTAGGGCTCCACACTGGGGGTGAAGCCTGTTTAAGATTCTTTCTCCCTCCCCCACTGCCCTCCTCTCTCTCTTCTTCTCAAAAATTTTTTTTAAATAAGTAAATAAAATAAAACCATACTGATCTACTGTTATACTGCATAGAGATGAAGAGTTTTAAAAATTGGGAACCTTGGCATTCTAGGTACTGCAGATGTCTCAACTTTGAATGACCTCCTCTCTTATCAGTTTGAAGTGGCAGTTGCTAGCCTAGAGCATGGAATAATTGGTATGTAGGAGTCATAGATTGTCTACTTCTAATCCGTAGTATGGATATTTCCCTGCGGGTGCAGCCAAAGAGGAATGAGGGGAGACACTGTTTTTTTTTTTTTCCCACAGAATGTGTAATGCAAATGAAGATCACATTTCGCTTTATACCAATTATAGTAAATCAGTATTTTCCTTTTAAGTTTAGATCTCAAACTCTTTGAACTATTTTGGTTTACCTTTGGGCAATTAATACATTACCACTAATGGTAACTATTAGACCAAGCTAGGTTTTAATTTTTGATATGGCCTAACATTTCACAGATGCACATATTTAAATGATGATGCATTGCTCTTCTCATTCTGCTATCTCAAGATTAATTTGAAATAGTAACAATATGTAATGAGATAAAGTCACAATAAAGGAGTGCAGATGATCAATGCCTTCTATTTTGAAAATAAAGGTTTTCAACTCTGCACTGACATTTATTTTCCATTTCTCTGGTACACCAGCTATTTGTTTAATAAAAGGAGACCTTTCCAGTGACAAGGACATTATCTTATTCATTTCTATAATTCTGTGAGCACTATCAATCAGGAGGTTTGCTTTCAAGTCATGTTAATATAAATTACGTTTTTCCTTTTAGTCATAAGAGTTTCAAGACTCAAAGCCTATACATGAGCTGGAAAGCTAATGCCAGAGAGTAATTGCAATGTGACTTGGAAGCTAGAAGAAAGAAAACGATCTGCAGAGTTTGGAAAGATGTGCCCCAAATAACAAACTTTTACAGAACAAAACATACTATTTTGCATTTAGAAGTAAATTGCCCAAATATGATGTAGGAAGACAGTAAACTTATTCAAGGTAGCCTCACAGGACAGAACTAGAACAAATGGATGAAAGTGAATGAAGTCCATTTTGCACAGCGTCAGGGAGAACTTTCTGGTAAGTCCTCTAATAGGGTGATGAGTTGCCCTGCAAAAGACATAGCACTTTCTGCCACTGCAGGTGTTGAAGTAGATCAACAAGTTATAACACACATGGGATTCCTGCAGTGGGTGGAATATTGGAACAGATCAGGTCTCCTGGACTCTGATTCAAATCTAAACTTTGAGGTCAAAACTCTTATGAACATCAGGTGGATAAAGTGATCCAACATGGGGGCTCTAAATTAGTGTAAGACATATCAATGATGAATTACAGCATAAAAAAAGTATGCTAAGGGGAATAATGATGGTGCAAAGAAAACACTAACAGGGGACCTCGCAAAAAGTGACTTATTTTGGTGAGCAGTACAATGCAAGGTTCTCCAGAGGAAGTGTTTTCTATTAATGATCCTGGCAGGAGCCGTAGTGCAGGTGGGAGGGATCAAGTGTAAGGGATGCCACAAATGAGCAAAAAATTAGAGTAGAACTGTGTAAATGTTTGGAAGAGACAAGTGATATTCTGAAGACTTTAATTATCATCATCTTTGTGATATATTTGCATTTACTTTACTTACCAAGACCTGACTTTTGGTGCCTCAAAGAGTCATGACATTGTAAAAATCCTGTATAAATCAAACTTTGCAATCATCACATTGATTTCTTTTTTGTATTTTAAAATGACATTTGATAGTGATAAATTACAAAGTTAGGAAGCTTCTTCCCTCACAAGGAAAAAAAAATAAAATAAAAGTAATGTTTAAAGTCCCATACTTAGTGTGAGTTTGCTCACAAGATTCACTGGGCCTGTGCTTCAGTTCAAGTAACTGTAAAATGCATGTGGCCATTTGTTTATAGCATGACTCTATTTATTGAGGTCCATCTTTCAGTTATTCTCTCGAGAATTTTTTCTGGGTAACTGATATCTGCACTGTCCACTTCTTCAACAGCGGGGCATCCCAGATAATGAAAATAAATACATCGAGAACATTAGATAGTGATGCAGATGGCTCTGAACCTCCCAAACTGTTGTCCAGAATTTTCCCTAGACAGCAGTAGGACCACACAACATCTGAAGACCGAGTGCAGGAACTGAGCCAGCACTAAAATGTGTCAATCCAGCTCCTTCTGGGAGCCAGGGACACTGACATCCCTGAGGGCTGGAAGACTGGGCTCTCTCAGAGAAAGTAGGGCAATCAGATAAGAGCTACCCAGAATACGGTCCGGCTCACCTGCTGACTTGGGGCATTTTCTCATGTGGAAGGAAAAGCAAAATTTCGAGCTGGCTAATTTTGCTATCTGTTCGTCTACCTGAAGACCTTTGTTTCCAGAAGCTCTTAGTAGTCTCTCTTTGCTTTCATCAGCAGTTTTTCTGTGCCATGCCTGGGTGTAGGTATTTTCTTTTTATTTTGGCATTTACCCTGTTGTGGCTTTGTAGTGTTTGAAGCTGTGACCTGGACAGTCACAAGCTATTATTTCTAAAAAAATTGCTTCTGCCCCATTTGCAGTTTTTCCTTCTGAGATTCTGATGTCCATATCCCATAGATCTTTTACCCCCCTCTCCCCGTGCGCCCCGCACCCCACACCTCAGTACCCTTTATCCTCCCTTTTTCTCTTAGGTTTCATTCTGATTTTTCTTGTTGCTGTTGTTGTTGCTTTTCAGACCTATTTTCCATTTACTAATGATCTCTTCAATGTGTCTTGACTTTTTATAAACTCATGTATCGAGTTCTTAGTTATTACAGTTTCTTACTTTTAGAATTTCCATTTGAATCTTTTTTTTTTTTTTTTGGTAGTTTCCAGTTCTTTGGTAAAATTCTCTTAGAGTCTAATTTCTTAAACATATTACTCCCATGAAATCTGTATCTGGTAACTCTGACAGATCTCCTACTGATCTGTTTCTATTTTCTGTTTCATTATCTTGATTTTTTTTGTTGTTGTTCGTTTGTGTGTTTCTTTGGGCCCTTTGGTCCTGTCAGCTGGTATGCTGGCTAATTTTAGTTGAGGAGAGGTGAAGCTGGAAAGGTAAACTAGAGCTGGTCACTGAGAACCTTGAAAATGAAATTAAATAATTTGAACTTAATTTTCACAGCAATAGAAAGGTGTTGCAGGGCTTAAGAAGGCAACTGTTTTCAGATTTGTACTTGAGAAGCATTACTCTAGCCTCAATGTGGGGAATGCATTAGAAAGCAGAAGATAAGGGTGGGAGAAACCAGTAGGTAACATCTGCAGGAATTTGGGCAAGACAGGATGCTCATAGATGCCAAGAGAGATAGAAAAGAATATATACATTTAAGAGATACATATGGGATACAATCAATCAACACAGTGACTCCTGTCTTTCATATTTTGGAAAGAGTGGAGAAAAATGGTGTCATTTACCACACTAGATGAAATTGGGAGCAGTTCAAGTTCAGGAGAAAGAGAACATATCGAGAACAAATCATTGGTGACCCCAATGAGCAGCATTCCGTTGGAGTAGTTGAGGGAGAAAGCACATTGCCGTGAGTTGAGGAGTGGATGGGGTGAAGAGGTAGAGAGTGAGCACAGGTAATTCATGAAGTTTGGCTCTGATGGGAAGGAGAAAGACTGATAGATTGTATGTGAAACTAGGGAGATTATATATCTTGAAGACAAAAGACTCTGACCATGATTAAATACCATTAGGAAGAAATAACCAGAGCGGGAGAGGCTGAAGATATGAGAGAAAAAGCTTTATTAGTAGGGACTATCCCTGAGAAGACTCTGGAGGACATGGCACCTGAAGCTCGGCATGCAGTATCTGCCTTAGACTCTCAGAGCTAAAGGATACTTTTTTCTCCTAATAGGAAAAAAAAAAGAATATGGGGGTGCTGGTGGTCAAGGACTCATTTTGGTGGCAGGATGGTGACTGAATTCTTTGTAGGTGGCTTCTGTTTTCAGTATGAGATAGGGAGGCTTGGACATCTGCTACAGGGGACTCAAGAAACTAAAAACTTTTAAGAATTTGGGTAGAACTGCCACACAGCACCAAAGATCTAGCTGAAGTCAGATATGATGAATTTATACAGTGGCCCCATTCTGCAGGGTGTTATGAGTTGTTCCTTGCAGTTCCCAGCAATTGAGAGCAAGTGTGGAAGAAGCAGTGGGGCAGTTAGGTTTTCCTGAAAAAGGATTTTTGGCTGGTGGGATGGCTGGTGGGGCTCTCTGAAGAAAACAGGACAAAGAGTGAGAACATTGGCAAGCTGATGGACCCTGGAGGAGAAAGTAAAATAAAAGGTAGAAGGATGAGAAGTAGAAGGATGAGAAGACATCAAGGATGGAGGTTCCAGGTCATTTTTTTAAGATTTTATTTATTTATTCATGAGACACAGAGAGGGGGGTGCGCAGAGACACAGGCAGACTCCATGCAGGGAGCCCAGTTGGAACTCGATCCCAGGACTCCAGAATCATGCCCTGGGCAGAAGGCAGGGGCTAAACTGCTGAGCTACCCAGGAATCCCCAGGTCATTTTTTTAAAAAAGATTTTATTTATTTCTTCATGAGAGACACACAGAAAGAGGCAGAGACACAGGCAGAGGGAGAAGCAGGATCCCTGCAGGGGAGCCCGATGCAGGACACGATCCCAGGACCCCGGGATCACACCCTGAGCCAAAGGCAGACGCTCAACCACTGAGCCAGCCAGGTGCCTGTTTCCAGGTCATTTTGATGGTCATTTGATGGACTCCATAAGTCCAAGTATTCTAGTTTGGATGACTGGGATTATGATGATTTTTAACTTATATAAGACAATCAGTTTGCTTAAGAGAGTCTTGGTTTATACCACTTTGCTGGAATAATTAGTAGGGTGTTCCATTTAACTTTCAAAGTGTTCTGGTTTAGCTAATAAATTATATGGCCTTGGTATCTATATGGAGATGGCATGGACCAGGCTTGATAGAAGGAAGATGATGAGTTCAACTGTGGACATGTTAAGTTCGAGTAGTTTATGGGAAATTCAGATTGAAAGGTCAAGTAAACTTAACAGACACATGCAGATACAACCTAAATTCAGTCATAAAACATAAAACAGTACTAAATGACTTATAATTTACTATCTTAGGAATCATTTACTAATTTGCAGACAATACATTAAACTTCTAGAAAATGTTCTCATTAAATACTCAAGAGCCCTTTCTAAGTATAAATTGTATGGCCATTCTTTGATAGAATGAAAAATATTAATCACCTGAGGAATAATTTTAACATTGAGCAAATGGTCAATCTGGGAAAACATGTCAATGGATTGGTTAAGTTGAATCATACCTCAAAACATCACAAGGTGGCAGCACAACTACAATACGACATAATTAAGGGAAAAGCTTCCTTTCAGATATTTCTGCAGTCAGAATATTTGGGAATTTATACCCATTGTACATGTATGCATGAATATAGGCTTTTTTCATTTAAAAGTAATTGCTTCTTTTTTATTATTGCCCACTTGAAAAAGTGAAAATTAAAAAGTTTTATTTTTTAACATGTACGTTATTTTAAAACATTTTAGATAGACTAAAACACAGGATCACTAATATACATTTACGGCATTCCTAATATGGTCATTAGTTATAGGCGATATATATATAAAACACCATAGTTACAAATGTTTTGTAAATTGCATCGATTGGTGTATTGTAGATAGTTTTATTTCAATTATCTTTTTAATACATTTAACTAGTGAAGATGGATTCAGTAACTTCATTTGTTGACTTTTATAAGGCGAATGTTCAGAAGTCTCATGGAGAAATTCTTGTTTGCCATATTCTAGTAAAAGTAATTTTAGTGTAGGCTAGGGTTATCCAGCTAGGCCACTAAAAATTACAGGACACCCAGCTAAACTTCGGGTGAATAACAAATAATCTCATTAGCATAAGTATGTACCATGAGGTATCTGAGATATACTTGTAGTAAATATTATTCAATTATCCTTTGGATTTTATATGGCAATCATAGTATGGAGGGTAGAGAGGAGAACTGGGGAGAAAAAGGAAGTTGCTGGGAAAACCAGAGAAACCCAGGATTTTGGACTCCAAATCTGCTCTAAGGTTTAGAGGTCTTTAGGAAAAGAATTATAAATGGACCTGAACTAGGCTGCATTCTGTGGCGAACTCATTTGTATGCTAAGCTAAACAACGTGGGCTCAGGTTAATCAAGTACTCTGGTGAATTACCATCTACACCACACATTGATTACTGATTTTTAAACAACAAAATGCAACAACATATATTTAAAGCTGGCTTGGTATTGGACAAAATTGAATAAATAACTACAATTCAGACATTTTGGGGTCTTACCCAGGTTCAGAGTTATCATTATGAAAATCTGTCATTAGAGTATCAAGGCTCGGAAATGCCACTTTAATTTCATTTAATTCAACAAACATGTCTGGCACCTTCAATATGCAGAGGACTACGACTCTGTGATAGAAAGATTAATAACACACTGGTGTTATCCAACTCAGTGGACATTTACAGTTGATAAAATAAAAATTAAGATCAAGTACAAACAATGGAAAAACTCATTTTTATCAATTTTTTTTTTCCTGGATTTCAGTTCATGGTCAGCTGTTTTCCCCTTTGTTCTTTCCTGGGATGATTTCCCTCTTCCATATGATTTTCAACAACCATTTTAATAGCAAAGACTTCCGAATGTCTCTTTTCATCCACGACTTCTCCCCTGTGCTGAAGATTATATGCATTCAACTCACATGGGTCCTTGACTGTCCCATCGGTCCTTCCTAAATTAGATTCACTATATTTACCCAGAAACTTTTATTTTTCCTTCATTTCAGTCTTAATCAGTCACATCTCTCTTTGTGTTATTGTCTATCCTTGAAACCCTCACACTATTCTTGATGTCTCTCTTTCATCCGATAAATGCGTCCTTATTAGATGATGCCTACAGTGTTCCAAGCCTCTCTCAAGTCATGTCCAGCCTCTAGTCTTCTTTTCCTTAAATGTAGAGTTTTATTGAAATGATCAATTCTATTTACATTATTCGTTTTTTACCAATTATTATTATTTAAGTCTGGGAAGATTTCATGCATTTAGCAACACTGAAAAATCAGAAGACTAAACAGGAAACAAAGGCTGAGTGAGGAAATGGCCTGAGGTTGGAAAGTGTTCAAACATCTAGAATATAGGCACTGGGGATAAAAGGACAGGAGACCCCGAAAGCCCTACATTCTACCCTGTACTGGGCACTGACAACAGTTAGCATTTGTAGGGCACCAACTGAGTGTCTAGCATCTTGATATCCTTGCTAGGTGAATAATGCAGACCCATGATCCTTCTTCTCCTGGTACTAGGAAAGAAGCGGAAGGAAAGTATCTAAATCTGGGTTATCAGTCCTGGCAATTTAAAAGGTGGTGAGAACATCTTTATATAAGAACAGATCAGTATCTTACTGGAGTACTAGACTGTGGTGGTACAATCAAGGGGATGTAATCAATGAGAACATAAATCTGAAAAAACTAATAAAATGTGGCTATCATTATACTGTTAATTAAGCATAAAATGGGAAGAAATTTACACAAAGGACTCTGATTAGTGTTCCTTATATAAAGGCAAGGCAAAGCTTCATTTTTGCCCCTGCAGTTAGTTTACCAGAACCTATAATCAATATCAATGTCAAAATTTCTCTATAACTAATTGTAGTGAACTATCTGAGCATTTATTTTAAAAGATGTTGACTTTGACCCATATTTGCAACATGATGGCTCATTCCTACACTTGCCCTATGCAGATGTCATCTTATTCCCTCAGCCTCTTCATGCAGAGGAGTCCTTGGGCCAAATATGTGCATTCTGTTGCTCCCTCCCTCTAGACCTGGACATTGAGGGTGGCCTAAGGGATCAAACGGTAGGACCTAAGAAGCTCTGGGCATTACACCTGTCCAGGGGCAGCAACCCAAGCATGGCAATGAAGGGCTGAGAGCACTGAGAGCAAGTTTTGGCAAAGTAAATGGAAGGGTTCAAAAGGATGGGCTCTGGATGCCCCTCCTGGTGGGAGGGAGGAAACTTGGTTCAGGCAAAAGCTCCGGGGAGAGGGTGAAAGGACAGGTTGATCAGGCTCAGCTGAAAGGAGCCACTCATTAATAGGACCCAAGGTCCTTTGAGTTTCTAGAAACGAGCCTCGAGGGAGTCCTTCCAGCCTCACATATGGAGTGGGGTAACTGAGAGATTGAAGACCTTGGAGGACTCAATCAGCTTAATTACACCCTTTGGTGGAAGGATAGGAAGGCCCCCAAATGTTTGAAATTCTTTTTACAGAAAACAAAACATTTACTTTAGAGACATAAAAGGCTTGCAATGTAAATGCATGAGTGAAACTCATTCACACTGAAGTGTAATCAGTCAGTCAAGAAATCAATAAACCAGAGAAGTATCAGATCCTCCAAGGTGGGGGGTAGAGCGCAGGAGCCTCACTTTATGAGATAGAGGCAGGGTGGAAGGTTTGAATAAAGGCAAAGCAAAGAGCCCCAGGAGACTATGAAGGCAAACTTCACCTACGTGGCAAATTTGACTAGTGATTCACGATGTGCATCCATCTGTCTTCTCCATCAGCTTGTGAACTCCTTGAGCCAATTACTCTGCAACACCTAGCATGGTGCCTGGTGCAAATGGTAGGCACTAAATCATTCTGTGTTCAATCTGAATTTTAGATGCAAACTGGCAGACAGCAACTGTGTGCAAATGAATTTTTGCTTTTCCTGTCCATCCAAGCAGACAGATTATTGGAAGCCTCACCCTCCTGGAGTTCTGCAGTGTCAGAGCTGCCCTCCCAGGCCCATCTGTGCCCACACAACCAAAACCCAAAGCTCTTATCCACTCAGCTAGAGACCAAACAAGGAAAATGATTTTAAAGATGCATGCTCAAAATTCTCTTAATACAGAAACCAGGAGGCTAGAACTTTTTGTGTGTTTCTGTTACTCTGTGTACCTCAGGGTCTTGCAGCATTTTACATTCATATCAATCAACTTCGACTTTCTGATTTTTTCTTTTTTAATTTTATTTATTCATTTGTTTGACACAGAGAGCCCTCTGTCAAGCAGGGGAGCAGAGGAGGAAAAGGGAGACGCAGGCCCCCCGGCTGAGCAGAAAGCCTGACCCAGGGATCCATCTCAGGACCCGGGGATCATGACCTGAGTCAAAGGCAGATGCTCAACCCACTGAGCCACCCAGGAGCCCTGACTTTATGATTTTTTTAGAATGAATTTTCATGGCATAAAGTGAGGGTCCTAGCACATTGTGCTAGCGCTAGCGTGGTGCCTGGCAAATAGCAAGTATTTAATTTTTTTGTTGAATGAGCAAATGAATGCATGAATGATCAAGAGAGGTGATCCACAATTCAAAATAAGAGAGCCAACAAGAGAAAAATTCACACAGTATAAGTGGAGGAGACTGATCCAAGATACTATTCATGAAACTTTATGATAAGTTTGGGAAAATCCAGATTTACCATAAAAATAATTTGAATTTTTTCTTAATTTCGTTGGATTTTATTTAATACAGTAAATGTAACTGGAGTATAGTAATTGGAGTTCAGTAACAAATCAAATGATTTGTGTTCTCTTTGGGTTAAGCAAGGTTGAAGAAAAGGGAAATTTCTGTTGCCCTTACAAGTCTGAGAACCAGTCCCTGAACTGTAGTTGGTTTTCTGTGACTTTTATTTTGTGAGTTTGCTTTGTTTGTTTTTGTTTTGCCTTGTTTTGCAAATAGCCTCCTGGCTTCTGGCAATCCCCCCACTCAAGTGTTCCTCTCACCCCCCCCCCCCCCCCCCCCCCCCCCCCCCCTTACACTGTAAAACAATGAATATGGGCTCACAATAGTCCAGCTCCCTTTGCTATTTTCAACAAATCCTGGCTCTCTCTGTGGCTAAGAACTCTTCACCTCCAGGTCTCCACCACCGGGAGAAGCCAACCTGTGGACCTACTACGTACAACATAACCGAGAACCCACTTAGCAACAGACCATTTCAGAGAGCTTGGCTGGTTCTCTCACAAATTTGTTCTTGTCTGGTATCACTGAGCCATCTGAAATCATTAATGACAAAGTTCTAATCCACGTCTGAAGTCCTGCTTTTTCACGGCCTCTGGCTTTTAGGTACTCCAACTACAAGTATGGGATTCATTCTAAATCACGAGGATGGTCAGATGAAATTGTTAACAGAATGGTTTGTTTCTGGTGGATGATAACTTATTGGAAATAAGAATTAAGATAATATGTTTTATTTTACATGATTGATAGTGTTTCCAGCCACCACCTCTGTTCAACTCAGGCTATAATTTTGTGGCATTAATGAAAAAGGACTTAATGAGAGGCTCTCCATGTTTCACAGTGTAGGTCTTACTGTCATACACAAAACCCAAGTCCCCTAAGTAGTAGGAAGCTTCCATTCCACACTAGCAGGCCTAACTCGATTTGTGGAGCTCTAGAGCTCACTCAGCAAGTAACCAATTAATCATTTTTTTCTTACCTAGGCATTTTACCTTCTAATATGAATTTCAGAACTTGTCTTGATTAATGCTGATGTGCTGAACACTGTTGCCATTAAGTCATAGATCTTGCAAAAAGTCACTCAGAATAATAATTCACATACTCCCTGGAGAAAAGTTTTTCAAAATTCTCAAAGTAATATTCTGATGGATTAATCCATGACATCCTGACGCTTCTTTCAAACAGTGGCTTTCCTTGGAATAGTTGTTTCCTAGGATTTTTTTTTCCTGTTATGTCATTTTAATAAAAGCAGTGTTCCTGCTTCAAAACTGCATTATGAATGACATTTATTGAAGAAGCTGTTATACCTGCTACTTATTAGTGTTTGAGGGCAGTACTCTGTGCAATATACCTCTAGGGCCCCCAGACAAATTTTGCTACTATCCTTTCACATTTAGTAAAAAAATATCTAGAGAATATATAATATGTGCTGGTATCTGTGTAATAGCCTCCCTTTTAAGCTAGTAACTATTTCCCCATTTAAACTCGGCAACACTGAACTTTACAGAAATGTATTTCCGTTTGAGAAATAGTGGTTCAAGATTCAAAGTCTCCCCATCCTTTCTTGAGCTAGGTCATGACATCGCTGTAAAAAAAACACATCCTCTATTAGAAGCGAGTTACGGTTATTAAACTATATCCTCATGGAGGCAGAAAGTTGATGGTAAATTACCCAGTAAAGAGTAAACTGATTTTAAATGCAACTACCAGGAATTGAATCAACAGTTAAGTGGTGCCTTGATTTTTAAATTATATAAAAGTCACTTGCTGTATTTTTTCTTTCTTTCCTTTCTTTTCTTTCCTTTTCTCTTCTTTTCTTTTTTCTTTTCTTTTCTTTCCTTTCCTTTTTTCTTCTTCTCTTCTCTTCTCTTCTCTTCTCTTCTCTTCTCTTCTCTTCTCTTCTCTTCTCTTCTCTTCTCTTCTCTTCTTTCTCTTTTCTCTTCTCTTCTTTCTCTTCTCTTTTTTTCTCGCTGTATTTCTACTGTGAGCACCTACACCGACGCCTGGCACACAGCGTTCAACTTCAGCAGAAGTCTCAGAAGTTTTTAGAGGCTGGTGCAAAAGCCTTCTTTGACTCAACCACTAGGTGGCACCCAGGGACCGTACTTGACACGCGGACCCGGCCCAGACCCTACCTTTCTGGGTGTAAATAAAGAGCTGCATTATTAATTTATGCCATCAGGGCCACTCTACACCTAATATTTGTTTAACCAGCTGTTTCCTCTAATTCTCCTTAAACACTATTGATTAAAATCCTAAGTATGTTCAGGTTTCATCCCTCCCCATTTTCCTCCAACAATATTTTGTTATTTTAAATAACAGACTAAGTACATTTAACTAACACAGACCAAGTATCACGGTTGGTTACTAACAGTGAATCCAGGATGTTGGAAAGTTAACGAAAGGCAACAGAAGACTGTGATTGTAAAAATCATTTGCAAATTTGTAGTGCATTTTGTTGGAATTTTAATTGGTGGAATACCATTTTTCTTAAAAAAAAAAAAAAGTAGTCTGGAAAATAAAATATGCATGGGAAACAAGTAAAAGGAAATGAAAAGAAAACCAGCACCAGTGTTTTCTGGAAAAGGGAATTATTTTCTCAAAGGGATTCGTGTTCCTTTTTCCAGAAACTTAGGACAGTGCTACCTTAAGATTTAAAGACTTCTTCCACTGTTCAGAAAATACCAGTGTTCTAGAGCGCAGATGTTAAAAAGCAGGACTTTGGTAAACCATCTACTCATAAAGTATCTTTCTGCGAATACTGCCAAAAGTATTTATCCTGGATGTGTTACTTGCTCCCAAAGGAAGGAAGGGGAAGTGAAACCACTAGGGATATAATGAATTGATTCTTCTCTGTGAAAGTCTCTTCAGCACTTCTAAATTACAGTGTCAGTCATTCCTCTGAGAGACAGGGCCTGCTGACAATAAATAAATGGTTCACTTTATAAGGACATGATGGTCTCCGCTGTCTTGTTTCTCATAGAAAGCCCAGATCCACAGGACACTTCTGGAATATTGGCCTCTGGGTACATTCTCCCCTGGAGCCGGGTGATCTTTTGAGGCTGTTGGTTTTCTCGGGCTCATTTAATTAAGTTTAAGGAAAATGACTGCTACTTATCTAGTTTTTCCATTTTAAAAGCCGTTTCCAATTTTGTGAAGAGGTTACCAGAAATGTAACATCATTGTCTCAGCTTAAACAATTAAATTATTGAGAACGGACAGCCCCTAAATGACTAAAGACTCATGAATGCTCAATAGACCTCTGGCATGCATTCTGTTTTCCTGAATGGAATTGAAAACTTCTTTAGTAGTGGAAATAAATGGAACTGAAGTTAAACACAGATGTAAGAATTAAAAGTTACCCAAAGAGAACTACTATGATGTATTTTTGGTAGAACAGTATTCCCATTTTATGATCCCATTAAAATATTGAGGTCTTGGAAGTATGTATAAAATTACCACGAATTTAGTACACTGAAATGATCAAATAGAATGATTACCAGAAACTACATTTGTAATGAATAGATACTACATTTCACTTAGGAATTAATTCACAGGCTTTATTTCTTAAGAACCGTTAGCTTCAAGAAGCCAGCCAGTATGTTTGATTTTATGACATCACGCTGGAACATGTACAGGAACACTTTCCATCCTAAAAATTCCCAAATGTACCGGTCACTCTGTGTATTTTTCCAGTGATAAATGAAAATAAAATAACTTATTTTCAAAATAATAAGCCATCGCATTTTGAACACAACAGTCAAATTCAGTGGAAGAAAACAACTTCATTTGAGTCCAAATGCTCAGATCTGCTTAGAGTGGTCAACAGTGTGAACACGTAAATCCTTTAAGCAACTTTTAACAGTAATCTTAACAACTGCGACTATAAAATATTTTTCATTACCTTAAAATTAATTATCCATCAACATCATTCAGTGTATGAAACACATCATAATTCTATTATCTTAATTTCAAAATTAACTGGCGGAGCTGGGACCAAACTTGGTAACATCTCCAAGACTATCAATCTCACAGGTATTACCTATGATTACAGCGACTTTCTTTTCCACACAAACCTATATATTCTCGAGAACAAAACTCATAAATCTGGAATGGACATTCCCATTTCTCAGCATTTCCTTCAACGTATACAATCTTTTTTTTTTTCCATCTCAGGTGCTATAAAAATACTTGTTGAAATACAGATGGAAAAGCCACCACTTGGAAACCACGCGCCTACCAGATTTACAGCAGCACTAGCAAAAGCCAGGCTACTAGGGTTAATCCTTACCCCCAATCTAGTATTTTATCTGACAATTAAAAAAAAAAAAAGTTGAGATGTCTTGTTAAACTCAGAGGAAAATTAAAGAAAATAAGAAAATGTGTTTTCATGTATAGATATATACATCATAATATGTATGAAATCTTAAAGGCCCTAAGGTTTGAGAGGAAGAGTGAAAAATGTAGGGAAGTTTTACCTTGTCCTGAAATCCAGAAGTTCAGATGCTCTCAAGTGCTGCTGAGGTTGGAGCCTGGAGATCAAGTGAAGCGAGTGCTCTCTCTCCTCACCTTAAGTTTGTCTCTGGGCAAGTGTGTGTGTGTGTGCGTGTGTGAGTGTGTGTGAGTGTGTGTGCAGAATGTCTCTTTGTGGCGCTGGATGGCAGAGGTCCTGGTCCTGGGAAGAAGGAGGCACTTTCTCACCAAGAGCAGAAGAAAAGCAAAGCGTCACCAGGAAAGTTCTCCTCCCAGATCCCCTAATTACAGCCCAACGTGCACTTCATGCAAACTTCAGGGAGGAAGGGAGGGGCCGCTCTGTGCCCAGATCTGGGGAAACAGCGGCTCCTCAGATGACTCCCCCTCTGCGCAGGGCGCGGGCATCCGTCCGGGGCGCGGGGAGCAGGAGCGGGGCCCTGCGCCCTCGCCCTCGCCCTCGCTCCCGGGCGGGACGGTCCCCTGCTAGCCTCTGCCGAGGAAGATCCAAAGGTGGGAGATGTCCTGGCTTCCCCGGGTCCCTCCCCCAGTCGACCCAGGGTGACTGGGGGGAGAGGCAATTAGGGCAAAGCTCCCTGAGCTGGAGGCGCCCTTCCACCCACCTTGCCAGGCGTGTGCTTTCTTGTGTACTGGACCCGGTGCCGGGACTGGGTTTGACTCTGCGCTGCTGTTGTGTCCCGGGGTGCGGAGCCCCAAGACCCTGGAGTTATTTATAGAGCGAGGAATGCGCGGGGCAGCCGAGGTGGGTGGGGTTGGCTTCTGGATCCCGACCCGGGATGAGAACCAGATGGGCGCGGGGCGCGCGGGGCGCACACACACGCACACGCATTCACACACACATGCACACGCGCACATACATGCACACGCACATGCACACGCACACACACATGCACACACGCGCACACACATGCACACGCGCGCACACACATGCACACGCGCGCGCACACACATGCACACGCGCACACACATGCACACGCGCGCACACACACATGCACACGAAAATAACCCCCGGGGAAGAGGCAGGGACGCGCGGGAAAACGCCTCCTGAACAAACAGACGTGTATTTATAACTCCTGGGAGAGTATATGGGCCCATTGATTCCCGCCTTGAGTAACCAAGGGTTTTGGAGAGGAAACGGCTTCATATTTCAATAACAGAGCCACCTTTGATGGAGCCCAGGAGGGGAAAAAAGAAACACACCGCAGGAAGCGAACGGCAGTTGGGGCGGCCGGGAGGGAGCGGGGCTGGCCCGGGGCGAGGACAAGCAAACAAGCCCCCGGGGCCCCGAGCCAGGAGGAGGCGAGCGCGGGCTGGGCGGCCTGGGAGCCGGGGTGCCGGGCGCCGGGGCGCGGGGCGCTGGGCGGCGTCCAGGGGCTCGCGGCAGCGCTCCCGTGGGCCCCCGAGGCCTGGGGGTCGGGGTGGGGGGCAGGCGGGACTGCGGGCTCCGCGGGGGCGCTGCTGGGGCGGGGGGACCCCCGGGGCAGGGGAGCCCCCGGGACAGGGGGCTGATGGGTTGGGGCAGGGGGTCACCCGGGGCAGGGGGCTGATGGCTGGGGCAGGGGGACCCCGGATCAAGTAGCTGATGGACTGGGTTAGGGGAGCTCCCGGGGAAGGGGGCTGATGGGCTGGGGCAGGGGGACCCCGGATCAAGTAGCTGATGGACTGGGTTAGGGGAGCTCCCGGGGCAGGGGGCTGATGGGCTGGGGCAGGGGGACCCCGGGTCAGAGGGCTAATGGTCTGGGGCAGGGAGACCCCGGGTCAAGGAGCTGATGGACTGGGGCAGGGGAGCTCCCGGGGCAGGGGGCTGATGGGCTGGGGCAGGGGGACCCCGGGGCAGGGGGCTAATGGTCTGGGGCAGGGAGACCCCGGGTCAAGGAGCTGATGGACTGGGGCAGGGGAGCTCCCGGGGCAGGGGGCTGATGGGCTGGGGCAGGGGGGGCCCGGGGCAGGGGGCTGATGGGCTGGGGCAGGGGGACCCCGGGGCAGGGGGCTGATGGGCTGGGGCAGGGGGACCCCGGGGCAGGGGGCTGATGGGCTGGGGCAGGGGGACCCCGGGGCAGGGGGCTGATGGGCTGGGGCAGGGGGACCCCGGGGCAGGGGGCTGATGGGCTGGGGCAGGGGGGACCCCGGGGCAGGGGGCTGATGGGCTGGGGCAGGGGGACCCCGGGGCAGGGGGCTGATGGGCTGGGGCAGGGGGGCCCCGGGGCAGGGGGCTGATGGGCTGGGGCAGGGGGACCCCGGGGCAAGGAGCTGATGGGCTGGGGCAGGGGTCCCCCGGGGCGGAGGCTGATGGGCTGGGGCGGGTCCCCCGGGGCGCGGGCTGATGCGCAGAGCGGGGACCGCGGGCGGGCGAGCGGGTGAGCAGTGGCGTCAGGGGGGCGGAGGCGCAGGTGTCCCGGGGACCCGCGCGGCGGTGCCGTGGGTGGGGACGGGGGCCGCGGCCAGGAGGCAGCAGGCGGGGACCGGCGGGCGGCGAGAGGCGCTATTGTCCTAGGGATGGAGCCTAAGCCTGCGCCCGGGGGTGGCTTCTCCCGCGAGAGGCGGGAAAGGGATCTTAAAATAAATTCAAAAAAAAAAAAAAAAAAAAAACAACCTCCTTGCTAGCTAGCATTTCCTTGACTGACGCATTTCACCGGCTCTTGCCCCAGACCCCGGTCCCTGCCATCCCGGGGCTGGGTGAATGATCACGTGCCTCTTGGAAAGATGTTGTCAGGAAGGCTCACCAGACACCCACAAATCCTACTAAATGAAGACAGTTATATTCAAACTGCAGTACTCAGAAGCGAATCCCCCAACAGTCAGCTCAACACCTTCCTCGTGCAGTCATCCCGAAACCTGGGCAGGACGCCTCGTTAGTCATTTTTTCTATTTCTCCCCGCAGAAAACAGGCAGCTAAAGCTTTCGCAATGTTATGCCGTTAATTTAAGGGCTATTGAGGCAGCTGTTGTACCGTAGGCCCCCGCAGTAACTGCCAATAAAAAGAAGATACATCTCTGCTTTTCAGCTACGAGGGGTGTTTTTGCTATTTCTTGTAAACGTTGAGGATGGTATGTGTTTGGAGGAGCATAAAGGAATTAGGCTTAAAAACAAATATACTACAATTTTTATATCAAAGCTTCATAAAGATGGTGAGGCTGGTGGTGTCTGTTGGTTATGAAATCATAAAAAGATAGGTTAAACGCTAATCTTGTTCCTGCAGCTTAAAAACCTAATTTCTGGGAGCTGCCTGGGGAGTAGTCAGATCAATAGGCCCATGGATGGCACTTGTTGCCTGTATTTTGTGCTCTGCTCCATACATTTATTCCAGCGGAGCATTAGGACAATGTACTGCGTTCTCTTCGGAAATTGTCAGCCACACAAGACCATCTGTTTTGCAATTTTTTCGGACCATGGTGAGTTACTCTAGGATTTTTGTTTGTTTCAATTTCAGGTATAACCCCAGCAATGGAGATAAACTTCCAGAAATAATGGCAGCTACTTACCACTGCCATTCCAGACAAGAGTTATCTGGTCAGTCCTTTCCTACCCCTATTTCCTAGCTCCCTTTCCCAGGTACCTAGTTACTAGTTTCTATCAAAAGATATCTAGTTTGCAAAAAAAAAAAAAAAAAAAAAAAAGATATCTAGTATTTTTAATCAAAAGTACTTAACCTACCAATAGTGTGTGCTTTAAGTGTTATTCAGAATAATTTAATTGACATTATATATATACACATTTCCAAACTGTCAGTTTTAGTTTCACATCTTTTAGTAATTATTTAAAGTTTACATTGGAATCCCTTCAAGAGTCTTAATATTTTTTTGTTTTGTCTAAATTAATTAACATTCACCTAAATAATGCTTTATAGAGATAGATGTGACTTTGATGGGTTATTACAATTATCTATCAGGGCAAAGTCATATTAGTAAGCTTTGGTTAAAAAAATCAAGTCACTAAATAATTACAAACCTATTTCATGACCAAATATTTTACAAAGGTGTACATTTGTAAAAAAAAAAAAATTAGAAGACCCAAATATCTGTATTTTGTATATGAAGTTTCCAATTCTTAATATGGTAATGCACATGGACGCTCAGGTCTTTCATGGCATATGAGGTATTTTTAGTTTTGTTTTGGGGAAGGCAGGGCAACCAGCTTTTTTAAGTTTTAAGAAAAAACAAATATTTTCTTCAACATTAGTTTTTTTTTTTTAATTTTTATTTATTTATGATAGTCAGAGAGAGAGAGAGGCAGAGACACAGGCAGAGGGAGAAGCAGGCTCCATGCACCGGGAGCCCGACGTGGGACTCGATCCCGGGTCTCCAGGATCGCGCCCTGGGCCAAAGGCAGGCGCCAAACCGCTGCGCCACCCAGGGATCCTCAACATTAGTTTTTAAAACAACTTCTGTGCTTAAAATGTACGGCAAGTTCTACCTTAGCCAGTTACCTTGCTAAGTGCTAGAGATACAAAATCTAAAAATCAAAGTTGAAAATCAAGACCAGTGCAAGGAAAAATGAACACAAATTTAGAGCAAATGGGTGTCTCTATAGCTACGTATAGATATATACATATCAGCACATTTTGAAAAGATCTTTGGCATAATGCGAAAATATTTCTTAAGAATGAAAATCAGGTCAGGATGGTGTTATAAAATAGAACTTTCCGTCCTTTTGCTAATTGTAAGAAAACGTGAGTAGTCGGGTTGAACCAGGTAAAATGGAATACTCAACCATTTCTGACCTACCCACAGAGGCTATTTCATCCGGCTTAACCTAATACAAACTTCAATATGTGCATAGTATAAACATAGCAGAAACATTCTCAACATTTAAAAAATATCAATCTAAAATATCATGAATCTTTAATATGTGATACATTTGCGAGCCAATGGTATGCCTCCTGGCATATTACACCTCCGATGAAATATGCATTTATATTCAAGCAGTGATCATCTGAATTCATCTGCTCTTCAGACTCTTAAAGAGGCTGCTCTATTATCCACTGAATTCCAAAGACCCCCTACCCTGTGAGTTCATGTTTCCTGGAATTTTCGCCTCAGGCCAACATTATACCTGGTTGAACATCTGTGAGGATAAAGGTGCAGCTAATGTGCACTTTGAGGTACCCGGGGAGGAAAGCCATTTGACCTTTCCTGTCTGAGGGCTCAGAACTTCATTAAAGCATCCCTTGGGATTGCGGGCATAACCATGAGAAAGACATCATTTGTAATTAAGTCCTTCCCACTGGCTATATTCCTGTTGAACTCCATGATTAAAATACAAATTCAATATTCGAAATGGTCACAAAGCATTTGATAAAAGGTTATTTTGCTTTTAATGCAATGGGGGGAGGATAACTTTCCAAGGGCCCACTTTTTGTGCTCTCACTCTCAGAAAGTGTCCTGCAGAGAGACTCTTCAAAAGGGCAAACGAAATAATTAGGCAATAAATTGTTCAAATGTTAAGAGCAGAGCTGTTCCAGAAGCTAGTGAGCCCATATGAATATCATATCAAGTGATAAATATCTTGAGAAGTAAGCGCCTACATGTTCCCCTGCTTGCCTGTTGGACTGGTTTTGGTTTCATAGCACTTTTTTGTGACCTATTGTTCTCTCAGTGTGTTTCTTTTGTCCAGGATGCCCAAACCTTTCCGTCATTTTTTACAATAAATTGCTATCTATGTCATCATTAACCAGATTCGATCCCATGACCTTTGTCATGTTGTCTTTGATTGCCCTAGCATCAGAGACTTCTTCCTCCTTCAAATCCCACATTACTGTTAAGAGCACCCACATGCCACTTTTATGCTGCCTTGTGTTTTATTTGTATTTTCATAGTTTTTTTTAATCAGCTATATTGTAAACTTCCCGAGAGACAATATTATATCTTTGCATGTTCAGTTTCTAGCACACAGCCTTGCTGTTAGAAGCTGATCAAAGAATGTTTATTGCTATTGTTGAAGATAATGAGGAGATTCTCTATATTCAGGAGAGAAAGTAAAAACAAATGAGGGGAGCTAGTTATTGAACAAGCTAATTCATAGTATTTTGTGTCTAGTAGCCAACGGCATAAATAATAAATCACCAAAGGTTGATTAATAATTTGTGTCATTGTTGTTGATCTCAAAAAATTGAAAGAAATATAATACATATTTTTCTTCCATGCCTGGCTGATGAGTGATTGTATAAATGATAATAAATAAACTATCTTAACTCTTTCAAGAAACTAGGTTAAGGTTAGTGACAAATAAGGTTATTGTCTTAGAATGACAATATCAGCCCCCTGAATATTGATTTCTTCCCTTGCATTTACATAGCTATTTTAAATTTGAACCAATTGTAAGTACCAGTAAATGTAGTCTTCATTCTATTTTCTTCTTATTACCTTCAAGTCTAATCAGAGTGGTGATTCTTAGGGTAAAATGGGTGAATTAGCTCATGCACCAAGGTTGGTATAGAGAAAACTGCTCAAGAGAGACTGAATTGTGGGGTTTTGTTGATTTGAAAGTGAAGGAAATGGTCTACAGTTGTCATAAAGATGAAGAGAAAGAATTATATTGTATCAAAAGCCTATGAACATTTCAAAAAGAGAGATTAGTCAAATTCTAAGTTTAGGGATGTTTCCACCAGAAGGCTAGAAGAGAATATTAGCATGAGTCCTTAGAACCACATACCTCTTAGTAAATTTTGAGTTAAGCTTGGTTTGGAATAGACATCGAAATGTTTTGAAATTTTATGTATAAAATAAATTTTATGTATAAAATTTTATGTATAAAATGCTGACTTTGATAGGTAAAATCTAATTTTTTTTCTAATATCACCAGAAACACAGAATCAATTCTCTCCTAACATTCAAGTTTGAGGCAGGCACTAGGCAGTGTTTAAAAGAAGAGCTAAGACTTAACATATATACATATGCATACACACACACACACACACACACACACATGTATATATATATGTGTATATATACTTTTTTTGCATTAGGTCATTAGAAAGCTCACTTGTGGTTTATTTTCAGCACTGAGGAGGTAAAAGGATTTTAGATGGAGCCTTTGAACAGTGCAAGTAGAACTAGCTTTACATGCATTTATCTTCAATATTTCCTTTCACACACTAGCTCAGTGACTTCATTCTACTGTAAATAGGAAATCTGAGCTTCTTTCTTAAGCATAATCTAGTTGTTCCAGCATATGGTTCAATTAAAGCAGAAAAGGTTAAACTGGAAGAAAGACCCCATGAGTAAATGAAGAAAAGAAAAAGAGGAAGTATTTTTCCATTTTGTGTCTAATTGCTTACTAGCCTTGTTGCCGAATATGCCGTAATTCTTCAGTAATCCTGCCCTAAATGTCAACTAGAAAGTGCTTGCTGGTGCAAATACCCAGGGTCAGATCTCTTCTGAGCTTAAAGGCAGGTAATTTGGGAACATGAAAACTTTGAACATCGGCAAAGGTGAGGTGACTATCTCTCAGCTTGTACATGGAAAGCCTTATTAGTAACTGAAGAATCTGGCGATCTCTAGAACGTTTTTCCTTTACTATAAGCTCGCCTTACCTCCCTCCCCCCACCCGTAACACTTAAATAGAAGTAGAAAGTTTTATAATTAAAAGTAAGTGAAAATGATTTAACTCAAAACTTTGCTTTCTGGATATGTAAACCAAATCTCCTGAGATTAAAGATTTGTCCCCAAATCACCCTGGTATCCTTGAATATTGCCAGCCACCTATTTCTGTAAATCCAAGTACTTAGAATACGGTTGTAATTAATGTATTTCTTCTAGAACGTAGCTAGGAATTAATTATTTCTTCTCTCCATTCCTTACCTTAAATCTCTATTACAGAATTTTGCATACTTCAACGCATTAGTTAGGCATAAACCTATGTCTCTCTACTATTAGCACGTGGACTGTTTATGTCAAATTTATTCTTAAATCTTTCAGTGTTATCTGGGAACCCATCCCAAAAACAATGCCTTGTCCATGTAGGGATAAAGAAAAGTTTGCTGAATTGAGTCACATCAAAGGCACAGAGGAAGTATGTTAGCAGGAAGAAATTGGGAAGTGATTTCTGCTTGAACTTTTAGGTTTATTTTCTATAAAAAAAAATAACAATATGGTTTGATTTGGGATTCAACCCGGCTCATTTGTTGGCCTTGTCCCTCTTAGTTTCTCCCTGTGGCATCTGAGTGCCTTGCCACACCAACGTTTGATCATTCTTACAAGTTGAAAATTACCAAGTCAGGATTCTGTTGCCCCTCCGAGGAGGTCTGAAGTGTTTCCCACACCTGTCACCTCTTTTTCATTTTGAATATCCCTTTCTTATTTGAACTCCACTCTTGTAGTAGCATCTTGGTTGCCTTCCTGACTCTTAGTTCTCTTCAGGAGCCCATTTCTACATGTCCATAACACTATTTCCTTCTCTCATAGCTCTGACTATAGCACTTCCTTCATCAAAACCTTTTTGACAAAGCCTCCTGGATAATTAAACTCTGAAAACCTGAAATGCATATTTGATTTTGCGACCTAGATGTTAAAATCTACGTTGCTTTACTATACTTGGCCTGAGTGTGGCATTCTTTACTCTTTGAATTAATTAAGTTGTTTGGAGGATGTAGGAACTATCTTTGGATAAAGTCTAGTGAATGTAATTGTTCATCAGACTCTGGCAACTCCAAATATAGTTTTTGATTATCTAAATTACCATACATGAAACTTAAACAAATAGGTCACTGCTGAACAGAATTTTGTACTCCAATCTCATAGACAGTCACTATACTCAAAACAATCGAGAAATATTGTAAACCAAAAAGACTTGATCATTTTATATTATGGTTTGATCCCTTTGTGGATTTTCTTGTGACTTGATAGGCTTGAGCTATTTGAGTATTACTTATTACTTGAGTCCCACTATTAGAATTGTGTGTGCAGGGAGTCCAGAAGCTACTACCCTCAAATGGAATATCTGTAAGAAGTAAAAGCAAAACTATATTACCTTAATGACTCTCTATTTAAAAAATAATAATAATAACTTTTTTAGAGCAGTTTTAGGTTCACAGAAAAATTAAGAGGAAGATTGTAGAGATTCGCCAAATACTCCTTTCCCACACACATGCATAGCCTCTCCCATTATCAACACCCCACTGGAGTGATTCATTTATTACAAATGATGAACTTAACTACATTGGCACATACTTATCCTCCAAAGTCTTCAGTCACTGTTGCTGGTGTATGTTCTGTGGGTTTGGATCAAAGTACAATGACATGTATCCACTAGTACAGTATCATACAAAATATTTTCACTGCCTTAAAAATCCTTTGTGGTCCACTTATTCATCCCACCTTCCACCTAACCCCTGGCAGTCACTGACTGAGCTTCCATTTTTGATGCTCCCAGATAATTGAAGGAGCTAACAGTGAGCTTCTATGAGATCCCATCCTGAATTAAAATGTATAGTCCTACCAACTACTTAGAAAGTACAATAAAGAACAAATTTGGGAGCTTAAAATACATGGTATTTATTTCAAAATACATCCTACTATTGCCCTGCTTCTATATAGGAGAGGGTAAATAAAAGCTTTTAGGTAAAAACAGTGCAGTACGAGTATATTCCTGACCCTTTAATAAGAGTAAAGTTTCTTTCTACCTGGTGGGTTGTCATGAAGGCTGCTTCACTAATTAATTTAATAATTAACCTTTGACTCTTTATTCATAGTGGTATTATTTTCTGTTTTATAATTTTACTATTAAAAATCATGAATTTAAAAAATCATGATTTTTTATCAACCACATAATTGAAAGTAAAATAAAAGTTCATAGTCTTATTTTCATTTCAATGCAAGATATGCATGTCATTTTGTGACTACTCTTTTAAAAGTTAACTGTGAAAATGATTTCTTTCTACCATTTTTCAAAATAATTGAATTTGAAGCATATTTTGTCTCACTGATTCTTCAAAGTTCTGGCTGTCAGAAGGTATCTTTTTTTCCTTAGGGTTTAGAGAAAAAAGATGACTCTTAAATAATAAAACATTTAAATTTAATGCCTATAATCTTTCTGATATTATGTATTCTGGTATTATCAAATAATAAGAAAAACAATAGACCCATGGCTATAATTTCTATGCTTTACTTGATCTCTTAAAAGGGGGTTATTTGATACAATCCATCTTTGTTGTTTTGATGCAGTGACTATTGCAAGATTTTTGTGGTCAAGATTTTTGTGTTTTTGGGGTGCCTGGGTGGCTCAGGGGTTGTGTCTGCCTTTGGCTCAGGTCATGATTCCGGGGACCTGGGATCAAGTCCCTCATTGAGCTCCTCATGGGTAGCCTGATTCTCCCTCTGCCTGTGTCTCTACCTCTCTCTCTGTGTCTCTCGTGAATAAATAAATAAAATCTTAAAAAAAAAAAAAAGATTTTTGTTGTTTTCATTCTGAAGTGGAAACAGATTTTACTCCAAACCGTGGATTGGTCGATGACCTTAATTGACTGATCAATAAAATAAAATGACTATAATCTGTTCTTTATGCATTGAGTCATCTAGCTTGTGTTCTTGTGTCAAAATATTCATCAGCAATTGTTGAGGCTGTTTGGATTATTCATACAATTAAAACAATAATTTGTAGAATAAAAGACATATAAATATATGTATGTCAGACAAGTGAGCGTTACAGTACCTTCATATAGTTTTGAGGCCTTCATATAGTTTTGTGCCTAGAGGGAACTTCTACTTTGTATATTGGTAAAATCATTCTCTATGGAAGCCTTTGTGTTCTCCTATTCAACAGAATACATGCTCGGTCAAGGAAGGGTTTATACCTGTGAATATTTGATGTCTGGAAAAGTTGTAATGAGCCATAATTTTAGAACCCCAATGCCTTGCCAGATAAATTTCTGTTGGTTTTTCTCGGAGACATTGTATGATTTTTCTGTTTACAGGCACATTGGTAGAAAGGACTGTAATCACTTCTATTTTTATTTGTACTTGAGGAATAGCTTTTGGGAAAAACCACCCACTCGATGTGTCAGAAAACTGGAAGACTTCTGCTTCTGCTCTCTTTGAATTTCAATCTCTGTAAAATTTTACTTTAAACTGTATTAAATTGTTGTAGTTAGAATATATAAGTTCACTACCTACCAAGTTCTAACCATATTTAGAAATTTAGAGAGCAGTTATATAGGAATGGGAATCCAAAAAGGACCTCAATTAAGTTCTGTTTTGCTCTCATTTATTTTCTTATGGTATTTTTCACATGAGGAAAGATAAACTATGGAAACAGTTATAGACTTGGAAGTAAATGATATCTAGATTTTTCTTCTTAAGAATTATAGCTTCAGGGGCACCTGGGTAGCTCAGTGGTTGAGCGTCTGCCTTTGGCTCAGGTCATGATCCCAGGGTCCTGGGATGGAGTCCTGCATTGGGCTCCCTGCGTGGAGCCTGCTCCTCCCTCTGCCTGTGTCTCTGACTCTCTCTGTGTGACTCTCATGAATAGATAAATAAAAATCTTTTAAAAAATTATAGCTTCATTATCTAGAATTCTAATGTTTATTAATATTTCTGTAGATATAGTGGCTTAGATAGCTTTCATTTGAATGGGACACTGTGATACAGTGGATACCAATAAATTTTGGAACCAAAACACACACATGCATACACACACACACACACACACAAAGCAGGATAGTTTCAGCTTCCCTGTCATAGATTTCCTTAGCTTCCTGAACCCCTTTACAGCATAATTTTATGGCTTATTTGATATTTATCTTCCTTGGTTTGAGCTACCCTAGGGCAGCAACTAAGTGCATTTTGTTCACCACTTTATCTTCAGTGACCAGCATGTGGCAAGTTATTGACAAATATTTGACAAATGTTTTAAAAATGAAGTTTATTTTAAAAGCAAAAAATAAAAAAAAGACTAAAACTCCATAACTAAAATTAGATTTCATGTCCAGAGTGTCCTCAACTGAATCTTTGAATGACATTGACAGTTGAGAGAAAAATGTTTTCCTACTCTAATTTGCTTGTTCCTCATTACAAATCTTTTCCCAGATCTATTAATAAGAAACAGTATTGAAATCGTTGGAGCTAGGGTGATCCCACTTATAAACAGAGTGGGAGGCAATGCCAGTGGTATAATTTGAGGGACAGCAAACGGTCTGTCTGTTTAAAAATAGCCCCCACCTGGCTACCACAGTATTTGGAATCTCCATCATTGGAGTTGTGTGTTGTTGTCGTTAAAGTGTCTCCACTCAGCCCATTTTAAACTTACTTATTCTGCTTATTGTGCAAACAGAAGGACATACTACCTCCTTTATTTGGAAAGGTAGCTTTTTGATCAGTAAAATGACATCATATGTGCTATCATTTTGCTGAATACACAGAGATTTTTCACCTGAAAATTTGGAAAAAACAAACAAACAAACAAACAAACAAACAAACAAACCCAAAACCTCTAAAATGACCTGGTAAGCTTCAGGGAAGGCTTAGAAGGTATTCCTCTAAGGAGGGTAAACGGATAAGAGATTAAACAATATTGGGTACAAGATTATTAATGCAAAATTTTAGAAAAAAAAAACAACCCTGAGAATACTCTTGAGGTATGGAAGGACCTTGAAATGTGGAAATTCGATGTATTATTCATGTATTTGGCTTCTGGGATGAGCAGGATGACAGGGCCATGAAATCTTGCCATTTTCAGTGATGTGGATGGAACTAGAGAGGATACTACTAAGTGAAATAAGTCAGAGAAAGACAAATATCGTATGATTTCATGCATATGTGGAATTTAAGAAACAAACAAACAGGAGAAAAAAGAGAGGGAGGCAAATCAAGCTACAGACTCTTACCTATAGAAAACAAAACTGCTGGTTACCAGAGAGAAGGTGGTGGGAAGATAGTTGAAATAGGTGATGGGAGGCAGCCCGGGTGGCTCAGCGGTTTAGTGCTGCCTTCAGCCCAGGGCATGATCCTGGAGACCAGGGATGGAGTCCCACATAGGGCTCCCTGCATGGGGCCTGCTTCTCCCTCTGCCTGTGTCTCTGCCTCTCTGTATCTCATGAATAAATAAATAAAATCTTAAAAAAAGAAATAGGTGATGGGGATTAAGGAGGGTGCGTGCTGTGATGTGAACCAGGTGTTGTCTAGAAGTGTGAATCACTATATGGTACACTGGAAACTAATAACATACTATATGTTAATTGGAATTCAAATACCATCCCCCCCCAAATTTAAAAGAAGCAGGTGATCAGGTAAGTAAACTTTCTCAATTCTGTGAGCTGCTCTAGAAAATTAATCAAACCCAAGAAGGGAAATGGGAGACCCTCTGATTTGTAGACGGTTGGTACAGTTGGTCAGAGCACAGGCACCAACCTACACTTGACTCTTGTCTGAAGTTGGGGGTTAAACAGGGGGCCATTGGTGAACTCTTAAGCCTGTGGGATCGAATGCTCTCCCGAGGTAGAAAATGTCAGAATCGAGTTCAATTGAAGGACAGTCATTTGGTCTCCTGAGCATTGCTTGGTGCTTTGGGGGAACCTCAGCCCCCACCCCCCCATATTGGAATTGAGTGCTATTTGGTGGTATGGGGAAAACCTTCACACACTGGGTGGCTAGGAGTGAAGTGCACTGTATGTGTCCGGTAGCAATGTGAGAACAAAAGAAATAGGAAGGACTGGGTTTTTCCTTCCACCCGTAGACTGAACTGAGGTTTTCCTATTTACGTTTTCCTATTTCCTTGTTTTGAGTTTACCCTTTTTTTGTTTGTTTGTTTTCCTCTGTACCATCAGGAACAAGACAGGAATGTCTACTCTCCCCATTACTATTTAACGTAGCACTGGAAGTCCTAGCCACAGCAATCAGAAACAACAAAAAGAAATAACAGGCATCCAAATTGACAAGGGAGAGGTCAAATCTCACTATTTGCAGATGGCATGATATTCAATATAGAAAACCTAGAAGACTCCACTAAAAAAATTGATAGAACTGATACATGAATTCAGCAAAGTCTCAGGATATAAAGTCAACATATAGAAATCGGTTGCATTTCTATCCACATTGATCTATGTGTCTATATTTGTGCCAGTATTGTACCATCTTGATCGCTACAGCTCTGTAACTTGAAATCTGGAATTGCGACACCTTTGGCTTTGCTTTTCTTTTTTAAGATTGCTTTGGCTACTTGGGGCCTTTCGTGGGTTCATACACATTTTAGGATTGCTTGTTCTAGCTCTGTGAAAAATGCTGTTGGTATTTGATAGGGATTGCATTAAGTGTGTAGATTGCTTTGGGTAGTAGTGATATTTGTTCTTCCAATCCATGAACATAGAATGTGTTTTCCATTTCTATGTGTCACCTTCAATGTTTTTCAACACTGTTTTATAGTTTTCAGATTACAGGTTTTTCACCTTTTTGGTTAGGTTTATTCCTAGGCATCTTTGTGTTTTTGGTGCCATTGCAAATAGGATGCATTCCTTAATTTCTCTTTCTGCTGTTCATTACTGAGTGTTTAGATTTTACTTAAAATACATTTAGGTAACACACAGTGTAATACTAGTTTCAGGTGTACAGTATAGTGATTCAACACTTAAATACAACACCTGGCGCTCATTGCAACACGTGTGTTCCTTAATTCCCATCTATTTACAAAAGTTAAATAACCTGTTGGGAGGACTGCCAGGGAGAGGGCATGCTCGGATTTGAATATAAATAGAATCTATACACTCTGGTTAGTTCATTCTTTGGCTTCTCCTCTACAGGTATATCATTCATTTATTCAGTGGAGAAAAAATTTGGCTGAAGAAAACAAGTAAACATTGACTCAAAATCATTATGATTCAGGAGGCTGAATATTTATTTTGGGAATAATCTGTTACTTTCCCTTTTTCTTTCCTATTTTGCTGGTAGCCACTGTAGAAGACGTTATCACCTTTAATGAAGAGAAAGCAACAAATAGAAAAGGTAAACTGAATCTACTTTGTTCAGGGTTTTTTTAAATCATGAATAGATGTTGGACTGTGTCAAATGCTCTTTCTGCATCTATCGAGAGGATCATATGGCTCTTATTCTTTTTTGTTGTTGTTGTTGTTGTTAATGTGGTTTAGCACACTAATTGATTTGCAAATATTGAACCACTCTTGAAAACCAGGAATATCCCACTTGATTGTATATCCCACTTGATTGTGGTGAATGATTTTTTTTTTAATGTATTGTTAAATTCGGTTTACTAGTATTTTATTGAAGACTTTTGCTTACATGTTCATCAGGAATATTGGCCTATTCTCTCTTTTTTTTTTAGTGCTGTCTTTATCGGGTTTTGGTATCAGGATAATGCTGGCTTCATAGAATGAATTTGGAAGTTTTCTTTCCTTTTCTATTTTTTGGAATAGTTTGAGAAGAATGGGTATTGATTCTTCTTTAAATGTTCTGTGTAATTAGCCACAAAGCTCACTGTCCATACCAAAACTTCCCTATTTCTCTTGAATAAACTCTCCTTGGATACTGGCAAGCATTAGTTAATTTTCTGAGTTCTGATTACGTTGGTTTTGTCAGTGTTTCCATTACTTTTACGGAGGAGATCCTTATCCTACCGTTCAAGAAATCTAGCTCCTAAACAATATTTTAATAGCCTCCTTTCTTCCCAACCTTGAACAAGCATGTTATTTAACATCAGTGAGCCCTAATTTCCCATCTGTAATGTGAAAACTGTAACCTAAGCCTCATCGGGTTGTTGGAGGTACTAGAAGAGAAGTTACTGACCACTGTGCCTAGACTGCAGTAGGGTGTTGAGAGGTTGTTTCTCTCTCCCCTCTTTTGTAGTTCTAGTTCATTTGGACCATTTAAATCTTCCCAAAGTCTAACTTAAAAACCAGAAGTTATTATTATTCATACTTGTTAAAAACTATTCTGCTTATCTCTCATTGCCTTTCATGTTTGTATCTCAATTCATGTTTCTATTTATAGTCCTCTCTATACTCTGACATTAATGTTTGGCTCCAGCCAACCTGTTTCGTTCTATTGTCCTTGGATTGCCTAGGAGTGGAGATTTTTTTCAGCTATTTATGTTTATTTTGTGGATTTGCTTGTGCTTTATCTCTGCTCTCTCACTGGTACCCTGCTGAGTATCCCCGCCCCCTTCCCAAACCACAGCAGAATCAATGAATCAAGACATTACATACACTTACTTGAGTGAAAAGTGAAAGAATTTGGTCCCTGCTAGCAGAGCTGTTTCTGAGTCCCCTACCCCTTATTTATACAGCCTTCAAACCTCTCTCTGTATTAATCCTATACCTTTTCAGGACCGCAGATTCCCCCATTTCCTTTTAATCTCCTTCATGCCCAGTTTGAAGCTCAGTCAATTTTTGCACGTGATTGCAATCAATTTATTTAACTACATGATCTTTGGTCTATTTGATTGCATTATGACCAAAGCTTTGGCAAGGCCTGTGTATTAGCATATCAGTGCAATGTTGAAAACATCAAAAAATACAATTTTAAAAGGTTTGAGTATAAAAATAGACACTATTTCAGAGAGGGATTTATAAAAGGAACTTTTGTGCGGTTTGCTATTGCATTAATTTTGCCCATGGCTTCGAAAATAAAAGTATCTTTTAAACAATGGCATTCAGAAAACGTTACCTTTAGACAGGATCAATTAAATACCTGCTGTAAACCATTAGGAAATCAATTGCACACGCATTTTGCTACTTCTTATCAAACAACTTCTGACTTCTTTTGTCAGGCTGCTGATATTCCTACTTTTAACATATTCAGGGTTTATAGTATACACATTCTTAAACTGGCTTTTAAACTGAGCAATATAATATCTACATCCTTTTAAGATAATAAATATTTTTTTGCATTTGTTCTACAGAAGCATAATATATTCCATTGCTGTACCACAACTGATATAACCTATGTCCTATCGTAGGACATGTATGGTATCTTCTATTTTTCTTAGATAAGCAATATTCTGATTACTCTTAGAAAATTTTGCTCACATAATTTTTTTATCCTTCTAGCTTTTGTTTGTTTCTTCATAAAGTTAAAAATCGAAGTCTGGGTAATCATTGGCTATCATGTTGACCAAGCATACAGGAATTTCAATTAACATATACTAAACCTGCCATAGTTCACCCATAAAATTAAAATGTAAATGCCTTTTACCCCAGGGTTTTGAAAGTTGCATTTAGATAAAATCTGAAAAAGATATGCTATCAAACAGTGCAGTATATTACTAATTTCATTGTTGAGGCATGTTTATGAAACCACTGCCACCACAGTACTGCTTTTGTGCTTTATTACTTTTTGACATAAATGACTACTTACAAAAACCGAAAACACTATGAAAATGTCAGAACAGTCCTGGGTTCTACACATCCCTGGCTTTATAGACTCTAGCAGATCGTGAGGTTTCAAAGTATGCTATTATTAGGAATTCCTAACACATACCTTTTGGAACAGTACCTGATAATGACTTTTTCAAATATTTCATTTACTGACTATTGTATTATAAATTATAAACCTGAAAATTTAATATGCACATTTTGTTCCTGTAATCGTAGTACAATCCCACCCATTATAGTGATGGCGTTTTGTGTACCTGATTAAAAAAAAATTGTCAGAGGCTCTGCATGTATAATATAAATATAGACATTAAAATCATTTTTAGCTAATTGGTACCTTTCATAATATTTCCAAAAATTATACTGAAACACATGACTTCACAGAATGGGTTAAGGTTAGAGGAGTTTATTTTTAAGAATCTACCTGAATATGTGCTTAGGTTAAAGGAGAGACCAAGTGCATTAATAATTCAAAATGCTACCGTTTATACTTGTCTAATTAAAAAAAGCTCTTTACTGAATCTGTCGAGTGGAGTGGAGTGTCTGTATGTTACTAAAGTCTCTGCACCATTAGCTTTCCTCTTCTGTTTAGAAGTGCTCAACAGAGAGGCAAATGCTATTGTAAATATGCTACGACTTTGCCAAGGATAGACCATTAAACGTGTCTTAAGATCCTACTACGTCGCGAGCACTACACTAGTTGCCAGAGGCCCCAAGATCAATGTTGTGTGGTTTCCATCTCTGATGAGTTTATAGTTGGGAGGGAGAAACTGACCACAGACAGGTCATCTCAATACAATTGTTTGAAATTAGTATTTAGGCAGAAGCACTACAAATTATTTTGAGGATTGACCCTGTATGGAAAGGTATGGTAGGGCTGGAACTCCATTTTTCAAGATAAAAGCTAATCCTAGAGGTCCTTGCAGCTGGGACAGGGGAGTAATTTCAGCCTGGTTTGATCAAGTCCCACCGTGGATGGTATGGTGAGTGCAGTTGTGCAGGCTTGTGTTTAAGTCTAGCCTGTGATGTTCAGACTTGCTCTCTTAGAGTGTTCTGGAATTCATCGACCTAGAGGAGGCACCTTTCTGTGATCTAGCTATTGAAAATGGTTCCTTCTTGTATTTATTCACTTAGAAAGGGGCCCTTACACATTTATACAAACTATTCCTATAAATTATGCAATTTATACAATGGGACTGTCCTTTTAGCCTTGCACTGTTGATCAGAGGGCAAGGGGCTTCTCTTCATATCCTCTCTAACATGTTGTCCAAGCATCTAACATCCCTTACTCTGTTTCCTGGAAGCTTCCAGGTATCCTGAGCCTTCTGCCTGTGGGTGGCCAAGGGCTAGCGGATGAGAAGTGGATGGAGAGGGTAGGTCTGCAGTCTGGGCTGTCTCTCTGTGGTCTAGATCAAAGTCAATACCAACTGAAGGAAACATAGGCAACTGGCTGACCACTCGAGGGAGTGGTTCTCAAAAGGTAACAGCTGCACAGTTAGTTTCCAGAACAGTTAGCTTCCAGGGACTCGTGGCTTTCCCACTTTCTTCTCCTTTCTATGTGGTGTATGCCTTCCTCCCATTGGGTTGCTTTAGAGACTGCCAGTAGAAAACTTCCTGTGCCATTGCTCTGTCTTCCTTCGTTCTCAGGCTTTGTTGAGATTTCTTCTCAATGGGTAATTCACATCTACCTGACCTGATGCAGCAGGGAAGAGGTCTTCAGGGGAAACAACTGGAAAAGTTCAGAGAAGATGTGGATATAGGGAAAAACAGGTTAAAATTTGGAAATACTCTATTACCATGTTTGTGTATGCTGGAAATCACTTGCAAAATAACGTTTTGGAAATCCTTAGGATGGTGGCCAGTCCATAGAGTCACCTGTTCTATCTGAACTCTTCATTCAATTAAACTGAGTCTCTGAGAAATAGGTCTAAAGTACTCGTAAGGAACAGTGTGCCAGAGAATATCAGAACTACAATCAGCAAAGAGATAAGCTTGGTCAGGCTTAATCTTTGAAGTTGTTAGGCAAATATTAACCCTATAGATAATAAAGGATTGATAGTAGTTTAAATTGCTGTTCTACTCCTTGAAGGAGACAAGAGGGGCCTTAAGAGTATTCAAAACCTTTGGGGCACCTGGCTGACTCAGTCAGTAGAGCATGTGAATTTTGATCTCAGGATCCTGAGTTGGAGCCTTTAAATTTCTTACTAGGTATCTCTAAGGAGCTCCAAGGAAAAGGTTGCAAGCCGGGAAGCATGACTTTGAAAAGGAGTTGTGTGATCTTTGGGAAGTCCCAACCCAGCAAAGTCTTTTTTAACTTAAAAGTTGGACACAAAAGTCTGATCCTTAGCCAAGAAACCCAGCAGTAGCTGTTCAGCAGCAATCAATTGGCAAGTAAGATATACATTTCAGAGAAGAAATGTGCTCGGATAGAATTATCTGGACAAATTGGAGGATGAGATAGTTTGATCAAGTCTCCTGGAAGAGGTGGTTATTGACCTATAAGAATGACCTAGAGATATTGAACAAATATTGCCTCTTAGAGTAGGCTGGTTCAAAGTAATTTTTGGCATGTGACCAAAATCCTGCAGACCCTCTCCTACCACCCTCTACACCACCTTACGGCAGTGCTTCATGGGTACAGGCCACTTGTAGCACAATGGGTAGTAAAATGTCTTGTTACTAGATCCTACCCCAGATTTACAGCTTTGGTATCTCTGGGAGCGAAACTGGAGAATCTGACTGTTCTTGTAACGACCCCGAGTAATCCCCAGGTCTATTAGCACTTAAGAAATCATTGGCTTAAAGATACTGTGTATTCTGCATTGTACTGAGAGAACATTTAGGATCTGTCTTCACAAAGAAGCTACAGATATAGACTTTTTAATTAATTAATTAATTAATTTGTGATAGACCTAGAGAGAGAGAGGCAGAAACACAGGAGGAGGGAGAAGCAGGCTCCATGTAGGGAGCTTGACGTGGGACTTGATGCCGGGACTCCAGGATTGTGCCCTGGGCCAAAGGCAGGCGCTAAACCACTGAGCCACCCAGGGATCCCCCAGATATAGACTTTAAGATGTAGATATTCATGGTAAGCAGATAACTCATTATGAGAAGACTACAGAAATATATTGCTATTTCAGAATAAGAGTAGATGAGAAAGAAGGGGAAAACAAACTGATATTTATGTAGTAGCCTGCCCATAATTAAAGTGATAAATGTACATAAATAAATTATACTGAATATTATGGTGGCATGCTATAAATGTGGAACCACTAGCTTTTTGGGGAAAAAGTCCTGATTTGTAGAATTTGCTGACTTTTTTGGTGTAAATACTTGCATGTTCATCAATTTTTTTAAGCTTTTATTTATTTATTCATTCATGAGAGACACATAGAAAGAGGCAGGGACACAGGCAGAGGGAAATGCAGGCTCCTGGGAGGGAGCCCAATGTGGGACTTGATCCCTGGACCCCGGGATCACGCCCTGAGCCAAAGGCAGAGGCTCAATTGCTGAGCCACCCAGGAGTCCTGCATGTTCATCACTTTCAAGTTATCAAAGAATCAATAACCTCTAGCAAAGTTCCTAAAAGTTTATTAAGTCCTAAGTTCTTATGAACCAATATTAGCCATTCCACTGATTTTATATGTAAATTACTATATTTATAACTGTAATTTCAAAGTTAACCTTGTAACTTCTTTTATTATATTGGACAGTATGTAGTTTCTTCTCTGCGTCCCGGCCAACATTCATATACCCACGCATTTTTGTGTGTGCTCACTTCGGCAGCACATATACATAGACCCATGCATTTTTCCCCCTTTTGCTGCTCTTTTTGTATCATTATGATTTTGATAAGTTAACACAGCCAAGTACACTTTTCATTTAAATTGCTTTTCTATAATTCTACATCTTCAACGTGCTTTGAAAAGGAACAAAGAGACCTTATAATAATGATGAAAAACTAACAATGACTACTAGATGAAGTTAAACTTATTTTTTAAAAGTATCTGTAAAACTAAATGGCATCAATATATCAGATACCATCTGATTCCTTTTGAAAAATTTCTTTTTTGCAAAATAATTTGGTTCATAGACTTGGAGGATAAGAGGTATCTGGCTCAATTGCTAGAAAACTCTAAATAACTGTGCTTGATATTCACTGAGAAGTGGAGGCAGATGTGCTCTGGCAGCCAATGGGTCTGGCAGGGAAGTATTTGTTGTATAATTTTCTAAAGAGAGGAAAGGCATGGGAGAAATCTGGGGAGATCTTATACCAGTATCTAAAGATAGCCACATAAAACCTTCTAGAGTTGGAGAGGTTAGTGAGAAAGACAGGTATATTTTGAGGAAGTTCCACAAGATAATTCTGACTTAACTATTATAATACCATCTGTGAGCTGCTCCCCATTTCTCTGCTCAATCCCCCCTCCTTTAGGAAGTATTTAGGTACGACATAGGCAAATACTGGATTCGAGTTATGATTAATTCAGTTCTACCTGAAAATGCTATTTTTAGGGGAAGTTAGGAACTGGGAATTTAATTTTACAATGCATCATTAAATCGTTCTTCTACTGAGTAGTTCAGCTAAACTAATGTGGGCTAATTAGTAGGGAGGAATATTTTGGTGAGATTGGTTAAAAATGGGAAATATCTAGATTATATGTTAAGGACTGAATTGTGTTTCGCTCCCCATTACCACTTGAAGCCTTAACCCCCTGTGTGCCTGTATTGGAGACTAGGGCCTTGAAGGTGGTAATCAAGGTTAAATGAGGTCATAAGGAAGGACCCCCAATGAATGGAACTGGCTTCCTTAGAAGAGGATATCCACCCCCTCCCCCCCATCCTGCTGTGTGCACAGAAGAAAGCTCCAAGAGTCCTCACCAGAGCCCAGTTTATCATGCCTTGATCTTGGACTTGGCGATGCCAGAACTGTGAGACAATAAATTCCTATTGGTTAAGCCACCCAATTTGAGGTGTTAGGGCAGCCTGAGCAGATTAATATCTGTATATTATAAAATGCATTTTAGTACTTTTAGGCACATAAAATAATTAAAAACAGGCCAAATGTTGTTTTTTGTTTTGTTTTTGTTTTTTTTTCCCACCATTATCAAAACAGTAACAGCCTACACTTAGTGGCAGCTGCTGCTGCTTCATCTTTTTTGTTTAGGCATGGTCTCCTCTGTTTCTCTGCTAGTATCAACCCATTTAATTCTCAGGGCTATTAAGGGGGTAATCCCATTCCAGTTTGTCCTGTGTTGCAAAATGAGGAAATGGAGGCACAAGAGTTTTAGGAATTTGCTCAATGCCACTGAGCAAGTTAGTGGAAGGGTCTTTGAACCCATCCTTCTGACTCAAGAGGCCAAGATCTTCCTCATTATGTTATGAGAACAATATGTGAAATAGGATAATTTTGTGTTCCTTTAAAGTTTTATTTTCCTAAATGCACGACGCTTTGACAACAAAGCTACTCCTTTTACAAATTGTTCCCAGGGGAATGTGGGTGAAGGGTGATATTAAAAATTAGGTTTTTAAAAAAATTCATCCTAAAATAAAAAATAAAAAATAAAAATAAATAAAAAATTCATCCCTCTTGACCTGTACCCTTAGTGTAGCCACAGCGAGCCTCTGCTACTGTGATAGGGATGTCTCACATATCCCGGGAGTGCAGGGAGGAAAATATCTGAGAACCACTGGTTAAGATCATTAGATTTTTTTCTTGATAATGTTGGGCCTGAATGAATCTCTAGCCCAGAAGTTCTGCTTACTTGATGACACATGCATTAGAATATGCACAAACATAATTCCTTTAACAACAGCAATGTTTTTGGATATCCCAAGTACCTACACATGTGAGCAAATCAAAAGTAAATCAAAATCTGTTTTCATTGAGTTTCCATCATACTTGGTGAGAAAAGCCTAATATGCCTTGGAGAAAAAAATGTTAATATGAAGAAACTATATTTCAAAGTTGAGCAGGGAATGGTTTAAGGCAGGACTCTGTTGTAGTATTTTATTTTAAAAAAGAAATTTTACTCTCACCAAAATAATTTAAGGTGGGCATTAAAATGAGTCCATAACTATGATAGGTTCTTGTGTATATTCCTGTGTGTGGGAGCATTAAGGATAAAAAATGAAGCCAGAAATCACATGGTAAAGGAAAAGGAGCTGTTCTCATCAGGGATAAGATGGTCTGTACAAGTGCATGTTGAATTGGCTCTGGGAGTCTTGGTGTTTTAAGGCAAATATGATCTAATAGCTTGCATAGATCTCCTTGATGGTATAACTCACTTTATCACCTTGCAGTACATTTTATTGTCCAAACTCTGCTTAACATTGTGCTGTAGAACAGTAATAGTTGACTTCTAAGAATAAATAATGATGGATCTGGAGGGTTCATCCATTTACTCGGGTGCAGCTTTTCCTTGTGGCCCTTAATGTGCCCCTACTGCCGGGTGATTGCAGTATCCCACATGTTGTGACTTCATAAAAAGGAAGAAAGGGCTGGCCAGGATTTCTTTTTTTTTTTTTTTTTTTTAAGTATCTCTATCTAATACATACACACACATTTCCTGGCTAAAACAAAGGGTGACTTTGGTATTCATCAAGAGCCTTCCTGTTTTTGCTATATTTGGTATCTTCCTGCATTCTTCCCTCTGGCTCCACAGCTCCTTTAGATCCTCTGCGTTGCCCGTTTGCTTGAACTTTGAACCTCCACTGGCACCTTCCTGTAGTAGTTCTGCTCCTGTCTCTGACTGTAATATCTTCAGGATTTTGAGGATTCTTCTTTTTTCCTAAATAACTACCTAGAGGATAACTTTTGCTTCCACTAATCAGAATTCCAAATTCATTCATAACTCAAGTTATGAGTTCTAACAGTACTTAAGAGTGAGTTTTTATATTTAGCTTACAAATCTTACTAGTATAATTTTTAAGTCAAATAACTTTCAATCATCATTAAAAATGTTTTTGGAATAATATTTGGCACCATTTCAAACTTGTTAATTAACACCTTCAAATATACATAGCTGAATTTATAGATTAAATACTCTATGTTCAATATTCTTCTTAAACATTTCAATTGTCCAGAAGGAAAGGTATGTCCCAAATAAAAAGGATCATCTTTCTCTATAGTATAAATATTTCTAACAAATATGACACATCTATAAATATCTTCAAATTTTTTTTAAGATTTTATTTATTCATTCATGAGAGACAGAGAGAGAGAGGCAGAGGCACAGGCAGAGGAAGAAGCAGGCTCATGCAGGGAGCCCAATGTGGGACTCGATCCCAGGTCTCCAGGATCACACCCCCGGCCAAAGGCAGGCACTAAACCACTTAACCACCCAAATTGAGGATCCCCTCAATTTTCTTATTAATGACACAAGATAAGGTAACTTTAATTGAACACTGTCCTGTGTCACTTCATCCTCAAAAGTCTGCAGCTTTCTTCTTGGGTTCTACTTGGTTGTCACATGCTGGTGAGACTCTCCTTTAGAGAGAAAGCCATGTAAATACCAATATCTCTCAGTGCAATTCCTTTCTTCAGTTTCTGCCTGTTTTTGATTCTCTTCCATTGCTTTGGAGAAGTTGTTTTTTAATGATTTGTTCAAAGTTTTAATCGGTTTATGTGAGAGGGATAGTCTGATACCAACTTCTTTTTTTATTACTTGAACGGGACCTTTTGAACTCGAAGCTCTTGATAACTATAAGGAGAAGGCTGAGCAAATAGTCATCACAGAAAATTACCCAACAGCAAATAATGTCATCTTTCATAGGCAAAGGTGGAAGATTTAAGTGCAGAATTCATACGTGTCTTGGGTCATGCTGAAAAAGGAAAAGGTTTGAAAAAAGGAAAAGGTTTGACTTGCTAGCGAAAATCAAGGAAGACTGCCATTTCATAGCTGTGACCGGTGGTGTTCTGGAGTTGGCAGTGGCTCAAAATGGGTCTTGCAAAACCTTGCTCTAGAACCCGGGTTGTGTTTGGTGCTTCTTTAAGTGGCTTTGATACGCAACAAATAGAAGATGACTGGTCTTTCAGCCTGCAAAAAAAAGAATGGCTATGCCATTAGCGTATGGAGATACTTACGCAGACTTTGATAACTGCAAATTCTGTGAGTTTAAACTTGTGAGAGAATTTGTTATTCCATTTGAAATTTATATTCTACTGAAATGCCTCATTAAATGCAATGGATAAAAAGTAGCAAGGAATAAGTATGGAAATGGATGGTGGAAGAGAAGATAATTTTCAACAAAACATTACACATAAAATGTATCTGACAAAAAGGAATGAAGAAAAGCAGGGAGCTGGGATAACTGGCTCAAAGAGTAACCACGTTTGTGAACGAATCTAAACTAATCTGGCTAGTAAGCAATGTCGTGTCAAATAAAGATGTGTGGGAGGCTACCTTCATGTTACTGGGTGAAAGCAAGTCTTAGCTTAACCCCCCCATTTCTGCCTAATGTACAAACACTTATTACTCAATGGGAACAAACAGTCATAGAATCTGTTCTTATTTCCTCTGGAACATTCATCTCTCTGTGTTCAGCTACTTTGACAGGTAGCTTACATGAAAGATTTAACCTGAGGTCTATGTAAGAATATTTTGATGACAGTTTCAGCCAACACTTACGGGGGTCAAATGACAGAGCTGTCCCTGAAATGGAGTGAGCCTGGACTTCAGTGTCTTGGATCTCAAATGATTCCCAATTTGGGTTTGTACAAGTTCTATGACGTCTTCCTTTAGTCTCATATATTCTCTAGCCTGTCATATATTTCAGGAACCATTCATTGTAGCAATGAAAATTTACTGCTTAGATTTCTTTGTGATTAGTCAAACTTCTTATAAAGATTTTGATAAGATATTTGAAGTGCTTAAGTGTGCTTCCTGAGTGTGGATGCCTCTTTAATCTATTTCAGATGCTAACTGAATGCCCCTGTCTTGAATATTAAAGCTAACCTATACCTGCCTACAATACCTACTTACTGATGGAGTTTTAAAAGCAATTTTCTGCACAGATAACAATTTTTTTTTTTAAGATTCTACTTAATTATTCATGAAAGACAGAGATGTAGGCAGAGAGAGAAGCAGGCTCCCTGTAGGGAGCCTGATGCAGGACTCCATCCCTGGACCCTGGGATCATGACCTCCTAAAGCCAAAGGCAGCCCCACTCAACCACTGAGACACCTAGGTGCCCCAAAATAACTCTTGATGACAGTCAGACTAGTCTGGAATCCCTTCTCTCAAATGAATAGATTGGAATCACCACCCATGCACAGAAGGCAGACACTACTAATAATAAGTAACAGTTTTCTGCTAGGGTTAGATACAGAGTCATATTCTTCAGCAGCAAGGGCAGTCCCTACCAATCAACATTTTCAGTCAATAAAACTTGTCCTGTTAGTCTTCTGATATTAGTTTAATATCAAACATTGATTTTATTTAAATTCCTAGGTAAATAAATAAATAAATAAATAAATAAATAAATAAATAAATTTATTTCTAGGTAATAACCGAAATTCCCCATTTCACAGAGTGCATGGCAGCAGCTTCAGGCAATACACATTTGACATTTGTAGTCATTAAGCATTTGGGTTTTTTTTTCTAATGGGATGTGTAAAGTGGGAGGCAGTTATGTCCTGAGTAGCACAGCTTTGAGAAGTCAGCATTGCAGATGATTGCCTAGGAGCTGTCGCAGCAAGAGACCACCTATGAGGAAAATAGAGATAATTACAAACAACAATCACAGCTGTTAACGGCAGCACTCATAACCCATCCTCAGCGCGAAAAGATTGCAACTGATGCATCAGACATTGAGCCACACTCAGTCACTGGGATGGACCCAGAGTGGAGACAATCGAGACAAAGCCAACACTAATAGCAGGAGAGGTCAAAACTGAAGTCCAGAGCTTGCCTTGCATGAGAAAGTTTTAATCATTCCAGAATTAAGGCCTACAGGCTTAACTTATTTTGCATAAGAGATTTATTATCTAAAGGTTACCTATCAATCAACTGCAAGCTTTCTTACCATATTTTAACATTTCCTATAGATGGCACTTGAATCTTTATGCTCATTTTCCCCAACTGCATAAAGAGCCATCTTTCACGCAGTTACAATACTTTGCCATTCAGGAAACATTTCGTTGCTCCTTGACAGAGACATGATTTTCAGTAGCCAGGACATAGTTATGTTTGACTCTTTTCCAGAAAAATAATGATGATTTATTTAAGAATATTCATTTTTGGAAACCCTCATCTTATTTCCTGTGAAGCATATTTAATATTGGGATTATTTAAAAAATCTTTTTTCCTCTAATTTTTTTGCATTAGTATCTTACCAAACCCTCAAAATAACCGCCAACCACGACAAGTAATACAAGAAAGTAAAACACGCATAAAAATAATAGCATAAGTTGAATAGATTAAATTCTGATAAAATCATCTACTTCCTTGAAATAAGCAGCATAATCAGAATATATAAAAACTTATAAATAAGGTAGAGGAAGATAATATTGCCATCACTGCTATTCTTTGTGTCCCAGATCTGCATATCCTATTAACATAAATTATATGCATTTGAAATGTTTATTGTCATGCATAGAAAAGATGTTTTGAATTTGGCAAAGTGTTAGTAATGTGTTTGCTTAGGGACACTGAATGCAAAAATATATTGATGAATTTAGTTTTTGTTTGAAGTGAATGTGGGTTAGCTGGCTGGTGGTGAGAGAGACTTAGCTGGAAGTTTCTATTTGAGAGACAAAAATATACAGATTAGTTGCAGCCTTGGCCATAAATGAGTTTGTGTGGAGAATGTGTAGAGGAGCATCTCTGATCCTAAGGCAAGCAAACAATGATGGGTGTAGATTTAGGTAACTTAACTAGAGGGGAGGGATTTTAAGGTAATTCCTGTATCATCCCTGCTTCTATTTGTTCTTAAAAGAAAGGCGTGGTCAGTTTCAAACCCATAGTGATAATTCCTTCTTAGAAGTCTGGAAAGTAGTCTCATTTCTTTTTCAAATTTTAGTGCTTTTCTCCCCCTCCCCAAATCTGACTTCTCTCCTGTTAATGCTGATTTTGGAAGGGAATCTACTGGAAAACATACTTTTTTTCATATCACTGTACAGATAGGTCATGAGTAAAGTGATGCCCATGGGGAAAAAACGGCACACATTCCTTTCCTGCACCTTCCATCTGTGCCAGTTAATCAACAAGCTAAGGAACTATTGAGTGTATCCAAGCGTATTCTACGTGTAAATACTTTAAGCATTGTGACATGTAATATTTTTCTTGATCTGAACAATAATCCCAAAAGAAGAAAGGGAAGTCATTCTTACTATTAACCAGACTCTAAAAGCCTCTCATATTTATAGAGCATCTTACAATATGTAAAGTGTTCTACAATTTTCTCAATCCAGCCTCAAACAAATGACGATGGTATCAGGACAATTTGCAAGAGAATAAGCATGAGTGGTTAGTATTCACAAAAGTTGTTCAAGGTCGCTTATGACCAAAGAAATACAAATTAAAATGACCAGAAAACATTTTCACCTGTCAAATAATTGAGGAAATGATAATACTCAATTTTTTCAAGGGCATGTGTTGGCAAAAGGGTACTGTTGTTATAGGCTGCTGGTGAAGTTAGAATTTGTTATAACCTTTCTGAATGATATTTTGGCACTAGGAATTCACTCGGTAAAATGAGAGATATAAACAAAGGTATGTCTTTGAATTCATTAACAGTTATTTCTAATATAGTGTATGAGAAACCACATTTATTTGGGCAAGTGTAATTTGAGGCAGTTGCTTTGGAACATGAGGAAATCTTGCAAAAGGAGACCCTATAAAGCAAAACAAAAGCTGGAAGAAGGGAGCAGAACAAAAGTAGGGAGCAGAGCAGTCCTAATCATCTGCAGTGCCCATCCCTTGAGTCTTATATAAGAAAAATAAAATACTTGTGTAAGGCACTATTCCTTTGGGATTCAGTTGTTAGAGCTCAACCTAATTTTGGCATAACCATACTTGCTGGCTTGTGTATGTCTGAATGCATCCACTTAATATTTAAAAATATTTTAGAAAATCTCAGTCCCTTTATTATAAGCACAGAAACTGTGTTATTAGGGAAAGAGTAGGCATCAACCTACATAATAATCACTGACTTGGTAACTACTGCAAAGCCCATAGATACTGAAAATCTAAAGTTATTTTTAAAACTTTAGAAATATACGTCTCTGATTTAACTGCTTAGGTAATACCCTTTATTCTGATTCTAAGACTTGATGATCCTGAGATTTCTTTTAGCTTTATGAGTCTATGGCTGATTTAGCAGCCACATTTATTATTTGAAGAAAGCGAGAAAGATGGTGTTAAATGTTCCTCAAAGTGGAATTGAGGTTTTAATTATTACAGGACATATGGAAGAAAGAGACACTGAGCAGCTCAATTCCAAGCCTGAGAATTTTTCAGTGAATATTTAAAATTACAACAGTGTGCCTATTCAATTAGGAAGCTGTCGGTGTTTATTTGCTTTCACTGGGCAAAAATTTGGCCACTCAAGTCATTGTAGCACTTCCAAATTAACAAAGAGAAAACTTTTTGTAAAGCGGTGTTTAATATTCCCTTAACTTTCACTTAAAGAGATTTTGCAGCGCTGATTTTGTGTAACCGTTTTGGCCCTGGATGTAAATCTTGTGATGTAAATTGTAAGGGCACCATAAGAGTTCATGAAATCTGCAAAATTAAATTCAGTATATTGGGCTATTGGAAATTCTCAAGTTTCTTCTGTTTCTGAAATATTAGAGTGAAGATGTCAGACTTCTTGACTATTAAAACAAAGTTAAAGAATACAGTGCTTCTCTTCCTAGGATGTCCTCTCAGAAGACTTTGTTCTTGTGTGTGTGTGTGTGTGTGTGTGTGTGTGTACGCGCGCGCGCAGCTGACAATCCTCCTATCTTTCTATGGCATCTTATTTTATATAATATTTTCCCCTTTTTCCCTGTTGGCTTGACTTTCTACGTGCTTTCCTCTTTTCCTGCTCAGTTACTGGGATCAAAATGTTGGGGTTACTATAGACAAGGACAATGGGAAATTGTGGCTTCATTTGGGCATCCAAGGGGGCCTAAAATAAATACTCCCTAGAATGAATTAAACACCCCCCCCCCGCCCCCGCCATGCTAGCATAGGTGGACCTGAGAGGGGTTGTCCCTGTAAGTGTACACAGCAGAGGGCAGAGAGTGCTCTTCTTCCTTATGCCCACTCCCTTTGGGGGTTCTTGTTATACTCGTTATTTATGAAGAAACCAAATTAATTTCTCCAGCTCTGGCTCTGGGCTCCTCACTGGACATCAGTACTAAAACTCATTTTTAAAACCAAACTCCTTCTCTTTCCCCCTATACAAACCATCCCTTTGATGTCACAGTTTTTGCTCCTGTATCACCCTTCTCTAGTCACCCAGACACAGAAAGTCTGATAGGCTTTCCTCTAATCAGACATTCCTTTGCTGTATCTCCTGCATCCATCCTTTCCTTTCCATTCCTGCTGATACCACGCTGGCTCCATCCGCTCAGAGATCAGTTGCACAGAATTTGAAAGGCCACACAAAGATTAGCCTATGCTCCCAGCGTTTTTAGCCTTTCTCTGGCCCAGCTCACCCTGCATATATCAATCTTCTTTAACGTTAATCTCCCTTGCCTTTGGGACTAAATCCCTTTATACTGCGTCTGAGAGCTCACACAATTTACCCTTTGTATACCTTGGGAGCTAATCTACGTTTCTCACACAAACCTTCCATTCCCTTCCAATTCCTTTGACATTGTTTTTACACCCCCCCCCCCCCCAACATGGTCTTTGCTGACTCAGTTCTTCCTACATACTTCAACATGTTTCTCTACCAAAATCTCACATTTCTTGAGGGCCCAACTTAAAAGTTCACCCCCTTTCACAAGCTTCTCCCAACGTGAAATTATGTGTGCTGTCTTTTAAACTCCATAGTGTTCTGTAATGTTTTTAGTTATTTCTCAGTTGTATGATTTGTCGCTTTATCTCTTTTTAATACATTTTATCTCCAGGTTTAGATTATAAACTACTTGTGGGCAAGGAGTCTATTTGTATTTTCCACAGTTAATAGTCAGGTACAACATACCAGTTTGCTGATTGCTATCTGGAGATTATGTCATTTATTATAAAAATGTTTCACCTCCCTTCTTTCCATGAGTGGTGAGTAATTCTGAAAGTTATTATTCAAAATAGCTACCTATTAGATAGGGATTGAATTTTTCCTGATCTATGTATTTAGGTTTTACCCACTTGAACACCAGTGTTGGTTTTGGTCTATCATTATTTTGTTTCACTCTTGGAGAACTCTTAGTGTATTTAGAGCCCTAGGGCTCTATTTATCATTGGTAAGTAATACCATTGTGCACAAAAAAAAGGTCAGTCTCAGGAAATTAGCAGGAAAAAACTTGTATGTCCTTGTATAACCACATGCAAAATTGCAGGTTTTCAACTATGTGAGGACTCAGGACTGCCTCATAAGGAGGCTTTATCTGTTACAATCCATAAAAATGAAGTTTCCAAGGCTAAAAGATTCCAACATGATCCAGTTGGGGCCTAACAAAACTAGTGAAAAGACTTTTCCCAGAAAGATAGTGTGGTCATCTTTGTCTAGGGAAATGATCCCCCTTTCCCTTCCATGATGTGTGTTGACAATTAAGCTAGCAGCAGGCTCCTTTTCAGCTTTTGAAAGCAAAGCTTGGAAGTTGGCAGTAAGAAAACCAGTACAATTAAAGCAACTGTCTAATAAAAAAGCCACATTGCTAGAATTTCAGCATGAATTTTAAAAAAAGTGGAATTCATGTTCTAAAAAGCAGTTCCCATAATTTGCAGTACTTACTTTTTTGCCAAAAAGCGTAGAACTTGACCAGAAAGTGATGCGGTTGCTGTGAGAGAGAGCACTTTGTTCTTAGATGTGAACTAATTTTGACTTTTTTTATATATTGAAATCATCATTGAGTTAGAGCCACCCTCTTGTAAAGATCTATAGAATCCTCTCTTTAAAATAATTTTTATTGCTTCACTTATAAGCAGACATATTAGAATCCAACTTTGTATAAACGGCTTTCATCAGGTATTCATTAACATGCCAGGAATATTTTCATAGCCTCTTTTTTGTGTTCTCTTTTTTAGGCAAACTGAACTACTAAGCATTCACTTGGTGTAATTTCCCACCTCTGAATCTCTGTTCTCATTATCTTTCCATCAGAAATCCTGAAGAACTGTGGTCTATAAGCAACCCAATCTTAAGTTACGATATAACTAACCACCCCCTTCTTGTAGCAGACAAATATGGATTCAAGTTAAATTACATCATACACCTCTGTGTGGCTACCTGATAAACCTCCTCTTAAAACTGACAAAGGGAGGACTTCTAGAAAAAATATCACTATCTAATTTTTAGATTGTAAGGTATTTGCTGAAAAGCAAGAACATAGAGTTTTTAGCATCTAGATTTCATTTTCAGGACTCTGTTCAGCATTTTAATAACACACCAAATCTGCAATCATTTCTAGAGCTCTGTACCGCCTCTGTATCCACCAGTTCAAGTGGAGGTAAAGTTGACTGCTTCAGTGGAGTTCTCTACTCTGAAGTGGGCCATTTTCTGTTTTGTTTTTTTTTTTTTTTTTTGGCAATGTGTGACTTGTAATATTACTTGCAATCTATATATTTTGATTGCTAAGGTTTTCAGACTTTGTTTTTGAAGAACTTTTGATTATTTCTTTGAAGGTTCTAGCTTTAACTAATCATGTTTAGCATGCTTAGAAATTAAAGAGACAGCATCTGATTTGATGTTGGGAGAGACTGCTGAGCAAAAGTAAAAAAATCTAACTTTCAAGAAAGTGGGTAAAATACCTGGATAGAATTGACTTATTGATAGAAGTGTGATTCTTAATAAATAATTGCTGATAGCCACTGTGTCAGTTGCTTTGCTGAAGTCCTCTCTTGTATTTGTCGTGGGAATTCTGTAAGTAAAATAGGAATGAATAGGCTATGTTGTAGACTTCTGCAATTTTTAAGTGGCTTCTGTTTTCTTTCTGGAAATACAATACACATCCATGTAATTCTGATGGCGCAGAATGTAATTGTGCTATCATTTCTATGTTACATAGATCAAATATGCCAGTTTGTATTAAGCTCAGTAACTAAATTATTGTCCCAAGAGTAAGAACAGAACTCAAAAAACAAATGAACGAACAACAACAACAACAAAAAAAAGTCATACAGAATCCATTCATGTGGCTTTTTAGGGAAAGACACCTTGCCATTTTACTGGATTTTTAAGTATTGAATATGTATACTTGGAATGGTAAGGGCCCATCTTTGCTGCTCCATGGGAATAATCTTCCTATAAGTGAAGCCAACCCAAAAGAAAGCAGAACCAATAAATTAATGGTAGTCAATACATTTTCATTCTTTACTTAAACCAACTTTAATGGGGTTTCTGACATTTCCAATAAAAAAAAGTTCTAAGATTCCTTCCCCCTTTTGTTCAGAAGAGGTTACCTGTCTATACCCAAAATACACAGCTAGTCAGTTGGTGGCAGGCCAGGTTTTGAATATAAATCTCTCTGCTTCCAGAACCATAGTCCTATAATGACACTGAGAATAGCTTGAACCTCAGGACGAGTCAAGATGTCAAGATGGTCATGGGCTCTGACTCCAAACTGTGCTAACCATCTTCTTACCAAGAGGTTTTTGTGTGTCCTAAAATGAGAGAGTTTTTGAGGGATGGATGTAGCCCAGCAGGTTCTAACATATAGCCTCTGTTTTTGTGGAGACCATTTTGAAGAATGTTTGCTTATCTTAACCTTGGTAAATGGCAATGTTCCGTAGAAATCACTTTTCTTCTTCTTTTTTTTAATCTCTATCAGTGTTGGCTTGCACTGTTTATACATTCTGTTTACTGTGGTGCAAATAGTTAATATACTCTAGTACCTACAGAAGGGGGCTGCTGCAAAAATCTCTGGATTTTGATGGGCATCATCTCCTGAGATGGATCTTCCTTCCAGGTACTTGCATAGGCTGAGCAGGGGTTGTTTGTCCTCTTTAGCCCCAACTGTGTTTTGATGACCTAGTTAGTAAGAGGTCTCTGCTTGGATGTCATTAATAACTGTCATATGGGAAAGCTGCTTCTCTGCTGTCAGAGACTTTTAGTAAAATCTTACCGGCTGGTAAATATTCATGGACCACTAAGTATATCCCTTTGGTTGAGATAAAAACAAGTATAGGAACTCTTTTCAAACAAGATTTCAAAACTTGTTCTAAAATTTCCTCAAATTAGCATATTGAAATAATTTTCAGTATTAAGATAGATGGCACAGTTCTTTGGTGTAGAGAGAAGTACATTTCTCCCTGAAATTTAAATTTCTGAACATTAATTTATGGGGATATGCTTGCAGGTATTCAATAACTTAAGTGTCTCAGATTTAGTGGATACAATCAGAACTTGTGAATGGTAGATGTTCAGGTCTCACAGATGTTCAAATTTTGTTTTATTTTTGGACACTGGTTTCCTCCAAAGAAGAAAGAAAACTTTCAGTATACTGATTCCAAAAGTTAGAATTCAAATATTCAATACTCATCAGAGTACACATTTATTTTTATCTTTATTAAAGATTTTATTTATTTGAGACAGAAGGAGAACATGAGCAGAGGGAAGAGCAGACAGAGAAGGAGAAGCAGACTTCCCACTGAGCAGAGAGCCAAATGTGGAGCTTGACCTGGGATCATGACCTGAGCCAAAGATAGATAGTTAACTGACTGAGCCACCCAGGTGCCCCAGAGTGCACATTTTAAACTCAGTTTACCCAAGTTCCAGGATGGAGGCTGAATTAAATACCTTATCAAAATGACTTTAAAGTGTATTCGTATTGCCTGATATCCATTTATATTTATTAAAAAAAAAAAAAAAAGACTCCAGCTCTGTTGCTAGAAAATCTAGTGTTTGGGGATTACAATAAACAGACATGGCTGTCTTAGTCCAAATTTTGAAATGTTTAAAAATAAAAGTATACTGTAAAATGCAAATTGGAAAGTTAAACACACTGAGTTGAACAAGCATTAGCCTGCTCCCTTCTGAAAATGCAATGAAATGACGGTAGAGATCATTTGCAAGGTTGTAAACAAATAAGGACAATGAGAGAGAAGAGGAAATGTCCTTAATGAAACGTTGGAAGCTGAAGAACAGATGGAAGAGTTACAATTGATTTAGCAGATCCCAGAAAGCTGAATCCTAATTATACAGTAGAGAAAGCCAAGGAGCCAACTGATGGATACCATGAGACCTGCAAAGGTTCCAGAATTGCTGATGCTGCAAAGTGGTGGAAGTAGAGGCAAAGTGGGCTGAAAACAAGAGTTCTCCTTGAAAGTCTTTTCGGGAAGTCAGGCACTCAGTTCTCTCTTCTCCTCTCCTCTCCTGGTCCCTGCTCCTCTCCAACACTGGCAGGTTTGTCTTCTATAGAAGGGTCTCTGTTCTGCTTCTATTTGAAAGCACATTTAGAACAGAAGGACCCACAGTAAGCAGGGAAATGAAGTGAAAATTTATATGCTCTATGTTGACTCTCCAAAATTTCCTGTTAGGATTATATCTGCAAGCAAGAATGGAATAAACTGTCTCTGGGAATGATTGGTCCCCTAAGTGAAGACACCCACTATCCCCAATGGATTAATTTAGGTAGACAACCCTAAATGAAATCCACATTCAACACCACCCATCTGTCTGCACTGCAGGTAAACCTTCTAATCAACATTTTTCTGGCTCAGTCATAACTTGTAGCAGACAGTCAAGGATCACCAGGTATTTGAGAAAGCCTCCAATATGATAGGCATAAACCAAAATAAAGGAACAAACAAATACATAAAGTAATTTGGAGTAAAGAGTTTCCTTTGTATAGAAGAGGCAAAATAATCCTGCATACCACAGCTGAAAATGAACATTGATCTAATAAAAATTATTTTGTTATCTTGCGTGAATAGGAGATGGGAAGTATGAATGATGTGTGGGAGCCGCATTCTTCACAGTGGGAAGTCAATAGTGTCTAAAACTCAAAGGTCAAGATGAAGCAATTTAAATAAATTACTTGGAATAATGAAAATTAATAAAAAATTGTTAGAGGATTCAAAAGTGGTTGCCTCTGGAAATCAGGAAATGGTGGCATATGGGAGGTCAGAGGCATGCTGTTTTTTAAAAATGAGAGCTATTAACTCTAAACCGTGTTCATGTGAAACTTTTACTAAAACAAAAGTCAAATAAAAAATATATGCTCGAAAAAATTCTCAAAAACCATAGAAGTATCTGGAATATGATTTTACAGACCCCCTTGCCATTCTATAGCCTAGTATGTAGTCATTACCAACTATTTCTGTGTATATACATATATATAATATGTTGCAAATACTTACTCATGTTTCTTTTTACTAATGAGATTAGAGCTGCAGTTAATATCTTTAATCATATAACTTTATTAATTTTTTATACATATGGCCATGTATTAGGTATATACACATACCCCAATACACGTATACAATTAACTGTCTTGTGAGTTAGAAATGAGTGTCTCCAGAAAGGAAACAGAAACTTCAAAATTGCACTAAATCCATTCTGAGACACATAAAGCTTAAAGTTCAATTCTTTTACTTGTATGTTAAGGCTCAGCTCAAATGTCACTCCTGCAAGCCTTCCTTGACCTATCCATCTGAAAGCAAAGTGGACTATCCATTCTATTACCTTTTTCTTACCTTCTGACATTTGTCACAGGCAATGTTCTTTGTTTTGTTTTGTTTTGTTTTGCTTTGCCTAATCATCTCTTGAGATTGATCATTCTCGATTTACAACTCACAGATTCAAACTCTTGGAGAGACTGCTTATTTCCTTGGTTCCTAGCCCAATACCAGCTTGAGTCAGGTACTCCTCTCTGTGGCCGGGGCTTAGGGAGAGTTCGGTTGAATGAGGTGGCTCTTCTTAAGACATCCATGTGTTTGAAGGAGAAAGGCTGTTTCCATAAAAAGGTACCGGACAGATGCTTCTTCGAGTATTTTCTACACCACTGTTTATTATTGCTTTGGGAAAGAGGATGAGTAAATATTGGTAGAATCATGTTGCGTCAAAACTACTAAAGTCAGAAGGGAACTGTGTCTTGACATTCATTAAAGAAACTGGCCTAATGCCTCTCTATTCATTGATTAATTTACCAGGTTAATTAGCATTGTATAGCATTATTTTTAACAGTCTTTGTCACATGTAACATTGGTAGTCAAAGCAATAACTTGAAGTATTAATTTCTTTACTAATGACATTTATCAAGCACTGCGGTCTTCAGATGCATGTTCCAAAGTGTTTAAGTTGGCTTAATTTCTAGAAATACCAGTGAAAGATTAGGATGGATCATGGAAAAATGATATTAAACCAGAATGGTCAATAGAGAAAGGGATGGGACTGTAGGAAACAAAACATTGGGGCAGATGTACAGTTTACCAGTTTAATGTAGCAAGAAAATTGTCCAGCGCCACTCGTTGATTTGATAATTGTCATTGCAAAGTCTGTAACTGAGCAATGAAGTAGAACAATAGAGATTTTAGAAAATCTAGGTGAGGTTTAGATTATAAATAGAAACACTGACTCATAAATATTAACTCATTTGAGGGGTACTGACCTCATTAAAAAATGACTCCTGTGAATAACTCATATTCTGATTTGTTGGCATTTCACGATTGAGCTTTCACACTGAAAATGTTGTCCTTTGTCTATACGTATGTCAGTTCATTTATCCCTGAGCAGGAAAAAAAGCATAATTTTCTTTGAAGAAATTTTTATTCCGTGAAAAAAGTCGCATTTTTTAATGTTTGATTCTTTTGTAATTAATGGATTAAGTTTTAGTTCCTCTTCCTTCTGCACAAATGGGTATCTGATTGCTTATGTATTCAGAGTACACATTCCTAATTTAGAATACAGAACCTAATCATCCTATTTCCCTTGCCTTGGGAGCCTTGGTCTCCCAGCTAACCATTCATCACTGGCCTTTAAATTGCTGTAGGCAAGCAGAAAAGGATTTCCTTCTTTACATTTTCTTAGTATAATTTTACAGAAAAGAAAATTAATAGAAGTGTAAAAGACTCCCTGAGAACTTTTGCGGCCACTGCAATTTAGAAATGTTACTCAATTGTTTTTTGTTTTTTTTTAAGGTATGAAATAAAAGAAACCATAATATTAGGCTGAAGAAATGTGCAGTTTTGCTTTTGAAAATGGTTCTGTAAGGAGGTTCAGTCTGACCACCCTAGACCTGCAAAGTCACACACTGTCTCCCCACAATTGTCACATGACGGTGACAAATGCAGGCACCCCCAATCTCTGTCATTCTGAATGAAACACAAGTAAATGACAAATGTGATGAGATACCGTTTCCAGCTACCAGACTGGCAGAGATAAAAAGATTTGCTAATTCACTTGGAGAGTGTGTGGAGAAAACAGCTCTCTGCCCTCTGACACTCTTGGAAATGTGGGTTGGTACGACCTCTGCAGAGGACAATTTGGCACTATTTACCGAAAAAAAAATGCTCATGCTCTTGACCTAGAATTCTACTTCTAAAAACTTACCCTTTAGAAAATATATCCATATGTACAAAGATACTCATTGTGACTTTTATTTTTGCAAAGAAAATAAGCCAGGGAATACTTTAAATGCCCATCAGTAGGCTGCTGGTTAAATAAATTATGGTAAATTTATGACAGGGGAAAGTCTGTACCATATGCAAGAGGTTGTATTGAGTGCAGAGCAGTGGATAAAGGCAGAACAGTACCATTTGTGTTTTTTCTCCTTGACTTTTTCTTCCCCCTTATTTTTAAAGACTTACAGAATAATTCGGAAAGGTAACCTAATAAGCTGAGTACAGAACTTGCCTTGGGAAGGGAGGCTTGAGGGGAACTGGGGTGCTCTGTTTCCACATTTCTTTTGATCCTTTGAAAAATTTTTATCCTGTCAAGCACAACATTTTCTGCTGAATTGAGAGGGGGAAAAAAAAGTGAGCATGGTTTCACAGGCTTGTATTCCTACAGACCGCTGCAGCTCTAACCTGTCATGAAGCCCTAAGTGTCCAGTGGCAGGTACCAGAACTGCCAGGACAGTGGGGCACAGTTGGAGGGAGCAAATACTGGAACATGAGGAAGAGCAGGAATCCTGATACTACTTCTCGCATCTTCTGAATACTTACGGTGTCCCTGGTATTGTAAGTATTTTACGTGCGGTGCCCTACTTAACCCTCCATCTATCCTAGAAAGTAGATGTTGTCATTTTCCTTGTCTGGGTGGACCCCGGAGATGGAGAGGTCGAGAAACCCACCCCAGACCACATAATTATTAAATGACTGCTCACAATTTCAAGGACTGCCCTCGGCAAAGTGGAGAGCTTCCTGCATTTCCACCCAGAACCCTCTTGCCCTTTGTGCTCAACTGGATTCCCAGCCCAATAAAAAGGTATTTTTCTCTGTGTGCTCATCCTCAAAAAGGGAGACCTGTTTTGGTTCATTATTTGAATTTGCAAATATTTGCAGAGACTGTGTGGGCAGCATTAAAATTATTTAGTTCCTTGGAAATTGAGAGGCTAAACAAAGAAATGAACAGAAGATCTGCCAGGCAAATGCCAACAGAGGGATAGTGGGTTGTCAATATCAGAAAATATCAGACGGACATATTCACAGAAGAAAGGCTTTTTTTTATATATTGACAAAATATTAAATATCCACAGTGAAAATATCATAACCATGAATGTTAATCATGGTTATGATAATGTTAATATCATATCCTGTTAGTGTTAATATCATGACCATGAATCATTAAATGAACTATATGAAATATGTACAACCAAAGACATTAAACATTCAAGAAGTGGACAAAACCAGTCATTGTGGCAGATTTTAACACACATTCCCATCTGTCCCTGTTACATCAAATACAACAATAATGATGATGGTATCAAGAATAACAAAGAAGTGAAAGAAAAGGAATTAAAACAAGTTTATGGACTTACATGATTTACGACTCTGCATCTCATAAAATTTGCATATGCATTACTAAAATTTTTAGTGAACTGGGATTTTGATGCTAATGTAACAGGGTAGGATTTCTTATACAATTTTTTTAAAAGACTTTATTTATTCATGAGAGAGACAGAGAGAGGGGCAGAGACACAGGCAGAGGGAGATGCAGGCTCCATGCAGGGAGCCTGATGTGGGAGTCCATCCCCCCGACTCTAGGATCATGCCCTGGGCTGAAGGCAGGTGGAAAATTGCTGAGCCATCCAGGGATCCCCATTTTCTTTTCTTTTTTTTTTAATGTAAATTTTAGTTAACATGTCGTGCAATATTGGTTTTAGGAATGGAATCCAGTGATTCATCACTTACATACAACACCCAGTGCTTATCACAAGTGCCCTCTTTAATACCCATCACCCATCTAGCCCATTCCCCACCACCTCCCTCCATCAACCTTCAATTTGTTCTTTACCATTAAGAGTCACTTATAGCTTGTTTTGTTCTCCTTATTTCTTTTCCCCCTTCCCATATCTTCATTTGTTTTCTTTCTTAAATGCCACATGAGTGAGATCATATGGTATTTGTCTTTTTCTGACTTATTTTGCTTAGCATAATATATTCTAGCTCCACCCACATCTTTGCAAATGGTAAGATTTCATTCTCTTTGGAGGCTGAGTAATACTCCAGTGTGTGCATATGCCACCTCTTCCTTATCCATTCATCAGTCAATGGACATTTGGGCTCTTTCCATAGTTTGTCTATGGTTGATTATGCTGCTATAAACACCGGGAGCATGTGCTTCTTGGAATCTGTATTTTTGTGTCCTTTGGGTAAATACCTAGTAGTACAATTGCTAGATCATAGGGTCACTCTAGTTTTAACTTTCTGAGGAACCTCCATGCTGTTAAACAGAGTGGCTGCATCAGTTTACATTCTTACCAACAGTGCAAGGGGGTTGCCCTTTCTCCACATTCTCGCCAACACCTGTTGTTTCTTGTGTTGTTAATTTTAGCCATTTTGACAAGTTGTAAGGTGGTGTCTCCTCATGGGTTTGATTTGTATTTCCTTGATGACGAGTGATGTTGAACATCTTTTCACATATCTCTCGGCCATCTGAGTGTCTTCTTGAGAGAAATGTCTATTCATGTCTTCTGCCCATTTCTTGACTGGAGTATTCATTTTTGGGGTGTTGAGTTTGGTAAGTTCTTTATAGATTTTGGGTATTAACCCTTTATCAGATTTGTCATTTGCGAATATCTTCTCCCATTCTGTACGTTGCCTTATAGTTTTGTTGATTGTTTCCTTCACTGTGCAGAACTTTTTTATCTTGATGAAATCCCAATAGTTCATTTTTGCTTTTGTTTTCTTGCCTCTGGCTATATGTCTAGGAAGAAGTTGCTACCTGAGGTCAAAGAGGTTTCTGTCTTGGTTCTGCTCTAGTATTTTAATGGTTTCCTGTTTCACATTTAGGCCTTTATCCATTTTAAATTTAGTTTTGTGTCTGATGTAAGAAAGTGGTTTGGTTTCATCCTTTTACATGTGGCTGTCCAGTTCTCCCAACACCATTTGTAGAAGAGACTGTCTTTTTTTCTATTGGATATTCCTTCCTGCTTTGTTGAAGATTAGCTGACCATACAGTTGTGGGTTCGTTTCTGGGTTCTCTGTTCTGTTCCATTGATCTATGTGTCTGTTTTTGTGCCAGTACCACACTGGCTTGATGACTACAGCTTTGTAATCTAGCTGAAAATATGAATTGTGATGCCTCCAGTTTGTTTTCTTTCTCAGGGTTACTTTGGCTATTCAGGGTCTTTTGTGGTTCTGTGCAGATTTGAGGGTTGTTTGTTCCAGCTCTGTGAAAAATGCTGGTGATATTTTGATAGGGATTGTGTTAAATGTATAGGTGATTTTGGGTAGTATAGACACAATGTTCTAATCCATGAGCATGGAATGCTTTTCCATTTCTTTGTGTCCTCTTCAATTTCTTTCACAAGTGTTCTACACTTTTCAGAGTACACATTTTTTACCTCTTGAGTTAGATTTATTCCTAGGTATCTTACTGGTTTTGGTGTAATTGAAAGTGAGATACTTTGAAATTTTTTTTTCTGTGCTTCATTATTGGCATAAAGAAATGCAACAGATTTCTGTACATTGACTTTATATCCTATGACTTTGCTGAATTCAAGTATTACTCCTAGCAACTTTGTGGTGGAGGCTTTTGGGGTTTTTTATATAGAGTATCCTGTCATCTGCAAATAATGAAGGTTTGACTTCTTACTTGCTGATTTGGATACCTTTTATTTCTTTTTGTTTTCTGATTGCTCAGGCTAAGACTCACAGTACTCACAGTACTATGTTAAATAGTAATGGGGAGAGTGGACATCCTTATCGGGAAAGTATAGTGAAGGATTTGAGGCCATTAGCATCACCAACAATGAGAGAGGGGTTGTAAAAGTTCTGAAGCCAGTGAAAAAAAAGAAGATTAAACAAGAGGTTAAGAGAACCTTCATGGTGGAACAATTATCATTAAGCTGATTGACACTGTGAAGGACACTATGTCAAAGACACCAGCTTTGGTATTTGAATATATCAATAATACAGATTTTAAGCAACTTTGCCAGATCCTGACAGATTTTGATATCCGGTTTTATATGTATGAGCTACTTAAGGCTCTGGATTACTGCCACAGCAAGGGAATCATGCACAGGGATGTGAGACTTCACAACGTCATGATAGATCACCAACAGAGAAAGCTGCAGCTTATAGACTGGGGCCCGGCAGGTTCCACCACCCTGCTCAGGAGTAATGTCCATGCAGCATTGAGGGATTTCAAGGGCCCGGAGCTCCTTGTGAAATCAGGTGTATGATCACAGCTTGGATCTGTGGAGTTCGGGCTATGTGTTGGCAAGCATGATCTTTCGAAAGGAGTCCTTCTTCATGGACAGGACAACTTTGACCAGCTTGTTCGCCTTGCCAAGGTTCTGGGTATAGAGGAGCTGTACAGGTATCTGAAGAAGTATCACATAGACCTAGATCTGCACTTCAAAGATTTCCTGTGACAACATTCACAGAAAACTTTATCCATAGTGAGCACAGATACGTCCTCAGCCCTAAGGCCCTAGATCTTCTGGACAAACTTCTGCGATACGACCATCAATAGAGACCAACTGCCAAAGAGGCCTTGGAGCATCCCTACTTCTACCTCGTGGTGAAGGAGCAGACAATGGCTGTGCTTTCCAGTGGCCACATGGCAGCCTGATGAACACCTGGAAGGTGACAGGTCTGTTGTGGTTCCTCCCACTTTTCTATAAGCAGAAACAGGAATGAAATCAAACGTCTTAACGTGTGTAGAGAGCAGACATGTGTCCCTGAGCAGACACAAAATGGTGGCAGGTTTGGCCAGCACAAGCCAGACCAACAGAAGGGCAGCCCACCACCGTATATCACACCTCACTTCCAAATGTAAAAGGTTCACATGCCTGTGGCTTCCTGTTGACTCCCTCCTGACCCCTAAAGCATGGGAAATGTGGAGGGCATGCAAAATGGTTGCTGGTTACTGTTGCTCCCCCGCGTCCCTTGACTTGGCCTGTGGCTGCCTGTTTTTCCAGTTTTCCTGTTTTTCCAGAGTGGGGGCACGGAGGCAACATATGGCACGACGGACATGTTCCTGAAGGTAGACGGAAGGCTCTCCGGTTTTCCCCGTTGAGGGTGATATTAGCTGTGGGCCTTTCCTATACACTTCTAATAATGTTGAGGTATGTTCCCCCTAGCCCTCATTAGTTGAGGGTTTTTATCAAGAATGGATTCTGTGTTTTTTCAAATCCTTTTTCTTTTTTTTTTCTTTTTCCTTTTTTTAAAAAAGATTTTGAGAGAGAGAGAGTGAATGGAGGGAGGGACAGAAGAAGAGGATCTCAGGTGGACTCCAGGTTTACCATACAGCCCAATGCAGGGTTCGATCTCACCATCTTGAGATCACGACCTGAGCCAAAATCAGGAGTTGGATGCTCAACTGACTGAGCCACCCAGGTGCCTGTCAGATGCTTTCTCTGCATGTACTGACAGGATCATATGGTTCTTATCCTTTCTTTTATTCATGTGGTATATCAAGTTGATTGATTTGTGAATATTGAATCGCTCCTGCAGCTCGGGAATAAATCCCACTTGATCATGGTGGAAAATCCTTTTAATATCCTTTTGAATTTATTTTCTGGTGTTTTACTGAAAAATTTTGTATCCATGTTCATCAGGGATATTAGCCTGCAATTCTCTTTTTTTATTGGGGTCCTTGTCTAATTCTGGAATCAAGGTAATGCTACCTAAGTAGAATGGGTTTGGAAATTTTCCTTATATCTCCATTTTTTGGAACAATCTGCGAAGAATAGGTATTAACTCTTCTTTAAATGTTTGGTAGAATTCAACTGGGAAGCCATCCAGCCCATGACTTCTGTTGGGAGCTTTTGATTATAGATTCAGTTTTTGTTGTTGTTGTTGTTGTTGGTTATGGATCTACTCAAATTTTCTATTTCTTCCTGTCTCAGTTTTGGTAGTTTGTAAGTTTATAGAAATTTGTCCATTTCTCCCAGATTGCCCAGTTGGTTGCATATAACTTTTCATAGTATTCTCTTATAATTGGTCCTATTTCTTTGGTGTTGGTTATGAACTTTCTTTTTTCGTTTGTGATTTTTATCTGTTTGAGTCCTTTCTCTTTTCTTTTTGATAAGTCTGGCTAAGGATTTATCAGTTCTATTCTTTTGAAGAACCAATTCTTCACTTTGTTACTCTGCTCTAATTTTTGTTTGCTTCTATATCATTTATTTCATCTCTAATCTTTATTATTCCTTCTCCTGCTGGCTTTAGGCTTCATTTGCTACTCCCTTTCTAGCTCCTTTAGGTATAAGGTTAAGTTGTGTATTTGAGACACGTCTTCCTTCTTGAAGTAGGCCTGTATCGCTATATACTTCTTAGGACTGCCTTTGCTTCATGCCAAAGGTTTTGAACTGTTGTGGTTTCATTTTCATTTGCTTCCATGTATTTTTTTAATTTCTTTTTTGATTTCTTGGTTTACTCATTCTTCAGTAGGATGTTCTTTAACCTCCGTGTATTTGAGGTCCTTCCAAATTTTTTCTTGTGGTTGACTTCCAGTTTTATAGCATTATAGTCTGAAAACATGTGTAGTATGATCTCAATCTTTTTGTATTTGTTAACTCCTGATTTGTGACCCAGTATGCGATCTATTCTGGAGAATGTCCCATGCACTTAGTATGTATATTCTGCTTTAGAACAAATATTCTGAATATATCTAAGTCCAGCTGGTCCATTGTGTCATTTAAAGCCATTGTTGCCTTGCTGATTTGCTCATTAGATGATGTGTCCACTGCTGTAAATGGGGTGTTAAAGTCCCCTACTACCATTGTATTATCAGTGAGTTTCTTTATATTTATTATTAATTGATTTATATAGGATATAATACCCTTCATCTCTTGTTACAGTCTTTGTTTTTAAAATCTAGTTTGTCTGATACATGTATAGCTACTCTGGGTTTCTCTTGATGTCCATTTGTATGATAAATATTTCCCTATCCCCTCACTTTCAATCTGTAGGTGACTTTAGGTCTAAAATTAGTCTCTTATAGGCAGTATTTAGGTGGATCTTGTTTTTTTTTTTTTTTAAATCAATTCTGATATCCTATGTCTTTTGATTGAAACATTTAGTCCATTTACATTCAGAGTAATTATTGGAAGATAAGAATTTAGTACTATTGTGTTACCTGTGGAGCTGGTGTTTCTGGTGATGTTCTCTGACTTTCCTAGTCTTTGCTGTTTTTGGTCTTTTTTAATTCACTCAAAGAGTCTCCCCTCAAAATTTCTTGCGGTCTGATTTAGTAGTCAAGCAATCTTTTAGCTTGTCTGGAAGACTTTCTCCTTCTATTCTGAATGACAGCCTTGCTGGATAAAGAATTCTTGGCTGCATATTTTTCCCATTCAGCATATTGAATATATCCTGCCTCTTTTATCTGGCTTGAGAAGTTTCTATGGACAGATCTGCAAATTTAGTCTGTCTTCCCTTGTAGGTTAAGGATTTTTTTTTCCCCTTGTTGCTTTCAGGATTCTTTTCTTGTCTGCCTGTCTGGTATTTTGTAAATTTGACTATGATAAGCCTTGGCGATGGTCAGCTTTTGTTGAATTTAATGGGAGTTCTCTGTGCTTCTTGGATTTTGATGGCTGTGTCCTTCTCTGGATTAAGGAAGTTTTCAGCTATAATTTGTTCAAATAAAACTTCTGCCCCCTTTTAGTCTCTTCATCTTCTGGCTCCTATGTTATGAATGTTACTACAACTTAGTAAGTTGCTGAGTTCCCTAAGTCTACATTTCTGGTGCATTTTTACCTTTATTTCCCTCTTCTTTTCAGCTTCATTATTTTCCATAATTTTATCATATTTATCCCTTATATGCTCCTCTGCTTCATCCATCCTCATTTTTCTGGCATTCATTTGGATTTGCATCTTGGTATAGCACTTTTATTTTTGGCCTGACTTGATTTTAGATCTTTTATCTCTGCAGTAAGGGATTCTGGAGCATCTTCTTTGCTTTTGTCAAGCCCAGCTACTGTCCTTGAAACTGTTCTTTTACATTCTAGTTCAGACATTTTACTTACATCTGTATAGAATAAGTCCCTGGCTGTGAGTTATACTTGATCTTCTTTCTTTTGGGGTGAATTTCTTCAACTTGTCATTTTGCACAGAAAAGAAAAGTAGAAAGGAAAAAAAAAAAAACAAAAACCTAGATCCTGGGTGTGTTTTGATTTGCTTGCTAAAAGAATCTAGATCACCCCCCCCACACACACACAAAAAAATGAAAACCATCAAATTTAAAAATATAAAATACACACAATTTTTTTAAATAATAAAGGAATTGAAAAAATAAATAAAAAAGTAGTAAAAAAAAAGTTAAAAGGAAGCAAGATCCTATCCTATAGAATCCTAGACCCCATTTTCCCTAGAGCTGAAGCTATGCAGCACCCTGTGATCACTAGACTTGGTCCCAGTGATGTGCTGGTCTTCTGGGGAGGAGCCTGTTGGGCTGATTCTCAAGTGGACTTGCTCTAGTGGAAATGCTCCTCCAGGGCACAGGGGGCAGTGCTTGGGCGTTGCTCCAGGCTCCTCCAGGTGGTGCTCTTGTGCTCCCTGAAGGCTTCCAGTGCTGATGAGCTGGATGACTAGGGTAACGCCCTGCTCTCTGGCCCTGGAGATGAAAGCTGGAGCCCCCCATTCTTCAGTGAGTCCTCCCAGAAGAGCAATCAGTCACCTCTCTTGTTTCCCTGGTTTCCATCAGAGCCCTGCCTTTACCTTGTGTCTGAGCTTTTTATCTCAGGGCTGTGAATGAGTTTCAAAACCAAATTTTTAGGGACTCCTGCAGAGTGGACCCATGCTGTTCCTCCAGGGGAGGATCATTTGCCATCTCTAGCTTATCTGAGGTAAGCAGTCACTGGATTGCCCAGTGGTTCACAGTTGATGGCAAAAAAAGAGCAGAAAGCTGGCACCAAGACTCCCTGTTCTCAGCCGGCTTCCCTGTTTGTATGCCTGGGAACAGTGCAACACATTGGCCCCACCCGTTCTTGCAACCCAGCAGGTCTTCAGACCATGCTGTCACTCCTGGCATTCCACCACACTTCACCACCTCAGCGCCTTCAAGCCCAGCATGTCCCCCATGGTAAAGGCCTTCTGAAAGTTCAGATGCTGTGCTCCACTGCTGATACTATTTTGCAGTAGCCCCCTTAAGCAGGGCTCTGTCCTCACCACTGTAACCACAGCTTTATCTCCCTTAAGGCAATACTCTACACGTCCAACCTTCCTAAAGGTGGTTAGTTTTCTACTTATAGGCATGCAGTTTTTGTTCTCTCAGACCTCCGATTGATTTCTCAGGTGTTCAGAATGATTTGATAACTTTCTGGTTGTGCTCAAGGGATGAGACAAACATAGGGTTCCCCTACTCCTCTGCCATCTTAACTCCTCCGCCTCCCTGTATAATTTCTTGATGATAGCATAGGTTATTTTAAAAGGTAGGAAAAAGATAAGAGCATATCATGGGAATTGGGCTGAGATGTAGGCGACAGTAGCGTTCTTAAGAAGGTAGAGAAAAGAGATTCTGCTAATAAAGTAACTGTAGTCATGCCATTCAAGACTGTCTTTCAGAGGTAGAAAGACACCCTTACCTTGTAGTGCTTTTACCCAGATGCTGAACCAGAAAAAGTGGGATTTTTATAATATTTTCTGTCTATAAGCAGAGTCTGATGAAATCATCAGGGGAAACAAATGACCAGGAATTTAGGGCCAGAGCTCATGCTAAAGAAGCAGCAAGATGCATGCCAAGAGACCAGAGGGGATAAAGAACCATGGAGGGAAAGGTCAGATTTTTATGTTTATTGAATACTAGGATTTCTTCTGTGAATTGTCTAGTCCCATTCTTCTATCCATTTTTAAAATTAGGTTATTTACCTTTTACTTATTGGTTTCTAGAAGCTCTTTATTATTGATATTAACTTTTTATTTTATATTCAAATTATATCTAAATATATCCACATATTTATATTTTATTCAAATAACTAAACCTATTGAAATATTTTAAGATTTCTAATTTTAAAAGTTTTTATTTAAATTCCATTGAACATAGAGTGTAATATTAGTTTTTAGGAGTAGAATTTAGTAATTCAACACTTTAATGCAACATCCAGTGTTCATCACAGCAAGTGCCCTCCTTAATCCCAATCATCAGTTTTATCCACCCCACACACATCTCCCTTCTGGTAACCATCGGTTCTCTATAGTTAAGAGTCTGTTGCTTAATTTGCCTCTCTCTCTCTCTCTTTTCTCCTCTTTGTTTCACTTCTTTCTTAAATTTCACACATGAATGAAATCATACAGTATTTCTTTCTCTACCTTATTTGACTTAGTAGCATACTCTCTAGTTCCATTCACATCACTGAAAATAGCAAGATTTCATTTTTTTACGGCTAAGGAATATTCCCTTGGAAAAAATATATATTACTTCTTATATATAAGAATATCTTTTTTTTAAAGATTTTATTTATTCATTCATGAGAGACATAGAGAGACAGAGAGGCAGAGACACAGGCAGAGGGAGAAGCAGGCTCCATGCAGGGAGCCTGCCATGGGACTCGATCCCAGGTCTCCAGGAACACACCCTGGGCTGAAGGCGGTGCTAAACCGCTAAGCCACCCAGGCTGCCCTATAAGAATATATCTTCTATATAAAAATGTTTTCATGTGTCTGTTAGCCCTCTGTATGTCTTCAGCAAAATGTCTATTCATGCTTTCTCCTTTTTAAATGAGATTATTTGTTTTTTCGGTGTTGAGTTTTTGAAGTTCTTTATATATTTTGGATACTAACTCTTTGTTGCATATGCCATTTGAAAATATCTTTTCCCACTCTGTAGGTAGCCTTTTAGCTTTGTTGATTGTTTCCTTTGCTGTGCAGAAGTTTTTCATTTTGATGAAGTATCAATAGTTTATTTTTTCTTTTGTTTCCCTCTCCCCTAGAGACATATCTAGTAAGAAGTTGCTATCCTTATGTCTAAAAAAATGACTGCCTGTGTTCTTTCTAGGATTTTGATGGTTTCAAGCCTCACATTTGAATCTTTGATCCATTTTGAATTTCTTTTTGTGTATGGTGTAGAAAAGTGGCCAAATTCAATTTTTTTTTCATGTTGCTGTCCAGTTTTCCCAACACCATTTGTTGAAGAGATTTTTTTTTCCCATTGGATATTCTTTCTTGCTTTGTCAAAGGTTAATTTACTGTGCAGTTGAGGGTCCATTTCTGGGTTTCCCATTTTGTTCTATTGATCTATGTGTCTCTTTTTGTGCCAGTATCATACTGTTTTGTTCACTACAGGTTTAAAACTTGAAGTCCAGAATTATGATGCCCCTCTAGCTTTTGGTTTTCTTTTTCAAGGTTGCTTTGGGTTTTTTTTTTTTGTTTTTGTTTTTTTTTTATGGTTCCATACAATTTTAAGATTGTTTATTCTAGCTCTGTGAAAAATGCTTCTAAAACATTGATAGGGATTGTATTAAATGTGTTGATTGTTTTTGGGTAGTAGAAATATTTTTAAAATACTTGTTTCAATCCATGACAATGGAATGTTTTCTGTTTCTTCGTGTTTTCTTCAATTTCTCACATCAGTGTTTTATAGTTTCTAGAGTACAGGTCTTTCATCTTTTTGGTTAGGTTTATTCTTAGGTATCTTAGGGATTTTGATGCAATTATAAATGGGATTGATTCTTTACTGTCTCTTTCTGCTGCTTCATTATTGCTGTATAGAAATGCAAGAGATGTTTGTACATTGACTTTTGTAGCCTGTGACTTTACTGAATTTGTGTATCAGTTCTAGCAGTTTTTTGGTGGAGTCTTCTGGGTTTTATATATATATATATATATATATATATATATATATATATATATATATATATTGCACAGATAGTGAAAGTTTGACTTCTTCCTTGCTGATGTGGATGCCTTTTAATCTCTTTGTATTGTCTGATTGCTGTGGCTAGGACTTCGAGTACTTACTACATTAAATAACAGTGGTGAGAGTGGATGTCCCTATCTTGTTCCTGAACATAGAGGAAAAGCTCTCCTTTTTCATTCCCATTGAGGGTGATATTAGCTGTGTGGTTTTTCTGTAGATGGTCTTTATTATGGTGAGCTATATTTCCTCTACCCCTATTTTGTTGAGGGTTTTTAGCAAGAATAAATGTTGAACTTTGTTGGATGCCTTTTCTGCATTTATTAAGAGGATCATATGGTTCTTATCCTTTCTTTTATTGATGTGGTGTATCACACTGATTGATTTGGGAATACTGAACTACACTTACAGGCCAGGCATAAATCCTGATTGTAGTGACTGATTCTATTGTTGGATTTGGCTTGCAAGTATTTTATTGAGAAGTTTTGCATCCATGTTCATCAGGGATATTGGCTTGTATTTTTTTTTTAATGGGGTCTTGGTCTTTGGTGTCAGGGTAATGCTGGCCTCATAGAATGAATTTAGAAGTTTTCTTATCTTTCCTTTTCTAGTTTGAGAGGAATAGGTATTGAGTCTTCTGTAAAGGTTTGGTAAAATTTGCCTGTGAAGCCTTCTGACCCTGGACTGTTGTTTTGGGGGAAATTTTTGATTACTGATTCAATTTCTTTGCTGGTTATGGTCTTTTCCCATTGTCTATTTCTTCCTGTTTCAGTTTTGGTAGTTTATATGTTTCTAGGAATTTCTCTTTTTCTTCCACATTGTTGGCATACCATTTTTCATAATATTCTCTTGTAATTGTTTATATTTCTGCAGTGTTGGTTGCTATTTCTTTCTCCTCTCTGATTTGTGATTTTATTTATTTGGTTCCTTTCTCTTATTTTTGATAAGTCTGGCTAAGAATTTGTCCTTCTACTATTTTTTTCACAGAACGAGCTCCTGGTTTCATTGATCTGTTCTATTGTTTTTTTGTTTTGTGTTTTACTTTTTATATCATTTCTTTTTTTTTTTTTTTTTTTTTTTATGATAGTCACAGAGAGAGAGAGAGGCAGAGACACAGGCAGAGGGAGAAGCAGGCTCCATGCACCGGGAGCCCGATGTGGGATTCGATCCCGGGTCTCCAGGATCGCGCCCTGGGCCAAAGGCAGGCGCCAAACCGCTGCGCCACCCAGGGATCCCCTTATATCATTTATTTCTGTTTTAATATTTATTATTTCCTTCCTTCTGCTGGCTTTGGGCTTCTTTTGTTATTTTTCTAGCTCCTTTGGTATAAGATTAGGTTCTTTGAGATTTTTCTTCTTGATCTATTATATTAAAAAAATAACTCTATTTTATATACAATGTATTCAAATATTTTCCAGTGCATTTTTTTGGTTTATTTTTTTTGTATAGTTTTTTTGGTCTATACATGTTTGTATGTGATATAGTAAAATGTGTTTATTATCATCTCCTTTATGGCTTTCGGTTCTTGTTTTATTATGTAAAATATAACAATTCAAGTCAGTAATATTTTCTCCAAAATTGGAATTTCTAACCCAGTCCTAGTAGCTCACTTAATTAAAATACCTAAAAAAGTAATAATCACATGGACCTCATTTAACTTCCTGCATATCTGTTCCTTATATTAACTTTGGAATTAATCCCCCCACCCGGGGCTCAGTTTGGAGAATTCTCTTGGTGCTGTCCTTAAGAGAACTTTCTTAGTCCTCTACTTGGGTGCTTTTTCAATTCTCATTCAGTATGTGCTTTGCTCTGATATTCATTTCCTAATACCTGCCAGCAGGAAAGGAATAACTATAATTGTTTTATTTATTTTGAGATATGAAGTATCTTCATTTCTGTGTCAGATTTTATTTCTCCCTATTACTATTTATAATTTCAGAATGTCCACTACCTAAGCAACCCATTGGTAAAAATACAATCACATTAACATCCTCTTTATCACTCTCCCCTTATAAGATGTCCACCCTTCTATTCTTCACTGCTTTGCACTTTCAGTTTATACTTAAACACTCCTTGCACCATCAATGCAAATATGTTTTCTCTGAGCTATGTTGACCATGAATGCTGCTGTTCTTTGTAGAGTTCACTTGCTGCTGGCAAGCTCTGTACCCTTCTCTTCCTGTGATACTCTGTCAGCCTGTCCAGTTTTTCAGGCAGACCTGGGGTTATCTAAACCCCATTATTGGATATAAGCTCAGTTATTCCCTAGGAGCCCCAGTAGACTTCCATTCAAAAAGATTTCCCATTAGTTCACAAGCTGTGCCTCCAACACACTTGACTGGTGGACACAGTAGCCCTCCAGCTGAGAATCACACCACTACCATCTCAAAATAAAATTTTATCTTTTATGTCTTGTTTTTCTTCTGACCTCTGCTGACTGGTACTTATTCTATATAATGTTATGATTTACTTAGAGTTTTAACAGTTGTCCCTAGAAACTGTTAGCAACGGGCTTCTTAAAACTTGCCTTAAGTGCAGAGTTAAAGTGACAGCATTCCTTGACAAAGGAAAGAAAATTGGTTCGATCATGTTTGGAATGCCACATAACTGTTGTCCCTTCTTGGCTATATACAGCTGGCTCCATTTATATGATGATTTAGAGGGAAATACCTCAAAGTTTAACTTTGGCAAGTGACATTCTCCCAGAACCATCCATGGACACAAGAGAATGATGAGGACTCAGATGATTACTGAAGGACTGCCTCTATTCGTTGATGCTGAAGCTCCAGACATAGGCCAGTGCCTCTGTGTTGCATTTCCCTGTTTTAGTATGGAAATACTTGTGTATTTCTCTGGGACTCTCTGGGGAAGGAAAACTGGAAGTCTAAGATGAATTGTCCAAGGCAGAATGGTAAATGGAACCACTTGACAGAGGGATAGCATAGTAGTTGAGTCTGCAGACTCCTATTAGCAATAGACATCAGGTGAGATGAACTTGGGTTGGGGATACCTTCCCAATTAGCAATGCTAATTGCTAATCTGTAGTAGTTCTTGTCAGGCTTAAGCATTTGTTGTTTGGGTGGCCTGAGCTCTAATATTGTTTTTTTATGGCTTGGTGTCTCTCTGAAATACTTAGTTTAGCACTCTGTGCTTGGTCTACTTACTGAATGCCAAGCAATGTATTGCCGTACATTGAAGGTATATTAAACAGCTTCAAACTCCTGTCTAATATTCTCCATATTCAGGGGAGGGGTGTGATAAATTTGTGGAGAAATACAGAAGTTGTTCTATACTATAGCTGTAGAACTGGGGGGAAGGCCAAGCAATCAATCCCTGTTTTTATTTCTCTCTAGTTCACATATGTATCTCTTTTTCTACTCATCTCTTTATTTCACACACATGCAAACTTGTGCCTATACACACACACTACTTAGATTTTCTCTTCCCTGACAAGGATGTTCCCTACACTTAAAGTTAGTCTTGACCTGTTCCTTTGAGACCCATTAGGGAGGCAGTGTGGGATAGTGTAAAAAGCAGATGTTTTGGGTTTCCTGGGTGGCTTAATCAGTTAAACCTACAACCCTTGATTTCAGCTCAGATCTTGATCTCAGGGTCGTGGGTTCCAGTCCCACACTGGGCTCTATGCTGGACATGGAGCCTACTTAAAAAAAACAAAACAAAAAACAAACAAACAAAAAAGGTTTTGACAATGAACAAACCATTTTTGAACTCTGCCTATGCCACTCATCTATATGGCCTACAAGTTACACAAACTTCTCAAACTTAGTTTTCCGAAGTTCCAAATATTTGCTACCCCTCCATAGTGAAAGAACGACATATTTCTTCCCATGGCATGTGGCTCATGGTAGATTTTCTTGAGAGGATTGGACTTCCTATCTTGCTTTGAGAGCCATATTGTGGTTCTACTATTGGTCTTTTTCTCCATTACATGATTGGTATGTACCAGATAGTTGTTTCTTCAGCTGCGGTCTTGAAAAACAGAAGACACGGGCGTAGACACAATGCATCCACAATGAAGACCTATAATGTGAGCCGGAAATAAACCCTATTGCTATAATCACCAGACTGCATAGTACCTTAGCCTAACATGATTGACACATTTTCTCACCTATAAAATGGGGGTAACATTATCCATTCTGCAAAGCTAATGTAAGAGTGAGGTATCCTGCATTAGAACTCAGTAACTGGTAATCAACACAAGGTTGGAGATGACAGCTGAAGAAAAGGAGGAATTTTTGAAGGTGCTTCTAACCAAGAAAAGACACTTCCTTCTGAAATGAGCTCTTTCTTCCCTTTCAGGAAAATACCTGTATTTAATTCAAGTCACAGTTCTCATTTCACATCTTCTCTAAAGCTTCACCTGACCCTCTCTGCCCCTATGCAAGATCAATTGCCTCGCTGTAGCCACAACAGTGTTGCATCATAAATGTTCACTTGTTGACCTTGTGGACCTTTAGGGTAGAAGCTAACTTTTATATCAAACATCCAGAAAGCAATAGAATAGGTAGAAATTAGAATGGAGTCTCATCATAGAAATTGTTTTAATTTCTGCCAGCAAACACAACAAAGTTTGAAATGATCCTGGTATTTGTACAGTAACAAACACATCTAGTAAGGTGCACTCAGATGGTCAGGTTTATATCCTAACTGAATGTAGTAAACACTGTGCATGAGAAGAATGTTTTAAAAAATTTCACCCTAGTCTTCATCACTGGTGTTAGACTGGTTTGCAAGTCCTAATATCTATATGCACGCTCTCCTTGTGTCCTTTTTTTTTTATTCTACTGTAGTGGTTCACACAGTGGTTCTCTATTAGGTAATAAATGTATGTTTATTATAGTGTAGGGGTAAGTTAATGGGTTTTCAAAGGACATTTTTAAATTATAAATTACATGTTTTCAAAGGACCTTTTTAAGAGTTGTACTGAGGTAAAATATGCGATAAACTGCACAGACTTAAAATGTACAATTCAAAAAAGTTTTGATAGATCCTAACACCTGTAAAACGATCACCACAATCAAGAGAGTGAACCTATCTGTTACATCTAGAAGTCTTCTTGTTTCCCTTGGTAATCTCATCCCCACATTCCTCCTCAGTGGTCCTCCCATCCGTGGATGACCACTGACCTGGTTTCTGTACTATAAATTAGCTTGCCTTCACTAAAGCTTTATATAAATGGAATCATACAGTGTGTACTCCTTGTTTGGCTTCTTTCACTCAGTGTAATTATTTCGAGATGAACATTTGGGTTGTTCCCAGTTTGGGGCCATAGCAAATAAAGCCTCTTTTGAACATTCATGTACATGTCTTTGTGTAGACATATGTTTTTATTTATCTTGGGTAAATAGCTAGAACTGAAATAGCTAGATCACATTATAAGTTTGTATTTAACTTTTTAAGAATCTGCCAGACTCTTTTTGAAAGTGCTTACCATCATGCATTCCGCCCGCAGTGTGTGTGAGTGCCAGTTCTTCTGTATCCTTTTCAACACTGGTGTGGTCAGTCTTTTTAAGTATAGCCGGCCTATGACCGATGTATCTCACTGTGGCTTTAATTGGCATTTCCCTAATAACTCACGATACTTAGATTTTCATAGCTTATTTGTTATCTATAGATTTTCTTTGGAACAGAGGTGTCTGTTCAAATAGTTTCTTTTTTTCCATTTTTTATTGTTTTCTTAAAATTACATTTTGAATTCTCTGTATTTTTTACAGTACAGGTATTTTATCAGAAATATGCTTTGCAAATATTTTTTCCTAGTCTGTGGTTTGTCTTTTCATACTCCTTAAGAATGTCATTTGGTGGGCAGCCTGGGTGGCTCAGCGGTTTAGCTCCTGCCTTCAGTGCACGGTGTGATCCTGGAGACCTGGGATCAAGTCCCACGTCGGGCTCCCTGCAGGGAGTCTGCTTTTCCCTCTGCCTGTGTCTCTGCCTCTTTCTCTCTGTCTCATGAGTAAATAAATAAAATATTTATCTTTTTTAAATAAAATCTTTAAAAAATGTTATTTGGCGAGCAAAAGTTTTAAATTTTGATAAAGTCTGCTTTATCAATTTTCTTAATGGATATACTTCCAGTGCTAAGAAATTGTTGCCCAGCCCAAGACCATATGGATTTCTCAATTCTCTTCTGCGAGTTCTATAGTTTGGGGTTTTACGTTTAGTTCTAGAATTCATCTTGAGTTAGTTTATCTTAGAGGATGAGTTAGGGATCAAAGTTCATGCTTTGCATATGGACAATTGTTTCTACTGCTATTTGTTGAAAATCCCATCCTTTCTCCAACGTTGCAACTTTGTTGAAAATCAGTTGTCCACACCTTGGCAAATGTGAATAATGCTACAATGAACATGGCAGTGCAGCTAACTCTGAGATCATGATTTCCTTTCCTTTGGACATAAACCCAGAAGTGGGACTGCTAAATCACATGGCAGTTCTATTTTTAATTTTTTGAGGAAACTCCATACTGTTTTCTATAGTGGCTATTCCAATTTACGTTCCTACTAACATTGCACAAGGGTTCCTTTTCCTGCACATTTTTTGCCAGCATTTGTTACTGCTTGTTTTTTGTTACTAGACAACCTAACAGGTGGGAGGTAATATCTTGATGGAGCTTTAATTTGCATTTCCCTGAGGATTAGTGATGTTGAGTACCTTTTAATATACCTGTTGGCTTTTTGCTATCTTTAGAAAAATGGCTAGTCAGGCACTTCACCCTTTTTTTTTTTTTTTTTAAGATTGATTTATTTATTCATGAGAGACACAGACTGAGAGAGAGAGAGAGAGAGAGAGAGAGAGAGAGAGAGGCAGAGACACGGGCGAGGGAGAAGCAGGCTTCTTGCAGGGAGCTTGATGTGGGACACGATCCCAGATCCTGGGATCATGACCTGCACCGAAGGCAGGCAGCCAACTGCTGAGCCACCCATGCGTCTTGACTTTGCCCAGTTTATAATTGGATTTTTTGTTTTGTTTTGCCATTGAATTCTAGGAGTTCCTTGCATATTTTGGATATTAATCACTTATATATGGTTTGCAAATACTTTCTCCTATTCCATAGATTTCCATTTTATTTTGAGGATGGTTTCCTTTGGTGTGCAAAAGCTTTTTAGTTTATGTATTCCCACTTGTGTATTTTTGCTTTCGTTGACAATCAAAAACTATTTCCAAGACCAATGTCCAGGAGCATAACTCCTATGAAGAAAATGGAATATTATTCAGCTTTAAGAAAAGAAGGCCAACAAAACAAAACAAAAAAAAGAAAAGAAGGCCATCCTACAATTTGGGACAACATGGATGAAACTGAAGGGCATTATACTAAGTGAAATAAGCCAGAGAAAGACAAAAACTGCATGGTATCCCTTATATGTAGAAAATATCTAATCAAACTTAAAGCAACAGAGTAGAAAAGTGGTTGCCTGGGGCTACTAGTGACCACAGTTGATAACACTATATTGTTTAATTGAAATATGCTAAGAAAGTAAAACTTGACTATTCTTACCAAAAATGAGAAAAGAATAAAAAGAAGCTAAGGCACTGAGGTGGACACTTGACGGGATAAGCACTGGGTGTTTTTCTGTATGTTGGTAAATTAAACACCAATAAAAGTTAATAAAAAAAAAAAGAAGCTAAGGGAAATATGTGAGATAGTAGGTATGTTAATTCAGTTGGGGTTGTCCTTTCACAATGTATACATGTATTAAATCACATCATACAGGGATCCCTGGGTGGCGCAGCGGTTTGGCGCCTGCCTTTGGCCCAGGGCGCGATCCTGGAGACGCGGGATCGAATCCCACATCGGGCTCCCGGTGCATGGAGCCTGCTTCTCCCTCTGCCTATGTCTCTGCCTCTCTCTCTCTCTCTGTATGACTATCATAAATAAATAATAAAAAAAAAAAAAATTAAAAAAAAATCACATCATACACTTTAAATATTTTCCAATTTTATTTGTGGATTATACCTCAGTAAAGCTAAAAAAAAAAATCTGTCATCGTCCATGTACATGGGTCTGTTTCTGGACTACATACTCTGTTTCATTGATCTATCTGTGTGCTAATACCACACTGTATTGATCACAGTAGCTTTATAATAAATCTCTAAAGCAGATCTTAGTCCTCTAGCTTTGTTCTTTACTCAAAATTATTTTGATTATTCTAGGTCCTTTGTATACCCATATTAATTTTAGATGTAGGCTGTCAGTTTTATAAAAATATGTTGGGATTTTAACTAGGATTGCCTTCAATCTACAGATTAATTTGGAGGGCATATCATTTTAATATATATTTTTAAGATTTTATTTATTCATGACAGAGAGAGAGAGAGAGACAGGCAGAGACACAAGCAGAGGGAGAAGCAGGCTCCATGCAGGGAGCCCCGTGTGGGACTCGATCCTGGGACTCCAGGATCACACCCTGAGGTGAAGGCAGATGCTTAACCATGAGCCACCCAGGTATCCCCATACCTTTTTAATAGTAATAAGTATTATTCCAGCTGATGAATGAAATAAGTCTGTCCTCTTATTTAGGTCTACTCATTTCTTTTTTTTCTCTGCAGTGTTGTGCAGTTTTCAGTGTATAGATCATTTACATTTTTTTGCTGTTGTAAACATTTCTTTAAAATTCCAATATTCAATGCCTTTTGATAATCTATACAGAAATAAAAATTGGCTCCGGAATATTGATCTTATATCTTGCCACCTGGTTAATCTCATGTGTTAAATCTAGTAGCTATGGGATAGATTGCATTATATTTTCTACATAGGGCATTGTATTTTTTAAGAATAAAGAGCTTTACTTGCCAATTTATATGACTTTTATTTATTTTTCTACCTATGGCAATAATGAGAATATCTAGTAACAACGTTGAACAGAAGTGGGGAGGGTGAACATCCTTGTCCTGGTCCTGTTCTTACTAGAATATAGTCTGTCTTGCACTGTTAAAAGTATGATGTCAGCTCCAGTTGTTTCCCAGATACCTCTTATCAGGTTGAGAAAATTTCCTCCTATTCCTATTTTGCTGTGAGTTTTTATCAGGAATGGATGTTTGATTTTTGTCAAATGCTTTTTTTTTTTTTTTGTATTAATTTGAATGTCACAGGATTTTTTTATTATTTAGCATATGAACAATTACAGTGAATTACTTTGATTTTTGACTGTTAAACCAAACTGTATTCATAGGATAAATCCTACTTTGTTATAATCTGTTTTAATATTTTAATGTGGTATTGGATTTGATTTCCTAAGATTTTGTTTAAATGTTTGTACCTATATTTATGAGGGATATTCAGCTCAAGTTTTTAAGTTTTTATAATCTTGTTAGTTTTGGTTTCAAGGTAATGCTAGCTCCATAGAGTGATATAGGGAACAGTTCATTCTCTTCAATTTTCTCAGAGTTAATGTAAAACTGAGATTTTTTTTTCCTTATGTTTGGTGGAATTCACCAGAGAAGACATTGTGTTTGTAGTTCTTTTTGCATGAAGGTTTTTAACTACAAATCGAATTTCTTAAGTAGATAGGGAGTTATTCCCATTATATACATTTTTTTTTTCCTTGAATGAGCCTAGGTAGTCTGTATCTTTCAAGGTATCTGTTCATTTTATCTAAGTTGCCATATTTGTATGAAGATGATCATAATACTGCCTTTTTAAATTCTTTTATTTGACAGAGAGCACAAGCAGGGGGAGTGGGAGTGGGAAGGGGAGAACCGGACTCCCTGCTGAGCAGAGAGCCTGATGTGGGGCTCCAGCCCAGGACCCTGGGATCATGACCTGAGCTGAAGGCAGACGCCATCCTGGTGCCCCATAATACTGCCTTTAAAAAACACATATATAGAATCTTTAGTGATGCTATCTGTCTAATTTATAATATTGGTAATTTTGTCTTTTTTTTTTACTGATTTATCTGATTAGAGGTTTATAGATCCTATTGATCCTTTCAAAGAACCTGTGATGGTTTCATTGGTAACTAAAATAGCTAGATATTGTATAGTTCATTTGGCCCTTGCAATGAATAGACTTAAGTGTGGCCTTTAAAAACATAGCCTGTTCTTTAAACTGTTTTATATCAGTTCTACTATAAACCTTTGCAACTTTGCCTCACATCTTCGACCTGGCAGCTGTATGTGTTTCAGGAACATTTCTCTCTTATCCTTTCAGATGAGTCTGTCACTGTCTTTGAGTAGTTTCCACACATGCATGCACTGATCTAAACTCTCTTGAATTTTCCAAAGGGACCTTCTGCGGATCTCCAGTGCTCTTTTTCTGTGCATCAGGCTTCCCTCCAGTCTTCAGTCTTAGGAACTACACACTTTTGGTCTCTTTAAGTCCATTTCTCCACCTTAAAGAATCTACCATGCTCCACCTACCCATAACACTATCTGGAAACTCTCTCCAACCAGTAAGCTGGGCAGTCTTTTTTTTTTTTTTTTTTTTTTTTAAAGAGGTTATTTATTCATGAGAGACCGAGAGAGAGAGAGAGAGAGAGAGAGAGAGAGAGGAGAGAGGCAGGCTCCATGCAGGGAGCCCGATGTGGGACTCGATCCCGGGTCCCCAGGATCTCGCCCTGGGCCGAAGGCAGGTGCTAAACCGCTGAGCCACCCAGGGATCCCCTAAGCTTCAGTCTTAAGGATCACTCTAGTTGTTTCCCATCCTCAAGGATCTCTGTATTCTTTGAAGCCCAGAGTCCTAAAATCCACTGTTTCAAATATGTTGTCTAGTGTTGGGGTTGTTTCAGGAAGAGGGTGAATCTGATTCCTATCTCTGCCTCTTCCAAGATGGTAGAGGTCCCTTAAAACTAATTTTGATTATGTGATTCTTTTTTTTACCTCCTTAAATTGTCTTTAAAAATTAAGATTATGCTGCTAGTAAATAAAGCCAAGCTAGGAACAGCTAGGATTGACAACCTAGTGTCTACACCATTCAGTAGTCAATCTGCAGCAAACTTCAGCTTAGAAAATTTGCACGTGTGTTTGGGCATATATGCACAACTATACAAATTTCTGGTGCTTGATAACTTTCAAGTAATCCACACATATGCTGATAAAAAAAACCCAGCAAGTACAATAATAATGATTTTTGCAAAGATCTATTCCAGTCTGCATGCCTACAGTTACTTTAGTGTAAATTTACCATTACCTAGTGTGTTACGGAGCTAACAGATCTAATTTTACGGATTTTTTCTGACACTAATCATACAAAGCTGTCAGCTGTCAGTTATATGTTTATTTTGCATCAAGTGTATCCTAGAAGGTGAAAGCTTATAAATCATAATTTCTATGTAGAGATAATGCTTAAATTAACACATAGGGAGATTTAATTTCATTTACATATTTTAACATTATGAGAAATTTTATCTGCCAGATTTTGTTGGTGAAAACCCTGTTGTAGATTATTTTTAAAGGAGAGTTAGCTTATTTTTGTTTGTTATTGGCAAATATATAATATTAATTGCTCCCATCTGGGAACAACCATTAGTGCTGAATGAAATGTATCATAGGAGAGTTTCTGGCAAGTGATTTTATATATCACTAAGTGATATATAAGTGCTTGTTAAGCACCACAAAGATGAGTAAATTTGAGTTTCTCTACTTGAGGAGCTGATGGTCTAGCATATGGTATTACTCAGAAGGTACATACTCTAGAGTACAAGTTGATATGTGCAGGGTTAATGCCATAAAAGAGTACGAAGAAAATTCTGTAAGGACTGGCTACCTCCAAATCAGGGAGCAGTCACCTCCACTCACAAGGCATTGGAGATGGATTTGGAAATATGGGTAATGTTCTGATAGGTGAAAAAGAGCCATCAAAAAAATTCCAAGCAGAACAACATGTACACAGATAGGCCTGCTTGGGTGATCAAAATGTTCCATTTTTCTGGTGAGCAGGGAAATCGCAGAAAGGGATAAAGCTGGAGTGACAAGGGGATAAAGTGATAGTTATATTGTTAACAGCCATGAAAATTAGCAGGGTGAGTTTGTATTCAATGTCCTTAGACAGTTGGAAGCCATTCAGTTATTTTACTAGGGATTTGGTGTATGATCAGAACTGTGTTTGCATATAAACCAACACTTGAATGTAGGAAAGAAGTGGGCAGTGATAGGTGTGGAAGCCCAGTCAGAGCATAAGCAAAATAATTCTGGAAATGAATAGTTGAAGTAGGAGATGGGAAAGATTGTAAAGACATTTCAGAGACAAAAATCTAAACAATTTGGCAACTGATTAAATACGAGTTTTTAAAGTGAAAGAGAAGGAGGGGATTTGCTGCAGAGAAAGAATTTTACAAATATATTCAATTTGTTTTTAGCCAAAATTCCCAAACAGACCACAGAATACTGAATGTGAAAATGAAGTGTGAGTACATGGTAATCTGAATGTAAGCTGTGTCCTTAAGATCTGTACACAGAAGTTGAGGTCAGACACATTAAAACAACACAACAGGGCAAATCACATTTTGAAAAGCATTCCCTTTGGTAAGCTCCCCCCCCACCCTGTCCTTAAAAAAAAAAAAAATATTTGAAAGTTCTGAGCTTGTGGCTAGTACAGTAGGCATACTATTAATGGAATCTGGGAATCCAAGGAGCAGACGAATATATTGGTTACTTCCAGACCTATCTCCCTAGACTTCAGAATGCACTTGGACCCCTAAAACAAAACAAACACATGAAAAACTTCATCTTTTTTTTTTTTCTACTCCAAGAAAAAAAATTGTATTTGAACTGCCAGGTCAAAGACCTATGATGAAGTCGCAGGTGTTTACAAGTAGACCTAATAGAAAACAATTTAAAGAACAGATATTTTTAAAGACCACATGTTAGTCTATTCAGTGCAAGCTCCAAATGAACTAATGCAAATGCCTAGACTTTTCTTGAATTAACATTCAGTTAACGGATGTCTGATACTGATGCTCATTTTTAAATCCCAGTAATCACTTCTGCGTCTTACTCCTTTCTGAATTTTCTGATGCTGTATGCGAACCCTATTTGTCCTTCAGAATTGTTTGATTTTCACATGTTTCATCCCCTACCCAACCATCCTCATTTTCCACCTCATTCAATGATTTTACCTTTATTTTCAAAAAACATTTATCTCCTGAGTAGCACTCTTAACGTTCCCACTGAGTTTCCATATGATAGGATTTATGCTCCTAAGGCGTGACAACAGCAAACACACTGTAGGTGAGCACATACCATGACAGATGGCACTAGAAGGACCGCCCATAACTGCTAATGTCCTCTGTTATGTGCAGAGACGAAACCATTTTGCTCCGCCTATAGTCAGTAGGGTGAGAAGTTCATGAGTACAGGAGATTTGTATATTATGTGGCCGCAGGCCTTCGATCTACTAACCACATACTAGAAGTGAGTCCTGTGCTGCCGGTCAGCCATGACAGTGTCAACTGAAGGAATTCAAGACTTCCTTTTCTGTGCTACGAGGCGAGGCAAGCTCAGTATGATGAATACCTCGTTAATGTTTGAACAATATCTGAACCCTCGCACGAGAAAATCACATTCATGAAAGGATTCTTATCGGGGAACTTCTCAGAGACAACACGCACACAGTTCACCAGCCTTTCTAGTGGATTTTATATGGGGAGAAGTCAGGGCCCAGGGACTTCTTCCAGGCTCCAGTGGGTACCCTGGGAGTGTGGGACAGGGATTTCTCACCTTACCAAGCCTGTGCTGGGACAAACTCCTGCTGTCACAATAGTTGTCCTCCCCAGGTATCTTAATGTTTTCTTTGATTGTTATTCTTCTTCATAAATTCTTTTTATTCTTATAAAGTGGTTGTGACCTTTCCTTTAAGAATTTTTATTTTATTTGTTCATAGAGACACACACAGAGAGGCAGAGACACAGGCAGAGGGAGAAGCAGGCTCCATGTAGGGAGCCCAACATGGGACTCGATCCCGGGTCTTCAGGATCACGCCCTGGGCTGCAGGTGGTGCTAAACCGCTGCACCACCGGGGCTGCCCTCTTTTTATTCTTTCTTCCCACTACTTAAAGCTTTACTTTTCTTTCAATGGCACTGGTTCCTGATGTGCAAAAGAAGGGAAAGTTAGGCAGAACTTCTGGGTATTAAAAGGCATCAGTGAGAAACCTAGAAATTAAATGATCTCAGCAAAATGAGGCCAATTGCAAGGCTGAAAATTGAACTCAGAACATACAGGAGAATAGTTGGCATGTAATAGATCATAGTCTTTTGTTCCACAAAGTGAAAGTTTAGAAAGTTACTTCTGTAGTTTGAACAATGGAAGTTGCATTTTCCAAGTCCATTGTTGATGATGGTTTCAGAGAATTGGGTGATATTCAATGTTTAGTCAGATTACATTTCACCCTATAAAGTTAAGTGGAGAATTGAGAAAATGCCTCTTTGTAAAAATTCAGATTTTGGGGGGTGCCTGGCTGGCTTTGCCCGTGGAACATGAAACTCTTGATGGTCAGGGTTTGTGAGTTCAAGCCCCATGTTGGGTGCAGAGATGACTTAGTCTTTAAAAAATACTCAGCTTGGTTAGTATATTAAAAAGTAGGGGACACTAGGGAACCTATGTAAAAATAAAAATCTGTCTAGATAAATAGGACTCCATTTCCTAAATCCTACATATTGGGTAATATTTGGACAATAGATTGCCTATTGACAGTGGCTAACATCTTTAAGTCCAAGAACTTATTTGTGGTTGTGGTCTTGTTTTGTGTTCATACTTGTTCTATTAATTTTTAGAGTCCAGTGACTAGTAACCATATGTTTATGATTTTATACAACTGTCTTAATTTAAAAACAGGGATTCTGAACAGAGGATGATTTTGACCTCCCCTGTCCTCTGCAGGGGACAATGTCTAGAAACATTTTCCTTGTCATAATTTGGAAATAGGGGTGGGTTGTTAATGGCATTTGTGGGTGGATGCAAACAAGTCTGGTAAATGTACTATAATGCACAGGTCAGCTTCCCACGACAAAGAATTATCCAGCCCCAAATGTTAGTAATACGCTAGTTGACAAATCCTGACTTAAAATCTTCTGTCTCACCGTCCTTTTGTATACTTATCAGCTCGTGTATACTGCTATTCCTCATTTGGAGTTAGATAAGTATTATCCAGGAATTTTATTCCACAGTGAGGTTCATTTAAATCAGGCTTTGCAGTAAAAGTACTTAAAAAAATATACTCATCCTTACCTGTAAAATTCCATCTAATATAAAACATAAACGTGTTTTTTATTTCAACTCTGCATTAACATTTTAATACAGTTTGTGCAAGCTTATTAGGCCAGTTATCCTTTGGAAACACATTCTAAAATGACAACAGAATGCTTCTGCCAACATGGGTTGGAATACCAAGTTAATAATTATCCTTGCAAGGAGATCTCTGAAACTTAAGAATTCCAAACTCTAAAATTTGACTTTTTTTTTTCAACAAGATTTCATTTGCTCTGGCTTTCACAATTGTATGGAATAGGCACTAACTTTCTTAAACTTGTGCTGAAGGTGAACTTCTCACCCAGTGGTTGCAGAATGACTGAACATACTGTTCTTCCCTTCCAGGCCCTCCTCCTTACAAAGAGGCCATTTGGGGTGTATGCGTACCTGGTGGTGGGAGTGCAGCTGGGACCTATGAGTGGGTGTGAATAATCTTTCTGTGGGTTGAGTTGCACCCAAGAATAAAGTAAGACCTGAGCTTCAGAATGCAGCCTCTGTACTCTCTTTTAAAGACTTTCATTTATCTTTAGGTTAAATAACATTCTAGAATATGTAAGCAAAGTCCCCAAGGTACATGGGGTAGTAGTTAGATTGCACAAAAGCAAAGCCTTGTATGAGGCACGTTGCGTGCCTGGTGTTCTATGGACATTCAAGTATCATGTGCATTTAAAAATTAAGTGTTCTAGCAACACGCTAATTTTTTTAGGGGCCATAAATGTTATGCATCTGGAAGTATAAATGCAAATTCACATCAAACATAGCTAGTCTGTTAAAAGGTCAAGAGAATTACTATTCCTGCAACCCCCCCCCCAAACTCCTTTGGCCTTATAATCAAAGCTCACTGTGTATTGGCATTTAAAAAATGAATGTGACAAAAATTTATTTCTTTACTATCCTGAGTTTCTATTCTATGGGGAAAACTCGTTGTCTAGGGTTTCTATCTTTTGATTCATGATACAGCATTCACATTACAATCGTGTATGCGTTTTTTTCTATTTATTCAGTCAATGAGGAAATTGAAATATATAACCTCAGAAATACCAGATTCACTATAAAATGCACTCAATCAAGGTTAAACCATTTCATTGTTATTTGTGGAGGAATAAGGCAAATGCTATCAAATTTCAAAGTATGTGTATAAAATTGAAAATATGCAGGAATGGCTTTTCAGTTCTAGGTTATAATATTTTTAGAAATTATTTAAGATATTTTAAGAGCTTTAAGAAAACCAAGCTTGACTTAGTTGCCATAATAAACACAGTTTAAGTCTTACATATGGTAAGTTTTATTCCTGGCCTCCTTGAGAACAATAGTTTTATTTTTTTTAATTTTTTATTTATTAAGAACAATAGTTTTAAAGTCAAGCTCATTCTTTTCATGGAGTGAGAGAGAGAATCCTAAGCAGAGAAGAAGGTGCTAAAGAGATAAGAGAGTATGATAGAACGAGAATTTCCAAGGTGCTTATATCTAATATTTGTTCATTTCCTATTGTGAATTGTCAGTACTTTTCACGGAGCCTCTTCCCTTTTCCTTTTGTCCTCTTTTGGGGTTGCAACTTTCCTTCTGGCTTGACAAATTAACAAACACATGCCTGAAACAAACTTTTCTGTATTTGTTCCTCCCCTACTTCACTGCACTATTTAAATATTTAGTGCAAGACGCTGTGTACGGCCTTGCGGGGATAGCAGATATGTGGGCCATGTTCCTGTTCCAAAGAGCACTCAGCACATCTGCCAAACTGACTGATTAGCAATTAGAGAGGAGCTAAAAGACCAATCTCTCTCACAAGCCCACCCACACCAGCACACTGCCCTCCCTTTCTAGCTTGACTTTCTATTTCCACGATGAGAATCACTATTATTTGGGGTTGCAGATTTACTGACGCCAATATAGCTGTTTAGCAAATGTCAGGTGTTTTTCGATAAGTGTCAGAGAGTTAGGGGTAGGTACTGATTTCCTGCCACCGTCTCTATGAACTCATGAGCAGATGGTTAGTTACAATGAGAACAGATCTGAAGCCAAAGTTGGCCGCGGGTACCTGCATTTATTTGTGAGCTCTCCCAAATCTGTCAGGAACTGTTCTTGTAGCTTGGAGAATGCCAGACCTGTCCTTCAACCCTCTGACTAGTATGATGCATGAGAAGTTCACTTCGAGGGGGATGCAGTGATCTTTTTTATTGTTAAGATATAATGAAAATATAATCATGTTAGTTTGTTGATTTTGATAGTGTCATATACCCGTGTAACCACTGTCTGAAATAAGATACAGAATATTTTCATTCCCTGGTCCCCACAGAATAACCTGATGCTCTTTTCCAATCAAATCCACTTCCCCAACAACTGTCTAGTTTCTATCCCCATAAATTAGTTTGCCTAAATTTAGATTTCATATATGCAACTATATTCTAAAGCAAGTTTGTAGTTGAATCCGGACAGAATCGTCATGAAGCGATGGGGGGCATGGCTGGGTGGGACTGTGTTCTTAACCTTTTGCCATCATATCAGGGAAGTGGGTCTGTGAAGTCCTACTAACCAACTACATTCCTTAACTATCTTCAACATCATGAAGAATTACTTCCTTTTTAAAAAAAAATTATTTATTCATGATAGACATAGAGAGAGGGGGGGTGGCAGAGACACAGGAGGAGAGAGAAGCAAGCTCCATGCTGGGAGCCTGACATGGGACTCAACCCCAGGGACTCCAGGATCACGCCCTGGGCCAAAGGCAGGGGCTAAACTGCTGAGCCACCCAGAGATCCCTGAAGAGTTACTTCTGACATTCATTATGCTAATTCACAAACCCTCTGGCACAGGCTTCAATAACAATATGTGAGGCAGCTATCTTGGGGAGTGCATTAAATTTTTCAAACCTAAAATGTATATATCAGAGATGGGGCTGATGGTGAAGATGGTCTTCCAAAGATCTTGCTCCTGCCTTTACCTCCTTTCCTGAGTAAATCCTACTCACCCTTAAATGTACACCTCAGCCCATCACCATATAGGGTTTATTGGTTCTTCTCTTTTCTATGATTCTTTGTATTAATAATCATAGCACATATAAACTGAATTGACCACAGGATGTGCTATATCCTTCCTGGCATGAAGATTTTCTCCTCTGCGATCGAATCTTAGACATCTCTGTATTTTCCATGTAAATCACTGTACCCTCCAGGATAGAGTGCTAAATAAATAGGGTTGCTATGATATATAGATGGATGGATGAATATAGGAGCATTTTAACATGCTCCTATATTATCTGGAGCTTTTTCAAAAATTAGCTTGTCAAGAATTCGTGGCATTGTCTAGTTGTCATGTTGAAATCGCAAGCTGAATGAAAAGAGGGGATTTCAATGGCAAATGTTCTTGGCTGGGTGGGTCAGAATGATGCCACCCGATTAGAAAATATACCTCCCTAGGGAACTAAGAAGAGATGGGTGATGGTGAAGTCTATAAAAGGAGATTTATCTTTCCTGCTTTTACCCAGGGTTTGCATTGCTTCCTTGCCATGATCATTTTCCTTATTTCCTCCCTTAATTTTTATATGAGGCTTATTATATTATGGGAGGATATAAGAGGTTAATGAGGTCAGTGAATCAGCTAGAATTCATTGCAAAATTTTATCTCTGGAAGATTGAGATGGCTGGCTTACGAAGAGAAGCTTCCTAGAAAGTAGTGATTTGGACACCCATGACCATCTTTTTCCTAGCCATGACATTTACTTTCTAAATGATAGATAAAGCCTTCCTCTGAAGAAAAGGGCTTATGTACTGACATGACTTACTAAAAAACAAAGAAAAAAACTTCAGTTTCAATTTTATTTGCTTCACGATGCATCAGAAAACATTAAAATCCTCAATATCTGTTGCAAGTTATCAATTAATTGATTCTAACTTGATGAAATAAAAATTAATTTTTTTTCGTAATTTCACATGTAGGACATGTGCTCCTCTAACCAGAGAAGAAATTTTTATTGCCTAATGGATTCTTAGCACTAATTAGGGTTATACAATTATAGTTCAATGAACTAAAAAAAGAATGCTCATGAGAAAAATAGCACACTAATTGGGGCTTTAAATATGAAAAGGAGAAATGCCTTTACCCAAGGAACATGAGTCTTTTGCCTCTCATTCTAACTCAAGGAAACACTCCATTTCTAGCTACATCCTCCTTCTGTGCCTCATCTTTCAATCTCATGACTCCCTCCTTCTGCCCTGGTCTCGTTTGAGCTATTTTCAACCCAGAAGCCAGAGTGATTCTATTAAACTGCAAATCAAATTATGTCACTCCCTTGCTGAAAACCTCCTAGTGACTTTCCATCTCACTCAGCCCTAAAGCCTATCACTATCACTATTGCTATAGCCAAGGCTGTAAGAAAACCTGACCTTGCTCTGGAACAAGAGACTATATTTTTCAAGTTTCTTCACTGTATAAACATCCTGGAGAAAATAGCCCAGAACAAAGGCAGGTCAGTACCTCTGATCACAATATATGTGGAAGTGGGAGAGGCCCATGGAGAATTGTTTCTCAACAATTATGTACTTTACTTGTCTTGTTGTCTATCCCATTACATTTGAAAGTCCATGAAATAGGGATGAATGTTGGTCTTCTCTGCCTTCCACCAGTGTATCTCAGCACCTTGAAGAATACCTAATAGATATGTAAGACATACTTGCTGACCTTCTTTAGAGGTTACAGAGGAAGCTGGCTGATGGAACCATCCTTAATTCAATGACATGAGCATAAGGTAGGCCTCTACTTCAGCTAGAGATATTTGGCTACCAATTTTGTCTCCTGCTTAGGGTACTTACTGTCAGGCTCATGGTAAGTACTTAGTAATTATTCTTTGAATGAATATATATATATATATATATATATATATATATATGACTTGTTATAAGGAATTGGCTTATGAGATTACAGAGGCTAAGGTGTCCAGATCTGTAGTCAGCAAGCTGGAGAGCTACAGCAGATGATGATCTAGGTTTGAGTGTAAGTCCAAGGGCCTCTAGAGTAAGTCCTAGGAACTAGGAGAGTTGGTAGTGTAAGTTTCTTTTTCAGCCTGAAGGCAGGAGAAGACCAATGTCCCAACTCAAAGACAGAAAGAATTCTTTCCTACTCAGCCTTTAATTCTTATTCAAGCTTTCAGCAGATTGGCTGCAGCCCATCCACATTGGGGAGGATAATCTGTGCTCAAGTTGCTTAGAACACAAAGTGAGGGGCAAAAGTCAGGAGATACGGTAGTTTGTAGGATTATAAGCGTGGCCAAAAAATAACCAGGGTGAAGAGAGACTGGGGTGGCAGGGAAAGTGCTGTGGGGTCTCCTGCCTGGCCTGAAAAATATGGAAGACTACTGTGGTATCTTTTGGAAACTTCTGGATTCTTTTCTTCTAACCTAGGGAGGGCCTGAGAGGAATGAGACTTCTCTCTTAATTTGTTCTTCACTAATCTTGGGGGATTTAGACTTAAGCCCCATCACCACTTTCTTTGTGACCAAGTTCTGTAAGCTGAGTGGGAAAGGGGGATTAGGGTCAGTCATTCTACAGGTAAGGGTGGAAATTAATTCAAGGGTATAATTAGGATTCTCTCCTAGGTACTTGGTCCTAAATATATCATACAAAAAGAAAGTTTTATGTTTAGAAGTTAAAACCACGTTTGGAAACAAAACAAAACAAAACACCTCATCTTATCCAGAAACAATGTTTAACCAAATACCTGGTTTTGGAGCACTGTGGGGAGCCTGTTCAGCTGAGTGTGAAGAAGAATGGACAACACAATAGAGACAACCCCAGGCCTAGTCAGGTTGACACATAAATGAACCATCACAATCCCTACAGTCCCACCAAGTCTTAATAGATACTACTAAGTAAATGACACTGTTCTAAGGATCTGATGTGTTCAGACCATTCTGTTCAGGTATCTCTTCCACATACAAAGATTAGATGGTAAAAGGTGACAGAGAGTTAGTCCTCCCTAGCAGATGATGGCTGCTGATGAACAAGGTCATGTTAAACTAACTGAAAATAAAGGTTTTAGAAATTTGTGGGAGACAAAACATTCCTTTTTATATATTTATTTTTAGTAATGTCTACACCCAACGTGGGACTCGAATTCACAACCCCAAGATCAAGAGGCACATGTTTCCTCAGACTGAGCCAGCCAGGTGCCCCAAAATGATTATCTTTAAAAGGGTGCTATAAAGATAATTTTGTTGTGTTTCATCGCCCATGGAGTTGACATAATGACAGGAATAGCACTGTACACTGAAAAACAAAATCTCCTTTGTGTTTCTTAGATAGCTGAAGCATTGGGAAGTTTCTGAGGTAATGAGACTACAAAACAGATAAATTCTAAGTTGGGAGTGGAAAAAAAAAAAGAGATTGTCTGCATAGACAGAAACATTGTGGAATGAATGTCTGAGTGTGGAGAAAAAGGAACAAAGGCAATAGAGGCCAGTAGCTACTAACACTGCTTAGGCATAATCCAGCTGTCTCCTATCTATTCACAGAAAAAGTCATGAAATATGCTTTCCTTCCAACATCTTTTTTTTTGTTGTTATCATGGACAAATGAAAAATTTAACTTCCCAGATATCTCAGTCATGGAACTCAATCTTAATTTACTATTCCTGTTGGACTTAAAACATAGACTATTATGTTTAAGATCCTTGTAACTAGTTGTTTTGAAGGAAGTGCTATTCAATATCTGATTCGTTTTTCCCATATAATGTAGTGGCAAATAAGTCAGAGTAAAGCTCTAAGCAAACTAATTATTTGACCTATTTAATTTTTAAAGTATTTGACAGATAAATTTATAGCTTCATGTGTACATGTATTTTTTTAAATAACTTTAAAAATTGCAATCATTATCCAGATTTCTTCTAGTATGAAGTTTTAAAAAGTTTGTCCTGGGGACGCCTGGGTGGCTCAGCGGCTGAGTATCTGCCTTCGGCTCAGGGTGTGATCCCAGAGTCACAGGATCGAGTCCCACATCAGGCTCCCTGCATGGAGCCTTCTTCTCCCTCTGCCTGTGTCTCTGCCATTCTCTCTGTCATGAATAAATAAATCTTAAAGCAACAGAACAAACTTTTTTTTTCATTATGAAAGAATCAAAATTTCACATTTTGAAAATTGACCAGGGTTATTTTTCTTTTGGGGGAGAAAATGGCTTGACTCATCGGAATCTCACAAGACTTCAATTCATTCAAAGCTTAACTTCCCTTTTGGTAACTTATTCATTACTTCCTGAGAGTGGCCAGTCTCTTAGGCAGAAATGACTAGATTTCTAGAAATGATGTCTCAGTGAGTCACAGTTTGGCCTGAAAATCCTATTTCCAGAGTACATCACGGATAGTGGCACACCCATTATGAGACATGCATTAGTAGAACTAAAGCATTTATGCATTAGAAATACTTTTTTCCTAAAGTTCTTGGATGTAAAATAGAGAAATTCAAGTTTAAGTTAAGGGTCATTCAGTGAATGTGGTCATGTACTGTTTTATGGAACAGGATTACACAACTACAACCCAGCCGTGCTACAGACGTTGGTTCTCTGTAAAGGAGTGATCTAAGCTTGGAGGTAAGACCAGAGTTCAGAACTCACCATGCTGGGGGTCAGGAAATCCCACGAGCCAGGTGAATGGATTACAGAATTAGAATTGTGAATGGGCAGTCATAATTAGGAACCAGTAGAAGCCAAAAAGTCCGATAGGGACTCAGGAAGTAAATATAATGCATTCCAATGCAATCTGGCTAATACAGACTTGGAAGCCAAGTTTACTTTTTAAAAAATGAGTTTATATGATCCTTTGTACACTTGTGTGTTAGAATTTTAAAACCAAAGGGAGAATTGACACCTTTGCAATATTAGGCCTTTGCATTAATCAATATATATCCATTTATTCAAGTCCACGTTTAGGTCCTTCAGTAAAGTATTATTCCTCCAAGTCTTTCTGTTTTTTTCTTAGGTTTATTCCTGGCTTCATTGTGGTTTTTTCGTTACTCTTGTTTTCTATAATGGGCAAAATTTGTTTCTATCATTTCTTCTAATTGATTATTGTTGTGTAGGAACCTTAATAATTTTGATGCTGACTTCATATCCTGCACCCATGGTGTACCTTCTCCTCCTGAAAATACCACAATACATAGGTAGGCAGTACATAGAATTTTGTTTCTTCATTTCCAATATATTACATTGATAAGCTTACAATCCAAAAAAGGAATCATCTACATGTGTTTTCTAAGTGTGGTTTTTTTTTTTTTTTTCAAATCAAAGTATTGAATTTTATGAAATGCTTCCCCTCCCCACGTTTATTATTATGATCAGGTGGTTTTCCCTAATAGAAGCTTATTAGTATAATACTTAATAGTTTTCTATTACTGAACTCTTCCTATATCCCCAGGATAAGTGGAATTAGATCAAGATGTGTTATTTTATATTCAATTTTACTCCTAAATAATCCTTTATTATTTTTTTGGCATTTATATTTACGTTAGATTGCTGCCTAAATTTGATTTGGTTTTAAAATGTGCTTTATACCTGTAGGTATGTCCTTTTTCATTTCTAATAATGTTGTGTTTTACTTGTTTTATTGATTAGCCTTACTTCTCTTTTGCTTTTTTTCAGGAAATCAGGTTTTTATTTCATTGGTTACTTTTTTGCTTTGTGTTCTACTTATATCTGCTTCTAGCTTTGTTATTTTCTTGCTTCAACTTTCTTCAGATTTATTCTGTTTTACTTTTCCTAGTTTCTTCAGTTCAATGCTTAACTCATTTGTCTTTGCTTTAAAAAAAAAGTTTTAAAATACTTTTCAGATAAATGAATTTAAATGTATTAGAACACCAGTCTCCATTGTATAAATTGTGCTCTACCGTATGTTCAGTTGCCATTTGCTTCTACGTGTTTCATCATGTCAAAGCTTCCTTGTTATCCCATGAGTGAGCTACCCAGGAGCACATTTTTAGTGTGTGTGTGTGTGTGTGTGTGTGTGTTTTCATACATGTTTACTCTTTCCTATCCAATTTGCTTGCATTGTGGGTTAAAACCAAGGTCTGTATGACAATTATTTCAGATATTTTGAGACATCCTCTGTTCTCAAGTTTCTGTCTCTGGCTTGTAGTTTTTAGATTTCTTCTACTCAGTCTCAAAGTCCAGAAACAGATCTTAAATTTAGGTTTTAAAGCTTCTTTTCTGCAGGGATACTAGAGGACATGAAAAATCTGCCTACTAATCCTACAGATCTCTTGATTGACCTGATCTAACTGTATATTTGTTGCCTTCCTAAATCTGCGGCTCCATAGAAACAGTAGCCCTAAGAAATGTTGAGAGCTATTTTTGTTTTTGTTTTTAAGTGTGTTTCTTTAGAGGGGAACTCCCTTCCTGTCTCTAGCTTTAAGCAGCGGGCCCTGACTCACCTGTACTGGTTTTGGCTTCCTGCTTACAGGAGCTTAGCTCTTGGCCCCTGCTGCTGCTTCCAGACTCAGAGCTCAGATGACCAATGGGTTTGGGACCCACACAGTGTCTTGAGTTCTTTCTGCTTCTGATTCAAGAGAGGTTTTATTTCACCTTTGGTCTTGTTATGCCATTTTCGTTTTTCCTTTCTACGTTTTATTCCTATGTGTTGAAAGCAGAGGGAGTGCATCCAAGCATAAACTTCTTACACTCTATTGACTTAAATGCTAATCTTTAAAAATTTGGAATTTTTTTGTACATAGTAAGAGATGAATATCTAACTCCTATTTTTTCTCTCTCCAAGATGGAATAAAAGTATCTCATTTATGCAGGGAGAAATGATTAATCAGGCCATTCTATGGGATTTAAAGTACCACAAATTGGTGGACTCTGGTTGAAATTGATCTGGAACTCAGAGATTAATTCCAAAAGTTATAAATAAGTAAGTAATTTCAAAAGGAACACAGTTAAAAACGGTTCCCCACTTTCTTCCTATCATCTGAAAAACTATTTCTCTTATTTGTACAACTTGCCAGGCCCTAAAAGCATAGAATATGCAAACTATAATGTAAAATACAAGTCCTTCAAGTTATAAGCTCATGAGTGTCATTGTTTTTGACTCATCAAAAAAAGGATTTTGCAAAAATTTACTTTGCCGAATACATTTTTCTCTGATTTTGCTTGCATATAGTGTGACTCTCCTCAGAGAGCAAATGAAATGTCTGCAGAGGAAATGGTTAATGTCTAGTCTAAGATTTGGCAGTAAATACTGGGAGCAATAAGTGGCCTTTTAAAGATCACTGAACCTCGCTTGGCCTTAACTTCCTCACCAGTTAGAATGAGAGAAATGGATTATCTGACCTTTGAGATTTGTGTGGGAACATGGCTGTGTCTATATCCTGGATCTGAATAAATAAAGTAATAATAATAAACGGCACTTGGGAGAAACTACCATATGGTGTGTAACTAGGTGTTATGCTATGTCTAATCCTGTTAATTTAAAATTTGTAAGAAAACCATTAGTGAGTTGGAAGACAGAGTGAAGAACCTATTAACTGCATGATGCTATATGAGGAGATGTTACAAATGGGGGAGAAGAGAAATGATAGGTGTGGTATGAATGCCCAAGAGAAAGTAAAGTACTTGCTGACTGATGCTCACATTACGTTTGTTATTCTAGCAAGAATTTTTCTTAATGAGCCAGATTTTCCCATTGTTTTAATTGTTCCCTTAATTCTTCCAGGCGCTGGAGTACCATACCCTGGAGTATCAGAACTGCTTTTGATGTTACCCTGATGTCCCAAATGTTATACTTCTCAAAGTGTGGTTTAGGCAGTTGAGAAGATCTGACTCAATTTAATGTTCAGTTTTATGTACCAGGGTTTTTTTGCATGATATCTTGTTTTCTCCCTGGAGGATTATATTAATTGCAATAGGAACACCGAAGTAGTAACACACTTAGCATTATTTATCTCAGCATTAGGCACACCGAGGACCTATTTAGCTGATGGGAGCTTCAGACACATCATTTTCAGTTTCTAAAGAAATCAAGTTTTATTCCCAATCCTTCGCATTTCTTTGCAAGCCTCTTTGTAGCCTTAATGAGCTATTCACCTTCTCAAAGGAACATTGAGTATTAATAAAAACTATCCATACTGCCCAAAGGGACCAACGTTTTGTCGACTTCTAGTCTTCCTAATTTTTCAGATTTGCTGACTGGGGCATTATTTTGGTTACTTATTCTCTCGTATGTTTTGTTGCGGCGGCTATGCTTGTTGAACATCAAAGCAATTTCATAACTTTGACATGAGTACAACTTTACGGTGCCCTGAAATGTATATTTCAGTACACAAACTCAGTTCCTGGAGTCAAGTTCAAGACTAATATATAGTAATGTTATGAAATATTTGTCCTTCACGTTTCCTTCTCTTTCCCAGGTTTTGTTCTGTTTTATGTTTGATGTGAACTGAAGTCACCCCTTGGGACTCTTTGCGTAATCTTGTCCTTTAGAAAAGATGACAGGTTATTTTTTATTTTAAAGTTTTACAGCTACTCACCATATAGGTGAGGAGAAAGGAAACGTTGAAGATAACAAATTAAAGCATATTTAGACTTCCACACATTTTTATCTGTATTCTTTTCAAGGATAGAAGAGCAGATCTTCTGCATTTTTTTTCCTTACTTTCATCCTTGAATGGTCATCAACAAACATCATTTTGTCCATTTTCATACATTAAACCAATAAAGGGAAAAAGGTTTCAAAATAATCATCTAATTTTTCAGAATATAAATAATGCATAGTCTGTAATATTGTATATGTTCCTCACTTACATAAATTCCTAAAAGTATAAGAAGATGCCAATCAAAAACAGTAAGATTAAATCTCACCTGTGTTTTTTCTATTCTGAGGAAATTCACCATTTTGCCTAATTATGTATCTTCAAATCTTTTTCTGTATGCAAGAGTGCTTTTGATCAACTTTGTTATTGTCTTTGGAGAACAGTAATAGTTGTCCAATAAGGCATGTCTACTGCTATGAATTTTAAATGCATAAATTTCATTTAAAAAGTAAAGTGATTACCAAATTATTTGTTGGGAAAATTCAACCAAGGCCAGTGTGGTCAGGATCAGGTTTCTGAGAACTTGAAGCTGCAATTGAGAAGTCGCCAGAAGTCGCCTCTAGCCACTTGTTGCTTATAGGTAGACAGTCAGAGGGATCACTCCACCCGTAGCATATGGACATGGCAGTGGCTCGGACTTCTCCAGCAAATCAAAACATCTGAAAGAAAAATAACCTCTCGACAGACAGTAAAAATTAATAAAGTAACGTTTCATTTTTTTGGCATCAAATAGTGCATTTAATTGACCATTATAAAGAGCATATAATTTATAATCCTAAAAATGAAATAATGTAAGCAAGTCATGTCTTGAAAAAATAATCTTAATTTGGTTAATCTTGTGATTTCTCTCCCAAATATTTCTGGACTTAGTTGCTGGCATTTCTCTACACCTGAAATATATTTCACTGTACAAATATTTCAGTCCGGTACAGAGTTTCATGAATTTAATCTTCTATATCTTCTGCCTGAAATCATGTTCCACAGGACTAATAAATACTCTTAGTTTTATTCTGTCGGCAAGGTGCTAGCATTCTCCTGGGTGTGCAGTGTTGGATGAGATTAGAGGACACCGATTAGAAAACAGTGGACCGGGTCTGGTTCACGGTTATCTTCTGTTAGGTCTGAATTTAAATATATATATGTTTTAAAATCAGTTGCCAACATTTAAAAATGGGTAGAATGTACATAAGGATGTGGATTCCTTGCTTTTCTTTATAAATCAAGAAATGAGGCGATCCTGGGACTATATTCAAGTATAGCAGCAATTGGTCTGGACCAAGTAGTGCTGCTCCCTTAAATGTGGGCAAGCACTCTTACTTGCCATTATCCTTACTATTTCTAGGTCTCTTCATCTAGAATGTTCTATGTTGTTGCTGTTCTTCGTTTGAATAGGTCCTTTCCCTATTTTCATAGTTTGTCTCTTGTCACATTTTTATATTCCACAGAAGCCATTTGCAATTTTTAAAAGTTTCATGTGGTCTTACACCTCAGAGCCCTCCTTCAGCCTGTATTGTTGCCTCTTCTTAAAATTCCTTTGTTCTCTCATCTTCCCTTGGATATCACATAGTTCTCCTCTAAGCAACAGCATCAATGCTCAATTTCCTGCAGAGCCTGAGGGGCTGAGTTCCACCAGCTGAGTTAGGGGGCTCGCCCTTTGTCTGCCACTGAAACCTTGGCTCCAGGTCTATTAAAACATTGATCCTGTGAACGACCCTAGAGTACATTTTTTATTTATCTGTAGCCCTTAAATTTCTCCTCTCTTGACTTGATCCTTGAGGGCAAGGACCATATGTGTTCACTATCGGCAACTAGCCCAGCAGCACACAGAAGCTGAATGAACTCTGGTTGGATAAATGAATGAGAAGTAAGGTATGTATTTAAAGATCTATTTCATTAAATTGTACTTTATGTGACAACTTTCATTAGCTAACACTTTTAAGATTTGATGGCATGAAGCTTCTCCCATCCTCCTCTCCCCTTCCTCCTTTACTTCCCCCCACCCCTTATAGGCTGTTAGGTACGTGCACACGCATGTACCTACCACCCCCCAACACATAGAGTAATACTTAATAAGTATCTATTAACTTGGAAGGCAATACCTCATAAATATCCATTAATTAGGAAGGTTTTGGTAGAACAGAAATATTATTATTTTTTTTTTTTTTTTTAGAACAGAAATATTGATTTAAAACTTGCCATGTGGGATCCCTGGGTGGCGCAGCGGTTTAGCGCCTGCCTTTGGCCCAGGGCGCGATCCTGGAGACCTGGGATCTAATCCCACGTCGGGCTCCCGGTGCATGGAGCCTGCTTCTCCCTCTGCCTGTGTCTCTGCCTCTCTCTCTGTGACTATCATAAATAAATAAAAATTAAAAAAAATTAAAAAATAAAACTTGCCATGTAAATACCACTTATTCTATGCCACTGTCTATACAGTTGATTAAATTTTGTTTTTTGATTGGCCTTAAAGTCAATAATAAAAAATATGATTAATTTCAGACAGAGATAGAATTAAAAAAGGAAATTCTAAAGTCTCAAAAGACTCTGCTACTTAGTATGGATCATGTAGATGTGGCTGTTTTGAGAAAGGAAGTTAGGAACTTTTAGATAAGCTCCAAAGGAATTGACTACCGAACACTTCTTCATGATTACAGTATCACGTCTCCTTGCAAATGTGGGCCATGAATACCCTCATCTGTGTGCCTACTGCAGAGCTGTTTGTCTTTATGGGACTTTGCACAGCTGACAGCTAATGCAGGCGTTTAAATGCAAAATCTGACACTGATGTTTTCCCCCAAATGACACTTTGATTCATAAATTATATGAATGTGGGTAGCACTATTCATTTATGAAATAATGCAGCTACCACTTAGTAATGCAATTCAAAACATCTTTCACTTTATTTAGCCATTTCCAACCTCATTACATGTGACTAGGAAAAGAATAAAAATTGATTAGACAAGGAGTGAAAAGTGGGCAAAAGCATTTCCCAGCATGTTGCCCGCCTTGTGGCAAAATGATGGAACCGTTAACATTTTACTTCCTGTTGAGGAGATGTTTCTTGCTTAGGTGGTCTGTTTCTGATTAAAAGCGTCTTTGTAATATTGCATTCACTTCCATAAAAAGAAAAATCTGCTCTGTACCAGAAAAGAGTCTAGTACTGACTGCAAAAAAGATGTTACTGTGGCAAGACAGGATATTCCTGGTTCCAGAGCCTGTAGTAGGATGGCAGGTTTTGAAAATGTAGCAAATTATGTCTCTGAGCTTCTAATTTTTCTATGTTGCGTCAATGATAAAAGTGGAAATAATATAACCATTACCAGCAGTGAATAAAGATAGGTATGATTTTGAGACTTTGAGTGCTGTTTCCTTCAAATATATTACCTGTGATTGTCAAAACAAACCTGGAAATGTGGAATCATGGTCCTATTTTACAAATGTGGACTCAGACTCAGCCCAGTTAAGAAACTTGCCTGACGTGGGCAGTGAGTGTGAGCCAAGACTGGAGCTGTTAACTCCTCTCTTGTTCTCCTAGCCACGTAAGTGAGGGTCTCCTGTGTGTCCCTGTGAAAACCTTAGGAGGTTCTGGTTGACTGTCTTCCCTAATGTGATTCATGGGTCTGTATGATGGGGGTACGCTCCGCGTGCTTCTATAAACCTTTTAGACCTCTAACGAAAGTGTTTTTGCTGTTAAGGATTTTCCTTTTGAATTTTGGGGAACTAGTCTGGATGTAGATCTGCTCTATTTCAGGAGTGACGGGGGAGAGAATGCACATTCGTCTGTCTGGTGGCACTTGGGGTGTGTCATCCTGGTAAGTTATGCATTGTCCGTGAGCTCAGGACACAGTCACTGGTGTACGCATTCACAGATGCGGACTGGAGAGAGCTCAAATTGGAGTCTGATAAAGAATAGCTTGTCAAAGGACAAGGGAAATATTTCACATTTACTTTTCCATTATGTTGTATTTAGGTATGGGTACCTCGCGTTTTGAGCAGAAGGCTGCTAATTTCTCACGTGATCTTTATCAAGAAGTACAAAATCAGTGAGCAGCATACAGCTACAGGAACATGTCTCAGGTGGGTTGTGAATTATACAGCCAGATGGCCTCACCTCCCCCAGGACTGTTACAAAGTCATATACATTCTTTATTCATTAATTTCAAATTTTGCCCAAACTTTTTATAGGTATTAGGCTTTTCTGCAGGGGAAAAAACCATTTTGATGAAAAGGAAAAGAGTAAATTTGGAAAATTACTCATTTTGCCGGAAAATACAATCCCATACTTTAAAGAAAAGTAAATGCTAAGATAATATTTGTGATCAAAATGTACTCACAAAGTGTTTTCCACTTCATTTATCACAACTATGCAAGTCTGTTTCCCTCTTACTGAAGTCATGTGCCGCCTTTGTGGCAGACCCAGCTTTAGAGACTAACCCTATCTATGTTTTATTTTAGTTGTTTTCTAAGTTCTATTTTAAATATAACATGAAGATTATTGCACAGAAGTGTTTTCCTTTTCTTCTTTAGGTTTCTTTTTCCAAAAACTATATAAGCCTGATGCTGTACTTTCACCAATTTTATACAGGAATAGGTATTGGGTTGGAATCTCAAGTTGAAAATTCAAGAGTTGGAAGGAAAGGAAAAGACTTAGATGACCATGGCCAAGGAGATGATAAAGTAATTGGTCTAATGAGAAAATGTTTCTTTCTTTCAAAGTCTCCAATCCTCAGCTTGATGCTTGTAACTATAGTACAATTTCTGAGGCAACTGTCCTGGATCTGTGGTGGAAGGACAAAGTAAAATGAATCCTATCTCTTTTGAATTTACATATATATCCATCCATCAGATCAACATATTCTTGGCTGTGTTCTGCATAATCTGTAGTGGCCCTTTTGAAATTACTAACACAGGGCAGATGGTCTGCTCTCATCAGTGTGGCCTCTTCACAGTCCATGAACAGAGCTTGTTTGTCCCACTTCCAGGAGGGCCATTCTGTTTCTCTCTCCCCACCTGTCCTCACTTCTTCCCTGCAGGGTCCAGTACCTGACCCTCTCTTTTACTCAGTCTTCTCCAGAGAAGCCAGTCTTCCCTTGCCTCAAAAACCAAGTAGCAGCACTTAATTGCACACTGTTCAGTCCTCGGCTATGCTGCTCTCAGGTGTGAGTCTCCCTCCACAACTGGATTGCAGGCCCCCTGAAGATGGGAAAGCTGTCATCTGCACCCCTTAGCACAAAGCAGAGCTTGAGCTCTCAGCAGGGACTCCCTGATTGAGAGCCTGCTTTCTGCTACTTTATTTTTATTATTTAATTGAGTGAGATTCTGCAGGACATAAACTGTGCCCTTGAAACCAAGGCACCCTTGGGAGCTATATTAACTTAGGGCACATGGGCCCTATTTATTTACTGTTTCAATATACTGAGTTTACTGTACTATCAATCACACAATCTGACAAGTCTTTTAAAATGCAGTGCTTCTTCTGCATCTTTTGGCTTTGCTCCTTCACTGATGACCTTTTGGAAGCAGTGGAGTGGGACTACGGGAAGGGGAGGACTTGTCATGCTCTGTCAACTTCTAGAACCTGAATTAGAAAACCTGAAGAACAAGAAGAATTCCTTCTGTCATTTTTTTAGAAGAATAAAATAGTACCTTCCTACCAGTACAGAGAAGCATAGCATTTCTATTCACTCTTAGAATTGTAGACCTGGAAGGAGGTGAGTGTTTCCTTTAGGGTGGCATTTGTCCAGGTAGACTTATAGTCTTATTTTCTCTTTTCTTTTCTAGTGACCGTCTGCTTCCAGTGGGTCTGAGATGGCATGGATGAGTGTCTGGGGGCCTGTTTAGAGCTCAGCCCCAGACATATCTCAGCCAAGGTACATTTCCAATAAAGTATTCCAAGTAGTGCTTTCCTGGCCATCTGGTTTTCTGGGAGCTCTGAGTTAGGAGGACGGATCTAGTGGTGATGAGCTTGAAGAAAGCACGGGGGGTGGGGGTGGGGGGCAAATTAGTCCCAGGCCAGAACCACTGCCTACATAGTCAAGCTATAGAGCTACAGAACTTTAAATGTATCCAGGTTAGAGTTGAAACCAGCATTGTTGTAAGAGTATCTGTGCAGAGCAGCAATGTCCAACCTTTCTTACCTAAGGAATGCAGAAAACCTGGTCCAGCCCAGGAGATAGGGGCTGCTAGGAACATTTGTGAAGAGACTAGGATACTGGCCACTGGGGCCGGACTAGACTTGACCCTGGTCCTAACAGAAATTTTGATGAGAAGGTAAGACTGGGGAGAGGATCAGATACCCATGAAGGGAATCTGAAGTCTGATGGTCTCACAAGTACTCTGAAAGAAGACTGGGATTCCTGACATTCCTTGCTTTGGGTGTGGTAGCCCTGAAGCTGCTCCCAGCCCTGGCTCCAGTAGCCTCCAGGGTCCTACACTCAGCACACCTTTATTGCTGGCAGAGATTGTCCTAAAGACTCCAGAAAAATCAGGTCAGTTTTTGGCTTTGACTTGAAATGGCGTTAGGGTGGCCTGAGATCAATGGGCCAAACCTAGTACCTGGTTATGCCCTAGAGTGAACTCAAGCCCTCAATCTCTGAATTATTCTGATGGGTCTTTGGGCTTTCAAGACCACAAAGGCCCTCTCTGGGCAAGAGCAGACTCCAGGATTAGCCTGAAGCAAAATGTAGTTCTTTGGAATCCATCTAGCATGGAAATAGCCTTCCCTTGGTCGCAGGCCCATGTGTGGTACAGCGTTGCTCAACACAGCACATTCTTCCTCCGGTATGACTTCAGAGGGAAGGTGGGGCCAAGCACAGAGGGTTGAGGGTAGAGGTTTCTCAGAAATGTCTGTTTCACAAAGCAGCTATTTTTCTCAGTCGAACAACTTTGAGTTTATTGCTTTCATTTTCCTCAAATATCTATCAAGCCTTTGTAACTTATGAGCAAACAAACTGAAACAGAAAGCCATTTTTTAAGTTAATTTTATATTTGGTACAGGATTAGAAACTGCTCTGTTCACACACCAGCTATAGCCTGTAGCACAGAAACCAGGCCTGCTTTTCCAACACATCGCTGTGCTGTTTGGTTAGGAGGGGATTAAGGATACGAAAAAGAAAAAAAGGTCAGTTTCTATTTGTAGGTAATTCTCAATGTCCCTTCTCAGAATCTCAATTACTTCTTCTCTCTTATTTTCTTTTCCATGTGTGTCATGGCCTTTAAGACTTGCTGGAAACATAACGTCCTACGTTCTCATCAGCAGCCATGGATCATAGTGCCACTCACTAACATTTTATTACAGTGTCCTGAGCTGCCCAGGCACCTCATGCTAAATTTAGGTTTAAATAAACAGAGCATCTGAGTTGCAGTGCTACTAGAAAGCAGCTGGAACAAGAATAAATAGATCGATTGCTTTCGTGCTGCTGTGATGTGACCGAGAACTTTGAGAGTTGTTTTTATTTTATTTTATTTTTAGCAAGTATATATAGATACTGATCCTTTTCCTGAGTCATTCTGAATACTTTAAATGTATATGCGGATCCAGTTTCCAATTCATAAGCCCTGAGTTGAGATAGGTGTCAGCTCCTTAGCCTTGTTAGAACCCTGGCTTGTTCAGTTTCACATTTTGGTTTATTCTCCTGTGATTCATGCAGTGCATCCTGCCCGCCAGGAAGGACTAATGGTAGTTTTCCTCAGACTCTCATACAAGCTGCCGTGGACTTGGGCAAATAGTGAAATATATATGCACATATCAAATGCCAGCCAAGTACGTATACTGTTCTGCATTTGATGTGTGTGTGTGTGTGTGTGTGTGTTTTAACCTAACCATAAATCTATCCTGGAGAATTCTCTATCAACATTAGGAAGCTAATGCATTCTTTTCAAGAACTGCGTAGGATATATTCTATGGATATATGTTTCTCCAAACTCTTTACTATTATCAATTATATAGCATGACTATCTTGGTATACATGTCATTTTATAAATGGGCAGGTATAGTTAAGGGATAAGTACCAAGAAAGGATTGCTGCATAAAGACATTGACAAATTGCTCTCCACCAACTTCCTCTCTAACCAACTTACAGCGCATGTGATGACTATTTCCTTGGCATACTCTGTGATACCCAAGGGAAGAAAGTGACATTATTAATGGCAAACACTTACATGGCACTTAGTCTGCACCGGGTGCTGGTCTATGTGCTTTACATATATTATCTCAAATAAGACTTGCAACAACCTTGGGAGGGAGCTATCTTTATCTCCAGTTTACAGTTGGGATAAGACATTTTCCTTCAGGTCACCCAGCTAGTAAATAGCAGCCAACATTTGAGGCCAGGCTGTCTGGCTCTAGAACTTAGCTTTTGCACGAGCTTAAACTGTGTAAATCATGACACTTTTTCTTGACTATTCTCTGGTTTAGAAGAATTCCTCAAGAAATAAACGTTCAACTGTTGAATGAGGAAGATGACATCAGACTCTACTACCATCCCCTATTTGTTGCAGCCCTCCACAGAACCTAAAGTCTGTCCCTCCCACCACATGAACACAACTTCTAACCTTACTCTGGCCATAATTTGTTAAAATATCAAGATTCCTGTAGATGAACCTTGCACTGCCCTGGCCTATCAGTTTCTTAATCTCTCCCTAGTGACCTTACCTTCCACCCTGTCTCGCCTTTCTTTTCGGCTCTCATAACCAAGTTCTAGATTGGTCATCATTAGAACTGCATCTCCTTTATAATGTCAGTTTCATGCATCCTACCTTCAGACCAGCAACTCCTGTTTTCCCACTCACTCCCTTCAATAACCCTACTGGGGTCTATGATCTACTGATCCTATCAGGTGTTCCCTGTCCATCCCCACTTATTATCATAATTGGGTATTAAATGAAAAGTCTCTCACATTCTTTCTCATGCACTCTCTTCATTGTAAATATAAAGTCATAGTTTTGGAGAGGGGAGGTTTACTTGAGAGATCTGATGTGGGGATGAAGATACATTTGTTCCAGAGCAGTAGGCTGTCAAGACAGATTTTTTCCTTGAAATGTATACTTCCTATTTGTTATTACAAATAACTCAAAATAGTGTCAATATCCACAAATGGGAGATAGTATTTTTTATAAATGTGGCAAGCACTATGTAGTCATTAAAAAGTGATAAGATATAGCCAAAAAAGCTTATAAAGATCATCAAACTAAGAAATGTGAGGAAAAAAATAGAACAGTATATATAGTTTCTTATATATTTTTCTACATATTTTGATTCTTAGAAATTTCTTACATATTCCCACATAGAATTCCTATATATTTTCCCTACATATAGGTGAATACAAGTTCTAGTCAGTATGATGTTAATAAGTCAAAACATTTCTTTTAAGTATGCATAAGAAACCACCAGGAGTTTAAATTGGAAAAAGGGAGGCTAAGGAGAATTTTAGTTTTCACTTTCTTTTTTTTATAATTTTATTTTAAAACCATGCATACATTTTTAACTTTTGTATTTAAGTTACATTAAATGATTGAGCTGAGTCATCTAGCACAAACTTAGTGATTCAGTGAACAGCAAATCTCTTAAACTCTTACTGTGAGCATAGCAGCATGCCAGGTGCGGGGGAGACCATAAAAGAAAAAAACAATAACTGACCTAACCAAACTTAAAATATAATAGAGGAAATTAGAATCTCAGAAACAATGAGAGAAAAGCATAAAGTACATATAATTTAGGTTAATGTCCTTCAAGTGGATGATAGATATTATATGAATCAAGACAAGGAAAAGACAGTTGCCAGGTGTCATCAGGTAGAGAAGATATAATCTGCATTTGGCACTGAAAAAAATGTAACGATTTGATTAAGGGAAAGAAATGGCAAAGACCATCCAAAAAGGAGTAACCTACATTAGGCAGTGTTAGTAAGGACACAAGTAACCAACCAACAAGGTCAGCATGTTTCAGGGAAGTGGATTAGCACCTGCCTGAGGACTGATTAGGTAGGAAATCAGTTTGAAGGTTAATATAGAAACCAAAGCCTAAATATTTCAGTCTAAAGTGGAAGAAAAAAATTTGGATGGAGAGAAAAGGATGAATCCAGAATGTGCTGAGAAAGAAAAAGCCATCTTATAAAGAGGCTGATTGAAGATTAACACTGCAAAATGATTTTTAGAAAATAAATATTTCAGAAAAAGAAAGGTTTCTATCTTTCTTACTTGGAGCACATACAGATAAAATATATTGATATAATATCATGTCTATCCAATTAAGAACTAAAGAATAGTAAAATAGTTTTATAAAAGGTCTCTCAGTAGAATTACTGATAGAATTACTGATAGTTACACAAATAAATATAAATCTATTTTTGTAAAATCGAATATAAAACTCAGTAGATAAAATGAAAACTATGTTCTAAGAATAATTTAGATGCAAAATTTAGATGTAACAGAAAATATGGAGAAGCTAGGTAGATGAAATGAGAAAAATAAAATACATTGGAAACTCACTGTCTCTACTTTAGGTGGGGGTGGTGGTGGTTTTATGTGACCCTTCATATAATGTTTCAACCTTGACTCCAAACATTGAGAAATAGTGTTGTCTCCCTGCTACTTCCTCTGGATTGGCCCAACCCTCCAGACTGATGTTAAAAGAAGGGAATAGAATCGAAGGTCTAGACTGATTAGATTGCTTTAAACCCTTTACATAAAGCACCAGAAGACTGATCGCTTGCTTTGCTCAGGGAACATTTCTTAATAAATGAGAGCTTTGTTTTGTCTTGATTTTTAAAACAGCAATGCCACACTCACTAGATGAAGCAACTTGGATGTAAAACTACATGATTTATTAGGTAACATCTACTCCAGCCTGGATCACAAAGAACAGCACTAAGTCTGCAATGCCCAGAAGATCTCGCTACAGGTGTGACATTCTTCCCCTCCATTGACACCATTCTTGATCTCCATCAGAAATCCTTTCTAATCTCCTCCTAGACTCCCCCTGGCCACATGCAGCCCCACACCTAATTACTGTTGGTTTCATTTGCATATGGCTTTTTAATTTATTTGCATATGTTTTTTTAATTCATTTGCACAAGGTTGGACCCTACTGTCAGGTCAATACATTGAAGCTTTGAACAGAATTCCTAATGTTGCCTAGTCTGATTTCTAATAGGATCTTGCCTACCCTTCTAAAGTAGGATGAATAAGCACCCCTCAAAAACGTCCTCTCTCTAATCTCTGGAACCTGTAAAAATGTCATTACATAGCCAAAAGACTACCCAGATGTGATGAAACTTGGGGATCTTGAAAAGGAAAGCTGATTCCTCTGAGCCAAATCTAATCATACCAGCCTATAAAAAGAGAAACTCTTGGAAGGAAGGAAACTAGCTGGTTGTGTTAAGTGATGTTTTAGAAAAAATTGGCAACTCCATGAAAAGTTGACTAAATCAGACCAAGACTGGATTCAGATGGCTTATGTGTTATTTGTAATATTGCAAAACAAACCAAACAAAAAAAGAGGAGACCCCTTGCCCAGCTGGAGTCGGAGAGATGCAGCATAAGGATTCGACCCACCATTACTGACTTTGAAGATGGAGGAAGGGGACTATGAGCCACAGAATGGAGGTGGCATCTTGCAACAGCCCTCAGCTGATAACCAGCAGGGAAATAGAACCTCGGTCCTACAACTATAAGGAACTGGATTCTATCAATTGTCTGAATAAACAAGGAAGAAGATTCTTTCCCAAAAACCCCAGGAAGAACGCCAGGAACAGATTGCCAAGAGATGGAGGCTGTCCTCTCTGAGAGCTTCTACCTCTAAGTCTGAGTCCAGTCAAAAATGAGATTTTCTAAGAGTGACAAAATAAATAAGATCAGACACCAAAAACAAAAACAAAACAAAACCCCAGAAAGGAACACAAGCTGCCAATATCTTGATCTCAGTCTTGGGAGACCTAAGCAGAGACCTAAGCCTATTGGACTTCTGACCTACAATAACTGAAATTATAAAACTGGGGTTGTATTAATCTAGTCTGTTTCTGGTCATTTGTTACAACAGCAATAGGAAACTAATACGCCCTTATTGGAGGGTAAGAGACTGCAAGTCATGCCATAGGGTCATCTTTTCTCTGTTCCTATTCTCTTTTCTCTAATGTCCAGCTGATAGACATCAATCTTCTTCATTTCATAATTTAACTCTTTCAGTTGCCTTTGGTAAACTCTGGTGCTTATCCATGTTTAATACACAAAAGATTTCTTTCTGATCAATGCATCCCACTCAAGATAGAAATTAAGTGATTTTTAAATGTAAAAAAAGAAACAGGACTAGAATTTCAAATAGAATGCCTATAGTCTAAAACAACAAAAAGATAAGACAACACAAATGAGTACATAGGGCAGAAATTAGAAAATAAAGACAGCATTTAAAAAGAGAAGTTATTTAACAAGCAGAAGAAGACTAAATATTTTCATTATAATGAATGTAAATGGGAGATTAGACTGGAAAACAAAATCCAAATGACAAACTGAAAATAAAGAAACACAAAAGGATTAAGTATTAAAGCAGTTACAAAAGCATAGAATGTGGGTTTGAAAAGCATACTGCAGGAGTCCACTTACACATGGATTTTTTGTTTTGATAAATACAGTACTGTAAATATATTTTCTCTTATAGTTTTTATAACTTTTTTCTGTAGCTTACTTTAAAAATATACTATATAATGCATATAAAAATTTGGTAACTGTTCATCAGTATGGCTTCTGATCAGCAGTAGGCCATTAGTAGTTAAGCTTTGGGGGAATGAAAAGTCATATGTGGATTTTTTTTGATGTGAGGGGGAATGTTGGTGCCCAAAATGCCTGCATTTTCAAGGGTCAACTATACATTCAAGTTATAAGAAGGCACTGGTTACAATAATGACATTAGGTAACGAATTAAAAACACAAAGCACAAAATAGGAAATGGTATTTCTTTTTTATATTGTTAAGCTATAATTTATGCAAAGACTTAAGTGGTATGAGTCATCTATTAAAATTTTATTAGACTATATAAAGCAAAAAAAGTAGATTTTAAAATGCCTGTAATGTTTGACAAAGAAGTAAAATATGATGTAAATGCACTGAATTAAATAAGATTTACTTAAATATCTTCAAATATAGACCTTATAACAGAAATGCAACTTCTTTACCAGTGCCCACTATTTAGCACACCAACAAAAATTCCTGAAAAGAGACATTTTATGGGCTATATTCCCTAGCAAACTAGTTTAATTAACATTAGACATTTACAGCAATAGATTATTTTTAAATTTCTAAATGATTATATTTTTAAGGTTAGTTTACTTAGTATTTATTGGTTCAAAGTAGAAACACCACCTCAAGGTAGAATATTTATAAATCAACCATAATGAAGCTATATGGAATCTGGCTAAGGGAGTACTCAGAGGAAAATTCATAGATTAATAAATATATAGGATTAAATAAAATAGAAAACAGTAACACTAATAAGGACCACAAAATAAGCAAATGAGGGAGAGGGTAAATATGTATACTATTTTGGGGAAATATAAATTGCCAAAATTAATTGGAAAAAGATAGGACTAAATAAAAAAGATGAAAGTAATTCTTATCCAAAAATTACCTTTATGGAAAATCTTTTGACATCTTCTAAAAAAAAAAAAAATTAGTTCTGTTAGTGCCATAAGTCATAATGCCATTTTAACAAAAGAACAAGAGGGGGACGCCTAGGTGGCTCAGTCATATAAGCATCTGACTCTTGATTTTGGCTCTGGTCATAGTCTCAGATCAAGCCCTGCATCAGGCTCTGCTCTGGGTATGGAGCCTGCTTAAGAATCTCTCTCTTCCTCCCTCTGCCTCTTCCAAGGCATCTCTCTCTCTCTCCTTCTCCAGTCCCTACCCCCCACAAAGGGTGAGAGAAATGAATATTTAGGTGCAGCAGGTGATTTCTATCCATAACTAGTTCTAATCTTTAAAAAAGTTCAGCCACCCCTAATAGGCGTGCAGTATCCAAGCCCTTATACCCAGATGCATTTTTCAGATTCCTTTGTTCCACATCGATAAGAAAAAGGAGTAAAAATGGACCATTAATGTGGTTTTGGGAACACCTCTTTGAGAATACACCCTTGAATTGACTGTCTCTCCTCTCCTGTTTCAGTTCTTCTGCCCTCATTCCTATTCCTTGGATGACTTCCCGAAGTATCTACCTAGACTGAAGTTTCTGTTATAGACTCTGCTTTCTAGAGAACCTGAGCTAAAATATAAGAGGAAGATGGGGACACCCTAAAAAGAAAGATGAAATTGTGTTTTAACTTTTTCTATGGATGCTAGAAATCACTGAAGAGCAAAAAATTAAGGACCTTAAAATTTCTATCATGCAGAATCCTACCCTTTGGGTAGATGGAGGTGATCATATGATGTAAAGACTAGCCTTCACTTACTTCAGTTCTTTTGCTATCTCGTTACTCTTAAGTAACAAGACTAATTTGAAAGCTCTTTGCACACTCATGAGATTTTTTCCCTCTGAGAAAATACTGCCCTCCAAATTTTAAGAATTAATCCTGAGTACTGAGATGGTGGCATAGTAGAAGGACTCTAAGCTCATCTGTTCCCTAGAACACAACTTGATTACTATCAAATCATTCTAAATACCCCAGAAATCATCCTGAGGACTGAAAGAAGAAACTGCACAACCAGATGGAAAAAAAAGGGGCTACATTGAAGAAGGTAAGAGGTACAGAGACATGGTTTACGGGAGAACCAGATTGTGGGTGGCTGATGATGGAGAAGAGTGAAAGAGAGAAGCACACAAGGGAATACACAAGGAGAACACCTCCCCAAAGCCCCTGTCTGGGAAGGTGAGAGGGGCTGATTTTTATGTGAGCTCTTACAATGAGGAAGGCTTGAAGACTGCAATTTTAAAGAAAGGACAGAGGGTTTGGCTGGAATTGAGCCCAGAGGGCACTGCACTATTCCTAGAGAGAGAGCCTACAAACAACTCAGGGGGTTGATAGCTTTGAAACAGCCTCTTGAGGAGCACTGGGGGCACACAGAGGGGAGACTGGAGATTAGTCACTCCTCTTGGAGGAATTCCCTGAGAGGGAGTATTCAGGGAGATGCTTCTATGGAGACAAAAGAGCTGGCTGGCAGCATTGTCCTTTTCCACCACTCAGCATAAACAGAAAGCCCAGTGCTGACACTGGCTACCTAACCTGTTTGCTCCACACACCTGCACTGTGGTGGGATTGCCCTTCTCGGTCAATCTTGCCCCAGTCCCAGCACTATGAGACCCTCGCCCAAAAGGCCAGCACAAATGCCTCCCCACACCACCTCTCCTGACTGGAGAGTTCTGCAGGACTTCAGTTCTAGTGGAAGTCATATCAGGGCTCATTTAACAAGCCAATCAAAGTACACCTAGTTAAAACTTGCCACATTCTGGTCAAAACCAAAACACTCCCCACTTCAGGCAAAGAGAGCCACAACTGACCTGAAGAATAGAACAGCCAAAACAACAGCAGAGTGCACACAGCACATACCAAAGACACTCCCTGAAGCACCAGGCCCTAGACACAACATGACTTCTTCATAGAGCCATTACTTTCAAGAACAGGGAACACAATGGGTTTTTCTAACACAAAGAAGACAGAGACTTAGACAAAGTGCCAAGATGAAGAAATCCATCCCAAATTAAAGAACCAGATAAGGTTACAGCCAGAGATCTAAGTAAAACAGATGTAAGAAACATGCCTGATGGAGAATTTAAAGCAACCATCATAAGGACACTTGCTGAGCTTGAGAAGAGAATGGAAGACTGCAGGGAGACCCTTACTGCAAAGATAAAGGAGTTAAAAATGAATCAGAAATGAAAAACATAATAACTGAGACTGAAAAGAGACCTGATGCAATGAATGCAAAGTTGGAAAAGGGGAATGATTAAGATACAGAAAACTAAATGATGGAAAATGACAAAGCTGAACAAAAGAGAGAAAATTAAGCAATGTGAGAATAAACTTAGGGAACTCAGTGACTCCATCAAAAGTAGTGACATTCATATGATAAGAGCCCCAGAAGAGACAGAAAAGGGGGCAGAAAATTTGAGGAAATAATAGCTGAAAACTTCCTAATCTGGTGAAGGAAAACAGACAACCAGATTCAGAAGGCACAGAGAACTCCCATCAAAATAAAAAAGCAGGCCAAAACCAAGACATCATTAAACTAATTATAGTGAAAATATAGTGATAAAAATCATAAAAGCAGGAACAAAAATCCTTAACTTACAAGGGAAGACCCATAAGGCCAGCTGCAGATTTCTCAAAGAAATTTAGCAAGCCACAAGAGAGTGGTATGATATATGCAACATGCTGAATGGAGAAAGTTGCAGCCAAGAATAGTTTATACAGCAAGGTTATCATTCAGAATAGAAGGAGAGAGAAAGATTTTTCCAGACAAAAACTAAAGGAGTTCATGCCCACTAGAGCAGCTATGCACAAAATACTAAAAAGGGACTCTGGGTTCAAAGGGAAGACCAAAAGTGATGGAGAAAATCTCTAGAAACAATGACAAAATAAGTAATAAAATGGCACTATCAATAATTACTCTGGATGTAAATGGACTAAATGCTCTAATCAAAGGACATAGGGTGTCAGAATAGATTAAAGAAATGAGACCTATTGACATGCTACCTACAAGAGACTCATTTTTTGTTATTTATTTTTAGAGAGGGAGAGAAAGCGGGGAAGTGGAGGGGAGAGAGAGAATCTTAAGCAGACTCCATGCTCAGCATGGAGCCAGACATGAGGCTGGATCCTCTGACTCCGAGACAGTGAGTTGAAATCAAGAGACATTTAATTGACTGAGTCACTCAGGTACCCCCAAGAGACTCACTTTAGACCTAAAGACGCCTGCAGAATGAAAGTGAGGGGCTACATTTACCATGCAAATGGATATCAAAAGAAGGCTGGATTAGCTACACTGATATCAGAGAAGCTAGACCTTAAACCAAAGATTGAAGAAGAGATGAAGAAGGGCACTGTATCATCATAAAGGGGTCTGTCCAACAAGAAGATCTAGCGTTTATAAATATTTATGCCCCCAACTTTGGAGGACTCAAATATATAAAACAATAACATAAAAAAACAATAACATAAAGGAACTGATTGATAATAATACAATAATAGGGGATGTTAACACCCTACTTTTAGCAAGGAACAGTTCATTGAAGCAGAAAATCAACAAGGAAACAATGGCTTTGGATAACACACTGGATCAGATGGACTTAATGGATATATTCATAACGTTCCATCCTAAAGCAGCATAATACACATCCTTTTCAAGTGTATTTGGGATAGTCTCCAGAATAGATCACATACTAGGTCACAAATCAGGAGTCAACAAGTACAAAAAGTTTGGGATCATACCACGCATATTTTCTGACTACAATGATATGAAACTTGAAGTCCAACATGAGAAAAAGTTTGGAAACACCACAAACAGATGGAGGTTACATAATATGATACTAAATAATGAATGGGTCAACAAGGAAACCAAAAAAGAAATTTTTAAAAAAATATATTGAACAAATGAAAATGAAAATGCAATGGTCCAAAAGCTTTGAGATACAGCAAATGTGGTCCGAAGAGGAAAGTTTATAGTAATACAGGTGCCAACCTCAAATAGCAAGAAAAATCTCAAATAACTCAGTCTTACACCTAAATGAGCTAGAAAAAAATGAGCCTAAAGCCAGCAGAAGGAAGGAAATATTAAAGATCAGAGCAGAAATAAATGCTTGAGACACTACAAACAAAACAAAAACTAATAGATCAGTGAAACCAGAAACTTATTATTTAAAAAACATAATAAAATTGATAAACCCCTAGCTATACTTATCAAAAAGAAAAGAGCCCAAATAAATAAAGCCACAAATCAAGAAGGAGAAATAACAGCTAACACCACAGAAATACAAATAATTGAGTATTATGAGAAACATATGTCAACAAATTGGATAACCTGGTAGAAATGGATAAATTATAAACTACCAAAACTGAAATAGGAAGAAATAGTAAACTTGAGCAGATAACCAGCAAAGAAATTCAACCAGTAATCAAAAATCTCCCAAGAAGGGCAGGCTCAGTTGGTTAAGCATCCAAGTCTTAATTTTGCCTTAGATCATGATCTCAGGGTTTTGAGATTGAGCCCAATGTCAGGCTTTGCACTGGACACAGAGCCTGGTTAAGATTCTCTCTCTCCCTTTCCCCCTGCCTCTGCAGACCCAACCCTCCTACTCTTTAAAAAAAAAAAAAAAATTCTCCCAAGAAACAAAAACCCGGGGCCAGATGGCTTCACAGGTTGTTCTACCAAACGTTTAAAGAAGTTAATACTTTTTTTTTCAAACTATTCAAAAAAAAAAAATGTAAGAGAAAGGAAGATTCCAAATTCATTCTATGAAGCCAGAATTATCTTGATACCAAAACCAGATAAAGCCCCCACTAAGAAGAAGAATTACAGGCCAATATACCTGATAAAGATGGATGCAAAAATTCTCAAAATACAAATAAACTAAATCCAACACTACATTAAAAGTATCATTTACCACTATCATTTGGATTTATTCCTGGGCTGCAAGGGTGGTTCAATATTTGTAAATCAATCATTGTGATTCACATTCATAAAAGAAAGGACCATATGATCCTTTCAGTAGATGCAGAAAAACCATTTGACAAAGCATAACATCCATTCATGATAAAAAACCCTCAACAAAGTAGGTTTAGAGGGAACATCTGTCAAAAAATAAAGGCCATATGTGAAAAACTTACAGCTGATATCATCCTCAATGGGGAAAAATTGAGAACTTTTCCTCCAAGGTAAGGAACAAAACAAGGGGAAAAAAATGGAACTAAACAGGGACGTCCACATTCATCACTGCTATTTAACATAGTACTGGAAGTCCTAGCCACAGCACTCATTTAAGGAAAAAAAAATGATGTCCAATTCAGCAAGGAAGAAGTCAAACCTTTACTATTTGCAGATGACATTATACTCTATATAGAAAACCCAGGAGACTCCACCAAAAAACTGATAGAACTCATATAAATTAGTTCAGTAAAGCCACAAAATACAAAACTATGTACAGAAATCTGTTGGATTTCTACGCACCAAAAATGAAGCAGCAGAAAGAGAAATCAAGGAATCAATCCCATTTATAAGTGCACCAAAAATCCTAAGATACTTAGGAATAAACCTCATGAAAAAGGTAAAAGATTTGTACTCTGAAAGCTATAAAATGAAGATGAAAGAAATGGAAGATGATTCAAAGAAATGGACAAACATTCCATCCTCATGAATTGGAAAAAAATATTTTTAAAATGTCTTCACTGCTCAGAGCAATCACCATATTTAATGTAATTCCTATAAAAATAACACCAGCATTTTTCACAGAGCTAGAAGAAATCCTAAAATGTGTATGGAACTGCAGAAGACCCTGAATGCCAGAGCAACCGTGAGAGGAAAAAAAGCAAAGCTGGAAGCAGCACAATCCCTGGATTTGAAGTTATATTATAAAATTGTAGTTAACAGAATAGTATGGTACTGGCACAGAAACAGACACATAGATCCACGCAACAGAACAGAAAACCCAGAAATGAACCCACAAATATATGGCCAATTAATCTTTGACAAAGCAGGAAAGAATATCCAATGGGATAAAGGTAGTCCCTTCAACAAGTGGCATTGGGAAAATGGACCACAATATGCAAAAGAATGAAATTAGATCACTTTCTTACACCCAAAACAGAAATAATCTAATTTTAGAAAGGGCAGAAGGCATGAATAGATACTTTTCCAAGGAAGACATACCGCTGGCTAACAGATACATGAAATGCTCAACATCACTCATTATCAGGGAAATACAATTCAAAACTGCAATGAGATATCACCTCTCACCTCTCAGAATGGCTAAACTCAACTCAGAAACAACAGATGTTGGCAAGAATGCAGAGAGTGGGGACTCACATTGTTGGTGGGAATGCAAACTGGTGAAGCCACTCTGGAAAACAGTATGAACTTTCCTTTAAAACTTAAAATTAGAGCTACCTTACAATCCAACAATTGTATTACTAGGTACTTAGCCAGAGAATCCAAAAATATTAATTCAAAGGCATCTATGTACCCTGATGTTTATAACACCATTATCTACAATAGCAAAATTAATGGAAGGAACCCAAATATCCATCAATTGATGAATGGATAAAGAAGTGGTGTGTGTGTGTGTGTGTGTGTGTGTGTGTGTGTGTATATATATATTTATATATATAATACATATTTATAAAGTATTCATATTCAATGGAATATTCCTCAGCCATAAAAAAGAATGAAATCTTTCAATGTGCAAGGATATGGATGGAACTAAAGAGATTATGCTAAGTGAAATAAGTCGGAGAGAGACAAATACCTTATGATTTCACTTATATGTGGAATGTAAGAAACGAATGACCCAAAGGGAAGGAAAAGAGAGAGAGAGAGAGGGGCAAACAAAGAAACAGACTCTTGTCTATAGAGAACAAACTCATAGTTACCAGGAGGAAGGCGGGTAGAGAGATGGGTTAAAATTATCCACCAAACTTTTACCATAATTCCATCAACTCTTACGTTCCTAGCTTTAGCCTCTGTTAGGACTTTACCAGGTTATGATTCTACTGTAGGGTAAAGCCAGATATAACACCAATTACCATAAAACATTCAGTTAGAGATAACGGAATTTCTTTAGAGAATATCAGATTAAACATTGCAACTTTCATAATCCTATCAACCCTATGTTTTTATATTCTCTCAATCTAATTGTAACAGGAGTAGGGCTTCACCAATGGGTTTTGGTACCATAGACTCTTAACTACAGAGAACAAACTGATGGTTACCAGAGGGGACATAGGTGGAGGAGATGGGTTAAGTGGGTGATGGGGATTAAGGAGTGCACTTGTGATGAGCTCTGGATATGAGCTCATCTGTTGTATGTTCACATTGAATTATGAAATTGTACACCTGAAACTAATATCACACTGTATTTAAATAAAAACTTGAAACAAACAATTACAATTTTTTTTGGAAGCCTTAGATTAAAATGAAAGGTTTAAAAAGCAAGTTTCAGGAAAGCAGGGATACAATGGCACAATCTTTGCATGAAAACCCTTTGGCATTCTTTCAACAATTTTAAAACTTATCATTCAGCAAGAGAAAGTCTGTGTTGCTACCCTCTGTGCTTTCAGAGAAATTAACACTTCAGCAGATGTCAATGGGGCTTTTTTTTTTCTTCTAGTGATAGCCTTACTCAGATTCAAGCTGTAGAGCAAATTTTCTGAATGCACATCCATAAAATATTTATGGACTCTAATGAAGACGTATTGTAGGGAATGTCTAAATTACCCAGTTTGGGGGAAAAAAGAGAAAGCAAAAATTAAATGCAAGGGGATGAAATAGATGAATGCTTGTGGTTGATGTTATTGTTCCCTATTTTTTTTTTTCAGTCCTTAGATTCGAGCTTTCTTTATAGTGTGCCATAAGTACGTATTTCTATTTTATAATGTATGTGCCACTGCACCATGGGTGACCGAAGGGAGTTTTTCTTGTTGACTGCTAACTGTCCATCTTACTGACAGTGCTGGAAATGAACAGGGATGCAAACCTGAAATAGGTTATCAATCCTGGAGAGATTAATCTGCTCAAAATTGAGGGTCTCCATTGCTCTGAGACTGGTCTTGATCAGTACAATTATAAGGCCAATCCTGAGAGAGAAGATCCTGGGGGAGGGAGAATAAGCCCAAAGCCGGAGACAAATTCAGACAGTCAGAAATAGTGGTATGCTCTGACCTGGAACGGTATTTTAAATAACTGCTTCATTCCTCCTTTCTTTAGGAGTGAGACACATCGTAATTGGACAGCATAAATTTTCAAGTCTCCATTTTGGCTATGGGGAGAAGTGTACAAAATCTGATTAGATTTTACACTCAGCTTTATCCTTTTTTTGTTGCCCCTCTGTGAGCCAAGGGAATTATACATGAACACTAACTAGTTGTCTAGAGGTTAGCAGTGTCCATTATTAATCACCAGTGAGTTCAGAAATACAACCTCTTTTAGGACCCATACTCTAACTTTCTAAGTTTTTCTTTGGGTAGGAGGGAACAAACCAATGGCCCAAATTAAAATTCTTGTTCCACAAGGGAAAGCAGTGTCCAAGAATCAAATTGTTTTTCTTTGATCACCCCAAATAATCCTATCTCCAGCTGGCCAATTTCCATGATGGATTTCCCTCCTAGTGCAAAAGCTGAGGAGGGGAAGGTGTTCAACTCACGCCTTGGGTAGAGGCAACATTACTCTCCAGTCCACCACATCCACGGGGTAGCACGAACGTGCCAGAGAGGACTCTCTGGGAAGGGTCTGATGGCACTTTTAAGATTCCCTGTAGTCTGCAATGCATGGGTCTTCTTGCTGTTTTATATTTACAGACCAAAACCCTAAATAGCCTGGCAGTTTTCTAGTTAATCTGATTATTTAGGCAGCCAGATTAAATGATTCAGGTCCCAGATGGAATACGGTGGACCCGAATGACCTGGTTTGGTTGCTTGCAATTATCCAATTGACATGCATATCGCCAAATCTCCACGTCATGGCAGTTATACGAGGTTTGGAACCACTGCTTCGAGTGTCAGTTCCACGGGACCTCTCTGGCTCCTGCTGCTGATGGGTTTAGTGGCACACATGTTGCTTGCTCACATCCTCTTTTACTGCCAAATATCCAGTTAGAGGAGTAAATCAAAGACAGTGGGACTGGTAGAGATGGCATTTTGAAGGGTTGTCCAGAGTCACACCTTCATAGTGAAGGGGGAACAGGAGTATCTCAGGAATTAGGGAAAACTGATCATTTCCATTTTTTCCTCACCCTCACTGGGGACTCGAGTTAAAAAGTAGTCAAAGGATTAATGTGGCATCGGCCCTCTGATTTGGTCTAATGTTTCCCAGGAATCTCATTAGAGCTTTCCCGTGCAGAGTCCTGGGGAGCCAGCCAGGCTGCCCCAAAGCCACACCTCCCCGGCATGTTCTGGTTGGCAAGGCTGCCCACCAGAGGGGCCCCGAGCCCGGGCCGAGTGGCCAAGGCCGCCCCAGCTTGGCTGTGGAGACAGCACAGTCGGCCACTCAGCATAGCCCTGGGCCCAGGCATTTTTGGCTGGGGAGATTTCATTTCTGTTTTCAAAAATAACCCTGAAGCAGGCAGCGAGCAGTACCTGAGAGATCCTCTGTATATTGTCCCTCTCCTTCTAGATTATCCATACCTAAACAAGAGGGTTCTTGGTTTTCGTGCTGTTTTCTGTGGTCTTAGTTTTCAAGTAGACCACTCCAACTGGGAGTAGAGCTGTGACACTCAGCTGTTGTGGAAGCTAAACAGGAGGAATCGAGTCCCAGATGGAGCTTTTACCTCAACAACTGTTGTCACTGCTGCCCTTGGAACTGCAAACTGCCCAGGTACACACCGTATAAAGAAGCAGGTTTATAAAGATTGAATTTGTCACCATAACTCAAACATAAAAAATGAATGTGAAGCCCTAAGCAATTGTAACCTACCAAGGTAAAAAAAAAAAAAAATCTAATATCCTCATTTAAAATATAACAGAAGGTAGTCTAAGAAGAAAATCGGTATGAAAAATAGTGAAACAAGACAAAAAAATCATTGTCTTAAACTGCAGCCAAACATATTCTGTATTGTGAACTTTTAAATTCTAACTGAAATACTGATTGAGCAAAAGCAATGGTTTTCAGAAGATTTTTTTAGGTACAATTTATCTATAAATTTAAAAATTTTCAGACGCCTTGTTCATGTAGCTACACAAGTGGGAACCAAATGATCTTGGGTGGGGGCACTTTGTAAATCTATAATTTGATAGACTCTGCCTTGGTTTTCTACATGCCTCGCGTAGCTGGAAGACTTAAATATCAAAAATTACGCAGCCTCTTACTATTCTTTATTCACTCTCTCATGTAAGAAAATTCTTCTTGGCCCATTCGAGAGAGTTCAGTAGAGAGTACTTCAGTTCAGAACAATATCAAGAATCAGCAGTTACGCCCACACTGGAGTGGCGTGCTGGGAATTTCAGATCCTGGGTTTCACTATAACTATCTTTCTCTTTCTTGCCATGTTCCCTCCCACATCTAGTCTTATATGATACCTCAACCCCATCATAATTATATTTTATTTTTAAAAGATTTTATTTATTCATGAGAGACACAGAGAAAAGGCAGAGACATGCAGAGGGAGAAGCAGGCTCCTCACAAGGAGCCCGATGTGGGACTCGATCCAGGACTCCAGGATCATGCCCTGGGCTGAAGGCAGACGCTCAATCACTGAGCCAGCCAGGTGTCCCATAATTATGTATTTCAAAAGATTTTTATTTTTAAGCAATTTCTATACCCAACGTGGGGCTTGAACTCACAACCCTGAGGTCAAGAGTCTCATGCTCCACCAACTGAGCCAGCCAAGTGCCCTTAGGATGGTTATTCTTGACAGTAGTTTGGAGTTTGGATTTCAAAACCTTGAAAGTGTTCTTGAATTGTTAAACAAGGCTACCAAGAATGTTATTTGATGAGGAGAGGAGGGAATTCTAAGCAGCTGAAGATATCAGAAGGCCAGCAGCATCGTCAAGATACCGGTTATGGGGGGATCCCTGGGTGGCTCAGTGATTTAGTGCCTGCCTTCGGGGCAGAGCGTGATCCTGGAGACCTGGGATCGAGTCCCACGTCACGCTCCCTGCATGGAACCTGCTTCTCCTCTGCCTGTGTCTCTGCTTCTCTCTCTGTATCTCTCATGAATAAATAAATAAAATCTAAAAAAAAAAAAAAAAAAGATACCAGTTATGAAAGCTCCTAAGGGTGGGACTTTCTAGTAAATGACACTCAGATAAAAGGCTTGTGAGGGATGACCAGAGCCGTCCCAGACACAATCCTCTGACTAGAATACCTGTATCTTTGGTCCCCAAATAGGCCTTGTCCCTGGTGTCACATTGCCAGCTATCTCTACCATGTCAATAACCACCTAATTTTTTTTTTTTTAATTCTTTTTACCTATCTCTGTTTTCTCCACAGATCTTTGGACTCTGGGACAACATGACACCAATTACATCCTTCACAGAGACTCAGCACTTTCCTGATCTTCATTTTAGTCTTCTCCTTTCTTGGATACTGTGGCAAAAAGCAAAGAAAATTTACGTTCATTTAATTGAGGAAACACTGGGCTGGAAGGGTATTGAGGACAGATATGCTAGGAACTAATATTAGACACAGAACAAGACACTATTATTTAATGTTCAATCTAGAATATACCAGAACGCTCAAAACTTAGAAACTCATTTTCAATGAATTGTTACTTTATCAAAATCAGACAAAATGAGCCTGTCAGAAAGGCTGCACCCTCCTAGTAATTTCATATGCCATCGGTACTATGATCCTTAGCAACGGGTTGTTATTATTAAGTATAAGGCGATGTGAAATGCTGGAGTGTCCTATCCTATGGATGGTTTGAAAAGATACTTTCCATTCTGGCTGCCGAAATAAATAAGCAAACAAAAATTATATAAAAACAGTAAAGAAAAAAGCAAAAGTGATGACATTAACCTCCCTGGACTGTCACTGATCTTCATGTTTAAAACACTGGTGATCCAATACATTCCGCCCGCTATCTTACAATCAGATGGGCTCTCACAGGTGCAGTTCCTGGTGCTGGGCAGCATTGCTCAAAAATGTAAGTGTTCTCAGTGTGGCCTGAGAGGTTCAACAAGGTACGACCCTGTAAGCTCATGTTCTCCTGGGGATGGAAGTGAGGGGTTTACTACCAAAATTCAAAGTGTACGTAACTGTCCTCTCCACATTGCTCCCCAGGGCCAGCTCCAGGCAAAGATGTGAAGCAAGGGAAATGTGCTTTTGGTACTCTAAGCGTTCTCATTTTTATTCTTTCCCATTTGTCAGCATTCACTTCCCTTGGCTTCATAACCCTGTCAAAATATAGTCTTAGAAAAAGAGCTCCTTGAAATCTTTTTAAGTCATAATATGAAATTCCATGTGTCACCTCTCCCATGTGATTTGTATGTTAATTTCTAATGCTAATTATAGAATGAAATGCTCTGCCCCTTTTGAGGAATTCCATGCATCGTTGGGCAGGTTAGGAAGAGATTCTGAAGAGAATCAAAAAAAGCCTTCTCAGCACTCTGGAACACACCTTGAGTTCACACGCACACGCACACACTCCCATATAGTGCAGTAAAAGCAAACATTAACATATGTCCCCTCTCCAGGGTATGTTAGGAGGCCTAGAAATGATCATGTATATGTTTCTCACTAAATCCTGTTCTGCAGTAAGTCAGACTCAAGAGAAGGTCAAGTTATTTCCTCAAGGTCACGCAACTATTCAATATTGGATCCAGGATAACAAGCTCGGCCAGCATCCAGTCTCTTTTCTCCATCTATTCTAATTAATTTTTGTTGATTTGAGTCTGTACTGAAAGTGTTAATAGGCCTGCAACCCACATAAAAATAAGGGAGAGGCCACGTGAGAAAACTTAAATGTAAAATCCTCTCAGAAATCCCAGAGGAAACCAGACTGATTTCAATGCCTGAAGTCTTCATTCATTTTTTCCCATTTCTAAAGAGACACTTCATTTATCATCTTTCTGTCATCTCTTGCTTTGGTTAACGGATGGTGTTACTGTGATTACTGATGGATCTCTCATAACTTCTGTGCTATGAGGCATGAAACATTTCACATCACAAAACATGACCTTCTCACCATGGAGTAACTAAATATTTATTTCCTTAGAAATGTTCAGCAGGGTCTGGGTGTTTTGTTTCCATACTTTCCAACTTTTCCTCTTTGATTCATTTCATTATTACTATTAACATTTTGTTATAAAACTATTTTCTTGAAGATCGTAGGCAAAACGATCTCGTGTTTTCATGAATGCTACCGCATTCTCTACTCCCTGTTGAAATGAATGGCCTAACATCAGCACAGGTGAGAAGCCCCTGAGGTTGATACTTCTCAGTGTTTAACATTCCTTCTTCATTTACTGCTCTTTAACTACCTACGTTCACAGCAACAAGCTGTAAACATCATTTCATACCTCAATTATTGTTGTGTTAAGCTAAGAGTATTTTAAAACTCTTTAGATAGTTGACTTCCATCAGTAAGGCAAGTCATGCAGTTTGAAAATTGTCTGTTTTCATTTATGTAGCAAGTATTAGTGACCTCCTGTTATATATGCCAGGCACTGTTCTCGAGCTAGGGAAACAATGGCAAACAAAAGATGTGTCTCTGCTCTCCACCAGATGAGTTGGGAGACAGCTATTAGTCAAATAAGAATGCAAAAGAAAGTGATTACAACTGGAGGTATGTGCTCTCCAAGGTAGGAAAGGGAGAAAGGGAGGGCTATCTATGGGAGCTTATAATGAAAGACTGGTCTAGAACGAGAATTTAAGGAAGAGAAAGCTGCCAGAGAAAGAGGGACCTCAGAGCTGGGATCTGAAGGATGATTAGCACTGATATGGGGGAGTGGGACAGAGAAGAGCCTTACAGACAAAACCGCACAATCAGAGGCCTGGTATTTGGGGGAAAAAATGGAGAATTTAGAAATTGAGAGAAGGCAGTTTGGCCTGAGCTCACAGACCAAATGAGAGAGTGATGATTAATGAGACTGGGGAGATAAACAAGGGCCAGACCAGGTGGACATGTGAGCTGAGTTGAGGATGTTGTTCTTCAATTCAAGAGCAATGGGAAGCTACTGCATGGTTTTCAGCATGAGGGTTACATGATTGATCAGCTTTGCATTTTGAAAAAATTCTTTTTCTGTTCCTGGCACAATTTGTTCCTGGTGAAAGGGAACTCAATTACCAATTTTGTTCTCTGCTGTCCAATTATTGTTAAGATTTGATGGGAGAGCAAAAATATGGAATATAGTCTATATAATGCTGTTAGGAAATTAATTCCTTCCTTCTGTCCTTCCGTCCTTGAGTTGATACTGTCAAAGCTGGCTTGTTCAAATAAATAAAAGCTACTTGGAAAAGACATTCACTAAGTGTCACTTCTAAAAATGTGCAGAAAACTTGGAAATCTCAAGCTGAATGTGAATAAAGAGTGATAAATAATAACCAGTGGCCAGTACAGATTTATAAGCTAGAAGCAAATTTCTTTCCCCAATTAATATAAGGCTGTACAGAGAAGACATGACATACTTCCTTATTTACAAAGATATTCTAATTATCTGTGGAATGTTTTCCTAAGATATGTGGATGTTTTATAGAAGTATGGGATCAAAAGGAGCCTCCTTACCCAGACAGAGGTGCAACCAAAACCTACCAGATGAATGTTTCTAATATTTCTCTCAATGCTAAAAAGAGGCTCATATTTAGGGATTTTTTTCATTTCTTAAGCACGTTTTTATGGATGTCAACTATGTGTCAGGCACTGGAACTGAAGAGAGTTTTTGTTCTTATGGGGCTTGTATTTCGAATGGGTTAGATAATAAAGAGGAAATCAAGGTGCTATAAGAGAGATTGTGCAAACAAAGGGGGTGGGATTTCAAAGCTGGGATGTATATTTACTGATAATTTATAAATGAATAATTTAGAAATAAAATTGGTAACATCACCGCCAGTAGGTTTTCTCTCGGTAAACAGATACATACACAAGTTTGTGTGTATGTACGTATAGATATACATGTTCTGGACATATGTATTTGGATAGAAAAGGTCACTGATGAAGTGGCATTTGAGCAGGTCAAAATGCTGACACTAAATAAAAGAAAACTAAAAATCCCTGTTGAAATTTTCTCTCCACACCACCCCCCCCCCCCCCCAGTTGGGGAAAGACACACAAGGTCACCTTAATTATTGATTTTTTTAAACATATGTTTTCTTGGTACTTGATATCAGAAAATCACACCACTGCTCCCCCACCTCCAAGTGTACCCCCTCTTCTGCTGTATTCGCAATTGCTTGTGGCTGATCTACTGGCTCTGCCTGGAGTGCCTGCTATTTGATGATTATGGATGCTATGAATAGCATGTTAGGGCACAGATCCACTTCATTTGCAACACACTTTAATTATAAAAGAACTTTTAAAACTAATGTTTCCTTGCTAATTCCTTTCTCAAACTTGGTTTCTCTTTTTTGTTTAGCAGATGTGTTTTCATTACACACCCATTTGGCAATTTTGAAACAAGTTCACAACAGAGCCCATTTTCTAAACAAATCTGCACAAATATGCAAACTGTGAATTTGACATTCAGCTCTACAACTGCAACAACCAAAGAACAAATAGTTTTAAGAATTACCATCATGAGATTGAAAATTAAAATTCATTTTCAGGGCAGTATCCTCAAAGACTATTACCTGTCTTGATTCCCAGAAACAGAATGGTATCATACTTATTCGTTAGGGCAGTGGTTTCAAAGTATTTATTAAATAAATGTACTTCTTTCATTCAATAGTATTAAATGTGAAAATATGTCAAAACAAATCTAAGCACATTAAAAATTGCTTTCATTGCTTTTAAAATTGTAAGTCTGTCATTGGCTATTCTATAGAATTCTCTTTAATGGATTGATTTATTGAAAATACACATGTGAATTTGTATTACAAGCCATATCTGCTCTGTTAATAAATGACTTCATTGATAAAAAGCAATGTGAGTGAAAGATTAAGCTCAAGTTATTTTACAGATGGCAGAATAAGGAAGCAAAAATACAAAAAAGAATGTGGCAAGGCACACATACTCAAAACTGGCATTCAAGATGCGTCTGTTTCTTGAGTACAAATACAGAAGAAACACTGCTATCAGAGGGTCCCTGATTCTCCTTGTAGACCTTTAAGATTCAAAACCATATGCAAATAAATGGTCTACCTTTAGGTTTGCAGAGCTTTCGATAATGTTTGATGTATTAAGCAATATGTTAAGGAAAATCAATAAAGTTGACATCTCACTGTGGCAGTGATGTCTATTTATGACATGAAATTCAACTCTTTCATTTAAAAGGAGTATATGTAAGTTTTAAATTTTTATTTATTTTTGGACTAGCATCGAACTATCCAAGGGGCAATGCAAGAAACTACTGAAAATTATTGATGTGATTTAAATACCTTTTCCTTTTGTGGACTTCTGAATGGCATGATGCACAAAGTTTGATTCAAAAATAATTGTTAAATATGGTATGTGTTGGATTCATGATGAAGTTAAATTCCCTGAAGGAGTTATGAAAAATAAATCATGAAAGGTAAGTCACACATAGGAAGATAATTCACACATACCATTTTTTTCCTGTCCTTTTGTAACCCATGTCGCTGAAAGGTAATGTCACATTGGAAATTTTGCTGTTACCCAGAGATTATGAAAATGGGAAGAAGGTATTGAATTTAGTTCCTGGGTTATATTTAGAATTAAGTAGGTGCTGACTCTTGGAAAGTCGCTTTCCTCCTTGTTCATAGGGTCCACAATAATACATAATTTGCCCTTATTTGTCTGAATAGCAATTAATGATTAATAGTTTTCCAAATTTTTAGATGGTTAACTATAGGAGATAGTAAATGCTAACTTAGCCCTCGGTCATGTTTTCTTTGCCTATTAAGTCCCATCAAGGTTTAGTTCTACTTAAACTGAACTGAAGGATGCACTTGACTATGAGATCATGTCAGTGCAAAGTGTCTGACAATTAGGTAGTAGCTGGATACTCATAGCGCTTTTACATTTCACCTGTTGCCATATGTTGCTTTGGTTGAAGTATATATATATATATAAAAATCTGGCTTCACATAGAGGTGTAGTTGGAAAAGGCAGGGATATTCTATTTATTTTTTAAAGATTTTATTTATTTATTCATGAGAGACACAGAGAGAGAGAGAGGCAGAGACACAGGCATAGGGAGAAGCAGACTCCACGCAGGGAGCCCGACGTGGGACTCGATGCCGGGACCCCAGGATCATGTCCTAGGCCAGAGGCAGGTGCTAAACCACTGAGCCACCCAGGGATCCCAAGGCAGGAATATTTTAGTAGCCTTTCCAGATAATTGTGGATATTCTTTTCTGTTACTACATCAAAACTTGACATGTGATAGTTTTTTAAAGATCGGTTGCAACATTGACTTTGAAAATCTATCAGTGAGCTTTTCAAAATATTGTTATATTAAAATCCACATGTCTGTCTTGTACTCTGCATACATCTGTTATAGGTGTGTGGTTGATTTTGCAGTATCATACATAGGTTGCCTGTAAAGTATCACTTCAACGAGTTACAGATATTTTTCAAATGCTAAGATACTTCACTTTACAATGTCAAAAAATCGCATTAGTATTCCCACAAATCCCATCAGAAATATCTTTAGGTATGGGTACACATTCATGTTTTCACCGTGGTGGAATTAGTTTTCAAAACTAATTTTTACTTAGAAATCCTATTTCATCACTTGTAACAAACATCGGGGGTTGTTTTCTGAACTGACACTGTTCACTGTTTATTTCATTTTTTTAAAAAAAAAAAACGTGTACCAAATCTTCAGGTGTGTGGCCGTAATTTGTTTTTAGTTATTTCTTTGAATAAGAATGGTGCTCCACAAAAAAAAATAATAATAATAAAATAAATAAAGAATGGTGCTCCACAAAAAATGTTGAAGTACTTTTCCTGGAGACTACCATGTTCAGCAGGAATGCTTTTTCAGTACTTCCTATTCAGTTGCACAACGTATTAAAAAGACATGCACTCAAGGGTAAAAACTCAAAAGTAATAAATAAAATTCATCATATTCATTAAGGGCCTAAAGTAAAGCAGTTGTTCTTTTAACTAGAATACAACTAGTAGAGTTTGGTGCTGCTCCTTGATCTGTGCCAAGGCATCAGCAAGTTTATTTATAATTGCTTTTGCAACATCAGTGCAAATGCCAGCTCAGTGAAAAAAACTACATTGTAGTATGATTATAGAAGTAGGTTGCACCCCTGGGATTCTCTGAAATGATCTTGAGGACTGAGGGCTTCACTTTGAGAAGACCACACTTTCAGAACTACTGGCCTAGATCAATGCTGCTTCTCCCTCTGCCTGTGTCTGTCTGCCTGTCTGTCTCTCTCTCTGTGTCCCTAATGAATAAATAAATAAAATCTTTAAAAAAATAAAATCTAGATACCAGGGGTGCCTGGGTGACTCCATCAGTTACGTGTCTGCCTTCAGCTCAGGTCACAATCCCAGTGTCCTGGGATTGAGCCCCATATCAGGCTCCCTGCACAGCAGGGAGTCTGTTTCTCCCTCCCCTTCCTCTTGCTCTCTCTCTCTCAAATGAATAAATTTTTTAAAAACCTTAAAAGAAAAAACAATCTAGATACCAAAAAGAAAAAATAAAATTAAATGACTCTTGATACATTCTTGAAATGGATAAAATTCAGTGGTTCCATTTTATACACACCCTCACTTAAGACTCTCATATCAGTGTACATTAATCAAGCATAACTTCCTTTTCCAGGAGTGTGTTATTTTCTTTCAAATGTTAAGTCTTTGGGAACAGGAACTTGCCTCATCCCTATATTGTCTATCACATGACATCATTGGTGCTACCCCTGATAAGGAAGACATGGAGATGAGAGGGTGCCCCCCTGTCAGGGGTTGATAACCTAACAAAGTCTAGCCATTTCCTAGTTGAGTTGATTCTTTCCTCTCAGATAACAAGGCATCTGTGAAAACTGTATTGAAATCCGTGGAAACTTATTCCAAGAGTGACAATGAGGAGTGTGGTGAATTACTGACATCTAGGCTGGGAGCATTTGGCTAGTCCCTCCACGTAGCATACGCTAGCTGGGTGAATGCTCCACTTTCCTTGGAGGGCAGAGGGACATGACTCCTAGCTCTCCTTGGCTTCTGTTCACACCTACTGCTGGACTTGAACTTGCAAAAGTATACATTACTCCTGAAAACACGTGCAACCCAACACTCTTACGTATTCTAAGCATTCCTACTTTCCACTAAACGGTTCCCTGGCTCTTATTGCAGGCTTGATATTGGGAGCGGGGAAGCAGCAGTAAATAAGACAGCAGGTTTCTGCCCTCAGGAAGCTTGCCATCTATAGGAAAAGTCAAATAGCAAATATGTAATTACACACATGCCTACAGGTGAACATGTCAGTGGGGCTCTTCTTACCCTTGATTGCATATATATGATCTCAGCACAGAGGAAAACCTTCCCTCTGAGTCAGGGCCTGTTGAGACCACCTGTCTCCTGTCCTCACAGGACTCTGCTATGGGCTAACCAAGTGCAAATCCTCTCTGGGACCTGCGATGGTTTCCTTCCCTTGGATGACTTTGCACCTATTCTTTTCCAGGAAAACGACTCATTCTTCTAGACTATTTTAATCATTACTTCCTTTGGGGAGCTTTCTTCAACTTTCCAGAGAGAACAAGCCATTCCCTCCGTTGTGTTGCCCTGAGCACTGAAGAAGCCAGGAGTCACAAGCTTCCCTCCTACGGAGTCAGAATTCAGAATGCCTGGGCTCGAAGGCCTCAGAGCTACACCTTGCTGTGGGGTAGCCGACTAGTGGTGTGAACACTCCGGGATTCAGCTTCCTCAGCTAAATTACAGAAGAGGTGTACCGTGCACATTTGTGAAATGACCTGCTTACCACAGAGTAGGCACTCAGTGCATTAGCTAAAACGTCACTCTTTGATAGTATAATTACTTGTTATCAGGTTTCTTTGTGAATCTGGGAATGAACATTTGAGAAGTTAGGGCCTCCTTGGGTGGCTCAGTAGGTAAAGTGGCTGCCCTTGGCTCAGGTCATGATTCCAGGGTCCCGGGATTGAGTCCAGAGTCTGGCTCCCTGCTCAGCGGGGAGCCTGCTTCTCCCCCTGTCCTTCCCCTGCTCATTCTTGTTCATATATAAACAAACAAACAAATAAATAATACAAAAAAAATTTTTTAAAGGTGTATACCTTCATAAAAACCTAAGGTAGAACATTTCTTATAAACTCCTACAGTGGCTCCCTTCTCAATCAGAGTGAAAGTCCAAGGCATTACCAGGATCTACCTACTAAGACACTAGGTAGCCTGTCCTCACCTCCTACTCCTCTTTCTCTCCCTTCCTCTCCTCCAGCCACTCAGGCCTCCATGCTGTTCTTACACCTCAGCAATCTCCTGCCTCTGAGACTTTCCCTGGAACCATATTCCCCCAGACATCCTCCTTGATGCCCCCTTCACTTCCTTCACCAACTTTCCAGGGACAAACCATTCTCTCCAGTCACTTGCAATTGACCTACTCTTCCTGATGTCACTTCTTGGTCCATTTTCTTGCTTGATTTTTCTTTACAGCATTTGTTATTGCTGCGTATTTTATCTATTGTTTATTCTTCTCTCTACAATATACGTTGTAACATAGAGATTTTTATCTTTTTCATTTGCCACCAATATCCTGAGCGCCTACAATAGCACCTGGCACCTAATAGATACTCAGTAACTATTGTTGGGAAAAAAAATGGTCCTCCTCTCTACCCCCAGGGTCCCTCCATAGTTTCACTTAGAGGAGACATTGGGTAGACAAGTCATTTGTCTTAAGCAAATACCTTGCACTAGGTTAATAGAATCAACAGTTTACCTGATGAGTTTTTATCTTTTGGTGACTATAAAAGACGATTTCCTGTGTGGACAAGTCTTTCTACTCTATGGAACTATCGATTTTCACTGTTCATATCAGAATCATTTCAGAAACCCCTCATGAAAATGTTTATTATTTCATGATTGTCCCCTGTAGTTCTCTTGAGCTAGAGAACATAGAAAATGTTATCTGACATTCAGGTGTATGTTTGTTTTTTTCCTTGAGTCTGGAAGCATGAAAAAAGGTAGAATTTATCCTTGCAGTTTGAAAATTTTTATTTGGATTTCCAAATCCTAAGAACTTTTCAAGAGGCTTAGATTGTTGCCCAAGACTAGTTTCCACCAGGGACGCCTGGGTGGCTCAGCGGTTGAGCATCTGCCTTTGGCTCAGGATGTGACCCAAGAGTTCTGGGATCGAGTCTTGCATCGGGCTCCCTGTATGGAGCCTGCTTCTTCCTCTGCCTCTCTCTCTGTGTCTCTCATGAATAAATAAATAAAATCTTTTTTTTTTAAAGACTAGTTTCTACCCAAGAAGCAGTGTCATATTTACAAGGGCTTAAAACAAACAATTCTAGTGCAGTGTCAGATTGCAGCCTGCATTTTTAGTCATCTTTCCCTTCACTCCACTACTATTACCATTTGAGAATAAGATCTATAGCCAGGTTGCTAGTTCATTCATTCTCATTAGCTCACTATTTTTAAATACAAAGTATGTAATGGTATTTTATAAAGTATTCACTCTCTTATTTGTATTCTTTTAGAACCTATCTTTCCATCTTAAAAGTCAATTTTTATTTTAAATGTATTACTGATAGTCTTCTGCTAGGAAATACAGGTGATGTGCATTTACACTGTGCAAAACTCCAAAAATACCAATATGCTGCTAGAAAAGATGAATGCATCCTGGTATAATATGAGATATCTTTGATGGCAGGGGAGGTGAATCAACAGAAGGTTGCTGATGCTTAGACAAGTTACTCCAAGAAATACATGTTACAGGTCTCTAATGATTAATTGCTAAAGAGGCCCCAGAGACTAGTGGTAAGGATAATTTTGGGGAAACCAGGTAAATTTTCTATTACGTTTTGTTATTATGAATTTTTTAATGTAATCACTGAAAAGTGGGAGGGAAGCTTCTTTTAGTGATTGAATAGTGTAATGCAAAACATAAAACAAGTTACTAAATATAAAGAGTAAGTACGAGGATAAGACATTGCAAAATTTAAATGATTATGATTTCAAAGGGAAAAAGCAGGAAATACAGAAATGAGCTTCTGTCTGGTTTGGGAACTTGCAGATGTGTTTTCTGTGCACACTTGCAGGTGTCTCTTTGCTGTGCTCTCCTGTCTACTGACCCTTTGGTGGCAGAAACAGCTCAAGACTTTCTGAGAAGCAGGATCTCCACCCAGGGGTGTCTGCTCAGCCTGAAAGTGAACCTTCAGGGTGATATATGAAGGCTAACTTTCTCATCAGTGCTGAGGATAGGTCTGTGAGTTCAGAATTACTTTAGCATACCAAGAAAGATTACATCTATATCTTGACTATGACAGCTTTAGTTTTGTTTATCTGGTTTGTCCTGTAGTTATTGTCATTAGTGCTACCTAATAACACTTGAGCAGTTATATAAAGGACTCTGTTTTGTATTAAAAACCAGAGGGTAGCAATGATGAGCCTTACATCTATATTTCATTTTCTCATGATATTATCATCACTTGGAGACAAGAAAATAAAATATATTCTCAGAAGAATGGCCACCCACTTTGCTAGCTGTGGAACTGTGTATAAATTACTCCCTCTAGGTCTCAGTTTCCTTCTTTGTAAAACGGGAAATGTTGAGGTGGTTGTGAAAATTAAATGACATAAATGTAAAACACTTAGAAGTACACCTGCCAAAAAAAAAAAAAAAAAAGAAGAAGTACACCTGCCTGATAGTATGTGCCTAATGAGCATTAATTATTTTACTGTTGATGTGGTTGTGATTTTTCTGTCCAATGAGTTTGCTCTACAATTCAAATCATAAGTAATGACATTGAGGTTGGCCCAATACGGCATATGAACAATTTTTTGGAGACAAAATGTTTCTGATTCCATACAAATTTTAGGATTATTTCTTCCAGCTCTATGAAAAATGCTGATGGTATTTTGATAGGGATCACACTGAATGTGTAGATTGCTTTGGGGAGCATAGACATCTTAACAATATTTGTTCTTCTAATCTATGAGCATGGAATGTTTTTCCATTTCTTTGTGTCTTCCTCAATTTCTTTCAGAAGTGTTCCATAGTTTTCAGAGTACAACTCCTTCACCTCTTTAGTTAGGTACATTATGGTTTTGGGTACAATTGTAAGTGGGATCGATTCCTTGATTTCTCTTTCTTCTGCCTCACTGTTAGTGTACAGAAATGCAAGTGACTTCTGTGCATTGATTTTATAGCCTGTGACCTTGCTGAATTCCTGTTATCAGTTCTAGCAATTTTGGAGTGGTGTCTTGTAGGTTTACTACATAGAGTATCACACCATACACAAAAATAAACTCAAAATGGACAAAAGACTTAAATGTAAGACAGTAATCTATCAAAATCCTAAAGGAGAACATAGGCAGCAACCTCTTTGACCTCAGTTGCAACAACTTCTTGCTAGACACGTCTCCAAAGGTAAGAGAAACAAAAGCAAAAAGGAACTATTGGGACTTCATCAAGATAAAAAGCTTCTGCACAGCAAAGGAAACTGTAAACAAAACTGAAAGGCAGCCTAGGAATGCAAGAAGATATTTGCAAATGTCTTATCAGATAAAGGGCTAGTATCCAAAATCTAATAAGAACTTATCAAACTCAACCACCCAACAACCAAAAAAATCCAGTCAAGAAATGGGTAGAAAACATGAACAGACATTTCTCCAAAGGAGATATACAAATGGCTAATAGACACATGAAAAAAAAAAAAAAAAGCCCAACATCACTCGGCAGCAGAGAAATACAAACCAAAAGCACAATGAGATACCACCTCATACCAGTCAGAATGGCTAAAATTAACAACTCAGGAAACAACAGATGTTGGCGATGATGCAGAGAAAAGAGGAGCCTCTTACACTGTTGGTGGGAATGCAAACTGGTGCAGCCCCTCTGGAAAACAGTAAGCAGGTTCCTCAAAAAGTTAAAAATAGAGCTACCCTATGACCCGGCAATTGCACTGCTAGGGTATTTATCCAAAGGAGGCAAACATAGTGATTCAAGGGAGCACCTGCACCCTAATGTTTACAGCAGCATTATCTGTAATAATCAAACTATGGACAAAGCCCAGATGTCCATAGACAGATGAATGGATAAAGAAGATGTGCTGTATATATACACCATGGAATGTTACTCAGCCATTAAAAAGAGTGAAGTCTTGCTATTTGCAATGACAGAGTTGGAACTAGAGGGTATTATGCTAAGTGAAGTAAGTCAGAGAAAGACAAATATATGACTTCACTCATATATGGAATTTAAGAAATAAGACAGATGAACATAAGGGAAAGGAAGGAAAAATAAGATAGAAACAGAGGAGGAGGCAAACCATAAGAGATTCTTAATTCTCAGAAATAAACTGAAGGTTGCTGGAGGGGAGGTGGGTGGGAGGATGGGGTCGCTGGGTGATGGGTGTTAAGGAGGGCACTTAGAGTAATGAGCACTGGGTGTTGTACAGAACTGATGAATCGCTCAATTCTACCTCTGAAGCATTATACAGTATATATTGATTTAAAAAAATAACGTCTCTGCTACTCTTACCAAATATAATTCTCTAACTTTATCTCTGGTCACTACTGTCACATTTCATTGAGCACATCTAGGATCTAGGGAGCCTTTCATTATTCATTAGACTTCAGATATTTTCTATAGATAACTGGTTCTCAAACTTCAGCATGCATCATGATTACCTTGGGAATACTTGTTAAAACACTGATCCTGATTTCTGAGACCCTTCCCCAAAGTTTTGGATTTATTCATCTAGAGTAATGCCCGGGAATTTGCCTTCCTAGCTATTCCCTTCATAATAAGATGATACACTGCTGATATATGGACCACACTTTGAGAACCAGAACAAAATGGTGCATTTGTTTAGGTGCCTTCTCATTCCGTTTGCATTTCTCCATGATCTATGCTTGTGTTTACTTGTTTACTTCTAGAGATCCTGGTTTTAGGTTTCAGATTGGAAACTTGTGAAGTCTAGGTCCTTAGAAACATTCAGAGGGAAGGCATGAGAGCAGACCACAAAGGACAATAGTAAATTTGACAAAAATGGCATTCTTTACATGTTCAGTATTGTGTTTTAAAAACTTTATTAAATTTACTTTCCATTTTATAGCTGCTTTGAAAATCTTGTATGATTTTCTTTTATACCCATTTTTGTAGGTTACTTGGCCACCATTTTGTGGGTCACATGGCTCTGTGGAACAGTACAAAATATTAGTAATAAGAATGAATAACTCTGAGTAATTCCTTCTAAAAAGGCTAAATGTTTTTGCTTCATTAATCTCCTTTTCTCTTGCTTTCGTAGAATTTGAGAACCACACATTGCCTAATAAGTCAGATTAGAAGTACAATGTGATGCAGCATGTATTAGACCCAATATGTGAATGGTAGTTCTGTTTTTAATAGCTATTTTGTAAGCTGTTTTGACATATAAAAACATTATTAAGATGAATGGCGACATCTCAGTTCTAACAGTACATTAAAAAAAAAAAAAATCAGCCCTGGATGAGTACGTCTCATGCTGAATATTGCAATCTCAAGATGAGTCATGATGTTCTTATTTTTTGAAAATTAAAAAAGCCCTCCACTTGTAGAAATTCAATAAACTTTGAGCCTCTTGAAATGAGCAACTGATGGGTGACAGAAGGATTTATTCAGCTAATCATAGGCAATATCTAGAGACTGTCTCTTCTTACAAGTCATTTGCTATTTTGCAATCTTTTAAGAAGTAGTCATTAATACAAACTACAAGCAAAGCCTTTTGAAGTCCAAGGATGAATTTACTCACTTAACATTATAGACCTTCTTAATAAGGGTAGGCAGTTTCTATCATGCCTGTAACTATATTTGACCTTGTGTTGGAAACACTTCACCTTGTTGGGTATATGCATTTTAAAAGTGCTCAATTTAATTTGAAACATCTAATTTATTATATTTAACCCAACTTTAATACATAATGACTCGGGAGTTACTCTCCCAAATGCCTCAGTCAGGAGGCCATTTGTAAGACATCCAAAGACAAGAGACCACAGGCATGAGGCCTGGGAAGGGGTTGTGAACAGGCAGCCAAAGAAAACTATTTTGTTAAATGGGCATGTTATTTAGAAACAAAGTTGTCCTTTTGAGACATGTATGTTTGGAATGTTTCCAACTTTGGGGTGACATTAAGCAAAATAAGAGTTAAAATGGAGTCCTTCAACCTTTTTCTCTAAAGATTTTGGAAGTTAGGCATCAGGCTCTCCACCGGAGGTGCCATTTTAGGATTGGGACAGAGAAGCAGCTGAAAGGAAAAAGCACTTTGCTCAGACAGGATGCGTCTGTGTGCTTGCTCTCCACAGCTGCGTCCTCAAAGAGGATAAATGAGGGCATATTCACTCATTAATCAACCAAGAGGGATCACATACTCAGAAAAAAGCTCCAATCAAGTCGCTCGGATGTTTTGGTCCTTAAGCGCTATCACTAATTGCCTGGAAATGTGCCTGCAGTTCTTAGAGTTGGCCCTGGGCCTCTCTCACTAGGAGTCCAGTCAGGATAGCAAGAGACAGCCAGCCCCCCAAGTCTTGTCTACAGCCAGAGCTTCAGATCGTGACACACTCCGCCCTCTCTTACTGAATTTGCCAGGCTTTATGAGGCTGAAGAAACAGGACTGGGAATTAAGCAGTGGAATAGCCTAAGTATTCCAGAGGAGTCTTAATTCCTTAGTTGGGTCTATCCTTTTTGTTGTTGTTGTTTGTTTTCACATTGCAGGTAGCTTTCCCTTTTATGGGAGACATCCTGAGGACTCCACATTTAACGGATGTTGGGGAGACAGTTATAAGTTTGCTTTCAGCTGAGTTCCCTGTGAGCCTGTGAGAAGGACGATTTCTAGCTTGGCGTGAGTTACAAGACAGCTATGCTGTGAGATCTAGACAGCCGTTCTTCGCAGCAAGACTTTATTATTTAAAGACAAACTCAGAGATGCTTTGATTTGTGATGCTGTCAGGGGCCCTGCATCCAGCCTCTGATCTCACTCTGTTTTCCCTCAGAGGCTGGAGAGGGGCGGTGACTTGCACAGGTTACTCAGTAGTATTTCTAGGACCAGTTCCCCAGAGTTTTGATTCTCAACTGCATTGCTTTGGCTTGAAGTGGATTTCCAGATCATACTCAACTGTAAGGACCCAAGCACATTCTAAAGTGAAAAGTAGAGGATTTTCCCCCTCAGAATATTTACTTGCCTTGTCTCTATTAGAATAGAGTCTTGGTTATTTGCAATATGTGTTTTAAAAAGGGGACAATGAATAATTAAGGCACATGTGTAACTATCCTGTAGTTATAATGGAGAAATAGCACTACTTCAGAAAGCATTTTAAACGGAATTTAGAATATATTAGATATACTCTGAATTTTATGTCATGGTCAGGCAAGTTGTGGGAAGGTGAGTTCTGTGGGGGACTGAGAAGAGACAGAACTTTATTATTAAAAGCCTCCTACCATTTTGCATGTATGTGCTTCCTTTCAGATCCCTAACCCTGACAAGGGTGTTCTTAGGTCCTGTAAGCCACATTGGCGAGTATGGGAGGTGGCATTGAGTGTCCGTCCTTTAGACAAACTGGGTAAACCTCGACTGAAGCACATGAGTTTTGCGGGAACTTACAAAGATCCTTTCCAGGATAAAGCAAACCTCCCAAATTGCAAAATGGTAACAGAGACATTAACTTTAAAAGGAGGCACTGTGTATGTAATGGGAGAGAATCTGCCTCTATAAATTCTTTCTAGATGCAGCAGATGGGTTTTCCTCAATCGATTTTTGACACCATGGAGCACAGTTTTAATGTTCATAAAATGTGGTTTGTTCTGGAAGTTTCTATAACTTTTATCGTCTTGGAGGTTGTAATTTTTCTTTAAGAATGTAATCTTTATAATCTGAGAAATTACTATAAAATAAACCCAGTTCACTAGCACCCTGTTAGAAAGACAGCATGAACCATATAGCATACACAAATCAACCCTAAGGCTGTTCTCATCAATAGAGAGGTAAAGGGGCTGAAGAATAGATCAATACAGATCATTCTCGACTTTCGATGGGATCATGTCCTGATAAACCTGTTCTAAGCTGAAATGCTTTTAATACAACCCCTCTATTGAACATCATAGCTTAGCCTATCTTAAATGTGCTCCCAACACTCGTATTAGCCTATAATTGGCCAAAATCATCTAACACAAAGCCTATTTTATATAATAATGTGTTATATATCACAATTTATTGAATACTGTATGGAACATGGAAAGCAGAATGGTTTTATGGTTACAAATAGTTTTAAGCGTAAAGATTGTTACCCTTATATTTACCTGGCTGACTGGTCCTGAAACTTTCTCTCCCCTGCCCAGTATCACCAGAGTATTATACTCCATCATCACTAACTCAGGAAAAGATCAAAATTCAAAGTATGGTTGATTCTGAATGCGTACTGCTCTCATACTGTCACTAAGTCAAAAAATCATGTCAGACTATTGCAGGTTAGGAACTGTGTGCAGTGGGATGAAGAGACGAATGGCCATCATCATTAGCACCATTTGATACCTCTTCTTCAGACCTCCTTGCCTTTGCTGTTAGCCATATTTGCTTTGCGAAGATAGGCTTTTGAGATTTTAGATGGCATTGCTGGTGGTAAAGGTTGGAGTCAAGAAATAAGACAGTCAGTTTTAATAGGAAGTACGAAAGTTCTGGGCTAAGCCACAGTAGAGCAGGAATATACTATTGGGAAGGGGGAAAAGTGGGCAGGCTGGGCGAGGGCTGACTCTCAAAATGCACCACTCAACTCAGCATGCAGGTCTTGTGCTAAACTCTGGAATTCTTTTTTTATGTATTTCTGTAATAAAAACTTACTCATAATAACTACTGACTATATGAAAACATTAAAATATTTCTTTTGTTTAAAAATAAACATGTTTCTTGTAAAACAGTTACATTTTATTAACTAATTTTTTATTTTTATTTTTATTTTATTGGAGTTCAATTTGCCAACATTTAGCATAACACCCAGTGCTCATCCCACCAAGTAATTTTTTTTTTTTTTTAAGTAGGCTCCACACCCAGCATGGAGCCCAACACGGGGGTTGGACTCATAACCCTCAGATCAAGATCTGAGCTGAGATCAAGTGTTAGATGCTTAACACACTGAGCCACCGAGGTGCCCCAACACTGTTACTCTTTTTTTTTTTTTTTAAGACTTTATTTATTCATTCATGAGAGACAGAGAGAGAGAGAGAGAGAGAGAGAGAGAGGCAGAGACACAGGCAGAGGGAGAAGCAGGCTCCATGCAGGGAGCCTGATGTGGGACTCGATCCCAGGTCTCCAGGATCACGCCCTGGGCTAAAGGCAGCGCTAAACTGCTGAGCCACCCAGGCTGCCCAACACTGTTAACACTTTAAAGGCTTCTTTCCTGCGTATTCATCACAGAATATATTTCCAGACCCATGCCTAGGTGGGGACTGATGGCAAAAGTTGCTCAGGGTTTAGGCTAATAATCCATGGTCCATGGAGAATTTTTAAAAATATTTTTATTTATCAATTTATTATTATTATTATTTATTATTATTATTATATTTTAGAGACAGAGAAAGCAAACATGAGCATGGAGCCCAATGGGGGGCTCAATCCCACGACCCTGACATCACGACCTGAGCTGAAATCCAGAGCCAGACACAATCAGCTGAGCTACCCAAGTGCCCCATCTGGGGGGAATTTAAAAGCAGCAATAAAACCTTTAGTAGATCTGTTTTTTATTAACCATTTGCCTACAATTTTAAATAATGGCAGTGATAAAATACTGCTCCTTTCTGAAGAGGCCCATCCCCACTCTCTGGCCCTTTGACAAAACTAGATTATTCCATGAACATTTCTTCAATGTAAAATTTTTTAATTGCTAATCAATATCCTTTTATAAGTTTTATATTCGACTGTCATGTCATAGTTTGTTTACAGAATCCCCTGTTCTTGGTTAACAGTTTCAATTTTTTCTCTTTTATATTTAATTACTTGTATTCTAAAAGGGGAACTATTGAGTCAAACCATACAGACAAAATTTAAGGTTTTTAGTAAAGAAAATTTCACCAGAGATAGTTATCCTTTTGATAATCCCACCAGTCATGTAAGAGAGCAGACATTTCCCGAGAGCTGTGTCAACATTGGCATCTATCTTAAAGCACAAAAATATAAATAAAAAACTTGGCCAGTTTGATAGACTGCTTGTTGTATTTAATTTTTGTTGTAATTTACATTACTTTGACTAGTTGTGGGGCTGAGCATTTTGGTTTGATTATTTTTAGTTAGGCTCATAGTCAGACTTACTGTCCTTTAATGATCTCTCCTTTCTTTTTAACTGAAGTATGTGTATATTTATACATATTCATAAAAATATTGTATGTTAAAAGTGTTGTCTTCTATTTGTATTATGTATTACAGATATTTCTACAAAGTTTTTTCTTTTTCTTTTTAAAGATTTTATTTATTTGTTCATGAGAAACACAGACAGAGGCAGAGACACAGGCGGAGGGAGAAGCAGGCTTTTGGCAGGGAGCCAGATGCCGGACTCGATCTGGAGACCCTGGGATCATGCCATGAGCCAAAAACAGATGCTCAACCACTGAGTCATCTAGATGCCCCCTCTACAAAGTTTATTATTTAACCACTGATTTTGCTTCTGAAACTTTGGATTAACCAGATATTTTTAAATTTAATCTATTCTATCCTATCTTTAATATTTTCCAAAATCAACAAGGAATTGTATTCCCTCACATTTTCTTCTAGCATTTTTCTTCTTTAAATTTACTGCTATAGTTCATTGGGAATATATTTTGGAATATAAAATAGTCTATCAGTTAAGATGCTCTATTGAATGTGAATAGTCATTCTATCCTCTCCTTTCTGATATGAAATGGCTCTGTTTTCTCTCTCTCCCTATATGAATATATAACATGACTTCTACATATATAGGAATAAAAATATAATTTATATATATAGTTGAATTTGGAACCTTGTTTTATAATCTCTATGTTCTATACTTAGGACAGTGTCACTCTATTGTAATTATTGTTCTTCTATAATATATTTCTGTATCAAGTATGGCATATTCCCCTCAATCATATTTTCAATTTTTCCACCTTTTATTCTGTAAGATATGCTGGAAAATCATACCTACAAATTAAAAAAAAAAAAAAACCTCCTGTTAAGATTTATATTAGAATTACATTAGTTTCTAACTTTATTGCATTATAATTTTGTGATAATAAATGACCTCTATTTTTTAAATATAGTGAGTCTATCCCTGTAAGTTCTAAACGAACATTTAAAAGAAAGGCTTTTTGTTGTTGTTGAATTATTAATTCTGTTTTCCAAATTTCTATATTTTTCCTCTGCTTTACCTACCACTTCTTAGCTTATTAACAATTACTTTTATGCTTGCTCTTTGATTCCTATTTGCTTGTGAGTCGGAATACATTATCAAATAATTTTTCTGTTTTTTAAAAAGCCAGGGAAATGTAACAAAGATATATTGGTTTTTCCCATAATTGTGTTTTGTAAATTTCTCATATTTCTGTCCCCTTAACTCTAGTTATGTTGACATTTGATTAAGTGACATATAAAGGTTATTGATTGTTGTATATTTATTGAGAAGTGTACCTATTAGCAAAATAAAATAATGAATTTCTCTCGTTTAATATTTTCCCTGAATTTATTTCTTTTGTAAGCTATGTACTATCGCTATTTTCTTTTTGTTTGTATTATCTTAATAAGTCTTTATTCACCCTCTGGTTTTTTTTTTATTATACCTAATTTTAGACACTTATGTAAATAGCATTTTTATAATAGAGGAAAATAGTTTAAAATCCAAATAGATTGAAAGAGCATCTGTCATGAGATGCTAAGAGAGGGTATGGGGACAAGTGATGGCATAATTTATCTTTGGGAAAGTAAAATCTCTAGTTCCCTTGCATTTACATAGGCTTATAGAAGAGGGAAAATGAATAGTGAAATTTCAAAGCCCATTCTTCTGGGTTGTTAAAAGGGGAGACCCAGAAGAGAGGACTGTTTGAGTAGTGATATTAATAAGACTTTGGAAAAGCAAAGGCAAGATAGAAGACAATTTGTGGTACAAAAGCAGTTTTCTTTTAAACTGCTCTGCTTAAGAAAGGTGGAAGTTCTTGAGTTTTCTGCTAACACAGTGATGGGGGTTCTTGGAGATCTGAGAGGCCTGGAGATATGCAGAGAGTCTTAAGAACTAAAGAAGGAACACAATTGGGTGAAAGCACCTCTCCATGGCCCCAGGACTTCAGTGAGGTCTGCAACCCCCAGCACTGCCTGTGTAAGGTGTTGGGGATGAAGCAAACCTAGAGAGGAAGAGGAGCAAGAGCTGGAGAGGTAGGAGATCTGATGCAAGCAAGAGTTAGAGTCCAGAAATGAAAAAATCCTGGGTTCATCAATAACTTGAAGAATACACCACCTCAAAGCCCTGACCTTATAAAATGTGAGATAACACAATGAGTGTTTTACTCTCATAGGAGAATATGATCCCATTTGATGGCTGATTGTTGTTTAATCTGAATGTTTTCTTGCTTCTATGGTTTGGAAGTTATAGGTGCTTTTCTTTTAAAAAGAAAAAAAAAACTAGTGGTAAAACTTGAGGATTTAAAAGTATTTGAACTTATTATTTTTCTTTAATATTCAATGTGACGAGTGAAACAGTAGTTAGAAGCATGTTAGATGAAAACGTAGCCTCTATTTTCAACCTCCTTTCTCCTACCCCCTCTCAGCTGATTAATAATCACTATCCATTCTTACTCTGTTTTGAATCCTGTTCAGCCCCTTGTGATTTAGAGCACAGTATCAAATAGTTTTCAGAAAGGGTACACAGGGAGATACTTTTTTTTTTTTTTTTTTTACCACTTGAATGCCTGAATATGTCTTTCCATAGCTTTGTCACAAGAACAAAATCAAAGATGGATAAACAAATTTGGAGTTTAGCTTTCAGTTGTGGTTTACTTTTAAAAACTCCATAAATACTGCTTATCTACCAGTATTAATGTTGATTTCTAGATGCAATTTGAATTGTGTTCCTTTATAGGTTATCTGCTTTCCTATGTAGTAGCTGAATGTCTCTTTCCCCTCTATTTTGTGAAATATAAGAGTCATAACCAGGATATAATATTGTCTCTTTTCATTATTTACAACTTATATTTGCCAAACCCCTCTGATAAAAATTCAGGTCTTTCTTCAGCTTACGTATTAAAATAATTTTCGTATAGCATTGATTTTGTGATTTCTTAAAAATGATTTTCCTTTTTCCTGGGCTATCTATTATAGGTTGGATTATCTGACTCTTTCCTCTACATCTAACACATTTCATTACATTATTCTCATCTTTTCATCTTTCTTTTCTGAATTCTGGGTGGGTTTCTTGAGTTTATCTTCTTTTTTTTTTTTTTGAAAGATTGTATTTATTTATTCATGAGAGACACACAGAGAGAGGCAGAGACACAGACAGAGGGAGAAGCAGGCTTCCCACAGGGAGCCAGATGTGGGACTCAATCCCAGGACTCCAGGATCACGCCCTGAGCCAAAGGCAGACGCTCAACCGCTGAGCCACCCCAGCGTCCCCAAGTTTATCTTCTATTACACTAAATTAACTATGCAGAATCCAATCCACTATTCACTTTCAATATAGGGCTCAGTAGTAATGTAGGAGATACATGATCTGTAAAGAATATATATATATATTTAAAAGACTGTTTATTTAACAGAGCGAACAAGCCAAGTAGGGGGAATGGCAAAGGTTAGAGGGGGAAGCAGGCTCCCTGCTGAGCAGACAGCCTGATGCGATGCTCAATCCCAGGACCCTGAGATCATGACCTGAACTGAGGGAAGACGCTTAACCCACTGAGCCATGCAGGTGACCTGTAAAGACCTTAAAAATAATAATAAAGCCAACTAAAAGTTTGCTTTTATTATCACCATTTACTAACAAATATAATAATGCTGATTTAGGCTACAGATTCTCTCCCCAGTCCTGGTAGGACTATAGAAGACAGACCTCTAGTTATTTCAAGTCTGTTTCTGTGGCCACTGGAGTTTTTATTTGTGCTTAAAATTTAAAGCAGTGAACAAAATGTGAACTATAAGTGCAATGTTTTTGATTGGTAAATGCAAATTTTAATTTACACATAAGATATCTTATTGCTTAAATATTTTAAAGTAGAATCTATTCTTTTAAGTGATAATTGTTCTAAAACTAAAAAAATCAATCAGTAAAAATATGATTAGTACTGACCACTATATAATTATTCTTGTCATATAGAGGAAGGAGATTTAAAAAAAAGTAATCTCTAGTTATCAAATATCCCAGTCACACTACTAACCATGGTGATAGCTTTTTGTTGTAGCTCACTCCATGGGAAAGTTTGATTAGTTAGGTTTTCTCTTTGGAATAGCAATCTATTCTTTGAGGAACTACCTAATTATTGATATTTCTTCCTCTGGCTACCTGCTTTAGGATATAAACTCTCTTAACACTGGCCTTCTAGGTGGTGTGGCCATCTGGTCTACACTGATTTCCTCTACTCTTCTTGTACTCCAATCCTGTATAAATGTTTCCATTTATAAAAACAAAACCATTTGTTTTTAAATTTCCCCACCCTTATTTCCTAGATACACAGTTTTTGCAGGTCTCTGTACCTCTTTTAGTTTAGTCTTGTCTGCACTCTATCTTGAAGATATTTATCGCAGTTTCTGATTTTTGATGGCACCCTTTCCAGTTTCCAGGTTAGTCGATTTTTTCCTCTATTTTACTTTTTTTTTTTTTTTTTAATTTCCATAGCCACCCATGAGGGTGGTGGGGAGACATCTATGTTCGTGTCATTAACTTTTTGCAAATTCTCTGCTTCTTATTGATTTAAATTCCCCCAACTCTCACTGTCATTATTACATTTCTTGCTTATTAAAAGGTGTTAATAAGTAAGGGATGTGTGTATGTGTGCATATGCAAGTGTGTGCAGTGGTGTGCGTATACGTGTATGGATTAACTTTAAAGACTTGCAGCCATTAAAGGAAGCTCTTGAGTAATCCTATAATTATAGTATATTGAATAGTTTTAATGAATCCATGTAGCTTTATTTTTCGTTCTTTGAATTCATGTAAGAGTCTGAATAAGGGTACTATTTTGACAAATTCTCGACCCAGAATTTTAAAAATTTATACATGCTTGCATTCATAAAAGAGGAGATGCAGGAAAATGCTTTGATCAATTCAGGAAATATAGATTTTTATGATCCCAAAGAGAACACCCAGAGGTAGTAGAACAGGTTAAGAATGACTGTTTTGAAGCTGAAAGCTCAGGATCAGTTTAGGGAGTTGTAGTATATCTAGGACTGTAAAATTCTTTATTTCTATCCTATATATTTCAGAGCTGATGTTTTTCTACTCTTAGATTTATCCAGTGTAATGTACTTTTGATAAAACTGGCCCTACAGAATGTGACCAAATCCCTGGCTTCTGAGGGAGTAGTAGCAAGTCCATAATATTGGCTGCAGGTACAGCAAGGATGTAAAACTCCTGGAAAATGCCAGAGGGATTTAAACAATTCAGTACTGAGCTGGGAGCCTGGGATAAATAGAATCTTATTCTTGAGATCATAATATTTGCCAAGATTAATAGGTGAAGACTTGAAAGTGAGTATTTATGATGTTTAAGAGGTCAGTCCATAAGGAAGGGAGAAGGAAGGCTATTTAATAATCGCATTTTTTTTTTTCATGAGAAGAACAGCCTTGGGAACAAAAATCAGAGGGGAAAGAAGGCATTTCAAATTCTGGTTTGAGTTTCTCTGTTCACCCTTTGAGATTAAGTCTCTCATCCCCACTCCACCACATCATATGCGCATCCTATGGTCTGCCTCCAGTGAACTACGGATCATTTCTTGAACATCTGTTTCTTTTCATAGCACTGTTCCCTATGCTAATTCCTCTGCTTTGAATGTCTTTCCCCTTCTTGCTTGCACAAAAACCCCCACCTCATGCATCAAGGGCCCAGCTCACATGCTCCCTCTTCTGTGAAATAAACTTTGGCAGTTGTTACCGTCCCTGTGCCCCCAACACCTTCCCCAACCCAGCATTTTGTTTTTACCAGCACCTACCACATTTTCTGCAACATTTGTTCTTTTCATGTCTCTCCCCACTGGACTGCAAGGTCCTTGAGGACTGAACTGTGCTCTATTCCTCTTTGCATTTCCAGTATCTTAAATAGGTTTGCTCTTTGGTAGAAGCCAAATACATTAAGTGTATGAAGGATGAAAGAAACAATCCTATTATGTGAAATTTACCTCTATAACATAGATTTAAATTGTCTAAGAAAAGTGAACATACAACTGCATTTATTTAACTTAGAAATCAAGAAATTTTAAGAGTGCTATAGTTCCTTTGGGAGATGGGCTTTCTAGAACATTGGAAAATTAGGGAAACACATATGGTTCAAGGGCACCTGGACACCTGACAATACTTTCACTTTGTAGGTGAGAAGGTTCCTGCTTATTTTAAATTTGTATCAGGAACAAGGATATCTACAAATGGTCCCTTTAAAAAAGGGTGACCTCATTGGTGTAAGTTTTTCTGGATTGATGATAAAGATTGAGTGTAAAAAGCACAGTGGGCATAACACATACTTTGCTTCTCTATTAATACTTACAGGAACCTCAAAGACTAATCTGGAGGCTTAGCTGGGAGGCAGAAATGCCACACTACATTTTATTGCTCTCTCAATATTTTCTAAACTGCCACTTACAAGGGCTTCATAAATTAAGAATTCATAGCAGTGTACATGTATGATCTTTCTCTGCCATCTGTGATCTACCTGCAATGTTGCAAATTATTTATACTGGATTGCACTGATCACTCTCACCAACACCATCCTTATCAAACCTTGTCTATACAATGTGGAAGGTCTTTGATTTCATAGTGCAATTCTTCAAGTTGCCAGTTAGGTATTAGTGGAAATGAACATAATATGCCCTTAATGTATTTATGTAAAGAAGTGCCCACTTGCCCAGTCTTCACAAACACGTCTGTGGGTTGCTTAAGATGATAGTCTGAGTCAAAAGAACATAATTAACCTAGGACTTAATTGAACTTCTCTGCACATGCAGAGAGTTTTCATGCTTCCACCATTCCTTCTTTGTATGCTAGCTCCTAATTCTAAAAAGAGTAGAAATTTAAATGGCATTATTTCAGAATCTGTTTCTGCCTTGGATCTACAGTAGCTGGTTACAGAGAATTATATCAGAGCTGCTCAATCATTGGGGTAAGTCATATTTGCATGACTAAAATTGCGCACTATTGTGCTGATGATATGGATTCCTTTAATCCCCAGGATGGCCAGAAGTAAGGTTCCTCTGGCCACAAACAGCCTCACACTTTCATTCCAGTCTGCTGACCAAAGGCTATAATTTGTTGCATGTGCCATGGTATGTGAATCAATTTAAGAGCACTGAGCTGTAGCATGTTGATATAAAAACCCATGAGGTTATCTGCAAGAGAACCACAAGGACATTGAGGGGTCACAATATAGTGTCCAGTGATGAAGTTTTGGAATATAGGGGAGGTTTGGTGGGGTGAGGTCCAGAGCTGACGACCAAGAAAGAACTCTTGAGACGTCTTTGGTGCAAAATAGTGGTTTTATTAAAACCCAGGGACAGGAGCCGTGGACAGGAAGAGCGGATCCCCTGGGCCTGTGAGGGGGAGACTGATTATATACCTGGGAGTGGGGAGGGGTTTGAGGAAAGCGTCCTCTCTAAGGAATTTTGGAAGCAAAGTTTCCAGGACCTTGAGGGGGCAGCTATTGTTGGGAAAAGTTCACTTACCACCGTCTAATGAAATCTGAGTCATGAGACCCTACAGATCTGTATCCATGGGCCACGTGCTTGGGGATGATTGCTGACACATATCTTGGAGGGGTAGAGATAAAGGGAATTTCTAAAGGAATTTTTATATGTTAAAGTAGACGTACAGTCTCCTGGGGGTCGGGCTAAGCTTGCCTCTGCCCTTAGCCCATTGTTCAAGTCTGAACAATCGAGGCAGTTGAGTCCCTGGAGGAAGGTCCCTCTGCCTGTTTCAAGGACCTGTCAATGTGCTGCCCCAACCCTATGCCTTGTCCTCAGCTAACCCTGTGTTCCCGCATCAGCCAGGATCCTGGACTTGATGACATGCTTCATGAGTTTGAATCCTAGGTCTGTTCTTTACTAGTTGTACAGCATTAGGCAAATTACTTAGCTTCTCTATGTGTCACCTTTCTTATCTACAAGGTGGAAATAATTATAAAACCTAGCCTTTGGGATTGAGAAGATTAATTAATACAGCCAGAGTGCTTAGAACATGCCTGATATACAGTAAAGGCAATGGAAGTGTTTACTATTATGATTAATTTTCTTGGTGAAAAATAAGTTCAATTATCATATAATTGATGACCAAATTTATCTGCAACACTTACAGTGCTATCATTAAGATATATTCATCTCCAATATACCATAAACAAGTATGTTTATATTTATTTGTGTAAAATCTTTAACATTAAGGACTTCCCTTAAAAATCATGATATTAAAAATCTCATGACATCATTCTACAAGCAGATATTGCTTATTCTAGGGGAGTTTTATAAAAATTCAAAAATTTTTTTCTTGGACTAAACTTAATGACTTAATAATTATATACATCCGGGGGGCGGGGGGGGGGGGAGGACAACAACCCCAAACTGGTGAATTGCAGTAGTTTGTTAACCAGATAATTCACTCAAAAGAATATTTCATTAGCAAAAATCTGAAAAGCAAACAAGACAATGGAGCTTCCATATATCCTGAAGGTAGTCAGGTTGATGGATCAGGACATCTGCTTAGGAAAGGAACATGACAATGGATTCCAGAGCTACCATAAGTCTAACTTGTGGGCCTGAGAATAGACACTGGCTCTACTTAAAAACCCGGGGTATGCCCCTGATATGCAATTTCCCTCTCATCTAACCTTTCTCCAAACCAGCCAACTTTTTTAAGAACTTATTTTTGATAGGTTAGTATAAGGTAGAGGTCTTTGGTGGATCATTTGTGATTCAATTGATTCAAATTGTAACGTTTCATACTTAAAAATAGGCAAAAGGCGGTAATTCCAAGATTCTTTTTCGAACTCCAGGTGGCACATGTGTAATCTTGTTGATTTGTGGTTAAAGCCAATAAGGATTTAATGTTTCAATAGCATCTTTCTTTGTGATACCCAAAGAATTGCTGTATGCATTGATATAGTTCAGGAATTTGCTGAAGTACATATGCTATTATGTCTGAGGAATACTAAAAAGATGGGTTTTTTTTTCATTCCATACTATCAACTCAATGCATCAGTTCATTTCAATCCCACATATCTGATAACTACTCCCTCTCTGAAAATTAAGTCTACCCCTTAACTAACATTGTGATCAAGTCATAAATTAATCATGCAGTTTATTCACCCCACTGCTACAGTCATTCCCTGGTAGCAACTTGGATGCCTCAGAGAGTAAGTTGACTATGGAAGTGCACAAAATGGCATCTTAATGACCCGAAAGAGCTAATACACTTCTGTAAGTGCCTGACTAAATATCACAGAGTGACTTGGACACTGGGGAAAGCTAGGCTCATTATTCCACTCTGCTGAGCCAAATCACTTGGGTTCTCTTTATTTGCTGTTGGCCTTTCTCTTTTCCTTTCTCTGCTCATGCATAAAGGATATTGATTTAAATAAAAGATACTGTAAACATGCACTTTGTTAGGGAAATCTGACTATGCAAGTATAATTTCAAAGGTCAGAGTTCTAGCAATGCTTGATTTACATTAATTTGTGCTTGAGGAAATGCCTACTTGACTAAATTAAAAAAAAAGAATTTGATTCTCTGTGCTCTTCTATCATGTTCTCCCAGAGCTGATCAAAGTGGAAAATCATATTTACTAGAAAACCTCATACTTGGAATCACCTAACGTAGTACAACAGATCAAATCTCTAGGAAAAAAAAAATATAGCCTGCATTTAGGTCTGAAAGAATTTGCACCTCCATCCTAAGATGTTTTGCCATAGTGAAGTAGTTTTACATTTAAAGATTATTTAACAGTTGTTTCTAGAACACTTTTTTAATTACGGAAGGAACTTTTACTGACATGGAAAAATTGACATTTTTAAAAAGAGATGATTATATACTTGGTATATTGTAAAGACTGTGAATAACTTAACCATGATTATTCTATTTTTTAAAAATCTTACTTTAGATGCCCTTATTTTTGCCCATAAATTCACTTTTCAGTGCTGATTTGCTTACATTAAAATGTACTTCTATTATAAGGTTAATAAACATTTTCTTAGAGTGTTTTTCTTCCAACGTACTTTCAAAATTGTTTGCCATTTGTTACTTTTATTATTCTGTAGAGTGAAAAGATAAAGATTTATTAAAACTTTGTACTTAATGACCAAATGCAAGGGACGTTAATGTCATAAGCAGAAAATCCCTTAATTATGTAGTATCATGTTGTTTTTTTCAACTTGGTGTTTGTGGGTTTACCAGACAAATGTATTTCTAATTTCCAGGTATATCTTACTAGCTAAACTGTAAAATGGAGATAATAATTACTATCTTTTCAATTGTTGAGAAAATTACTGATAATAAAAGTGAGCATTTAGGAATGTTGATTTATCATGTTGATTCTCTTTGTAATACGTTAAGCACCACATTGTTCCATTTCATCCTTACAACAAACCTTTAAGGTAGATAGCAAGATTGTTGTATGTATCAATGAAAAACTGAAGTTAAGAGAAGTTAAGCAATCAAGATCACATACCTATAAAATTGCAGAAACAGGATTGGAATTTTGGCAGTCTGACTCACCAAAAAAAGGCCTCAAACAAATAGCAAACAAAAACAACAAAAACTCAGCCACTGAATTGTTTCTAACTATAGATAATATTTTTAAAGGATGTATACTATTGCCTGGAATCTGACAGGAGCTCAGTAATTGATTGCAATAATTAAATATCATAATTGCTTTGCTATTCAATAAAAGGCATCCAAGTGATCAGAATTCAAAATGAATCCTGGAATTAATAAGTTCTTACTTGCCTTGGTCATTGAAATTCTAGACCTACCATTGGCTTAATTTATTGTTACATTAAGTATCTTTGGTGGGATGTATTTTCCTGTGTTTGGATTCTGACGTTAAACCCAAAATTTCACATACAGCTTACAGAATCAATTCTATTTCTGTTTTAGGTGTATTTGGATCATTTACCATTCTATGCCCATAAGATTTCCTGTGCCTAGTTCATGAAACCTTTCATTCATTTGAATTATTCCCCAAACCCCAATTTACATCTCGACATTTCTGTTGCTTTTTTCATTGACTCAATACTCATTTTCCCCCATAAAACTCTTACAGTACAGAACATACATTTTTTATGCCCCTAAACATATTACTTTACTATTTGCCTCAGTCTCCACATGTCGCTAAAATCCTCAATAACATTTCCCAAGAGGAGAGTCTTAGAGTCCAGATAGTTCATATAAAAGAATCCTGCACATTCTTAATCATTAGGTATTTGTAGCAACTTTGTTTCCAAGGTGAGCACAGCCCTTTGTTGTCTCATAGTGTGGGTCACTTTTTCTTTATAAATGCCCAGAGTATTGTGTATAGATAAGGAATCATGATGAAGTTTTGTAAACTTGAAGTGTACTTGGTATTTTCAAGTGAATGAAAGTGATTCTATCTTAGAGATAGGCTTGGTCATCCTTGTAAGAGTGATATGAAAAGTTACTGCTAGTTCTGGTGCTTTTTAAGTTATTATATATTGAATTTTGGAGAGGAATAGAAGGCTGGGAACAAAGATCAAAAGACTATTTGTTGAATATCTACAGTGGCATCGTACTTTCGGTACCTATTATACACCAAAATCTCATTCACTGAAACACACACATGCCTAAGAAACATATTTGGGAAAAAAATTTTTACATGTATATGTGTGTGTGTTTAAAATATATATTGTACAGATGCATAATGTATAGATTGTGTGCACATGTATGTGTATACATATACACAACCACAAATTCTAGAGGAATTATACTATGTAGACTATATGTGATAAAATACATATTATACCTAATTCAGTTGAATTATTCCTTTTATTTAAAAAAAACTAGGTAATTAGCTATTTTTATTTGGCCTCAATTATGAAACTAATAACTCTAGTTTTCCATTTCCCTTTGTTTTTTTTTTTGTGTGTGTATGTGTGCATCTGTGGACTCAATTTGTGTAATGCAATGAAACCTTATCATAGAGTTTTGCTATAGCATCTTTTCAGTTACATCAGTGCAACAGAATGTACTTTGAATGTTCATTACAATGCCAAGTAGTTCTCCCTCACTTACAAGTGAGAACCTGAAAAATGGATCCAGGTCCTTCAGTATCACATATATTCACTAATTAATTATATTGAACATTTGGGTTTAGCTTTCTCATTTTCTCCATTTTTTAAAAGTATAGCGAGGACCCAGTCAAACAGAATCATCAAAATCTAGAGTTGTGGTGAATCCTTTAGGTCATAAAGTCCAGATTCTTCATTTTATGTAGTATTTTTAAATGAGGTTTGTGTGTTTTTGTATTTTTTCATAAATAAATATTAAACATTTGACACCACAGTGTTGGATTTTTTTTTCAACATTCAGAATTTTCTGTGACATTTTAATGAGAAAGGAAAAAAATACCTATTACCTGGTTTTCAGGTTCCTCTCTAAAAGTTTAAAACAGCATCATTTCCTAGAAAAGTATCTCCTAAAATGGTCTGAGGTAACCTCTACGGGATGATGGTTTATAAATACATTTGAGTCAGATCAGTGGTAATTAGTGACACATGAGTGAGGAACCATATTTTACATTCATGGATACTGAGTTTAGTGAATGATGTTTTGCTTTATAAGAGTCTGTTGGGGGCTATTATGAATAATAATGAGGAGAGAACATGTATTTGCATCTTTAGTGAATGTCCTGAGGCGGTGAGGCCTTGAGGACCCTCATGTCAGGGTTCCACTGCCTGAGTGACATCCCAGACTCTTCTCCCCAGCAGAGCAAAGCTGCAATCAGCATGTTGCTGCAAGGATCATTACCTTTTTGACACCACTTTCATTGCTTCTTTCATCCTAAATTTCTCTGAGAATGAGTTTTATTCATCCTATAACTATAATACATCTAGTTTTGACACTTTTTATCAGTAATTACAAAAGAATCAGTAGACTGGAATTTGGAGTAATTCAGATATTGTCTAACTCAACTATGACTTTTGCTTTTGTGGAGCCACTGATATGAAATATGACAAGCAAACGTTCCTGCTTTGTGCAGTGAGGATCAGAGAAAAAGTATCTGGTTAAAATCCCCTCATTAGGCATAACCTTTCGACACCCTTCCTAAACCAATACAATTTCTATCTTTCTCTAGTTCCTTTCCTGGTATTTGGTTCGAACACACATCATTTTCTAACATTATAATATTTATTAATTCACTCCCCATCTCTCCAGTGGAATGTAAGCTTTATAAGAAAAGCATTTTGTCCATTTTATTCACCTTTATATCTTTAGTATTGCAACACTGTCTGTACATTTTTATTGGATGAATGACAGAATCATAAAAACTTTTTATTTTATTACATTTGTTTTTATTTAAGTTCAATTTGCCAACATATACTATAACACCCAGTGCTCAACCCATCAAGTGCCCCTCAGTGCCCATCACCCAGTCATCCAACCCCCTGCCCATCTCCCCTTCCACAACCCTTTGTGTGTTTCCCAGAGTTAGGAGTCTCTCATGGTTTGTCTCCTTCTCTAACTTTTCCCATTCAGCTCCCCTCCTTTCCCTTATAATCCCTTTCACTATTTCTTATATTCCCTAAAAGTGAAAGCATATGATGATTGTCCTTCTCTGATTGACTTACTTCACTCAGCATAATACCCTCCAGTTTCATCCATGTTGAAGCAAATGGTGGGTATTTGTCCTTCCTGATGGCTGAGGAATATTCCATTGTATACATAGAGCACATCTTCTTTATCCATTCATCTGTCGATGGACACCGAGGCTCCTTCCAGTTTGGCTATTGTGGACATTGCTGCTATAAACATTGGGGTGAAGGTGTCCTGGCATTTCACTGCATCTGTATCTTTGGGGTAAATCCCCAGCAGTGAAATTGCTGGGTCATAGGGCAGGTCTATTTTTAACTCCTTGAGGAACCTCCACACAGTTTTCCAGAGTGGCTGCACCAGTTCACATTCCCACCAACAGTGCAAGAGTGTTCCCCTTTCTCCACATCCTCTCCAACATTTGTTGTTTCCTGTCTTGTTAATTTTCCCCATTCTCATTGGTGAGAGGTGGGATCTCACTGTGGCTTTGATTTGTATTTCCCTGATGGCCAGTGATGCAGAGCATTTTCTCATATGCATGTTGGCCATGTCTATGTCTTCCTCTGTGAGATTTCTCTTCATGTCTTTTGCCCATTTCATGATTCGATTGTTTGTTTCTTGGGTGTTGGGTTTGATAAGTTCTTTATAGATCTTGGACACTAGCCCTTTATCTGATACGTCATTTGCAAATATCTTCTCCTATTCTGTAGGTTGTCTTTGAGTTTTGTTGATTGTTCCCTTCACTGTACAGAAGCTTTTTATCTTCATTAAGTCCCAAGAGTTCATTTTTGCTTTTGTTTCCCTTGCCTTCATAGATGTGTCTTGCAACAAGTTGCTGTGGCCAAGTTCTAAAAGGGTGTTGCCATAGATCAATGGAACAGAATAGAGAACCCAGAAGTGGACCCTGAAATGTACGGCCATCTAATATTCGATAAAGGAGGAAAGACTATCCATTGGAAGAAAGACAGTCTCTTCAATAAATGGTGCTGGGAAAATTGGACATCCACATGCAGAAGAATGAAACTGGACCACTCTCTTTCACCATACACAAAGATAAACTCAAAATGGATGAGAGATCTAAATGTGAGACAAGATTCCATCAAAATCCTAGAGGAGAACACAGGCAACACCCTTTTTGAACTTGGCCACAGTAACTTCTTGCAAGATACATCCACGAAGGCAAAAGAAACAAAAGCAAAAATGAACTATTGGGACTTCATCAAGATAAGAAGCTTTTGCACAGCAAAGGATACAGTCAACAAAACTAAAAGACAACCTACAGAATGGGAGAAGATATTTGCAAATGACATATCAGATAAAGGGCTAGTTTCCAAAATCTATAAAGAACTTATTAAACTCAACACCAAAGAAACAAACAATCCAATCATGAAATGGGCAAAAGACATGAAGAGAAATCTCACAGAGGAAGACATGGACATGGCCAACAAGCACATGAGAAAATGCTCTGCATCACTTGCCATCAGGGAAATACAAATCAAAACCACAATGAGATACCACCTCACACCAGTGAGAATGGGGAAAATTAACAAGGCAGGAAACAACAAATGTTGGAGAGGATGCGGAGAAAAGGGCACCCTCTTACACTGTTGGTGGGAATGTGAACTGGTGCAGCCACTCTGGAAAACTGTGTGGAGGTTCCTCAAAGAGTTAAAAATAGACCTGCCCTACGACCCAGCAATTGCACTGTTGGGGATTTACCCCAAAGATTCAGATGCAATGAAACGTCGGGACACCTGCACCCCGATGTTTCTATCAGCAATGGCCACAATAGCCAAACTGTGGAAGGAGCCTCGGTGTCCATCGAAAGATGAATGGATAAAGAAGATGTGGTTTATGTATACAATGGAATATTACTCAGCAATTAGAAACGACAAATACCCACCATTTGCTTCAACGTGGATGGAACTGGAGGGTATTATGCTGAGTGAAATAAGTCAATCGGAGAAGGACAAACAGTGTATGTTCTCATTCATTTGGGGAATATGAATAATAGTGAAAGGGAATATAAAGGAAGGGAAAAGAAATGTTGGGAAATATCAGGAAGGGAGACAGAACATAAAGACTCCTAACTCGGGGAAACGAACTAGGGGTGGTGGAAGGGGAGGAGGGCGGGTGTTGGAGGGGAATGGGTGACGGGCACTGGGGTGGACACTTGACGGGATGAGCACTGGGTGTTTTTCTGTATGTTGGTAAATTAAACACCAATAAAAGTTAATTAAAAAAAAATAAATAAATAAAAGGGTGTTGCCTGTGTTTTTCTCTAGGATTTTGATGGATTGTCTCACATTTAGATCTTTCAACCATTTTGAGTGTATCTTTGTGTCTGGTATAAGAGAATGGTCTCATTTCATTCTTCTGCACGTGGCTGTTCAATTTTCCCAGCACCGTTTATTGAAGAGACTGTCCTTTTTCCAGTGGATAGTCTTTGCTGCTTTGTTGAATATTAGTTGACCATAGAGTTGAGGGCCCATTTCTGGGATCTCTATTCTGTTCCACTGATGTATGTGTCTGATGTGTCTGTTTTTGTGCCAGTACCACACTGTCTTGATGATCACAGCTTTGTAGTACAACCTGAAATCCAGCATTGTGATGCCCCCAGTTCTGGTTTTCTTTTTCAGTATTCCCCTGGCTATTCGGGGTCTTTTCTGATTCCATACAAATCTTAAGATGACTTGTTCCAATTCTCTGAAGAAAGTCCATGGTATTTTGATAGGGATTGCATTAAATGTGTAAATTGCCCTGAGTAGCACTGACATTTTCATGATATTAATTCTTCTAATCCATGAGCATGGAATATTTTTCCATCTCTTTGTGTCTTCCTCAATTGTTCTGTAGTTTTTAGGGTATAGATCCTTTACCTCTTTGGTTAGGGTTATTCCTAGGTATCTTATGCTTTTGGGTGCAATTATAATTGGGATTGACTCCTTAATTTCTCTTTCTTCAGTCTCATTGTTAGTGTATAGAAATGCCACTGATTCCTGGACACTGATTTTGTATCCTGCCACATTGCCGAATTGCTGTATGAACTCTAGGAATATTGGGGTGGAGTCTTTGGGTTTTCTATGTAGAGTATCATGTCATCTGCAAAGAGGGAGAGTTTGACTTCTTCTTTGCCAATGTGAATGCCTTTTATTTTATTTTATTTATTTTTTTGCCTGATTGCTGAGGCTAGGACTTCTAGTACTATGTTGAATAGCGTGGTGAGAGTGGACATCCCTGTCGTGTTCCTGATCTTAGGGTAAAGGCTCCCAGTGTTTCCCCATTGAGAATGATATTGGCTGTGGGCTTTCCATAGATGGCTTTTAAGATGTTGAGGAATGTTCCCTCTATCCCTACACTCCAAAGAGTTTTGATCAGGAATGGATGCTGTATTTTGTCAAATGCTTTCTCTGCAGCTACTGAGAGGATCATATGGTTCTTGTTTTTTCCCTTGTTGATATGATCTATCACATTGATTGCTTTATGAGTGTTGAACCAGCCTTGCATCCAGGGGATAAATCCCACTTGGACATGGTGGATCATCTTCTTAATGTATTATTGGATCCTATTTCTTGGTGAGAATTTTTGCATTTGTGTTCATCAGGGATATTGTCTATAATTCTCCTTTTGGTGGAGTCTGTCTGGATTTAGAATCAAGGTAATGTTGGCCTCATAAAACGAATTTGGAAGTATTCCCTCCCTTTCTATCCATTGAAACAGCTTTAGTAGAATAGGTATTATTTTTTCTTATATGTTGATAGAATTCCCCTTGGAAGCCATCTGGCCCTGGACTTTTGTGTCTTGAGAGGTTTTGATGACTGCTTCAATTTCCTTACTGGTTAGTGGCCTGTTCAGGTTTTCCATTTCTTCCTGTTCCAGTTTTGGTAATTTGTGGTTTTCCAGAAATGCATCAATTTCTTCTACCTTGCCTAATTTGTTAGTATATAGCTGCTCATAATATAGTTTTAAAATCGTTTGTATTTCTTTGGTATTGGTCGTGATCTCTCCTCTTTCGTTCGTGATTTTATTGAGTCTTTTTTTTTTCTTTTTAATAAGGCTGGCTAATGGTTTATCGATCTTATTGATTCTTTCAAAGAACCAGCTCCTGGTTTTGTTGATCTGTTCTACAGTTCTTCTGGTCTCTATTTCATTGAATTCTGCTTGAATCTTTATATCTTTCTTCTTCTGCTTGGTGTAATTCCTTTAGGTGCAAGGTTAGCTTATGTATTTTATTTTTTTTCCAATTTTTTGAGGCATGCTTGTATTGAGATGTATTTCCCTCTTAGGACTGCTTTTGCTGTAACCCAAAGACTTTGAATGGTTGTGTCTTCATTTTCATTAGTTTCCATGAATCTTTTTAATTCTTCCTTAATTTCCTGGTTGACCCTTTCATCTTTTAGCAGGATGGTCCTTAACCTCCACATGTTTGAGTTCCTTCCAAATTTCTTCTTGTGATTGAGTTCTAGTTTCAAAGTATTTTGGTCTGAGAATATGCAGGGGACAATCCCAATCTTTTGGTATCAGTTGAGACCTGATTTGTGATCTGGTATGTGGTCTGTTCTGGAGAAAGTTCCATGTGCACTTGAGAAGAGTGTGTATTCAGTTGCATTAGGATGGAAAGTTCTATATATATCTGCGAAATCTATTTAGTCCAGAATATCATTTAAGGCCCTGTGTCTTTGGTGATGTTCTGCTTAGAAGATCTGTCATTTGCAGAAAATGCCATGTTGAAGTCTCCTACTATTAGTGTGTTATCTAAGTATCTCTTTACTTTAGTTTTTAATTGATCGATATACTTGGCAGCTCTCACATTAGGGGCATAAATATTCACGATTGTTAGGTCCTCTTGTTGGATAGACCCTTTAAGAATGATAAAATGTCCCTCTTCATCTCTTACTACAGTCTTTGTGATAAATTCTAATCTATCTGATATGAGGATGGCTACCCCAGCTTTCTTTTGAGGACCATTTGAATGGTAAATGGTTCTCCAACCTTTCATCTTCAGGCTGGAGGTGTCCTTGGGTCTAAAATGAGTCTCTTGTAGACAGCAAATAGATGGGTCTTGCTTTTTTATCCAGTCTGAAACCTTGATGGGAATCATTGGGATCTTGATGGGATAATTAAGCCCATTCACGTTCAGAGTTACCATTGAAAGATATGAATTTAGTGTCCTCATAATACCTATTCAGTCCCTGTTTTTGTGGATTATTTCTTTGGGCTTCCTCTATCTTTTACAGAGTCCCCCTTAATATTTCTTGCAGAGCTGGTTTGGTGGTTACATATTCTTTCAGTTTCTGTCTATCTGGGAAGCTCTTTATCTCTCCTATTCTGAGAGCCTTTGCTGGATAAAGTATTCTTGGCTGCCTGTTCTTCTCATTTAGGACCCTGAGTATATCCTGCCAGCCCTTTCTGGCCTTCCAGGTCTCTGTGGAGAGGTCTGCTGTTAATCTAATATTTCACCCCATATAAGTTAGGGATCTCCTGTCTCTCGCTGCTTTAAGGATTTTCTCTTTATCTTTGAAATTTGCAAGTTTCACTATTAAATGTCAAGGTCTTGAACTTTTTTTTAATATATTTTTTTAAGATTTTATTTACTTATTCATGAGAGACACACAGAGAAAGAGAGAGGCAGAGACACAGGCAGAGGGAGAAGCAGGCTCCATGCAGGGAGCCCGACGTGGGACTCGATCCTGGGTCTCCAGGATCACGCCCTGGGCTGAAGGTGGTGCTAAACTGCCGAGCTACATGGGCTGCCCTGTTGAATGGTTTTTATTGACATTTTTTTTGTGTGTGTGGGGGTCCTCTCCATCTCTTGGATGAATGCCTGTTTCCTTCCCCAGATGTGGGAAGTTCTCAGCTATGATTTGTTCAAATATATTTTGTGGTCCCCCTTCTCTCTCTAAGTCTCTTCTGGAATCCCAATTAGACATACATTCTTCCTTCTGAGGCTATCATTTATTTCCCTAAGCCTTTCCTCATGGGCTCTTAATTGTTTTTTTCTTTTTTCCTCAGCTTCCTTCCTTGCCATCAACTTGTCTTCTATGTCACTCACTCTCTCTTCCACCTCATTAACCCTACCAGATAGAGCATCCAGTTTGGATTGCATCTCATTTAATCTATTTTTAATTTTGGCCTGACTAGATCTCAATTCTGTAGTAACGATGTCTCTAGAGTCCTTTATACTTTTTTTCCAGAGCCACCAGTAGCTTTATAATTGTACTTTTGAAATGAATTTCTGACAACGTATTTAAATCCAAATTCTGTAACTGTGGCAGAGAGTACTGTTTCCAGTTCTTTTGTTGTGGATTTTTCCTTCTAGTCATTTTGTCCAGTACAGAGTGGCTGTATGAGAGGGCTGAGTCAAAAATATCAACCAGACTTAAGTAAAATACATCCTTTGTAGAAGTGAAGACTTTTCTCTCTGTAGCATTTTAGCTGTTCTCTCTTTAAATCTCAGGTTGAATTTGGAGGTGTTCAGGATGTTTTCAAAGTCATCTAGGTAAGTTCGTGGGACCAAATGAGTTGAGGACCCCTATTTTTCCACTTCCATTGCCCCTCCCTTCAGAATCATAATAAAAACTTTGATGCTGCTTGTATATATTATGGGTTAACAATTCCAGGACAGTAGATTATATAGCATTTATCTCACACTAATTAAATTCTGATGATGTGCTAGGTAATTAGGGTATGTGAAGATAAGTTAAAACCCTTGCTCCCACAGAATTTAACAACTCATAGAACATTACATTAGTATGATTTTCTGGGCATGGATTTTTATGACTGCATAATTAGAAGGGTTTTCTTTACCTACAGAGTTAAGAGGCTGAATTTGAATGTCATGAAACCACCCAGTGCAAATCCCAGAATAGAGTTTCTCATATGAGTGAGGCCATTATTTATATCGGCCATTAACTAATGCAAACATGTTAGCAAAGGGTGGTAATTCATTAATGCAGTAATACTTATGATAACTTTTTTCATTAAAGATATCGATTGAACCTACTATGTGCTTGCTAGGTATATCTATATCTATTTTTGCAAATTACCTGGAAGAGGCACAGGAAAAGATCATATTTGTGGAAAGTGAAGGCTAAGGACTCAGGATACTAGATGGAGTAGAAGGTTTTGCCAGGAGTCTTACCATGGAGGAAGACCTAGAGTAAGCTGGGAACATGAGAGACCAGAGTACCTAGTAGGCAGGCATTAAAGGGAAAAGAAAATCAGATACAGAAGCAGGGGGTCTGCCAACAAATAATGTTTGTGATTTTGGACTTTCCATGAACTTTAAGGTAGAGTCAGATATCAGAAATTATTTAGGTCAGCCCTTCATGTTAGAGATGAAGAAAATGAAGAAATGATGATTTGTGTATGGTCAGTTGCTAGAACACTGAGTATTTGCCTACTATGGTTTTATGACCATTCCACATGTATTTTCTCCTTTTGGTAGCAAGCCTTGAGCTTGGTTTAGGCCTCTGCCTTCCTTTCATCCCTGACTCTTGTAGCATAGTGAACCCAATTCACAGATTCTAAGAATGGACTATGAGACATCAGCCTAATCCAACCAGAACAAGCCATTTCCCTGGACACACTGATGGTCTCAGCATGACACAAGTATAGGACTCGAGTGACACACTGTACTTCCAGTTGTTTCCCACTCCCAGTGTTCTTCATTTCTAGTTTGACTCCAATATGAAAGGATGAGAGACCGAAGTGGCTTCAGTGATCTTGCTACAGCCAGGTAGAGCCTGTCTGAGACTAGAGGCCAGGCAGAGGACTTGGAGCCCAGTGGGGACGGAAGGTTCAGGGCCTGGCATCATGGTCAGAATCTCTGCAAGGAGCAGTGCCTGAAAAGCAACAATGTCTCCTCCTGGACTTCCCCATTTCCTCCATCACTGAGGTCCTTTTTTCTGTTTTGTTTTGCTTATACAGGTTCAATCAAAAGAATATGAAAAAAATGAGAGCCTAAGAAACTCATTGTGTAAATAAAGGTCACAAAATTGAAAAAAGGCCAGTATAAGATTTTAAAAGTGAAATCTGCAAAGGGAAGAATAAGTTCAATTTTTCTGATCCCAAATTTAAAACCACCTATTTTTAACTTACCATTTAGTTTGCAATGGCTCTATGTCAGACAGACTCTATGTCAGTCTGTCTTTGTAGGGTAAGCGTCCTGATATGCTGATAGATTCTCATTCAGTTTTTACTTGTTTGGTGTTTAAATGTGTTTCTTGTACTCTGACTTAAGGACAGTCACATAGCTGAATGTGACTGTCTAGTACAATTTGGTCCAACTAGTTTTAGTTCTAATGATGAGACCATGATTAAATCAGGATAGCATAGAAGTTAACAGTACCAAGTGTGGAGGAGGCAACAAGTTGCTCAAGCCCATATTCTAATGCTGGGGCCTTCGGTAGTTTCTTGAATCTCTCTTCATCCCAGTTCTTTTGGACACAAAATGGAAGTAATAGTTATGCTTGTCTCCTGACATCATTGTGAGGATTAAGATTATATGCCTATAGCACCTTATAGCCCAGCACATACTCAACACTCTGACACGTCTTATGGAGATTCATGTTACATTAACAATTGCTGAGCACAGGTCTGACATAGAGTCATTGCTAACTAAATGGTAAGTTAAAAATAGGTGGTTTTAAATCTGGGATCAGAAAAATTGAACTTATTCTTCCCTTTGCAGATTTTACTTTTAAAGTCTTATACTGGTCTTTTTTTCAATTCTGTGACCTTTATTTACGCAATGAGTTTCTTAGGCTCTCATTTTTTTCATATTCTTCTCAAAAGGCCTTTTTGGGATTTCATTTCCATCCCTCATTTCCTTGTGCATGGTCAAACTATTTAATGGACAACCTGCCTGCTGATAAACATGCTCAGAGAAACTGCATCTGATCTGTTTATTTTTGTTTCTAACTGGTTCTTGTATAATATCTAAAGATGCTTCTCACAAGCTTCATTTTCAGAGATCCCCATCATATTTTGACTTAATGAATACTATTTTATGCTTCTCAAGTATATGTTATGTAGAAAAATACATTTTCTGTGTTTTTAATTATCTTCTTCACAAGGATAAAACTCCTTTTGTACTGGTAGAACAATGATCTCTCTCTCTTTTTTTGTATTGAAAGTTTATCCTTATTTTTAGCAATTACACTACTCGGGGTGGGAATTCTCTGATTATATGCTAACTCTCTCTCATCACTTGGTGTTAGCATGTACCAGAAGCATAATTTTAAATTAGAATGGACCACATATTGAAGGGAATGGGATAACACAGGCAGTGAGAATTTAGTAAGTATAGTAATGGGACTCTCCCCATCTCCTTACCAGTGATTAATGAGAATATGTGTCTCTAAGGTCATTTCAAGGCCAGATTTCTCAATTACCTTTCTTTTGTTCTATCTAATAAAAAATTCCGTGTATAACTAATACTTTTATTTTATATTTCAACAAAATTCCAATCATGTAGAATCATTTTGAAAAAGATAGTTTTATTATTCTGCTGTACTTAAGGATCTGAGCTCATAGGATCCTAATCAAAAACCTCCCATTGACTAAGAATACAAGAATAGTTTTCCGAGCATGAGAAAACCAAGGGGCCTGGCTGCACTTCTAACAACCAGTGTATACGGAGTGGGCTCCCCGGGTAAAAGTCCGTTAAATATTTTTGTCAATGCTACATAAAAAATATGGAGACACAGAATGTTTCTCTGAATGAATGTGACCTGGTAGCTTGCACGATAGATTTCCATGAATTTAGGGCAATCTAGTTTGGGAATTAAGATGGTGACACCCATAGTTGTATAGTTTTATCTTTTAGTCAATCTTTCATTAGCAAGAATGGAGTGTCTGAGAGGAGTGTACACTTAAATAGTCTGGTTTCTTCCCACAGCATCAAGTTATTTCTCTTCCCTTGTTTCTAGGCCCTACTATAAAATGGAGCAAGTTTTTAGTTCTTGGCCGCAAAAAATAAAATCCATTCTAGCTAGTTTAAACTGAAGGGATTATTATGGCCCACCTAGTCATTGGCAGATCCAATGAAACAATCACTGGCCATTTTCAGGAATAAACTGCCAAACTGTACACACAGCAGAGCTGGACTATAAAGAGACAAGGTGACTGACTCTTCAAGAACCCACTGAATCAAGAAGCTACTGATACAACTGTCTACTCCAGTCCCGTGTACCCTCTGAAGTATCTGCACCAGAAAATTACACGCCATCTACCCTACTCCTCCCCTTCTGTGAAACACAGCAAAGACTCAGAATCTCATGGGAAGTGACTGACAGAACCTAAATTGGCTGGAATTTCAGCTGCACAAGAATCTGAGAAATCCCACCTATAGATGGCAAGCAACCGCAGACAGGAAGGCTGGCGAGAAGAAGGTGGGATAATTGCCTCGCGAACCAGCCTCATCAGCTGCCACGTGGGCCTGGAGGTGCACATGTTTTAATACTTGAAGAATCTAGTGCATGACATCCTTAAGAGCAGACAATTCGGATTAAATTCCTGAAACGTTTGGGTTGTAAATATCTGATATTTTGGCAGAGATGCAGTGAGAAAGATGGGAAGGAACAGGAGAGGATTAACAAGCCAAGGCCCTAGAATCAGATAGATTGATTTAGTGAGATCTTTAGTTTCTCTTCTTTCTTTGTACCCTGCAGAGAGGCTGAAGCTGCTTCAGCCAGTTGGTTGAACAACTGAAAACAAGACAGCATTTAAAAAGAGAAGTCATTTAACAAGCAGAAGTAAGACTAAATATTTTCATTATAATGAATGTAAATGGGAGATTAGACTGGAAAAAAAATCCAAATGACAAACTGAAAACAAAGAAACACAAAAGGATTAAGTATTAAAGCAGTTACAAAAGCCTAGAATGTGGGTTTGAAAAGCATACTGCAGGAGTCCACTTATATACATGGATTTTTTGTTTTAATACAGTACTGTAAATATATTTTCTCTTCCTTATAGTTTTTATAGCTTTTTTCTGTAGCTTACTTAAGAATATACTATATAACGCATAGAAAAAAAAAAGATTACAGGTACCGCCTGTCTAGGACCGGAACCAAGTCAGAGGACCTGGAGCCCAAGGGAGGGGAAGGCTCAGGGTCCGGGCGGTTGCTTACATAAAGCATCTCCTTGCCTTCCCTCTTTCAACCTCTCAGCAGAGGACAGACACGACTTCTCTCCCTGGGCAAGACAGGTAGCTGTTGTCTGGGGAGGAGTTTTCTCTGCGGCCTGCCATTTCCTATCCGACTAGCATTAAATGTACCATTAAGTACATCGACATCCTCCTACCACCACCACCATGTAAGAAGAAGGTTAAACTTGTTCCTTACCAGAGGTGTGCACTTCATGCATTTTCAGCTTCCTGTGTGATGCTTGGTGCTCCCGCAGTCCGAGGAAGGCTCACACACTGGTGAGATTTGACATTGGTTCAACTGCGGGGGCAGAAATCTGAGCTTTCAGCAAGCGTCTGTCTTATAGCCTCGCATCTCAATTCCCCAGCCCTGCTGAATTAGTTGCTTCTTTCTTCTCCTCAAGTGGCAGCATCTGGACAGAGTCTTCAAGATGAGAAACATCTGTTCTCATCCTGGAATTTTTTTTTTTTCACTTTCTCCCTAAAACTCCAACCTAAACTCTAGCGCCTAGCTGAGCCAAGAAGCAAGCTCTGTGTGTCTGAGTGACAAATCGAGGTGCGAGTACCCCCTTTCTGAGCAGATTTGCATCATTGCTCCTGGTGAGGAGGCACACAGGGCTTATTGTCTGTGGCTCTTTAAGGTTGATTCCTTGCATACAGGGCTGTATCTTTTTTTAATTTTAAATTTTAATTCCAGTTACTTAACCTAGGGTGTAATACTAGTTTCAGGTGTACAACCTAGTGATTCAACACTTTTATACAACACCTGGTGCTCATCACAGCAAATGCCTTCCTTTTTTTAAAAAAAGATTTTATTTATTCATGACAGAGAGAAAGGCAGAGACACAGGCAGAGGGAGAAACAGGCTCCATGCAGGGAGTCCAATGTGGGACTTGATCCTGGGACTCCAGGATCACACCCCAGGCCTAAGGTGGTGCTAAACCGCTGAGCCACCAGGGCTGCCCAGCAAGTGCCTTCCTTTTTTTTTTTTTTTTAAATTTTTATTTATTTATGATAGTCACAGAGAGAGAGAGAGAGAGAAAGAGGCAGAGACATAGGCAGAGGGAGAAGCAGGCTCCATGCACCAGGAGCCTGATGTAGGATTCGATCCCGGGTCTCCAGGATCACGCCCTGGGCCAAAGGCAGGCGCCAAACCGCTGCGCCACCCAGGGATCCCGCAAGTGCCTTCCTTAATCCCCATCACCTATTGCATACATCCCTCTGCTCACTGCCCCTCTGCTATCATTCTGCTCTCTATAGTTATGAGGCTCTTCCTTGGTTTGTCTCTCTTTTTTTTAATCTCTTTTTTCATTTGTTTTGTTAAATGCCACGTATAAGTGAAATTATATGGTATTTGTCTTTCTCTGACTTATTTCTCCTAGCATAATTCTCTAGCTCCATCCATGTTGTTGCAAATGGCAAGATTTATTCTTGGCTTTTTTTTGGGGGGGCTGCATACCATTCCATTGTATGTGTATACCTCTTCTTTATTCGTCAGCCAATGGACACGGGCTGTTCTTATAATGTGGCTATTGTAGATAATGCTGCTATAGCTATCGAGGTACATGTATCCCTTTGAATTACTATTTTTGTATCTTTGGGTAAATACCTGGTAGTGCAATTGCTGTTTCATAGGGTAAGTTGTATTTTTACTTTTTGAGGAACTGTTTTCCAGAGTGACTGCACCAGTTTGCATTCCCATTCTCTGCATTCTTCCCAGTATCCGTTGTGTCCTGTGTTGTTGACGTTAGCCAGTCTGAGTAAGGTGGTATCTCATTGTAATTTTGGTTTGTATTTCCTTCATGATGAGTGATGGTGAGCATCTTATGTGTTTGTTGTCACTCTGTATGTCTTCTTTGGAAAAATGTCTACTCATGTCTTTTGCCCTTTTTAAAATTACATCATTTGTTTTTTGAGTGTTGAGTTTTTGAAATTCTTTATACATTTTGGATACTAACTCTTTATTGGATATGTCATTTGCAAATGTCTTTTCCCATTCTGTGGGTTGCCTTTTAGTTTTGTTGATTGTTTCCTTTGCTGTGCAGAGGCTTTTTATTTTGATTAAGTCTCTGTAGTTTATTTTTGCTTTTGTTTCCCTTGCCTCAGCAGATATATCTAGTAAGAAGTTGGTATGGCCAATGTCAAAGACATTACTACTGGTGTTTGACAAAGTAGGAATGAATATCCAATGGGAAAAAGAGAGTCTCTACAACAAAAGGTGTTGGGAAAACTGGACAACAACATGCAAAAGAATGAAACTGGACCAATTTCTTACACAAAATAAATTCATACACAAAATAAATTCAAAATGAATTAAAAACCTACATGTGAGACTCGAAAGCATAAAAATCCTAGAGGAGAATGCAGGGATGCATCTTGAAATGACTCTGAGTTCTTATCGAACTTCCTTTTGATGCTCTTTTGATTCTAATTATCCTTAAGTCTGAGAAACTGAGAAATTATGAGCAAGATTGGGAAAGCCACCCACTTGCCTCTCCCAACACATGCAATTATTGTGAAACAGATTTTTAGGCTTCATTGGAGTGTTTGGAAGCAGTATTTTCAAAAAATTACCTAGAAGCCCTTAGGAGAGGACTTCCATGCGTTTTTGTCTCTCTTAAACACACACACACACACACACACACACACACAATAGAGGAAACCTAAGTCAATTATTATTTCAAAAATTCTGAACTCCTCTGTGATCTTTTTTTTTTTTTTATGAGATAGCAGGAATTATCAAAGGTTTACAAAATAGGCTGTCCCTCACCCACACAAATACCCTTGTCCTTTAAAGCAGTTCAGCACAGTTGCATGGGCGAGTCAATCCTATTAATGTCTGCTATTTGGTAGAAAGTAAATAGTCATTTGAGTCTAGTAAAGGACAATAGTTATCTTCTAATAGGAATGGGCAATATTAAATGTTGGCTTTAATTGCTGGAAGTGTCAAGTGTATGTCAATTGGATAAATGCTTTTCCTAGTGAAAGGAAAATTCAGATGGTTAGAAATGTTTTGTCTTTCAGACTCATAGTCTTCGAGTTAACAAATTTAAATTCAATAAATATATTTGACATGAATGTAATGCTGAAACTATTTTCTAATGCCTCACTATCAACCCTAATGCCAAATATTTATTAATATATATTAATTAAAATGTTTTGCAAAAATAACTTTTTGTCTACTAGGGTTAAACAAATTTCCTTTGAAATAGTCTTTGTAGAGGGAGGTTGAAAGTTTAATTTATGACATAGGATGCCATCAATGTAGTACAAAACCTATAGATTTTGAAATCTTGAATCCTGTTCACTTGTTATTTGGATAAATTTGGGCAAACATTCTGCATCTGTCTTCTCATCAGTTATATAAGGATAATTATACTGAAATTAAAAATGTATCAGTGATACAAACATAGTGACCAAAGGGGCAACAGCACCCCAATGTTTATAGCAGCAATGTCCACAATAGTCAAACTGTGGAAAGAGCCCAGATGTCTAATATATATATAATATACTACTTATATATATAAATATATGCTATTTATATATATTACTGAGCCATCAAATATATGTGGAATATTACTTGGCCATCAAAAGAATGGAATCTTGCCATTTCCAATGACGCTGATGGAACTAGATGGTATTATGCTAAAGAAAATAAGTAATCAGAGAACAACAACAAATACCATATGATTTCACTCATATGTGGAATTTAAGAAATGTAACAGATGAACATAGGGGAATGGAAGGAAAAATAAAAGAAGATAAACACAGAGAAGGAGGCAAACCATAAGAGACTCTTAACTCTAGAAACAAGAGGGTTGCTAGAGGGAGGTAAGGAGGGGATGGGGTAACTGGGGGATGGGCATTAAGGAGAGTACTTGAAGTAATGAGCACTGGGTGTTATATGCAACTGATGAATCACTAAATTCTATCTCTAAAACTAATAATACGGTATACATTAACTAAATTGAGTTTAAGCAAAGAATTTTTAAAAAAGAAAAGATGTATTGGGAGATCAAATCCAGTCACTGATTTACTCCATAGCAATTCAATGGGCACTTACTCTTTGCTAGGTCCTAAACTACTATTCTGAAACAAAATTTGTTACTGCCACTTAGAAGCTATAATCAAGCATGAAAAACCATTTTGGAAGTATGAAAGATCTAAACAAAGACTTGTAGTTACTGTTAAAAAATGTAAAGATGGAGGGACACCTGGATGGCTCAGTGGTTGAGTGTCTACCTTTGGTTCAGGGTGTGATCCCTGGGTCCTGGGATTGAGTCTCACATCAGGCTCCCCACAGGGAGACTGTTTCTCCCTATGCCTATGTCTCTGCCTATCTCTGTGTCTCTCATGTATAAATAAATAAAATATTTTTTAAATGTAAATATGGAGTAACTAGTTTATCTTTGAGATAAAATATTCAGTGTTCTGATCTTGGTCTCTTAGTCTTAGAAATATCTTAAATAGCAACTTCTCAATATTAGATCAGTTAAGACAGCGCATTCTTTCAGAGTATCTCCACCTCTCACTCTATCATAAATAATTATAATAATTATATCTTTCTAATCCCAACTCTTTTGTATGACAAAAGCAAAACCTTTGTCATCTCACCCAGAACTAATTTCCAACAAGACAACTCAGTAGTTTTGTTATACCTGATTCAGCTTTTGTAGTGCCTGGAACATATACAAAATTGGGGGCCCTTTAAGAAAATGAGTCTAGGGCACCTGGGTGGCTCAGTGGTTGAGCGTCTGCCTTTGGCTTAGGTCATGATTCTGGGATAGAGTCCTGCATCAGGCTCCCCTCAGGGAGCCTGCTTCTCCCTCTGCCTGTGTTTCTGCCATTGTCTCTGTGTCTCTCATGAATAAATAAATAAAATCTTTTAAAAAATTAGTCTAATATCAAAAATAAGAATTAGGTTCTAATAGAATATATAGATTTAGAATGAAATAAATCAAATTAAAATATTAAAAAGTGTAGCCATCAGACACCACAAACATCACAAAATTTAAAAGCAATGCTTTATTAATTAATTTCCTTTAAGGAGTTTTCCCTCTACAGTTTTGGCTGACTACCCTTTGATCACCTTTCCATATGACAATAGTTTTTTAATATCACTTTCTCTAGAGACAGTAAAGTTCAGACTTGTCAAACCTGGTTGATTGAAAACTGCTTCTATTAATTTAGAAATGTTTCTTTCAGCCTCATAGCTTTCTACTGATAATGTCAGTAGAAAGCTGACATTTCTACTTAAAAAATTTTTCTACTTAAAAAATTTCTATCAAATTTGAGAAACTTCTATCTTTCAAAATGTCTTTGATTTTTTTTAAATTTTATTTATTTATGATAGTCACACAGAGAGAGAGAGAGAGAGGCAGAGACACAGGCAGAGGGAGAAGCAGGCTCCACGCACCAGGAGCCAGATGTGGGATTCAATCCCGGGTCTCCAGGATCGCGCCCTGGGCCAAAGACAGGCGCTAAACGCTGCACCACCCAGGGATCCCTCAAAATGTCTTTGAAATGTGAATTATACAATTTGGAAGAATTTCGGCAGACTGGTCCACTTCAATCCTCCTTTTTCTTCTACTGTGGGAAGTAGATCTTCCAGGGATTAGAACAGAAATTCATATCCTGATTTAACTTCTGGGCCAACATCTACATGGCATGGAGCTGGATGAGTTGGTATAACTGGTGGTCAAAGTGTTCCTGAAATTCATTCCTATACTGGATGGCCAGCAACAGCTTAACTGTACATGGTAATGACTAGAACTACATAATATATCTCATTAAAGCCAGCCTAAATATAACTTCAACTCAACCTCCCTGTAACTATACCTCCCAAATCCTCATGACCTTTCCCACATGAAAGAAAGTGAAGCAAAGTAGAAGAGTAGAAAAAGACAATCATATGTAAAGTATCTTATGTTCTTAAATATTAAAAAATAACATATAACCATGTGAACACAGTGCTAGAATTCCTCCAAGAACTATAGAAGGGACCTTTGCAAATGAGAAGGGCCAAAGATTATGCTTCATTATTCCATGATTAAGTTGCCTTTGTGCTAAGCATAGGTCTTTCCTTTTCAAGCAGAATATTTATTGGATGGCTGTTATCCTTGAAATAGTATTATAAGACAGTAGTATTTTAATGTGAGAGAATTAAATGGTTCCATTTCCTTGAATAAGGCCTTTATCTACTTTGAATATTGTCTTTATCAGCTGCTAATTTGTTTTGAACCATTGGCTCTTAATTTATTCATGCAGTTAACCAGCAAATGTCACCTATGTAGTGTGTTAAACTCTACAGATGATGAAAAATATAAGACAATCACTCACTACCTCCCAGGGATTGTGGACAGGTATTTAACAGAGTAGATAATTTGCACACCAATATTCTTATTTCTTGAAATTCCATCTTTTATCTGATATTTTACAAAATAATGTGGAATAATCTCTGCTTTCTCAAATATCTTACTATTTTTTTCTTTTTTAAAAAACTTATTTTTTAATCCAATTAATTACTATGTTGTGTATTAGTTGCAGAGGTAGAATTTAGTGATTCTCCAGTTGCATATAACACCCAGTGCTCATTCCATCACGTACCTTCCTTAATGCCCATCATCCAGTTACTCCATCCTCCCTTCCCTCCAGCAACCCCATTTGTTTCCTAGAGTTAAGAGTTATCTTATAGTTTGTTTCCCTCTCTGATTTTGTTTTATTTTATTTTACCTCTTAGTATTTTTTCTTTCCTAAAATGACAGGGGAACATTCCTAATATTATCTAACATTCTCTATCTGGAAGTGGATATGCTACTTCCTACTACCACTGTGCAGATTCCAGAGGCTGTCTCTCTCTCCTCCATGTAGCTTTATTTATTTTTTACTTTTAAAAAATATTTTATTTATTTATTCATAAGACACAGAGAGAGAGAGGTAGAGACACAGGCAGAGGGAGAAGCAGGCTCCCTGCAGGGAGCCTGATGTGGAACTCGATCCTGGACCACGGATCATGTCCTGAGCCAAAGGCAGATGCTCAACCGCTGAGCCACCCAGGTGTCCCTCTTTTTTTTATTATTTAAATTCCAGTTAGTTAACATACAGTGTAATATTAGTTACAGGTGGACAATATAGAGGATCAACATTTCTGTACATCCCCTGGTGCACCATGTAGCTTTATAATTAAATATTTATAGCTATGTTTCTTGGCAGAGACAGATGAATGACACAATCTTTGAACATTGCCAATGGTCTTGAAATGCTGTCTCATCACTGGATATATGAGACAATGGAAGCACTTCATCTCTTTGCATTGTTTTTTTCCTAGGATTGTCCCTATGGTGGATACATTCCTTTTCTTTTTTTTTTTTAATATGTTTATTTATTTATTCATGAGAGAGACACACACACAGAGAGAAAGAGAGAGAGAGAGAGAGAGAGAGAGGCAGAGACACAGGGAGAGGGAGAAGCAGCTCCATGCAGGGAGCCCGATGCGGGACTCCATCCCAGGTCTCCAGGATCACGCCCTGGGCCGAAGGTGGCGCTAAACCACTGAGCCACCCAGCCTGCCCAGATACATTCCTGTTCATATCCATTTTAGGTATAATGGTAACCATTCTGCATCTTCCACATGTGAGTTGGTGGAACAGAGCTGCTGACTGATGAGTCATTGATAATGATAAGTTATCACTGTATTTCATTTCTGAGAACCCAGCCCTGAAGAGGGATTATTATGATTTTTTTAATTTAGTGATTCGTGTAGAATGGTATCATGTTATGTGTGTGGCTTACATTTTCTGGTTCTTTTTTTTTTAAAGATATTATTTCTTTATCTTAAGTCGGAGGTGGGGGGAGGAGGAGCAGAAGGAGAAGGACAAGCAGACTCCATGCTAAGCGCAGAGCTTGACACAGGGCTTGATTCCTCAACCCTGAGATCATGATCTGAGCTGAAATCAAGAGTCGGAGGCTTAACCCACTGGGCCACCCAGGCACCCTGCATTTTCTTGTTCTTAAAGGAGAGTATTTCAAGTAAGAATTGTAGTAGTCGCCTGAGAAACTAACAGTATCCTTGAGAGTGCACAGAATCCCTCTACATGAAGAGAATGAGAGGCTTTGGATGAACCTGGGAGGAATCCATGGCATTGGGCATGGTTATCTTCTAATTAATCAAGATAGATTAAAAACAGTAATTTATGTTCAAGGAAAGCACCGGAACAATTTTCCTAGTTACTCCTTCTTTTAACAATTCTGGCTCTTAGGCAGTTGTTTTATTTGTGATAAAATGGCCCAATTGTGAGTTTTGGAAAGGAATACAGGTGGCTTATAATGAAAGCTCTCCAAAGGGTACCATGAATTAAAGCAATAGTACTGAGGCTTGTAATTTTGAAAACCTCCAATAGCTAACAGGGGAAATGAGGTAAAGTACTCAGCTTTGCAAAGGATTCCTATTAAGACCCTGGAAACTGGCAAATTTGTAAACATTCATTGAGCCCCTCCAAAATCAACCATTTCTCAGAAATGGTTTCACCCTTTCTCAGAAATGCTTTCTTTCTCATTCAGAACTCTTGGCTACACTTTGGTGAAATATTTTATTTTGTAGACACTTATTCCTTATTCAACATACTTTTTCATTGTCCCTAATAATGTTCAGGATAACACACTAAAAATCCAGAGATGAGCAAAGAACCATAGCCCCCGACCTTTAGGAATTAGTCTAGCAAAAGATAAACATGAGAATATGTCTGAGGACCATTGTGCAGCAATCATGTCCACCCAGAGAGGAGGACATCCATAGATATCACTATACAGGAGGGAAATGTAGAGGTTTTATATACTTGTACCACACTAGGATTTCTAAATAGCTTTTCACATTGGGAGAGAGAAAACTTAACCTCTCAGGGAAGTCTGTTGCATTAGATTACATCTCCAAAGTCTAGAACAACCCAAATCCAGTAAATGGATACTATTTTTTGCCTTTGCACTTAGAACCTACTTTTATCTCTCACTTTTTTATGACCCATTTCTCATTCTATAGAATTCAATGCAGAGATCAAATCTCATGGGAAACACTCCCAGACCACTTTCCCTCTGATTCACAGTATCTTGAACAGGATTTTATTGATGTTTTAATCATATCATATTTAAATCTTATTATTTACTTACTGAAATCGCCAACTAGATGCAGGGTTTCCTATGAGTAGGAATGTCTCTGTCTTTATGGCCTGGCACCATAGCCAACACACTATGCAAATTAGGTGAATTGAGAAATGCTAGTAATTTTTTTAAAACTTTAAAAAATCATCTTATTTCTAATAAGTATCTGCAGAGAAAAGGAATAGCATTTTAATTAGTTGTCTGTGTATTAGGGTATTAAAATAGTAATATAGCTAATGTTATAAGATGAGACTTTAGAAGGGAAGATCAGGGGCATAAGTAGTGGAAAAGCCAGCCCTAACATATGGGCAGAAGAAGTAGGGAAAACATTTGGCATGCAGACGAGCATTTGGTGCAATAAATTGACAAATATTTCTAATTCACCTGGAGGCTGGCCCCAAACTCAGAAGATTAATTTTAGGATCAGGAAGTCAGGGAATGAATGTCATGTCACGACTTTTTTCTCTAAAAATGGTAGACTTGGCCTATTAGAGCTAGAAAATATTTCAAAAGAAACTTTGAGGCATTTTATAACTTAGTTGCTTATATTAGTAATTACATAGAAAATTAGATGAGCATTATTACTCTAATTTGAAAGGCTTTGTCTTTTAATATTTTTCATTTACTTATCCATCCTGTATGTTTTTTCCTTGAGATGTATCTGTTACTTTAAAAAACACACACAATTTTTCTACTCACAAAAAAATATAATTCTTGATACTGCATAGTAAATAACTTTATGATGCTATAATTATGGGATAGATACCATTTTATTCTGTAGTTAATTGCACCTTTATTTTGACCTTTTCATGTTTCCTTGGGATATTTTTCTTTATGCATTGTTATTTTAAGGATAACAGTATACCAGTTTATAGAAATTTTTAGGTACAAATGAGAAAACAACAGGAGCAGAAGAAATGTTATGGGGACGAGTTAGTAAGGTGCTTGTTTCTATTTTGTATTTAATATCAATCTTGTTACATTTTCTCAGTATATATGCCAATTATTTGTTTCAACATCTGTCCAAACATATCCCCAAATATGGAAGTAGAATTTCTCTAAAATTTCTCTCTAAGATTTGAGTCGGATATACCTAGTGCTTTCATTTTGAATAAGACTAGTAACAACAAATAAAATATGATTATAGGGCAGCCCTGGTGGCCCAGCAGTTTAGTGCCGCCTTCGGCCCAGGGTGTGATCCTGGAGACCCGGGATCAGTCCTGCATCGGGCTCCCTGCATGGAGCCTGCTTCTCTGTCTGTGTCTCTGCCTCTCTCTCTCTCTGTGTCTCTCATGAATAAATAAATAAATGAAATCTTAAAAAAAATATATGATTATAGAATAAATATGAAAGAAAAATAGGACTGTGAAGGTTCTACCCACTAGAAGAGCTGGTTAACCTCTGGAATAACATCAAAATGAATAGCTGAAGTTTTTCACGTACATATTTGCTTAGATGATTTGTGTGTGTGTGTGTGTGTGTGTGTGTGTGTGTAGATGTATGCATGTAGAAATATGTATATGTATGCCTGTGATAGTATAAATATAATTATATGTATTAAGAAGTATACATATCATATATATAAACATTGATATATATTATACATAAATATGTTTACATATGACATAGATAAATGATCTATTTTTTAAATGCTATATATTGATATCACTATATTACATATATTTTCTGTATTATATATATTTGTGTATAAATATACATTTAACAACCAAAGAAAAATAAAATATATAAAATTATTTTTATTTAATATATATCTCTATCAAATATGCATATGTGTATATATATACATTTCTAGGAAGTTAATCAGTGGAGTCATTAAACTCTATGTGAGTGGAAACTATTTTTAAGGCTTTAAAATCAAAGCATGCACTTAAGTCTGTATAACACACTTGAACTTGATTTATCAGTTTAAGTAATCCTGATTGATCTCTTGCTATAAAATGTGAGCCAATTTAAAGTTTTCTCCCACCTTCATTCCACCACTCCATTTCCTGCCTTTTGTTATTGATCTATTTCTACATCTCAAAATTCCTATTGTTATGCTTTGATTTGCCATTGGAAACACAACCCAAATCAAAAGCTATTTTACATCATATGAGTGTTTTTCTCTTGCTATGAAATATTATTCTCTTCCAGAATGGGTGAAACACCTATTGCTTATGGCAAAAACAAGTAAAATTCATGAAACAAAATAAATGAGAATAATCACTTGATAATAACAGGCCATTCCATCCACAAGGCAACAACTTTATAAAAAACCAGGTTCTTAGGGGCCTCCAGAAACATCACTGTGACTGACCTATAAAGTATTTATTTAGTCCGTGAATGGCAGCAGGGCCTTTGTCCTCTAAGGGTTGGTTGTCAACCGATATATCTTTGGATCAATACCATTTTGAAGGAGTCACCAAGTTAATTTATCTTTTTGGTGTCTTCTCTATCTAGATTGACAGCTATGCAGACTGCAAAAGAGGAAACCCATGTTTCTTAAGATGAAATAGTTTGTAGGGAATTCTAGGTCACTCTAATTACTATCACTCCAACCTAAACATAATGGCAGGTTGCCTTTTGATTCAGAGTCTGACGGTATAAAGGGATTTGAAAAATGAAACAAGCTTTCAGTCCACTGTTCACAGAGGGTTGAACTGATAGACACATGGGCAGAAGCCAGAGCAAGCTTTGGGGAAAAGTGATAGAAATAAGACATCTTAATTTCCATTTTCCACTAATTATGATTGTCACACTGATTAATCATAGGTTATGTCATAAGTATCTCAAAATTTAGGGACAGGTGAAATTAGAATAATGCCTTTGATCAAAAATTGTGTGCTAATGGTTTGAAATGGAACTGATCCTCTTGGACTGTCCCTTGTCACACAGAAGGAAGGTTCCTGCTTGATCCTTGTGAGCCCTGTTCTGCTGGAGCATCTGCTTCCATTGGCTCTGACAGGAGCACTTTCCTGAGGGACTCCCACGCTCCTCTCTTCCCTTCAAATTATTCAGAAATGTTTCCCTCTTTCACTTAGCTACCTGCTTCGGAGCGAAGCTGTGTTCAGTGATTTCTCCAGAGATGAAGCTCAGCTGGCAACTCACCATAGACAACACAGATGTGACAAGAAGTCATCTAAGAATTTAAAACTGTAAACAACAACAACAACAAATATATATATGTACTCAAGCCAACTTAAGCAAAGAGGTTACCCATGGAAATATCTTTCCTGGCACTTCAGAGATCATCTACAAAAGGGGCTTTTTACTATCTCGCAACACAGTGGGTACTTACACCAGGCTTTTTGATAATCCTAGTGATGATAGTTGTAGCTGTGCCTCTTTAAAAGAAAATACAAGGTAGTAATGACAGCTATCTAGCCTTTGAATTGGTTGGCCTGGCAAATTTCTTAGCTGGTTATTCCATGTTCCTTAATATCGGCTGCACATTGAATAATGTGGAGGGATTAAAATATTAATCCCTGAATCCCATCATCAGAGATTCTAATTTCCATGGGCTGGGGTGTAGCCTGGGCCTTGGGATTTTGCACATTGAATAATGTGGAGGTTTAAAATATTAATGCCTGAATCCCATCATCAGAGATTCTAATTTCCATGGGCTGGGGTGTAGCCTGGGCCTTGGGATTTTTAACACCTCCCAGGCGATAGGTCCCTGCAGCCAAGGCTGCAAATCACCATCTGGGTGGTATTAGCTGGCCTGTAGGGAGCACCTATTTTGTTAAGCCCTGTGCTAAGTGCATTACATAGGGCAACCTGTGTGCTCAGCAAAAACGACCCTGGAATTGCACTCAGGACCTCCGTTGTCCAGGTGAGGACCTTGCACCCAGGCTGAGGGCAGGTCCCAGAGTCCCAGGGAAAGGATGCCATTCAGGTCTGTCCACAACCCTCCACCGCTCACCATCGCCGGGGGCAGAAGTCGTGACACCGGGTTACATTTTTAAAAATGTTGTAAGGGAATTTCCTCTCTGGGCATGAGAGTGAGCTGCCTGGAGACAGATGCAGCAGCTGTGGGGTGAGGGCCTGGCAACTTGGCTGATGTTGTCAGCGAACATTTTGGTTGATTCTTGTTTTAGGGAAGCCAGGGGAGCCCTGAAATGGACGAGTGCTGGGGGACCCCAGGATTCTGTGAGATCCACGCCCCAGATCCTTCCAAAGACAGAGGAAGGATGGTTCTGAATCTTGGAGGAAATAGGCAACACAGACCACCTTGTCACCATGTCCTTTTGCATTCTAGGCTCTGCTCATCATGCTGACCCCGGGGCTCTGGGGCCGCCGTTGCTCCATCCGGCCCCGCGGCCCCAGGACTGGAGCCTTTCCCACGCAGTGGAGTTCCCTTCTCTGCCCTCAGGAGCTCATCGTGCCCATCTGTGGCCAGATCTCCTCTCTGGTCAGTGATACCACGTTGGTAGCTTGCAATTGGCCATCGCGTTTTCTAAAATTTCATTTTAAAATAAGCCTTTATTTTAGAGGAGTTTTAGATGTACAGAAATGTTGCAAAGATAAACAGAGGGTTCTCTATTCCCCTTGGTGGGAGTTTTTATAGCAAAGCAATCAGCAAATGCCTGAATCAGGGCTCCGCTCCTACCCCATTCCCCATCCTCCAGCTCATTTTTAAACATTTAGCACATTTAGCGGCACACCACTGCTTGCACATCTACAACAGCTTATACCAGATGTTAACATTCGTGGCTGGAAAGGCCGAATTTTCACTTAAGAGTTATTTTCCAATTTTTTTTTTTGCAGACTTTGTTTTTGTAAGATTCTCAGTTTTTCAAAATATCCCAATTTAGGAAATGTATACTCAATGTTTGAAAGATGGAATGCAATGCTTCCTGATAAATTTTAAGTGATAGTGAACATAATGTCTGCATTTTATATCTCATGCATCTAAAGAGAGGTAGATTAGGTAAATTTGATCTGACAAATTTTGTAGAGGGCCTGTGGGCTTCACCTAAGCCTCTAGGTACTAATGTATTTGTAATGATTTTATTTTTTATGAGGTGCTTACATAAATAGCACTTCATTGCATCCCACCATAGAAATTTGCTTCGTATTTATTTCATTATAGTTTAATATTTCTAAATTTCCATCTTGGAGACTTGATGACATAATCAAATATTTTAAGAGTTTTAGAAAGTGTTTCTATTTAGAAAACAGAAATACCTGCTGGTTATAAAAGCCACATGACATGTGAAATCAGAGTTAACTTAGGGAAATCTAACTCCTTTGTCAAAGACAAGGCCATTTCTTACCCAGTTTAAAATAACATTTCCTTCCCACACCAGTTCGGAGTGATCCTTCCTCCTTCTGATTTATTGCTACTTCTCCTCTTTCCCCAGCAACTGTTTGTTTGACTCTTAATACCAGGAGACCTGTATTTGCAAGGTTGGCTTTTAGGTTTCTCATGAGATCTCCTGTTTTGTTATAAATCTCTTGCTCTGATATTTATTTTATTGTGTTATTTCATTTCTCTTATACAGATTTCTCAGAATACCAAATTCTATGGTATCTTATGGTTTGAAGAAATTTTAAAGCTCTTCTTTTCAACACCCTCCTCTCAAAAAGCTCTCCCCCTTGTAACTATGTACTCACTGAAGCAGAGCTGACTGTGGCCTGTGCAGTCATGCAGGAGCCCGTACTCAAGAGGACCTTGCACTTGGTTTAATGCTTTGCTCTTGTGTCTTGAAATTCTTAATCATTTTTGAACAATGAGCTCTGAATTTTATTTTGGCAATGGGCCTATGGATTATATAGCCAGTCCTTCATCCAGCTGATCACTTAGGGGACACTGAGTGCATCTTTCCTTTTTTTAAAATAATAATCCATTGCTTAAAATGTAATTATTACTCTAAATATTTTCTGGATTCTATGGAACAGACTCTGTGCCAATTCTTGCTGATCCCACCAAGAAAGATAGAAAGTCTATATAATCTCTTTGAATGTAGAATGTTTCACAGTAGGTAATGACTTTTACTGTGTAATTAAATGGTTGATATTAGCCCTAGAAAAGGAGAATTTTGGGGTAAATAGACATATTACATTACTTTACAAGGTAACTAACATTGAAGACATTTTTTATGACACTGAAAAATTAATGTTTTAGGCTTTGTGTCTACTGTTGGTAATAATAATTTACATTAAAACTATAATAACAACATCAGGAAAAAATCCAACTGAGATTTCCTGTCTTATTTTCACTTAAGCCTGAAGGTATTAAAAACACCAGTTGGCAAATGTAGATTTTGAATAATCAATTAGCAAAGCCTAACCCATTCCTTAATGTTTCATGAAAATTAAAAAAAAAGAGAGAGAGAGAGCGAGAGAGAGAAAGAGAGAGAGAAGAGAAAAGGATTTTTACGAGAGATTCAAAATGAGCTTACACTGCTCAGTGGGAAACCTTAATCAGCTCATTATTGTATTATGTTATTTTCCTTCATTAGGTAAGTGACCAACATGGAAAAATAAAATAATGAGCAAGAGTGTGGTCTTAGGTCTGTACCTTTAAAAACCAACAGAAGATTTACCACCAGCTGTTTTTTTTTTTTTTTTAAGATTTTATTTATTTATTCATGAAAGACACAAAGAGAGAGGCAGAGACGTAGGCAGAAGGAGAAGCAGGCTCCCTGCGGGGAGCCCGATGTGGGATTGGATCCCAGGACCCTGGGATCATGACCTGAGCCAAAGGCAGACATTCAACCAATGAGCCACCCAGGTGTCCCTGCCACCAGCTATTTAAAAGCTAACAGACTCTCATAAAATACAGAGCTTTTGATAATTGTATTTTAATTCTCGGACATGGAAGTGTGAGCACGCATGATGTAGAATAGAAATGCTCAGTGTTGAGGTTCTATGTCAAATACTGAGTTTTGGTCTAAGCAGTTCTATTTGTGCCACATACATATCGATAAAACACATCTCATTTTTGTAATTGAGGCTCACATAACTGAGTGAAAGAAAATAATCATATAGTGATATTGTTGTAATAGTGTATTGACTTATTAAATGGGTAATGATTTTCTTCTATGTTTAGGAAATGAATGAACTAAAATCTTTGATATCTACTGATTTAATTTAGCCTGCCCTGAAATCATAAAATTGGAGGAACTGGCATTATATTATATTTTTAAGGCTGAAGCTATCTGTACATAATATTAAACACCATAAGGACAAATAAGGCATTACATTAGCAATAATTACTATAATATCAAAAACTTGACTGAGCTGGGAGTTTTCTATTCAAAATCCAGGTTACCAAATAGTGGGTCAAATTCTCCCTTTGTCATTTCTATCTATTCAAGTTCCATGCTGAGAACTATTACAGGATAAGTGTTCAGCAGTAAATAATATAATGATTTCTACCTAGATGTGTAGTTTGCCTAAAAAGAAACCATTTATTTAGTACTGAAAAAAACATGAGATTTTCAAGAGTAGACTGGATGCATTGTTCCTACTAAGTGAATTGAAAGAGGCAGCATTCTGAATTTCGTAAACGTAAGGAAAAATTATAAGCTAATTTTTGGTTTAAACATTAGAGATTTATCATATGGAGACATTTAAGATATATTGAAAAATAGTAACATTAGTAATAAGTTAGTTTAAAGCTTCTCAAAGACATCACATTGTGTTTTAAATAATGAGGAATCCTACATCCATCAATTTCTTTGGTGGACTGTAGTTCATAGTGAAGTAATGTCTGTACATTTTTCTTACATATATTTCTAGAAAGGATGTTTGAGTTATTACAGATGTGTTAAAAACTGTGATAACCTGATGAAGTAACTGCTCAACTCAGCAAATGGAAAGATCAAAACCATTGGCAATATGTGAAAAAGATGTGAACAGAAATGTTGAAATGTTCACTTTGGCCTTCTATTGGCACATCATTATGCTTCACTGAGAAGTGTTTTTGTATTTTGTGTGTGTGTTTTTTTTTAATCCTCAGATAAATTTCCCCCATGCTAGGTCCCTGAGGGACAAGACACTAGCTATCTCACTGAATCTAATCCTCTGGACTATACCCAGGACTTGTATCAGGCATGCGTTCCCACTGGTACACACCTACCAGTTTATATCCTTTGACTATTTTTTTTTTTGAAGCACATAGGTTGATTAATTTCAAAATATGTCTATAATATCCACACTTAGTTTCTAGAAGTCACACATACAATGAGGCTCAAAAATCACTGGCTGGTTGTGTGTGTGCTGGTGTGGGACTCTTGCTGGGTCTCAAGGGAAGCTGATCTGTGCTAAAATAGCAGAGGCCAGGCAGGCATTGGGGCAGGCTTCTCGTTCTGCCAGACTCAGGGATAAGCCACTTCACCCTGCAAAGCAAGAAAGGATGAAACCTGAAGGCCAGATTTTTGGAAATGCTATATGAAATCTGAAAACAGACTTTCCATGAAATGTAACGTTTTCTCATTAAACTAATGACTGGAGAACAGCTGTTGACTTTAGTTCAGTGAGCTTTGGGGCTTTCTCTTATTGCATTTTTCATCATGTACAAGTGTTAGTGTAAGGATAAAGTCTTGGGCTTGCAGTTAGGTGACCTGAATTCAATTCCCTTTCCAGCACTAATAGGCTACGTGATCTTCATCAAGCCTTTCCTCTGTCATGCTTCATTGCCACTTATGAAATAGGGACAGTAATAAGGTATCTTTTAGAGATTTTGTAATTTTTGTTTTAGCTATTATGGAAGGGAAATAGATTCACTACGTTTATTAGATGATTGCTTGTCTTTTTCTTCTGATTCACTTTCTATTTCAAGATGTGTGCACACACGCACACACACACACACACACATTTTTGTGGCCAAATGGAAAATATTTGTGGCTAACCCTCTAGGCAAAGGTACCTCAGTGTTTAAGAACATCTAAAATGTCTCTGTGCAAGTCTTCATGCAAGTTTTTTTTTTCAGTCACAGAGAGTTTATTTGATTTTGAAGTTCATATTCCCTACTCTGTATTTATAGGTATATACTGCACACACCCTTTGGTTAAATCTCAGTTTACAGATTATTTTTGCTCACATCAGAGGATCCATTAGTTTGCTTTGGTTCGTAAAAGTCTGCATTTAATTTGTAGGAAATATTTAAAGAATGTGACCTTTAGAATTAAACTTACTCTGAGCTAAAGGTAGTGTGTCAATAGATTCTTTCCCTGTGGTTACACAACGGTTTTCTTTTATGAAAATCAAACCATTTCATGCAAATGATTTAATGACATTAAACTGCATACATTCCATTTCTGTTACTGATAAGACAGCATGTGAAAAAAACTGGATATGCCATGATTTTTATTTATTAAAACTAATTTGCATTCAAAATGGTGTGGTAAGTTGGAGAAAATCCTCAGAAAACAGATTTTTAAAAGATTATTCATTTATTTGAGAGAAAGCAAGTGAGTAAACACACAAGCAGAGGGAGGGGCAAAAGGAGTGGGAGAAGCAGACTCCCCACTGAGCAGGGAGCTGGATGCAGCTAAATCCCAGGACTCCGAGATCATGACCTGAGTGGAAGGCAGAGGCTTAACCGACTGAGCCACCAGGTACCCCTGAAACCATATTTTTACAGAGAGTAAATATGGAGGGTCTTTAAGCTGCCTAGCTGTTGGATTTGAAGTCAATTCTGACTAGATTGTGCTGTTTCTATTTAAAAGAGCTCGATAGCTCTATTATTGCAGATAGTTGGTCTCTTCCTATTGTGGTCTGACTGTACCCCAGTTACTGGAGTTTCACAAAACTTACTCCAGTGTTAAGGTAGTAAGTTCACTTATGTAACTACATCACTTATTTGCAAGTTGAAATAAAAAAGTTTGGCGTAAGACCTAAATGACCATGAAGAATGGGATTTATCATCAAAAGCTAGAATGTGGCAAGGAGCAGATGCTTATGGAATCCACTGGTCTTAGGTCTTACTATGTTCCCTATCATGCCAATAGCTGGTTTGGTAGAATGGTAAAATGGCGGCAATAGCTTGCAGAACTGGGGATGAGGCTCTCCAGAAAGCTGTATATGCTCTAAGTCTGCATCCTATACGTGGTGCTGTTCTTCTCATAGCCAGGATTCACAGGTCTGGGAATCAAGGAGTGGAAATGGGAGTGGCAACACTCTCTCATCCCTAGTGACACACTGGCAAAATTTTTGCTTCTGGTTCTTGTAACTTTTTGCTCTGCTAGCCTACAGGTCTTATTCCAAAGGGGAGAATGCTTCCACTAAGAGACACAACAATGAGTCCACTGAACTAGAATTTAAGATTGCCACCTGGTTACTTTGGGCTCCTCATTTCTCTGGATCAACAGACAAAGAGAGGCTTTACTCCACTGGCTGGTATGATTGATCCTGACTACCAAACTCCTACTCCACAGCAGAGGGAGAAATATATCTGGAATGCAAGAGATCCCATAGAGTGTCTTTCACTATTACCGTGTCTTATCATTAAAGTCAATGGAAAACTACAACAACCCACTTCAGGCAGGACTACTAATGGCCCAGACCCTTCAGAAATAGGAATCTGGGTCACCACACAAAGTAGAGAATCACAACCAGTGGAAGTGTTTGCTGACGGCAAAGGGAATATGAATGGGTACTGGAAGATAGTGGTTACAGATATCAGTCATGACCACGTGACCAGATACAGAAATGAGGCCTGTAATTGTCATGAGGATTTGTTCCTTATTTTGTTGTGGATATGTCTGTGTGTACACACACATAGTAAGAATATATGTTTTCTTTCGTATCTCCTTATCATATAAGATATATTCACTTTTAAGTATTATTAACTTTACATCATAGAAAGTTACATGAGGACAGCAGGAGAAAAGTAAACAATACTCAAGGACATTGCATCATCTTCTGAGGAAAGATTCAGAGCATTTTCAGTTGTATGTAGGATGCTTATATGATTTAGGTGGAAATACAACCTTATTACTGTCTTTATTTAGACTCTAAGAATGGTTTAGGAGGATGTCCTTGGGTGCCAAGGTGACAAAGGGTGGATTTACCATGGTTAATCTTATGTGTCAACCTAATTAGGCCACATTACCCATATATTTGGTCAAGCATTTTCCTAAATGTTTCTCTGAAAGTATTTTTTTAGATAAGATTGACATTCAAGTCAGTAGACTTTGAGTAAAGTAAACTATCTTTCATTATGTGGGTAGACCTCATCCAATAGTTGAAGGTCTTAATAGAGAAGGCTGGCTTCTCTGGAGGAAGAGGAAATTCTTCCAGAAGGCTGAACCTGAACTGCAATATTGACTCTTTCTTGGGCCTTTAGCCTGTCTGCCTAACCTGCAGATTTTGAAGTTGTCAAGCCCACACAATTACATGAACCAATTCCTTAAAATACATTTCTCTCTCTTTCTTCCTCACTCCACACTCACAGAGAGTGATAGGAGGATCATAGCAATTTTTTTTTTAATTTGAGAGGATTCAATATACAGAGAAAAGATGTAGGGAAGAGGAGAGATTCACATTTTTAGGAAATAATGCTTAACAGGAAGGGTTTTAAAATCCAGGTTTACTCATTAGCTGGTCGCTTGACTTCGGACAAGTTCCGTTACCTTGTGATGTTCCTTATTCATCCACAGAATAGATATAATGATGTCACTTCACAGTAGTTGGGAGTTAAAAATGTAGAGGCATTCTCAGAATATTTTTCAGTAACTGGTGGATGTAGCAGTTTCAAAACTTTAAATTCTTTGACATTCCTTGAGATTTTTTTACTCTCCTGAATCTGGAGTTATTATAACTTCCTCAAGCAATAGAGTTAGCCAAAACTAATGAGAGGTGACTTTTGACACTGGATCAAGAAATGTCATGATGTCTTGTACTCTTGAAACGCTGAAGCATCGTGTAAGAAGTTCGACCACCCTGAAGCCACCTGCCATGATGGAGAAGCCCTGTATAGATCCTCCAGTCAACAGTCTTGGGTACGCCCAGCTTCCCAGCCATTCTGACCAAAGTTCCAGCATGTGAGGGAGGAAGCTGCCTGGGAAAGCTATTCTCTAGCTCCAGCTTTTCAAATCTCACTTCCCCAACCATTTCAGGCTTCCCAACAAAACCTATGCATCATAAAGCATGAGACAGTTCCCACTTGCTGTGCTGTTGTTGTTGTTTTTCTTCAAATTACTTATGTACCAAATAGGTGATCATAATGAAATGGTTATGATTTTGCAATTACTAAGTTTGGGCTGGTTTTTTTCACAGTAAAAGTAACAGGACAGCAGGAGTACAGGTGGTTGCCAACGTGTCCAGCAGGGTAATAAGCATGTTGATAGCAGCTATTGCATGTTGTCCTCACAGCAAACCTACAATTAATTATTATCATTATCATTTACATTTATTATACAGAAAAATCAAGGTGCAGGTGTAAGAGTTCTTTTTCTGATGACACAGAATTAATAACTGCAGACTTTCTAGGGAAACTCTTATCTTCACACTTCATATTACAACAAAGTTTAAGATCAAGAGAGAGGAAAAATAGAGAAAAAGACTGGCAGGGAAACAGGGAGGAATGTGGGTATGGTGTCTGTAGAGTTAGCGCAGAGCGAAAGGGGCTGGTTTGGCCAAGAGCAGTACTGCTTCAGAGAGCTGAGGACAGGGAGGCTGTAGGATAGGCTCTGGTGGAGCTGGGTGAAGGCAATGGGGAGCCATGCTAACCTCGATTTCCTCTTGAGTGAGGGGCCCTTGCTGGGGCTGAGGGACTGAGGAAAATGGTACTGATTTAGATCCAGATCACCACCGTGGGGCATCAGAGGAGGATCTGGCCAAGCACAGGCAAAAAGATAACTAAATAGCATCGCATGAGGAGTTCACACAGAAATGGAGTTGAGGGATTTGTCATGGCAGCAGTCTGTGCAGCTCTGTGACTTCCCCCACAGGCTAACATCAGTTCAGATATGGGCCTTAAAGAGACAAATTTGGGAATTGGTTGAAGGTTGGAGATTTGCAGTGTCAGTGTGCTGGAAGCATGTAGTGAAATATGGGGAAAGGATAATGTATTTAATCTTACACTAAATATTATTTCTATCTACTATGTTGCAGGGCCTCGATTAATATTTGTTTGGGGAGATGGGGTCTAGACTGGTTGGGATGAATGCCCTCAGGCTACAGAAGGAAAGTCTGAATGAGAACAAGGAACGATTGCATGAGAGTGAGGAAGCAAGAGATCCCGGCAAGAGGGAGATTGGGGTGAGTAAGGGGGATATTAATGTTTAAAATACCTAAAAAGTAATATATCTCAGTGGTGACACGGTCCTGAAAATGGAGTAGCTGTCTTTAATAAAGTGAAGGCAGGAGTAGACATGAGGAATTTAGGGAACTTTGAGGCTAAGTGTTATATTTGCCCAATCCTCTTGGACCCATCAAGTTGCCCGATACAAAGATAAGGTGCCCGCTATGGACTGAATGTTCATTTGTTCATCCATGTGTCGAAATCCTAATTCCTAAAGTAATAGTATTAGGAGGTGGGGCCTTTGGGAGGTACTTAGGTGTGCTTATGACTGGGACTCATGCCCGTAGAAGTAGAGGCCCAAGGGAGCTTGCTTCTCCCGTCTCTGCTCTCGGCCGTGTGAGGATACAAGAGACATCCATTGCAACATCTCTGAGGAAAAGAATCCTCTGCCAGCACCTTCCTCTTGAACTCCCTAGCCTCCAAAACTGTGAGGCATGAATGTTTGTCATTTAAGGTACTCAGTCTGTGTTACATTTGTCTAAGACAGTGACCTTTAGGGTAGGCTGTTATAGATGAGGAGGAGGCTTCCGGATGGAATTTATGAGACAGTATATATTATAGTTACAAGGTGCAGCTCAGGAGGATGAGAAATATGAGAGCCCTTTGAGCCAAAGTCGCCTGGCTGTTGCCTTAGAAATGGTGGCAAGAGGAACTGGTTTCACAAGGGCTAAGAGCGGCTAAGCTCTACCCGATGTAGAAGTCCTCTCTGAGTGGAGCTTCTTGTGTATTCAGTGATATTAGATGTTTGAATGAGCTCAATCTTGATTGACAAGGTCAAAAGAAGTTACTCAATTGTGAATGAAGCACACACTGGTTATAAAAATATACACCGAGAGTTTGGAAAGTCATGTGAAGGGCGTGCCTCGGTGGCTCAGTCGATTAGGTGTCTGCCTTTGGCTCAGGTCATGATCCCAGGGTCCTGGGATTGAACCCTTCCTTGGGCTCCTTGGTCAGTGTGGAGTCTGCTTCTCCCTCTGCCTCTGCCCCTCCCCACTATTCATGCTTTGTCTCTCTCAAACAAATAAATCTTAAAAAAAGGAAGTTATGTGAATGTATATACCACTTTTAATACAACCATGATCTAAATTCTCATTTCCATACACACATGGAGAGGGAGAAAGAACTCGACTTGTAGCCAAATAATATTAGCAGTGAAACATGAGTGTACGTGCTTAATTTAGATCTTGGGAATCATCAGACAGCTGGAAGCAGGTTATGCTTTCCCCTCTGTACACTGAAGAACACGAACAAATGGCTTTATGAGTTCATAATTCACGTGTATTATATTAGTCAGTCTGAAAAATAAAAATGTTGGTGACAGTTGGGCTGGAATCACTCTACAGAGTGATGTGCACCAAAGGCAGTGGCACACAGAGATCCTGCCACTCATTGTCCCTTGTGTTGGTCATGCTATCAAGTAGGTCTGAGCCCCATGTGCTGATTTGGGCTCAGGGGGTGCCTGTGCTACTGAGCAAAGAGGACAGCCACCATGTCCTCAGTGACTGAGAGGGCATAAGCTCCCATCAGGTCACAGAAGAGGATTGCCTGGAGTGCCTGTTTTCCAGTGGCTGCTCAGAGGAACCATAAAGCAGATGGACTCCAGGCCTTGGGCAATGCTCTGTTCCCCACCAGATGTGCCTGGTCCAGGGTCTTTCTGATATGTGTCCTACAGCACTGTCTTCCTGTTTGTTCTTTCTCTGGTCGCTGCTTTACTCCAGTCAGCAGCCCACATGCAGGCTGCTTAATGTTCTCCTCCTTGACCTCTTTGTCTCCTCCAGACACTGTGTTCATTTTTAAGAGTATGTTCCTTGGGACGCCTGGGTGGCTCAGTGGTTAAGTGTGACCCTGGAGTCTCGGGATCGAGTCCCATGTCGGGCTCCCTGCATGGAGCCTGCTTCTCCCTCTGCCTGTGTCTCTGCCTCTCTCTCTGTCTCTCTCTCTCTTTGTGCCTCTCATGAATAAATAAATAAATAAATAAATAACCTAAAAAATAAAATAAAAGTATGTTCCTCAAACACAGGTATGATGATTTCATTTTTCAGTAGGGTAGAGGCTGCTGTTTAGCTGAAGGAGACCTTTCCCTGCTTCCCCAAAGTGGGGCATGGCCACGTAAGGAGATCTTGTCCAAGGAGATAGGTGAAGAGCTGATGGGTGCGGATTCTGGTTTACAGAGTGGAAAATGAAAGGATGGTGTTCTCTCTTGCCCCTTTCTCCTTCCCTGCTGACTGGGATGTGGTGTGATGGTGGGAAGGCCACGGGGGGATCAACCCGCTTAAGATGGCAGAGCAACAGGGTAGAAGAGGTCTGGGACTCTGCACGATGTGTCTGATTGGCACTGGATTGCTTATTCTTTGGCCTTCAAGGTTGAGGAACACACTTTCATACTGCTTGAGACACTACTGTGGCCTTGGCTGCAGACTATCTCCGCGGGCACTTTGTTACAGGTCTTCATCAGCTCACCTTTGCTTAAAGGTAAGCCTCCCACCCCCCAGCCCGACCCAGGACGGCATTTGCAGTTGCTTCAAATCGAGTTTCAGCCCACTTGGCAGCTGGATCCCCTGTCACTTGCCGTAGGGATACACTCCTGTAGCCACATCAGCCCTCCCTTTTCTCCCAACACACCTTCGCGAGGTGCCTTTGCATATGCTGTTCCCTCTTCTCTCAACTTGTCCTTCAAGGCCTAGCTCTAAGGCCACCACCTCTGTGCTGCCTTCCTGGGCTTCTTACAACAGTTTTCCCTGGCTGACTTCAGTGCTTCTTCCTCAGGGCTTCTAGAGTGTGTGTGTGTGTGTGTGTGTGTGTGTGTGTGTGTGTGTGTGTCACATTCCCTTATAGTTTCTTGCATTATAATTTGTGTCTATCTCTCTCCCTGGTGGTTATTCCATTCCATCTTGTTGGCCAGAAGTAGACTGTAGTCCACCCCTCATCCTGTTACAGGCAAAGTGAACAGCAGATAATCAGGATGGACACAAAAATGAAGAATCTATCTTTCTTGAGGAATGGAACCCTGTTAACAAAAAGATGTAGAATAAAGATTAGAGGTGCTTTACGTTCTTTTCAACTAAAAGGCCTCTGACGATGGCAGGGAACGCAGGAAATCAAACAGCATGAGGCAGATGCCTTTGGTTACTGGACTCAAGCTGGAAAAACAGTCCCTGACAGGCTACAATCATTATTGTGTATTTCTAGAACTTTGAAAGATAAGGAGGAAATCTGCAGAGTAGCCCCATAGGGATAGGAAGGAATTGGGCCAGTGTGGTCCCTGAGAACAGGCCTGCCTTGTTTCACTGGAGGTGGAAATGCCCTCTCGTGTATCTGACATCCACAGCTGTCCTTTGCCACTACTGTCCCTGCCATACATGGCCGCGGCAGGCCATATACACAAGAAATCACAGCCAACGCATTTGGCTTAATCTGCTTAATCTCAAGCTTAGCCTTAAACAAAAAATCATTTTCAACATTTGTGAAAGAAGAACCTACATGTACTTAGCATTTTACATTTCCATTGAAAAATATTTCTTTTCTCTGAGTTGTGCCCCCAGTATCCAAGCCCTATGAGAAGGGCCAACGGACTATATTTTTATGAACTCTAGTTTAGGAAGGCATGAGATATCAGGAAAACAGTATGCATATCTTAAGTAACAAACTAATTTTGAAAACAGACTTTGAAATGAAAACCAGTGATATGATTTTTTTCTTTTTTTTCAATTTCTGAATAAGCTTAGTAGAGTAGGGAAAGCAGGTTCTCTTAAGAATGAATGAGAGGAAAAAAAAATAAATATGAATGAGAGGGAATGCGTGGGTGCCTCAGTGGTTGGGCATCCACCTTTGGCTCAGGGTGTGATACTGGACCTGGGATCGAGTCCCGCATCGGGCTCCCCTCAGGGAGCCTGCTTCTCCCTCTGCCTGTGTCTCTGCCTCTCTCTCCCTGTCACTCATGAATAAATAAATAAAATCCTAAAAAAAAAAAGAAAAAGAAAAAGAATGGATGGGAGAATGTTACATAAACATGGTGGTTGAGAACATGAGTTTTGAGGTCAGAGTGTATGGGTTGATGGCCTGGTTGCATTCCATAGCAGCGGGATACTTAAGCCTGCCATATTTTAGTCTCCTCATATGTAACACGGAGATAATATTACTGTCGCTTCATAGGCCACTTAGAAGAATTAAGTGAGATAAATATACGAGATCTTCCTCTAGTGCTGGCACACAGTAAGTACAATAAATACTAGAACTCTCCATTAGTATTTCATGTAACGTTCATTTGTCAATTAACGCTCTTTTCCTTGACCGCTTACACAGCCCGAGACGATGGACTGTTTCAAACACCATATCATATTGCTGGGATTGGTGACCTTATAAAAGAGAATATCAAAGAATTCAGCATCTCCTTTTGTGGCATGCTAGGATATGAATTAGGAGAATATAAGCTTTGAAAAAGCAAGGGGTCCTATTACGTTAGTTCTTCCGAAAGTGTGAATCAAACTGGCATATGGTGGGATTGTGTAGGTAGATTTTAGTAGGTGGTAGTGGATAAAATCATAAATGTGTTGGAGGAGAAGGACTCTTAAAATTAACCCACACAGCTATTTTGGCACATCTCTTCACGTTGGCCACCCCTGAGACAGTGTGAGCGTTTGAAGTGGATGTATGCCCAAATTCTTCAAGGCATAATTTAAAAGAATTTAGGCAAACTATGCTGCCACAATGAACACACACTCTGTTTTATGAATGGTCTGTTTATTGCTGTGGTTCTGCACAACTAGAACAAACTGGTCTAAGCCCGTCAAATTCATGCAGAGTCACGAGGCTGTGCTTTAAGTCTATTCCTCACTCCTAAATTCACTTTCAACTACATTAATGAGTAGATATTGCGATGAAATATACTGGGCTGTGCACCTTCTGCAGAGCTCCGTGCGTGTCACTATTTAATGTGGAGGGTGAAGGAAATCAAAGTGAGCTTCTAGGCCGCACGGGTCTGGCTGCAGGAAACAGCAGCTCAGTCTTTGAAGCAGAGACTTTTCCTCTGCCTCTCAGTAAACAGCCCGGGAGAGCTTCCTCACGCCAAGGAAGTCTAGATAAGTGTGAGATAGGAAGGGAGAGGGCTGTGTGCTGTGCTGTCAGAAAGGCACCCGAAGGAAAGCAGGTGGCCCTGCTGAGTGACAGGCCTGGGGTTGCCGAGGCAGGGATGCACCGCTCCCTGGGCCAAAGGGCAGTCAGTCCGAGAGAGGCCCCCACAGGAGTTCTTAGCGTTGCACCCCAAGCTTTCCTCTGAACAAAATGACAGTCTGTTCTGTGTTTCTTTTTGTTTTTGTTTTGTTTAGGGAATCTAAGAAGTATACTTTGCTCAGAGGAGCGAGTGTAGAGCATAGAACACACATGTACACGCATGCAGGGCGCACACATGCTCCCCTGGCACTGGTTCCACCTGCTGGGTCGGTGGCTGACTCCTTCCCCAGGTGGAAGACTTTAGGGGAAGCAATCAGGATGGATGGGACAGAGGACTGCTTGCTTCAGCAGGAGCTCTTACTGCTCCAGAGGCAGGCATGGGTGGTGGCGATGTTGGCGGTGGCGCTCAAGGTCAGGCCGGGATGAAACATCTGGGTGGACAGGGCCTTGGCCAACCTGGCGGACTCCACGCGGCTGTGGGCGTCCAGCCGACAGTTTCAGACTCCTGCCCCCTTGGGAGAAGCATTCCCTTCTCGGGCACACCCTGCCCTTCACTGTCCTCCCCATTGGCCGCATGCTGCGTCCACAGTGAAGATTTCACAGGCCTTATTTTCGATGGCTCCCCCTTCTCCCGAAACGTAGTTTCCCCTACGCACAAGATAAAAAACTGTGTTGTCACTGTGACCCGGCTCGTCTCGTGCTCCATGTACAACAAACACTCGCCTATGTCTACTGCTGGGGTCCATCCTAACACCCCTCCTCACTCCATGTATTGTCCCCAACTTTCTTTTTCTTTTTCTTTTGAAAGACATACGGTCTTCCTGACATGATTTGCCAAGACAAAGCCCTGGAATAACTAGTGAAATGGGAGGCCTTGTCTGAGAGAGATCTAAAAGAAAATACGTGCCATGATAAGGGGGTCTTAATGGGAGATACTTATTAGTTCCAGCTGTTGAAGAACAGACCTTCCTCCTCCTGCTAGTTTCTCTGTGATGTCATTTCAACCTCGATATTCTTTCCATGCCTCCCAGCGACAGTCCACAATGTAGCAAGGATTCCTGGACAAGAATTTGCATTTTGTTTACCCCTTGCCCCTTCAGATCTGTCCTACTGGACCAAGCCATCGGGGGGAGCTCTCTGAGTGAGCTTGTGTGGAGTTTAGGGGAAGGACCAGGCCAAGCCTAGGACAGAGGGCAGATCCCCAGAACTAATATTCTGTGCCTGCAAGGGTCACAAAGGCCACTTTCCCTCCAGACTTGCCGGGTGGGGGTGGCCGTCGAAGCAGCCCAGGAGAAGTGAGGAAACGGTCAAAGTTTAAAAGGGGATGAGCACGGGGGCAACAGCCTCCAGGTGGGAGGGGGAGGTGATTTTAGAGTACAGCATAGTGGGCACTCCTGTTATCTCCAGGCATCCTTTTTATTTATTTATATTTATTATTATTATTATTTTTAAAGATTGTATTTATTTTTTCATGAGAGACACACAACACAGCGAGAGAGAGAGAGAGAGAGAGAGAGAGAGAGAGGCAGAGACCCAGGCAGAGGGAGATGCAGGCTCCATGCAAGGAGCCTGACATGGGACTCGATCTTGGGACCCCAAGATCACACCCTGGGCCGAAGGCAGGAGCTAAACTGCTGACCCCCGCCCAGAACCCCACCCCCAGGCATCCTTTCTAGAAACCTGGACCTGGAAACATGGTGGGGCAGGGGTGCAGCGCAAGGCTGTGGCCTCAGGGGTGGTCTGCTGCTGGAAAAAAGTAAGGGAGGTGAGCAAGGACCAAGAGCTCCCGTCGCTGGGGCCAGCCCAGGGTTGGGGGGCCGAGTGGGGGAGCAGCTAAGGGCGGTGACCTGGGGCAGCGCGTTCAGTGCTGTGTCCGCACACACATCGGTGGCACCCACACACCCGTCACAGGACAAGCTATTTATTTAGAGCTTCCAGAAGGGTAACTTTCCATCTCCAGTGTGTCCGACCCGCGGCTCCCCCCCCTACTTTGACCGTGGTTTCCTTGGTAAAACAAGCAGGAGACATAGCAAGCGAAAAACACAAAGTGTAGCTTCTTTCTCTCTCTCTCTGATTCCTTGGGAAGAATTCTACATGAATGCACACTTGCCTACGTACAGCCTTCCAGAAGGATGGGGTGGAGGGCGCGGGTGAGGCTGCGTGGGAGCCCTGAGTGGGGGGGCAGGTGCATTAGGGCCTCTGGGTGTCCCAGGCCTTTGCAGGCCTGTGACAGCCGCCTGCTGCCTCGCCTCTCTTGCATTTTTCTTTTCTTTGTTTCTTCCTCCTTTTCTTTTTCTTTCTTTCTTTCTTCTTTCTTTCTTTCTTTCTTTCTTTCTTTCTTTCTTTCTTTCTTTCTTCTTCTTTCTTTCTTTCTTTCTTTCTTTCTTTCTTTCTTTTTTCTTTCTTTTTCTTCTTCTTCTTTTTTTTTTTTTTTGGTATGTCAAACTTTCAAACTTTATGTTTGTATTTGGACACCCTCGTTGGAAACAGGGAAGTTGGATACGAAGGACTCCTCTGAAAACATGTTTCCTGATGGAAAAACCATAGTTTTTGAGGAGTTAAGCCTTTAGAAGTGTTACTTAACGTTTCAGCCTGACCAGCTCTTTCTGAATTTACAAATGAAAAATTTCAGGTTCTAAAATGAGTCCAGAAGGAAGGAGAGGACGAAAGAAATGGACACAGAAAGAGAGAGAAACAGAGGTTACAGTAAAAGGAAGTTTATGGAAATATCTAAAGGTCAATTTTTTTTTTCCTTTATCAGTTCCCAGTGTATTCAATTGTAACTATAAAAAATGACTATCATGTATTTCACTAAATGTACATAACTTCCCATATCCTTTTTCTGCAGAATATAATTGCTTGGAATCCTCATATATATTTTGAACTACTTAATCTTATATATAGTTTCTAAATACAGAAGTTCTGCCAATTTCATTTACAATCTTCAAGTGAAAAACCAAAAATATACTCACATTTGTATTCATTGTGCTTTAATTTCATAAAATCTCTTGAATGCAAAGGCTTTATCTGTCTCAAGTTACTCAGCCCCTTCACTTGACCGATGGGGAAACTGATGTTCAGAGAGATCTAGTAGCGCTTTCTTTATGCGTGGAGCGAAATGATACATGAATTACTAACGAAAGTATCCCTTCCCCGTAGGTCTTCATGCCTTTAATTGTGGCCTTCTCCCAATTCTTCAATTTCAAGTTAAACCAGAAAAGCCATAGAGTGGGTGTCTCACAGAAATTCTTTAAGGAGAGCCCCTGCTGACTGAGTTACCATCCCTCCCCTTGATGAGCTCTGGGACCCTTGGAGCCTGGGCAGGAAGGAGAGGAGGAGGGAAGATGGGCATTCTGCACAGCTCTGTCTTCCCTTTGGTGGTGCAGAAGTCAAAAGCAGAGGGGACCTGGGACCCACTGTCAGTCCAGAATTCTGGGTGTCTGCAAACCTCACAAAATGCTTATGTCACACTGTCTTGGAGGTGTAGAAGGGAGATGGCTGGGTCAGGGTTCAGAGGTTCTGACAATAGCACCATGTCTTCCTTTTTAAGGAAACTCTGAAGAAGCTGCATTTGTTCGTTCACTCATTCAACAGACATCTACAGAGACTAGATTATCTTTGTAGGGCTGAGATTCAGCAGTGCACAAAAGCCCTCATGGAGCATTACTCTAGGGAGGTGTCCCAGTCGCCCAAAGATGGGTCCGTGGCGACTTGGCCAGAGTTCAGTGGCTTTGGCTCATGGTAAAGGGAGCAGATTCTGATAGTAGAAAGGAGCAGCAAGTGGCCCAGTGAAGACAAGGCCACTGCCATGGCTGCCTGCAGCGATGTCCTCATCAGGCCAGGCTGATTCTACATATCCCACCAGGTGCCCAATAAAATGGACATGTAGGCACCCCTTGTCCCATGAACTCACATCCTGCTACAGTCTCTGAAGCTTAGGCTCAACGCCAGCTGAAAGACTAGAAGTGGGGAATTGTTGACTTTGCAAAGAAATTAGTAAATCCATAGAATAATTTGGAAATCTCTGAAGTAACTCAGTTTTATTGGAAATACCTAAATTCCTTTTTTTTTTTTTGTGGGGAAACCTTAGGTAAAATATAAAGAATACCATTTTTGTACACCCAAGATTGTGGTCTGTGAATAGTATGTCTGTCAGAGTGACAAGAGCAAAAATTACATCAAAAAACTGGAACTTACTGAGCACCTATTTTATATATTTTCTTTTTTCTTTTTTTTTTTCCAGAGGAGAAATTCCACAGAAGAGAAACAAACAAACAAACAAAAATATTGGTAAGCTGCCCAGAGAAGATTTGGGATTTGAACTCAGGGCTGTCTGATTTCCAAACTTGAGACTTATTTCTAGAAGTGATCGAACCCTAGGTTCATTACCTACCTCATGGTAGTAATCATTTGCAAACATGGATGCCATGGGTATATCAATCTAAAGAAGGTAAATCCACTAAATGGAAGAGGTTGGCACTTGTCTACAGATGCCGCAGTATCGTGGAGGATATCTGGTGCACTCCCTAGGGACAGATTGAGAGATCTAAGTTTGCTAATAGAATTTACAATTTAAAATACCAAACTTAGAATATGCTAATAATATTAAAGTTTATATATTTCTACATTTTAAATAATGTCAATGTTTGAGCTTGTGAATAACGAACTCTTTCTTTGGAAATAAAATAGGTAGCAGAGGTAAGAATATGACTCAGATGGATTACTATTTTTATTAAAATTTAACTCATAATACTGAAAGCACTTCATTGGAATAAATCTATTCTAATAAATATTCTCTAAAGTAAATTTCAGCTGAGCCACAGTTATTGTTTCAGGGCTTGATTTTGTGATGGGGCCAATTACATTTTTATTTAGGCAGGGTTACATAAATTCTGAAAACACCAAAGGATATGCCAACAGAAAGAAATATGACTTGTATAGGGAAACCATTGCTTTTAGTTTTGTGTGATTGTAAGGAGTGAAATTACTCAAGCCAGATGCTAACGTAAGAGACATGTGTTTTTAATATTTCAAGAATCCTTTTAGAATATAAATCAAATGACTCTCATCCCCCATTAATTTATGGGAGTGTTCTAATGAAAGTTTCAGTGGAATCACTTATTAATTCAAGTTTGCAGAAACACACACTCTGCCTTTCAATCCATGTCCTTTTTAGTGATATGCAATATAAACCATAAATTATAACACAAATGTATGAATTTTCGGTTTTATTTGAATTACTGAATAAATTTTTATTAAAGTTTTCCAATACACACGCTTTGAAGGAAAAAGTAGCTCAAATATTTTGCAGATAGTATGAAAAGGCAAACCTTGGCAAGTTCAATGTCATACCAGCTACCAACATTTTCTTCAGGAAGAGTCAGAAACAAGGTCCTACGCAGTTATGCAAAAGTGTCAATATAGTAAAAGAACTTTTTTATTTGGTGGGGGGCAGTTTGCATCAGCTCCTTATTTTGCCTTTGCTGCCTAGAATTCCACCATCATTAACAGCAAGCCCTCTGATTTCAGGTAGAATGTGACATGGTTGTGGGGGTCCCCAAGACTAACCCACCCCAAGTAGCCATTTAACTGAAACCTACTGAATGAATTACAATGACTGTAGAATTTTTGTTTTCCTTTTTCTGTTCAATATGAGTTTCCTGATACATCCTTTCTGTAACTCTTGTAGCCATTTTTAAAAGCAAGAATAAGGGGTGGAAGAAGACGACCTCCATACTCATGTTAGGTGCCACTGATGAGCCATAGCAGGATCAGCAGAGGGAAGATGGAAGCAAAAGCTGGAATTGTTACTTTTATGCTCAGAGTTTTACGATGGTAGGAAATTCTCAGACTCTTTAAATGTATTGCAAAACTGTAAAATATTGATAATGTCCCATACTGGAAGGCTGCCTTTCATAGAAACGGTAGACAGGCATTGAAACAAATCAAGTCTTTGTCCCCAGCACATAAGATGCTAATTATAATCAGCAAAAAAAAAAAAAAAAAAAAAGGCCTCTTCGGGAATATGATATCCACAAAGGCACTTCCTGTCCTCAGATCTTCCTCAAGATTTTAGCTTGCCAAGTACAAAGGAGGCTGGATTTCAACCTGAACTCATTCCTGGGCCTGGCATCTTTCTGTGTGGCACAATTTGCTTAACAATACACAGATGCCCTGGGCATAAATTTTATCCTTGATATTTCCACGGGTCCTTTTGTTTTACTTTCAGTAGACGCTAAGGAAATCTCTTAGATGGAAGAGGGCCTTCAGCACAGGTTTCAAATCATTATTTTCTGTGAACGTGGTTAAAAAAAAGAAATAGGAGTACATATATGATAATGTGCTTATTAAGAAGGAAACGGATATTGGCCCAAACCAAGAGCAGGAAACAACTTCATGTGCAGAAATACATCAGAGATAGCCTGGTACTCACATTAGACTCCAGGGTGAACATCCTCAAGCTTACAGGCGCTGCTGTAAAATAAGCCTACTGAAGGATAGACAAGATGCGCATGGGAAATGATCTTCCAGTACTTTCGATGCGCTTTACCCAGTGTGATGCTTTACCTTTTTGGAAGATCATTTAAAACATTAAGTAAGCTTTAAGCATTTGAAGAGAGATGAAAGAATAAAGATATTTTCCTTTTCTTGGAAAGAATAAAACTGATTGTTAAAATACCTTAACTGCCAGTTTTCTTATGGTAACGAAATATATAGACTGGGCTTCAGCAAGGATGTAATTTAAATATTAGAAGATTCATTGACCATTAGGATTGTTAAAGACTTACTTAGGTTGTACTATTCTTTCTTGAATATTTAAGACACCCAATGAATGCAACCTAGAGAATTAAACATTTAAACAAATGCATCCCAGACTTGGTGGTCTCTTCATTCTAATTGTCTAGGATTCTCTCAGCTTATTTTGGTTCACTGAAGAATGATGGACAGAGAATTGACTATTTAAATCAAGTTATAGAAATTTAATTTACTGATTACATGAGGTTATTCAAGGTTACTTGTCCCTGATTATATCCCTAATTCTACTAATTGAAAAGTCACCGGGGAATGAAAAAGAGAATACCATCTGTGTGCCAATAAGAAGTTAGTTCCTTAACCTGTGTTAGCGCCCATGCTTTACTTTCCAAGGTGTTAGTCACCACTCAGCTTCTCTTCTAATCAAGTGTATATTAACTTTTAAATGTTGAGAACTAGAACTCAAGAAGGGGTAGTTCTGTGTTTCCATTGCATAACTTGAAAGTCTGTTTTTTTTTAAAGTTTTTATTTATTTATTCATGAGAAACAGCGAGAGAGAGAGAGAGAGAGAGAGAGAGAGAGAGGCAGAGACCCAGGCAGAGGGAGATGCAGGCTCCATGCAAGGAGCCTGACATGGGACTCGATCTTGGGACCCCAAGATCACACCCTGGGCCGAAGGCAGGAGCTAAACTGCTGACCCCCCGCCCAGAACCCCACCCCCAGGCATCCTTTCTAGAAACCTGGACCTGGAAACATGGTGGGGCAGGGGTGCAGCGCAAGGCTGTGGCCTCAGGGGTGGTCTGCTGCTGGAAAAAAGTAAGGGAGGTGAGCAAGGACCAAGAGCTCCCGTCGCTGGGGCCAGCCCAGGGTTGGGGGGCCGAGTGGGGGAGCAGCTAAGGGCGGTGACCTGGGGCAGCGCGTTCAGTGCTGTGTCCGCACACACATCGGTGGCACCCACACACCCGTCACAGGACAAGCTATTTATTTAGAGCTTCCAGAAGGGTAACTTTCCATCTCCAGTGTGTCCGACCCGCGGCTCCCCCCCCCCTACTTTGACCGTGGTTTCCTTGGTAAAACAAGCAGGAGACATAGCAAGCGAAAAACACAAAGTGTAGCTTCTTTCTCTCTCTCTCTGATTCCTTGGGAAGAATTCTACATGAATGCACACTTGCCTACGTACAGCCTTCCAGAAGGATGGGGTGGAGGGCGCGGGTGAGGCTGCGTGGGAGCCCTGAGTGGGGGGGCAGGTGCATTAGGGCCTCCGGGTGCCCCAGGCCTTTGCAGGCCTGTGACAGCCGCCTGCTGCCTCGCCTCTCTTGCATTTTTCTTTTCTTTGTTTCTTCCTCCTTTTCTTTTTCTTTCTTTCTTTCTTTTCTTTCTTTCTTTCTTTCTTTCTTTCTTTCTTTCTTTCTTCTTTCTTTCTTTCTTTCTTTTTCTTTCTTTTTCTTCTTCTTCTTTTTTTTTTTTTTTTGGTATGTCAAACTTTCAAACTTTATGTTTGTATTTGGACACCCTCGTTGGAAACAGGGAAGTTGGATACGAAGGACTCCTCTGAAAACATGTTTCCTGATGGAAAAACCATAGTTTTTGAGGAGTTAAGCCTTTAGAAGTGTTACTTAACGTTTCAGCCTGACCAGCTCTTTCTGAATTTACAAATGAAAAATTTCAGGTTCTAAAATGAGTCCAGAAGGAAGGAGAGGACGAAAGAAATGGACACAGAAAGAGAGAGAAACAGAGGTTACAGTAAAAGGAAGTTTATGGAAATATCTAAAGGTCAATTTTTTTTTCCTTTATCAGTTCCCAGTGTATTCAATTGTAACTATAAAAAATGACTATCATGTATTTCACTAAATGTACATAACTTCCCATATCCTTTTTCTGCAGAATATAATTGCTTGGAATCCTCATATATATTTTGAACTACTTAATCTTATATATAGTTTCTAAATACAGAAGTTCTGCCAATTTCATTTACAATCTTCAAGTGAAAAACCAAAAATATACTCACATTTGTATTCATTGTGCTTTAATTTCATAAAATCTCTTGAATGCAAAGGCTTTATCTGTCTCAAGTTACTCAGCCCCTTCACTTGACCGATGGGGAAACTGATGTTCAGAGAGATCTAGTAGCGCTTTCTTTATGCGTGGAGCGAAATGATACATGAATTACTAACGAAAGTATCCCTTCCCCGTAGGTCTTCATGCCTTTAATTGTGGCCTTCTCCCAATTCTTCAATTTCAAGTTAAACCAGAAAAGCCATAGAGTGGGTGTCTCACAGAAATTCTTTAAGGAGAGCCCCTGCTGACTGAGTTACCATCCCTCCCCTTGATGAGCTCTGGGACCCTTGGAGCCTGGGCAGGAAGGAGAGGAGGAGGGAAGATGGGCATTCTGCACAGCTCTGTCTTCCCTTTGGTGGTGCAGAAGTCAAAAGCAGAGGGGACCTGGGACCCACTGTCAGTCCAGAATTCTGGGTGTCTGCAAACCTCACAAAATGCTTATGTCACACTGTCTTGGAGGTGTAGAAGGGAGATGGCTGGGTCAGGGTTCAGAGGTTCTGACAATAGCACCATGTCTTCCTTTTTAAGGAAACTCTGAAGAAGCTGCATTTGTTCGTTCACTCATTCAACAGACATCTACAGAGACTAGATTATCTTTGTAGGGCTGAGATTCAGCAGTGCACAAAAGCCCTCATGGAGCATTACTCTAGGGAGGTGTCCCAGTCGCCCAAAGATGGGTCCGTGGCGACTTGGCCAGAGTTCAGTGGCTTTGGCTCATGGTAAAGGGAGCAGATTCTGATAGTAGAAAGGAGCAGCAAGTGGCCCAGTGAAGACAAGGCCACTGCCATGGCTGCCTGCAGCGATGTCCTCATCAGGCCAGGCTGATTCTACATATCCCACCAGGTGCCCAATAAAATGGACATGTAGGCACCCCTTGTCCCATGAACTCACATCCTGCTACAGTCTCTGAAGCTTAGGCTCAACGCCAGCTGAAAGACTAGAAGTGGGGAATTGTTGACTTTGCAAAGAAATTAGTAAATCCATAGAATAATTTGGAAATCTCTGAAGTAACTCAGTTTTATTGGAAATACCTAAATTCCTTTTTTTTTTTTTGTGGGGAAACCTTAGGTAAAATATAAAGAATACCATTTTTGTACACCCAAGATTGTGGTCTGTGAATAGTATGTCTGTCAGAGTGACAAGAGCAAAAATTACATCAAAAAACTGGAACTTACTGAGCACCTATTTTATATATTTTCTTTTTTCTTTTTTTTTTTCCAGAGGAGAAATTCCACAGAAGAGAAACAAACAAACAAACAAAAATATTGGTAAGCTGCCCAGAGAAGATTTGGGATTTGAACTCAGGGCTGTCTGATTTCCAAACTTGAGACTTATTTCTAGAAGTGATCGAACCCTAGGTTCATTACCTACCTCATGGTAGTAATCATTTGCAAACATGGATGCCATGGGTATATCAATCTAAAGAAGGTAAATCCACTAAATGGAAGAGGTTGGCACTTGTCTACAGATGCCGCAGTATCGTGGAGGATATCTGGTGCACTCCCTAGGGACAGATTGAGAGATCTAAGTTTGCTAATAGAATTTACAATTTAAAATACCAAACTTAGAATATGCTAATAATATTAAAGTTTATATATTTCTACATTTTAAATAATGTCAATGTTTGAGCTTGTGAATAACGAACTCTTTCTTTGGAAATAAAATAGGTAGCAGAGGTAAGAATATGACTCTCAGATGGATTACTATTTTTATTAAAATTTAACTCATAATACTGAAAGCACTTCATTGGAATAAATCTATTCTAATAAATATTCTCTAAAGTAAATTTCAGCTGAGCCACAGTTATTGTTTCAGGGCTTGATTTTGTGATGGGGCCAATTACATTTTTATTTAGGCAGGGTTACATAAATTCTGAAAACACCAAAGGATATGCCAACAGAAAGAAATATGACTTGTATAGGGAAACCATTGCTTTTAGTTTTGTGTGATTGTAAGGAGTGAAATTACTCAAGCCAGATGCTAACGTAAGAGACATGTGTTTTTAATATTTCAAGAATCCTTTTAGAATATAAATCAAATGACTCTCATCCCCCATTAATTTATGGGAGTGTTCTAATGAAAGTTTCAGTGGAATCACTTATTAATTCAAGTTTGCAGAAACACACACTCTGCCTTTCAATCCATGTCCTTTTTAGTGATATGCAATATAAACCATAAATTATAACACAAATGTATGAATTTTCGGTTTTATTTGAATTACTGAATAAATTTTTATTAAAGTTTTCCAATACACACGCTTTGAAGGAAAAAGTAGCTCAAATATTTTGCAGATAGTATGAAAAGGCAAACCTTGGCAAGTTCAATGTCATACCAGCTACCAACATTTTCTTCAGGAAGAGTCAGAAACAAGGTCCTACGCAGTTATGCAAAAGTGTCAATATAGTAAAAGAACTTTTTTATTTGGTGGGGGGCAGTTTGCATCAGCTCCTTATTTTGCCTTTGCTGCCTAGAATTCCACCATCATTAACAGCAAGCCCTCTGATTTCAGGTAGAATGTGACATGGTTGTGGGGGTCCCCAAGACTAACCCACCCCAAGTAGCCATTTAACTGAAACCTACTGAATGAATTACAATGACTGTAGAATTTTTGTTTTCCTTTTTCTGTTCAATATGAGTTTCCTGATACATCCTTTCTGTAACTCTTGTAGCCATTTTTAAAAGCAAGAATAAGGGGTGGAAGAAGACGACCTCCATACTCCTGTTAGGTGCCACTGATGAGCCATAGCAGGATCAGCAGAGGGAAGATGGAAGCAAAAGCTGGAATTGTTACTTTTATGCTCAGAGTTTTACGATGGTAGGAAATTCTCAGACTCTTTAAATGTATTGCAAAACTGTAAAATATTGATAATGTCCCATACTGGAAGGCTGCCTTTCATAGAAACGGTAGACAGGCATTGAAACAAATCAAGTCTTTGTCCCCAGCACATAAGATGCTAATTATAATCAGCAAAAAAAAAAAAAAAAAGGCCTCTTCAGGAATATGATATCCACAAAGGCACTTCCTGTCCTCAGATCTTCCTCAAGATTTTAGCTTGCCAAGTACAAAGGAGGCTGGATTTCAACCTGAACTCATATTCCTGGGCCTGGCATCTTTCTGTGTGGCACAATTTGCTTAACAATACACAGATGCCCTGGGCATAAATTTTATCCTTGATATTTCCACGGGTCCTTTTGTTTTACTTTCAGTAGACGCTAAGGAAATCTCTTAGATGGAAGAGGGCCTTCAGCACAGGTTTCAAATCATTATTTTCTGTGAACGTGGTTAAAAAAAAGAAATAGGAGTACATATATGATAATGTGCTTATTAAGAAGGAAACGGATATTGGCCCAAACCAAGAGCAGGAAACAACTTCATGTGCAGAAATACATCAGAGATAGCCTGGTACTCACATTAGACTCCAGGGTGAACATCCTCAAGCTTACAGGCGCTGCTGTAAAATAAGCCTACTGAAGGATAGACAAGATGCGCATGGGAAATGATCTTCCAGTACTTTCCATGCGCTTTACCCAGTGTGATGCTTTACCTTTTTGGAAGATCATTTAAAACATTAAGTAAGCTTTAAGCATTTGAAGAGAGATGAAAGAATAAAGATATTTTCCTTTTCTTGGAAAGAATAAAACTGATTGTTAAAATACCTTAACTGCCAGTTTTCTTATGGTAACGAAATATATAGACTGGGCTTCAGCAAGGATGTAATTTAAATATTAGAAGATTCATTGACCATTAGGATTGTTAAAGACTTACTTAGGTTGTACTATTCTTTCTTGAATATTTAAGACACCGAATGAATGCAACCTAGAGAATTAAACATTTAAACAAATGCATCCCAGACTTGGTGGTCTCTTCATTCTAATTGTCTAGGATTCTCTCAGCTTATTCTGGTTCACTGAAGAATGATGGACAGAGAATTGACTATTTAAATCAAGTTATAGAAATTTAATTTACTGATTACATGAGGTTATTCAAGGTTACTTGTCCCTGATTATATCCCTAATTCTACTAATTGAAAAGTCACCGGGGAATGAAAAAGAGAATACCATCTGTGTGCCAATAAGAAGTTAGTTCCTTAACCTGTGTTAGCGCCCATGCTTTACTTTCCAAGGTGTTAGTCACCACTCAGCTTCTCTTCTAATCAAGTGTATATTAACTTTTAAATGTTGAGAACTAGAACTCAAGAAGGGGTAGTTCTGTGTTTCCATTGCATAACTTGAAAGTCTGTTTTTTTTTAAAGTTTTTATTTATTTATTCATGAGAAACAGAGAGAGAGAGAGAGAGAGAGAGAGAGAGAGAGAGAGAGAGGCAGAGCCACAGGCAGAGGAAGAAGCGGGCTGCCTGCAGGGAGCCCGGTAGGGGACTTGATCCCAGACCCTGGGATCATGATCTGAGCTAAAGGCAGATGCTCAACCGCTGAGCCACTCAAGTGTCCCTTGAAATTCTTTTTTAAAAGTTGGAAATATTGTGGCTTCTCTTATCTATAAAGCACCATTTTCACATTTTTCTCGAATATAAGTATTTTTTTTATTGCATTAAAGGTCTCAGGCTCTCCACATGTGGATGGCCATTTAGTGTTCTATGGATAGCAGACACTTTGACGTTTTGGGCTTATTATTCACCTTTGAAAAAATTGATGCTACTCGACACCTCATAGTCATTATCAGTTGTTCAGTAACTTGTGGATCTTTCTTCATACATTCATGTGATGGTCAACACTTCACCCACTCATCAATTATTTCGAATACATGTTGTTAGATAACACTGATATATTGAGTTGTGCAGGACCATAGGAGAAATTGCAGAAGAAACCATGCATCCTGAGTTGGAGGCAGATCATTCCTGTTGTTAATGACCCAGGATGTAACAAAACACATTTTTAGGACTTTTTGACTTAAAAGAAGAAAAAGAGTATTGAATAGGGTGAGGGACATCTCAGATCTAGGTATGTGCAAATCAGAGCTCTGTAACCTGATCAAATCTTCTTACCTCTTTGTGCTACTCTATTTTCTTTTTTTTTTTTTTTTAAAGAGGGAATGGGGTGGGGAGGGGGAGAGGGAGAGAGAGAATCCCAAGCAAGCTCCATGCTCAGCACAAAGCCAGATGAAGGACTCAATCTCATGACCTTGAGATCATGACCTGAGCTGAAATCAAGAGCCACTCAGGCACCCCACTCCTCTTTCCCTCTTACACAGAGGACATCTCATTTCATTCTTCCTAGAGCTGTCACACTAGTAAATTGGATGTTTCAGTTGTCATGAATATTAAATTGGACAGTTTTGATGTCATTTCAGATGTCCACTTCCTCTGACTGCCTTCCCTGACTGAATTTTTACTGGCATAAGTTCTGTTTTATGTTCTCTTTGCACTTTGAACATATTTTTGTTATAGAGCCCAATGTAATTGTTTGCTTTCTCGTCAACCTCCTACTGCCCTCCACATTGTGAGTTCGTGCAAGTCACAGTCTTTTCATCTCTCTATTTCCAGAATCTTGCGACATACTTCAATTTTACTCAGAGAATGATTTTAAAAAGAGGTTTGTTAATCTTAAAAGTTTAACTGGATAGTTAGACTTAATAGTTTGACTACTTAATAGTAGTTTCTATGGTGTTAGTTATAAAAGAATTCAGCTTTATATCTCCAGTGAAAGTGAAAACGATTTAATATTTTACAGGATCTGAATTACGGCCTAATGCTACAATTCAGAGGCATAAGTGTTTGTGATACTTGAGTTAGGGAGGAACATTCTCAAACAAGGAATTGGTAGTATGAGTTTCTGAAAACAGTCTGAAAAAGTCAGAATGAGCAAACAGGGGAACCAAATTATGGATTTTTAAACCACAAGTGACTGTAGAAAAATCCACTAAAAGAAAAAGCATCAAAGTCGATTCAACAAACAAATAAACAAACCAAACAACAGATGGATCTATATTATATTTAACCCCAAGTGGCAGGTTCCCCCATAGGCAGCTTCTGCTCATGCTGCAAACCCACCTTCAGGCCAGACTCAATAGTTGGCCGTACCTTCCCTAGCAGAATTATTCCCTAGCAGAATAGACTGTGCAATGGAATAGGGAAAAGGAAAAACTTACTGTATTAGAATGTTTTACAGGGAGAAGGGTAAAGGACTCGATCCACCACATAATAAAAATGCACACAGTTCCCTGGGTAGTATTTTTGTTTTCTTAAAAAGCCTATCAGGCCTCTAGCACCTAGTCCTCTCTGTCCCCACCAAGCCTATAAAAGCCTCCTGTTGCCAGGATCCATCCAATTCTGGCTCTAAACTCACACTGACCACCCAGCATACCAGGCAGGCGGCTAGCAGACACTGTCCGTTTAGAAGGCAGTTCATGACCATGTTGCCGTGGTTTTCAAATGTTTATGACTGTGTCTCAGAGTAAGAAAAATAATTTATGCTTTGGTCAAGAACACACATATGCACAGGAATATAACTGAAATAAAAATGTTTTAGGAAAGAATTTTTACAGTGGACACATTCCTCCCCTCCCCTCTGCCTTTCTCCATGCTTCTCTTAGTTTATTTAATTAAAAAAAAATACTGGTCCTAATCCACCAATTTCTCACCACTAGAAGTATGAAAAACATTTTAGTATTGTTTAAACATGGCTCTTGGAGTCTCAGTACACAACCCAAGCAGCTTATCCAGGTATTTATACCACTAAAAACGGGTTCCTTTTGGGGATGTGTCTCAGTTTATTCAGGCTGCTGTAGCACAATACCACAGACTGGGATTGCTCATGCTCATACTTTGGGAGGCTGTGAAGTCCAAGTTCAAGACACCAGTACCGTCAAGTGAGGACCTACTTCCTGGTTCATTGCTAGCATCTTTTCACTGTGTCCTCACATGGAAGGGACTCAGGAGCTCTGGGGGTCTCTTTGGTAAGAGCACTAATCTCATTCATGAGGGCTCCACCTTCATGACCTCATCACCTCCCAAAGGCCCCACCTCCTACACCACTACCTCTGGGTCTTAGGATTTTAATGTATGAATTGGGGAGGGGGGTACAAAAACATTCAGACAATAGCAGGATGCATCTGCTATCAAAAATAGTATTTTTGGGGGGTGCCCGAGGGGCTCAGTCAGTTAACAGCCCGCCTTCGGTTCAAGTCCTATTCCCAGGGTCCTGGGTTTGAGCCCTGTTTCAGGCTTCTTGCTCAGAGGGAGCCTGCTTCTCCCTCTCCCTCTAACCCCTCCAACCCCCTGCTCATGCTCCCTCTCAGATAAATAAATAAAATCTTTTTTAAAAATAGCATTTTTCCGTATTATTACCTAAACATTCAAGAGCTGAGGAAGTTCAACTGCTTGAGGTTAATTATGTAGTGTGGTCTTTGTAATATGCCCTCTTTAACCTCTCTGTTCAAGTCCTCTTTCCTGGGCCTGGGTAGAAAATGCCACTGGCCCTTAAGAAGCACTGCACTAATCCTGTCTGCCAGAGGCACTGGCCTGCCATAGTTCTACTAAAGGGCAAGTCCTTTTTATTATTATTATTACTGTTATTATTTGTAAGATAAGATTGACTTCTCTCTCTCTCTCTCTCTCATAAATAAATAAAATCTTTAAAAATAAAAATACATTTTAAATATGTATTTATTACATGTACTTTTCATATAATTAGCTCTATTAATCACTAAGAGGTGGTACAATTATAAAATATGTGCAAATCCATGTTTAATTTGCCATTTAAGTCATTTGTTATTGGAAACATTCCTTCTCTGTCATAGGCATGCAGTCTACTCCCAGTTGCCTTCCCCTTAATTCTCTTCAGCATCTGGGCCCTGCTGCTTATATAAGTCATCACAAAGCTGTTTCCATATTGGCCATGGGGGACATACTATTTGAATGCTGCAACAGTCTCAAGGCCACCACTTCTTTTTCAGGTAGCAGCAAGTTGAGCTTACGTCAATTCATCATCATTAATAACATATTTATGGATGGGCATGTGAATGGCACTACGGGGATTTTACATAAATATAGAAGAGTGTAGTTGATGCCTTTGAGGACATTAAAATAAAATTAAGTCAGAGGCAGTCACCATATGCAATGCCTAATCATGTAATATGGTGACCGTTTGGTGATGCTACTATACCATATTTCCACAGCATTCGTGTTTTGAAATGACTCCATCAACTCCTGCCAAGATATGCAGAAACAACTAAATGAGGAGCCTTTTCCAAAAATGTTTTCCTGTTTTCTGTCACCAAATTCATTTAATAGAATCGCTCTCTGAGTAAGTGCCACTTGTCTACTGTGGAAAACACTTTATCTGGTAGCAATTTTGAAACATCCAATGTGAATTATAGATACTTACTGCAATAGAATCAAGGAATTCCATTTTCCTCTTCAAAATCAATAGAAAAATTGCTACGCACACTAGGTATTCCTTCTTTGTAAAGACAGATTTAACAGTGCATTCTGTTTTAGAGTAGTTCAGGTTTTTCTCAGCTAGCAAAGTGGTTTAATCCTCCATTTTTACCTGCTCAGGTAAAAGGGTCGTTTTGCATCTCGAAGGCTGGAGGCAATATTTTTCACAAATAACACACTAACTCAATTGTTTATATTGTTTTAAACTAGCCTTAGAGAAGAGAGATAGGGAGCACAGCATCGCTGACAGTAAAAATTGTTTCTTTACCAAAATATTTACTTAAAATCATGTACTCACAGTTGAAGTGCTAGATGTTTTTAACTTTTAGGTTAAATAGAGTATTTTCCATTCATGATGTTATTCATGATAGATTTTTGAAACAAATTTCAACATGGTCAGATTTTCCTCCTTGGAATTCTAAATGTTTCTATTGTTTCCACATCTTGAATCAGTAATTTTAGGAGCTTCATAATTGAACATTTTCTATTGAGTTATTATTCTATCACAATGAACTTTTACCCATAGAGATGTCCTGATTCTTTATTGGCCTTCTTAAATATATATGCAATATGATATATATATATATACACACATATATATTAGGGGGTTAGGATTTCAACGTATGAATTTTGGGGAGTAAAGCATATTTGTATATGTGAAAAAATTAGGCAAGCAATGGAATCCCACTGAAGCATTTACATTCAAATGCAGTTAAATAGAACATGCATGACTACATAAATACACATAACAAGTCGATACTGAGAACTATCAGAGATGCACTGAAACACAACTAAGGAATCAACATTTAATAACTTACATTTTTGAATCTTAAGAAAATATCTAAGAAGTGGGAAGAACCCAGACTTAATATTTTACCCATGGCTTCCAGAGAGGCAGAGACGAGGTTTATGAAGAAACCAAGTGTTCTGACTATCTTTAAGCAATAGCTGAAGTTACATGGGTAAATATATTATTAATGTTTGTGTGATTGCTTACTATTGTTGACTGGATCTCTCCATTATGCTCCTGAGAATCAGGTACTTAAAAAACAGTGGAAATGATAGCAATGGCATGTGATTAACAATGGGCAGATCAATCCTGGAACACACGACATTAAATATGAATGAAGCAAAAAAATGACTTTGGGTAATCAGTATTCCAATAAATTTTCCAGAGCTAAAAGGAGTGGGAGAAATGCACACATTTTAATAATTTTGGAAAATCCAAGTTAACTAATATCAATGTGTATTTGGAGGCTATTGTAATTTGTTTTTTTTTCAATGCATTTGCTTAATTATCTTATACAAAGAAAAAGTACCTCAAACGTGTAGTTAAGAGTAGTGGGCATTCAGACAATATGTGTATTCTTACAAATGTGTTTAATTACAACTGCTTCAAAGGTATCCCAGATTTTTAAAAGTTTTATTTTAAGTTTGAAGACTAGACACGGTCATACTAATTTTACAACATCCTACATGATTTAAGTATATATACAAAGAAAAAAAAACAACATTGGAATATTACACAGCTTGAGAGTTTGCAAAGGTTATTTGTGTCTTAGTCACTTCTCTACTTACTGACATATCAGATGCCAGCAGTGAGTATTATGTTTCATTATTTGTTGACTAGCAAAGATACAATCATTAGTACCTGTCTTCAAAGTTCACACCAATTCTCTGAAGCCATTCAGAAAGAGAAAGTCAACCCTGAAATTAGAATTAGTGACTATGATAAGTGTTTTCAACAGGATATAGATAAAATGGAGATGTTTAAAATGTTAATTTCAGAGTCTAAAATTAGCATATTATAGCTACTCAATATAGTGAAGACTAGGTGATTCTTGTGTGTGTTCTGCATATAAGATTTTACTTGTTTTAGTGTGAATTTAAATAGAATAAATTTGTTTCCCTTTGATGTCATTGTGTACAAATGACACAAAAGCTACATACTACTTCATAGGAATTTTTAACATCACCACGTGTGGGAATCCCTTTGTTATCATGAATTTGAGGCATCATGGAACAAATAGATAGCCCGTTGGTCATGCCATGTGGGTGAAGAGCACAGAGAGCAGAGAGACGATGCACAAGCAAGAGAAAGCCATTTCAATGTATTTCTAAAAGGTATGAAGTATAATTTTGACAAACTCCCTTTGATAATATTAGTTTAAAAAGGTATCAGTAAAATAAAATTCAAAGCATCACAAGAAGCCACGAATAATTTTGAGGAAGTAAGTCATTACAAAGCAATACTCATGATTTCTAAAACATACTCTGTTAAGAATGAAGAATCGTGCATAGTCTGCAAAGGAAAATGGCTAGGAATTTGGTGGGACAGTAAATGTCTAAAGAAATAAAAGGCATTGGCTAGACAGTAAGTGTGTGTATATTTTTGGACCTAAGTAATTATTTGTAGTATGACTTTAACATTTAGGAAATTAAAAAGATTTAATTCCTAATTTTAAAGTTGTCTGAAAAAGGCAATATAGAGGAACTAACAATTTTGTTTGTGAAAGATGCTGAAAAATGATCACCATTTCAGATGCTTCAAATCAACGATTTTATAAGAACCTGAAGCAGAAAGCCTGTGGGCATAGGACAAATGTGTGGCCAGCCAGTCCTAATTTTGCTCTTATTGAAAATGCCATTATGATTGACTTTCCCTTTAAATTCTTCACAATGATTGAAGACCACTTCATATTTACATCATTAAGAAATGCTGTTAACACATGGACAGACAAGACAATAACAGTCTAGTGGCTTTTTTTATGCAGCACAAATAATAGAGGGGGAAAAAAAACTTCGCAGTGTTGCACAGGACTTTAACATTTTGTACACATACCACACTTTCTTTTCCAGGTCCCTTACTTTAAAACTCCAATAATTCTGTGTCTAAGCCTTGTAAAATAAATACTTGTAAAGCTTATAAATTAGATGTTGAGGACTTTTATGGAGGCAGTGTGAGCTTCAATTTGAGACACATGTCATTTAAACCTCCATCATCAATAAACAAATTGTTACGATAATTGTTTATTTTTTTAGGACCTCCGAAGCAAAATAAATAGAAATCAATTTTCATCTTAAAATGATCTACTACTTTGTCATTAGTAAATGCTTTTCACAAATAACTACACAATATGCTTTCCTGGGAAACTGCTACCAGTTTCATTCAAGTCTCAATAAAATTCTAGTTACACAGAAAATGCAGAGATGAACAAAGAAATGATGAGTATGCTTGGCCAGGCTATGCAGCACTGTGTTAATACTTGCTTGCTAAAAAAATTCTAAATAGACAAAGAATTCATTATTCTATTATTTAAAGGAAAGAGAAGGCTATGTAAATACCATCAAAACAAAGTTTTAAAATCCGGCTAAAGGGACATAATATTACTTTGTTGTTGTTTATTTTGCAAAATGGTAGTACTGGATTTTTTATAAAGGAAGTATTTGGAAATTACATAGTTATAGCTTCCTTCAAAAATAGAGCTGAAGATTCAATCTACTAATATTAAATATGATCAATCTGGTGATATGCAATCATGTTCCACATATATGTATACATATATATGCATACATACACATACACACACAGAGATGAAACCTCTTTTAGGCAAATAATAGGGAAAAACTGAATTAGAAAAAAATGTTGACTTATTCAGTCAATACACAATATAAAGAATATAGAATAGAACAAAAAAGGAAAAAAGATCACATAATATATTTGATTAGAAACAATGAAAGTAAAATGAGAATTATAATATCAATTAATACTGCATGTTACAGATTCTTCAAAATTCTGTTATTAACACTGACAGTGTTTGGTAGGCACAGGGGAAACAATTAGAATAATGTAGAGTCATCACAGAAGAAAAAAACCTTATTGCTAACATCGCAGTATTCCTTTTATAAGAATTCATTGAGTATTGATTATAAAAGCTCTATCAACTCTTGCTTTTATTTGATACCTATGAGGTTTTTTTTTTACCCTTGCTATCAAGAGTGCTACTTTCTTTCCTTAATATATTTCAACCATTGCAAATAATTTAGAAAACAATGACAAAAGTAATTCACAAGTTAATGTGATGTTGCGTAAGAAATTTAAACGATGAAAATCAAATGAAACCATTGAAAAGGCAGGCTTAGACCTCCTTAAAGACAGTTAGTGGCCTACCATAATTTGAGCACTTTTTCATGACAAATCCCATTCAATTTTCCTACAGATTTTGCACAGTTCATTCCAAGAAGATACTTTTAGGGAGAGAGAGAGAGGAGGGTTGTGGAGTGTGGAGTCTCCTCACTCTTCTTCTGTGCAGCCCAGCAGCTCGGACCGCAGCGTGATCCTCCCATACCAGGACCAGGGAAGGATTCTTATGTGCCGTGCATAGATCGGAGGATCGATGACGTTTTTCCTGTGGGTATCATTGTCAAAATTGCCCTGGAAAACCTAGTAGAAAAGAGCAAAGAGTATCAATCATATAGCCTTCTCTTTCTTGGGAATTATTTTTTTAATCATTTTCTTGTTGGGAAACTTTTCTCCCAAATGTGAGATTTGATAACTAATCATGTTTTTCAAAACATAGGATTACAGCTTTTCTTCTTTTTTTTTTTAGATTATTTATTTATTTATTTATTTATTTATTTATTTATTCATGAGAGACAGAGAGAGAGAGAGAGGTAGAGTCACAGGCAGAGGGACAAGCAGGCTCCCTGCGAAGAACCTGATGTGGGACTCGATCCCAAGACCCCGGGATCACGACTTGAGTTGAAGGTAGATGCTCAACCTCTGAGCCACCTAGGGATCCCTGTTTGCTTGTTTCTAAGCCTATTCATTCCTGGATTCCTACCACACAGTTGTGATTATTGCGACATAATGTCCTGACATGTTGGCACTGGATTCTTCTCCAACATTCTTCTTTTGTTTCAAAGCTTTTTTCTTTTTTTGAGCATTTTATGTATCCCCCCCCCCTTTTTTCCTCCAAAGAGACCTTCATAATGACTTTGCAAAGTGCTTGTTTCAGAAAAAACAAAGTCAGAACACTGGGACCCTGATAGGAATGACATTAAATTACATGTTACTTGGGAGAAATTCATGCTTTCATAATATTTACTTACTTGAAGATTTTATCATTTTTAACCTATAGATTCTGAATACTTATTATTGAAGTAATTTTTTTTAAATTTTTTTTTTATTTATTTATGATAGTCACACAGAGAGAGAGAGAGGCAGAGACACAGGCAGAGGGAGAAGCAGGCTCCATGCGCTGGGAGCCCGATGTGGGATTCGATCCCGGGTCTCCAGGATCGCGCCCTGGGCCAAAGGCAGGCGCCAAACCGCTGCGCCACCCAGGGATCCCCCTAACTATTTTATATTCACAAATTTCATTTGAGCTCAAATAGGATAGTGAAAATCTCTTCAGAATTTCCCTTTTTAATTTTATGAGGCATCTTATAATTGGAAGATAATTTCTTTCTTGCTTGAGATCAAAACATGACTATATGGCTACAAGGAGACCTGAAACAAAAATTCCCCAGAGGAAAAAAGAATAAGAAGCTCCATCACTATATGATGGAATATTTAACCCATATCTTTGAACATTCTAAAACTAAAGGAAATGCTTTAAAAATGGCCTTCTAGAATAAGTTGGTTCAGTCTCACATGATCACAAAAGGTCTCCTGGATAGGGAAAAATAAAGATATCTTCTTGAAGGCATCAGTCAGCATGGCACTGATTAATAGAGGCAACAGACAAGATGGGGTAATCTTTCTGTTGGGTCCATGGACAGATTCTGTGTCATTGAGGGCAAATGCAAAGTGCCATCCCCACCTGGTGGGGAACAATTTTTCAACCTGACACAAAATATACCTCAAAGGTGATTTTTGAATAAACATTTGCTGAGGAAGAGAATACCGAACCGTGCCAACTCTAGAATTCATCATCCTGGCATCCCTGAATCCATTTTTATTTGATAGGAATTTTATCCTCAGCAATGCTCTGGCTTTGCATTGACCAAGCAAGTCTTAATTCTGGATTTAAATGTGCTAATAAATAACAGTGTCTGTTAGCAGAAGCTCCCATGTATAGGACATACCACACAGACACTCACCAAAAATCTTTGGAGGGGTTGTCATTGCAAAAGCGGAAAATAAGAGAGTACCTTCCACAGTTTCCTGACATTTTTTCTGACATATGATGTTGGATTCAAATGCTTCATCGAGACTGTGGTGTTACAATTTAATGTAGAATCTCAAATCCAATTTCAAAGCCCTGCTAGAGAACTTAATGTGTATCTTTGGAATAATATAACTTAAATTCATTAACTTTCATCACAAGATCTGTAACAGTCCAAAACATAGAGCTATACCTCTTCTTGGGAAGGATATACAGTAAGAAATAATTTTCTTTTAAGTCAGTGGTCTTCAGCACGAGTTTCAATAAGAAACCATCAACCCAGAAATAAATACTTGAATTATTAGTTACACTCATCTTTTATAATGGAGAATACATTTAGAGAAGCTACATCAGCCCTGAAACTGCATACAACTGTGACACTTCTGATTTAAGGTGTGAAAGTCATAGATATTTGAGTGCTCATTAAAAAAATTAAATGAAGTTTCATAAGACAGAATAACTTAAAAAACAAAAATGTTCACAGAAAAGCATCCACAGTCTATCTTGGAATCACCCAAACCATGGCCTGAAGGTAGTGAAGATGTGCTTTTATTTTGGGAAGTCTCCTGGTAATGACACAGCAGAGAACACAAAGCACATACTTGCAAATTCTAGCATGACATCTTGAACTTGCTGTACAAACCTGTGGCCCATGTCCTGTTTTCTTGTCTCCAGAACTAGGAAGATCTTGCTTAAGAATGCTATTTCAGTGTTTCACCCAGCAAAGGAATGCAAATTCAGTATTCTTAGTTGACTTTTAAAAATGTGTAAAAATTCTAGAAACGTGCTTTCGCAGACACACTTCAGAGCTATAAGCACCTCAACGGAAATCAAAGTCTGAAAAGACTGATGGAAAACATCATACCTCCATATAGAAGGGAAAAACTGTATATGAGAAAAATAGCTTGAGAAGTTTTTAGAAAAGAGTACGCATATGCTTCAGTTTCAGGAGGAGGCTTAGCTGATTAGCTGATGACAAGTTTGCTGATGCACTCAGACATGATAATGCTTCGGGATCTCTCAGGCTTTCCCCAGCATACAAGGCCCTCAAGAAAAAGACGCTGAAGGTACTTGGGAGAGGCTTCCACAGTTACAGCCTAGATAATAATAGAGAGAATTGCAACTGCCTCCATGTGTCTGAGCTCTTGGATTCTGTTTTTCAATGTCAACTCTCCTGTGATACTACTTAAAATTCAAATCATATTCTAATGAGGATTCAAATCTCAACACAGAAAGACTGTCAGATAAAACTATTAAATGTTGCTTCCAGCAAAGTTTTAATATTTTTTTTTGTAAGATGAGACTTGTCATTCTTCACTAGGGACAATAGTCTATTCAGGCCAGAGTAGATGTCATCAGTGGGAGACTGCCAAAAAAGGCAGGATCATCCTTCATGACACCATCAGAAGGATGACATAGTAGCCATGATGTATAACTGCATTTCACAGCTGTTGAGGAATTCTTGGGGGGATTTTTTGCACATACTATTTATTTAGAATGCCATCTGGTCTCAGAAGATATATTTCTTTTTACCTGTCCTAAATAATGCATTAAAAGATTTAAAGAGAGGGGCACCTGGGTGACTCAGTGGGTCAGTCTCTTGGTTTTGGCTCAGGTCATGATCTCAGGGTCCTGGGATCAAACCCTGCATTGGGCTCTGTGCTCAGCAGGGAGTCTGCTTGGGATTCTCTCTCCCCTTCTCCCTTTGCCCCTACTCCTGCTTGAGACTTCTCTCTCTCTTTAAAATAAATACATCTTTAAAAAAAAAAAGATTTTAAAGGCACTCTCATTGTTCTAACCATTTGGAATTTATGTTCATGTCATCCAAATAACCAGCAATTTTAAGTATTTTTTAGATGGCCTCCCTGAGCTCTTCAAAGCTAATGAGTCATATTTTAGCAAGGTCTCAGGTTACCATCAGTTCTTCCCTATGGCCTTTTGTTCTCCCCTTTCTAGATTTTATTATTTTACTTTTGATATGTGGAGACTAGAACTATAACTGGGATTCCAGATATTGTGAAAATGCAAGGCTTGAATAAGCTATTGTTTGCATTTGCCTTGTCAAACACACCATTGGCTTCATTGACTATGTCTGTACACTGATCTAATACCCTTAAAGGATTATAGACAAAGATAAAAGTCTATTACTCTAGAGCAGCATTTGTATGGGGAGGGAGGGAGGAGTGAAAAAGAGAAAAAAAATTATTCAGCATATACAATTGCAATTCTGTTTTCTTTCATCCAGAATACTTATAAAGTAGTTAGAAACAAAGTCTTTTCCAGCTCTGATCCCTGAGAAACATTGGTTTTATTTTAAATATTTTATTTATTTATTCATGAGAGACACAGAGACAGAGAGGCAGAGACACAGGCAGAGGGAGAAGCAGGGTCCATGCAGGGGGCCCAACGTGGGACTCGATCCCATGACTCTGGGATCACAACCTGAGCCAAAGGCAGAGGTTCAACCACTGAGCCACGCAGTCGCCCCAAGAAACACTGTTTTTATATAATTCTACTCATGGAGTGGAAGAATCTGAGCCTTGGAAAAGAATCTGCCAGCACCAACTTTCCTCTAACTTTTCTGACATGGAAATTCCAGCAATGGTAATGCAACTTCTCAATATAACAGTTATGTATTTAGACACTGAAAATCTGCCCTTGAGTTAGGCTGACATATATCTCTTCTAATTTCCATCTATTGATCCTAGTGCTTTATTCTCAACAAGCATAGATGGTATCAATCAAAAGAAAAATACTTTTAGGTTTATTTGATAATAATTAACACAAGTCTCTCATAAACTCAAAATTAGTGCTTTAGGTTCAACATTTGTGGTTGCTTAAAAATATTCCTCATGTAAGATGATTTTCAAACTAATCATCTTGATTGCATTGCATTGAATACCCTCTGCTTTAACTATGACTCGATTAAAGTATGGTATTTATTTGGACATTGTATGTAGTTATGGCCTAAGTGGCTCAAAATATAGAGTGTACCTTTGTTTCGGATACAATACCTCTATCAATGTAGTCTAAAATTTAAAACAATTATGTTACATTTTCTGTCATGATTGATGACTAATGGTTAAAAAAACTTAGAACTTTTTCATAGAATTTCTCTTGAGCCAGGATTTTCCCAATGTTTTACTTACTTGTAAAATAGATTTATAGTGGATGTAGACATTTATATTTATTCCAATTTCATTTCATTTTATTGAATCATGACATTTTAAAAATAGCAATTTGTAGTTAAGATTATGGTCTATATAAAATATTGGAAATTTAGTGGACATAGGATTTAAGTATCTATTTCATAAAGTAACCATTTATGTATTATGTGAGTATAAAATCTGACTTTTGTGGGTGACATAAAGGACTTACACTTATTAGTTTATAGTTCAGCATCATAAAAGTCATTTTTTACATACCTATTATTAACATTACTTGAATTTCTTTTGGACTATAAAAAATTTCAGAGTTACAACTTGAATCAATGCTCTAATGACTTAAGGTCTAATGCACAAACACAATATTTATCTATTTGGATAGTCTTTATAAGAAGATCTCAGTTGTTTCTCATTCTGTCTTTAATTTTTATTTTTTTTCATTCTATGTCTTTTAGACTAATTTTCAATTTATGTTCTAGTTTGCCCAATATTAAAGCATTCCTAAAATCAGAACTTTTCATTAGAAAGTAACACACAAATTATTGTGTTATAATGTAAGTGGAATAAATATACATCACCTTAAAAGGAAATCCTATTGGAAGTTTTACATGTATGAAACTTCTGTTAGTGATTGGATATAAGAAGCCTTAAACCAAAGTTTGATTATTTTAGCTTACATAGACTCTAGCTATTATTCAGTGAATTCAATTTTCTAGGAAAATTTATCAGCATCCTGAAACCATTTCATGATTGAATGGCTGGTGTATCATTCTTGATGGTTTTCTCTCCAATCAATTCCACTAAACCAATGAAACTCTGTAACAAAATTAGTCTAAATATAAGTACATTCTTTCAGATGTAATAAGGAAACAAATAAGTTTCCAGGTAAATTCCAATATTCTAGGAAATGTTCCTTGAAAAATAGTGCATATTGAGAATCACATTCTAAGAGGTGCACACACACATAAAGAAAGGTTTTTGTTGGAGTTCGGAGATTGGGTTAACAACTGATCATCAGTCTGTAGTGGAATGAGTTGGAGGATGAGTCCTCACTATAGCACATCCCAACAATGCTACAGCAAAAATCCTCATTGGCAGAGAGGTACAGGGAGCCGCCTCAGTGTCTTCCAAGCCGAAGCATTCTTGAATAGAATACTGCCTTCCAAAGGTGCAGCTGAAGTAAGGCCATAGCCAACCGAAACAATTTATGAGCATGTGACCATATCTGTACACACTCAAGGTGTGTCCAATCTAGTATAGTCATAGTGTTGGCAGACATATGTCATTTCACTGAGGAGAGTATGGATCATACAACTTTGTGTAATATGAGCATGCCATATAATCTTAACCTCATCCAAAAGGAAGTCTGACTTTTGGGAGATAATCTATAAACCCTTGGGAAGTTCTGCGTGATAAGACTGTGTTTGTTTACATGGGAGCCTTGGGCCACACCAGGTAGTTTATGCTGAACAATGTGATTTATGGTAGGGGCTTTGGACCAGCTTGACCACGGAAGGGGCTGGAGACTAAAGTCTGCCTTGCAGGTAGTAAACCATGTCTATATGACTGAGCTTCAATAAAAACTTTGAACATCAAGGCTGAGGTGGTTGGATTCCTGGTTGGCAATACTTACTGCATATTTTATGTCACACATCATTGCTTAAGATTCTGAGAGTAAACAACTGAAGGCTCAGCCTAAAACTCTTCTGGATTCTGCTCCATATGCCTATTTTATTGGCTGATTTTTATCTGAATCCTTTCGCTTTTAGAAACTGTAACTGTCAGTATAATAGTTTTAAATGAGTTCTGTGAATCCTTCTATTGAGCTATCATCAAACCTGAAGTGGTCTTGGGGACCTCTACTTGCAACTGAGGCCTGAAGTGAGAGTGGATTTGGGAACTCCCAAACTTTGCAATGAGTAATTGATGCTGAAGGGCTATAGGTTTTACAGAGGACTTTTTTTTTTTTTTACAGAGGACTTTTTGATACTTTGTACCATTGATTAGTCTGAAAAGGGATATCAACTGTCTGAAAGAATTGTGCCCCAAACTTCCTCAACATTATGTGCCAGGCCTGTCAGAGATATTCAGGTTTCAAAATTAATTGTGAACTTATTCTTTTATGATTCCTTGAATAAATTTTAACATGACAATTTTCTGAAATTTATTTATTGTGGCCCTTGAGTACACTTTCTAAATCTCTTATTGTTAGGCTCTACTCTCTCCATTTTACTTTCTCTTTTTATTTCTGTTTTCTAGGTGATGTTTATTCTCATGAACATACACCTAATAAATACATCAAGCAACTAGCGTTACTTGTTCTTTTACATATTTGAGTAACAAAACAACTCAACATCTTCATTCTTCTATATTTCTTTAATGTCATTTCTGCAAAAGCTTCTATAGTCCTTGGGGAATATTACTTTGGCCATCTACTAGGGATTAATTTGAAATCCCCTGGGAAACTGGCAGGTTTTCTGAAAGCTGCAGAACATGGTGACGTATATAAATCATTCTGTACCATATTTCATATTTGATACCAATTTTTATCTGTGTTCCTTTCAAAATGTTATTTTGTTCCACAAGCCCTTTAAAATCTGGACCCTCGTTCCTTCAGAAATTTCTCTGCTTCTCAAGCTCCCTCAATGAAATTATATGAGGCTTTCAAACTGCCTATCCAAAGATTTAACTTCAAAGGTCCAATTACAGAACATTTTTGTTTGATGGGGGAAGTAGAAGAAAAACATGGGGACAAGTTCCATGTCTTTCTTCCACTAGTGCATGAATCATTTTAAACCATTAAAATGAATATATGGATTCTCTGAGAAAATGAATTCCACTCCCATTGCTGCCCTCAGGAGATTTCTTGTGGCTCTGAAGTTTGCTCTCTTTTGTAATTATGTAAAAAAGTAGGTCTTTGGCTTCAGGGATTGCTACATTTCACTGAACTGATCTGGCTTTGCTTCATGTTCCTAGTGTATATAAATCTCTGATTATATCCCCCAAATTTTTACTAAACCACAAATTTGATGTTCACTTAGAGTTCTTGCAGTGTTATCTGCACTCTATTGTTTTCTCTGTTACACTTTTCTTTTTTCCCTTCAAAATGCACCAGTGAAAGACTCTAATAATAACTGGTCAAAAAAATGCAAATATGTTGTCTTTTACTTTCTACTCTAACAATATAGGGTCATTTATTGCTTTTCAAACTGTCACACATTCTTTCATTTTCCTGTAATTGATGAGAAAGCTGGTTGGCTGATTTTTAATTCTTGACTGGAAAAGAGGGCTGTGATATCTTTCTAAGAGTCATTCCTCTTTAGTACTCTGGGGGTTGGGAGTTTTGGGAAAGAGGAGGAAATTGCACAGCTTTGGGATAATTTTTTTTTTAAGATTTTATTTATTTATTCATGAGGGACACACACACACACACACAGAGGCAGAGACACAGGCAGAGGGAGAAGCAGGCTCCATGAAGGGAGCCTGATGTGGGACTCGACTCGATCCTAGGACTCCAGGACCACACCCTGGGCCGAAGGCGGCACTAAACCGCTGAGCCACCCAGGGATCCCCGGGAGAATTTTTTAGAACTCTTCATTTCTGGTCTCTCATAGAAGGGCTCACCCGACTCACAGAGATCTGAGATGAAGGGATCTAAGTCTCCACAGTAATGGCCAACCACCCTATTTCTGGTAAACTGCCATAGATTATACCTGTGATCCCCTAGTCCACTGCTAGAGTGACAAGTTGAGCTAAGGAATTGCTGAGATCCAACCCAGGCAGATGAGAGAGGAAGGGGAATGGGGAAAGGGTAGCCACTCCTTCCGTGCTTTACTTGCATAGCCTCACCTCCAAGTAGCTGGGGAGCTGGTCACTTCTTACAAAGAGCTAGAAGAGCCTCCCTGAGAAATTCATAAGAGTTCTGTTAAGTCTTAACCCTGGAAAAAGACACCGAGAAAAATCAAAGCAAAACTTTCTAACTCTGTTGATGTTACCTTCTTTCTCCCACATTTGGTGGCATTTGGAATACTCAGTCTAGAAGTCATTTAGTAGGTAGGACACACCACCATATTTAACTTCTTTTATGATGAAAGTCTCCTTAGGAAACAAGAATATCCTAGCAAATATATCGCATAGGATGATTGCCTATAAAGATTTATGAAACATAAAATATGCCGTTCTAAACTGTGGCTAGAGATTTAAACTACCCTCTCTCTAGCAGTCAGATTTTTGATTGCCATAAGAAATATTCCTACAGAAAAAAATAGAACTGAAATATCATCTGCTTTTCAAAGATACCTATCTAAAGGAGATATTACCAAGAGTATCTGGATAGCAAGACCATCTAATTTTTTTCTTTTTTAGTCTAACATCAGAAATGTAGAAATGCCTTTCTTCTTTTCTATAAAAGTACAAACAGTCTGCTTCTCTAATGAAGCTCAATGTTCATCTCAAAATTTCCTAAATCACACAGGCCATTTTGCATTGTATCAGAACAATCTGTAGTCTGACTCTACCCGTCATAGAAGATTTTCAATGATGTGGCAGTAGAGAAATGGGTGTCTGATAATTCCCACCCCATTTTAGGAAACTTTCCCTCACTTCACATCTCTTCAAAGAGTCTCCACCTATTTTGTTCAGAAATGACTTAGTACAGAGCGATAAGAATGAGCACTGTAGTGACTTAAACATTTGGCCATGTTTCTTCTAAGCCAGACTGGTGTTGAGAAAGAAACAGAATCAGGGAGTTGTGGAAGATAATTCTGGAGCTGGATGATGAGCTGGCAATGTGGAACCTCGGAGGTGAAGCAGGTGGTGAGGTTTGTGCATATGTGTGTATATTTCCCTGGACATAGAAGAAAGGCATTCTCACTTTATTCCCCCTTCCTGGGTGCTTTCGCAGGAGAACATCTGGTGTAGCTGGAAGATCTAGGAGATCTTCAATGGAGACAGAGTGGCAAGATAGAAGATTTGGGATATACTTATACTAATAGAATTACTCATTACTCACCTGAAATTCAAATTTAATAGGGTGTGCTACACTTTTGTTTGCCAAATCTAGCAACCGTAAGTAAAAAGCAGAGAGAATCCTGGCCCTGAGCTGAGCAGGTGCAAACTCTACTTTGGTCAGGGGCTCCTGGGTCTTTTTGTCTCAATGTGTTGAGGGTATACTGATTATTAAATTATATTTGACATCGGGAGGAAAAAAATCACCTTTGCTGATATTCATAGGTACTGGTAAAGTACAAAATAGAAGAAAAGAAATAACAGTGAGTGATATTTTGCTATGTAAAAGTGATTTTTTCACTCACTTATGAAGAGTGCCTTCCTTTAATTATTGCTATTTAACATTTTTTTTTATCTGTACAAAATTAATTCTATTTCTGGCTTTATTGGAAAGCCGGAAATTAACTTCTATGTTTGGTCTTCTGGTTGCTTTTTCTTTCTGCAGAAAAACTGGGAAAAATACCCCTTTCATGCAGGTACAATCATTGGGTTCATCTTTTATTTTTTGAACTTATCTTTTAATCAGTTTTGTGTCTCAAATGACACCAGAAGCTTTATAATGATGAGAAATGAGTTGCCTCTATAATAAGGTCCCCAAGGGGCTTAGTACAGATGTGTGCCTCGAGAGCACATATAAATATGCTTTCTCCATCCATATAAATACGCTTTCTCCTTGAGATCCAACAAAAGGAAGTGTATGGGAATCACTACTCAATGGGTCATTTCATAGGGTGTGGCAGATCCAGAAATCCTTCCACAGTTTCTCATAAACATGGAATTATGACAAATATCTTTTATCCTTTTTCAGATTTAAACTATGAAAAAGTAGAAAAAGACTAGAATACTAATTCATTTTGAAAGTTAGAGATTTTTGTCTCATGCATTACAGCTGATTTGGTATGATGGTGAACGGTAAAAAAGGCATGCCTGCCACGTAGAACTGGTGTCCTTGGGGATTTTGTCACCTTCAAAATATATTAAGCATTCAGAATATTAGTTGTTTGGTAATTATTTAGAAATAAAATGGGTTCATACTTTGGCTGTGTTCTAGCCAACTGGAAATGCATAGTTCCAACAATCAGAATAATGACATAGTTTTTTCTTATACTCAGACTGATCAAGTGCTCACTTTCATAGTGGGGATGATAACTACCAGATTCACATTAAATAGGACTCTATTTTTTCTAATCAATACTCAAAAATCTTCTCTGCTAAGCTCTCCTGCTTCAATCAGTTTCATTACTGCTTTTTAATGAATAATTACATACTTGAATTTTCAACAATTTTTAAAAGTTTTTTAGCCTTGACCATTCTCTTGGGGACCTATCGCTAATCAGTATTTTTAGGGGGTTAACCTTTTTAATTGATGCCTAAGATTATAGTTGGGTTAACACTTGATGGTCTTTCACAGTCATATACAAGCATGACCTAAACAGGAGAATGAGTAATTCTATTCCATTGAGGAATACTGTCACTATACAATTGTGTCTAATAATAGGTCGGTCTAACATAAACATTAACATAAACATGAGATGTTCAGAATTTTCAGTGCAGATATTTTTTAATTTTACTTATTTTATTTTTTAATTTTTATTTATATTATTTCTGATGAGTGATGGTAGATTGGGATGACAAAAATTAAGACATTAAAGTGTTTTGGCTTTTGAGCACTGTGAAAATTCAGGCCATAAATGTAGTAATAATATGTAATAATAGAAAGTTATTTTTAATGAACATTTTACTTTAATGGCATGTTACATAACATATTTCCTGTGGTTTTCACATGTTTTTTCATGGTCTCAAATTTTAAGATAGCTTATCAAATTTTCTGGAAACAAAGTTCTTGAGTTTTTAGGACAGAAGACAATCAGCACACATTAAAAACATATATCCATCCCTCACTGCATTTCTCTGCATTGTTTGCTTCTGTCTCCATTGTTAAAAACAAAACCACTGGCCCAGAAGGGCATCAGTTAGGCCAGTTAGGCCGAGTTTGTAAACTGGGGCTTACTTGTTAATCTAATTGCAGTTTCAACCTCCCCCAGAAATGTGGTCTTAACTGGTCAGTCAGGAATTTTTGAGTGGGCGCCAATGAGTCTGCCACAGAGAAAGATGAAGTAATTCTGCATGATAAGACCCTCTTGCTTTGACTTTTAGGGGAAAGCAGCCTTGCCTACAACAATCCTCTTTTGCTAATACAGGTCTTGCTCTCTTCTCCGGCTATAAAAACCTTCCATTTTGTACAACTCCTCTGCGCTCCCTCTACTTGCTAGAAGGGGTGCTGCCCATTCATGAATCATTTCATAAAGCCAATGAGATCTTCAAATTTACTTGGTTGAATTTTTGTTACTTAACGCCTTAAACTTCTGTCTTATGGAGAACAATATCTCATAGCATCTGCGCTGGGATTTTATCTGTCACTAAATAGGAGTCATAGAGGCAGGGATGTTTTCCTTCCTCCTTCTTCCAACCCACCCCCATACTGGTGAGTTTATGGATTTTTGTGTCTGACGTTTACTTGTTTTTTCCTACTACCTTATGGTGAATCCTCAGACCAGTACACTGCTTTTGTTTTTTGTTTTACATGAAGATTGAAAAATCCAAATGCCATCTAAGAAAGGTAAAGGTTTCCATGAACAAAATTAACCATATCGTTTCACTGCTTGTCTTTAATATCATAGACTGTGGCATGACATACAAAGAATTTTCTCTGCAACTTCAAAACTGATCCTTGAAGAAAGACAACCAGCTTTCTTTTGCCGTCTCCAAATAAACGTAATGACTTCTTAATGAGCTCCTTAAGATCAATAGCTTCTGATTGCTCCTGTGGCTTGTCTATCATTTTGGTTTGTCTTTTATCTCCAGTATTTAGCTAGTTACTGGATTCTACAACTGCAATTATTTAAGTTACTAACCCTTGTCCTGCTCACCTCCATCCCATAAATCCCATTTCCTGGTCTGCCCTTCCTTTCCTTGTCTTAAACTCTTTACCCTATATTCAGGACCAAACATCTTTGGGTAGGCAGAACACTGGGAGTTCGTGTTAAATTTGGAAATGGAAATACAGTCTTCCCTGTAGCTGAACTGCCCTTGTCTATTTATGTCTGGATTTGCATCCAGTCTTCTTCCTTGTTTCTGACCCCCAAGTCCCCATCTCACAACGGATTGTGATTGGTGAGTCCCCATCGTGCTGTTCTCTGTGCACCTTAACTGCTATCACACTTCTCACTGGTGAAACACGCTGCTTTCCGAATTTAAATTTGTTCAGTGTGGTTGTCCTTTCCCATTCCAGCAGGCAGATCTAAGTTTACAAATGACGTTCACTTTGATAAATCAGTTCTTCTATACTGGGTTAGTCTTGAGACATGGCCTTCTTGGTCAGGGACCTTAGTAAAATTTACAGAGACTCCATTCTTTTTTTGTCAAAAGCATCAAATTTAAAAGGTACATAAGGAATTACAGGATCTCCTTGATTTTTTTGGTTGGTATATACAGATTATGGCAATAACTAAATGTCTTTATTCACATGTTTTTAGTAACTATTTAGTCTCTCCATATTATCAACCTTCATTTAGTCTTGATGAACACTTCAGCCCCTAAGATTGCTCTGTTTTTGTTTTTTTCTTTTAATTTCTTAGTTCTAGGCACCTGGGTGGCTCCCAGTGGTTGCACATCTGCGTTTGGCTCAGGTTGTGATCCTGGAGTCCCACATTGGGCTTCTCCCTCTGCCTATGTCTCTGCCTTTCTGTTGCTCATGAATAAATAAATAAAAATCTTAAAAAATAATTTCTTAGTTCTGTGCATTTTTTTTTTTGTCTTGCATTAAAAGTGGACTCATGACTTTCACTGTTTTCTCTGCCTATCAACTCCTGGGCAGGGCTTTTTAATATAATTTAAAATTAAAAATGGCAGGCTCATCATTGAACTTTATATTCTGCCAAAACAGAAGAAACATTCTCAGGTTGTGTCCTGAGTTTGAAGATCTGATAACATCTACATTTATGGGAATACAGGCAATTAACTGTATGTTCTTTCTACCAACACATATCCCAGCTAGGTTCCATAATACTGAATTATGACAAGAAAGAAAGCAGATAAAATTCGAAATAACAGTCGATTCCAGATGGTGTTTATTTAAATAACACTGTCCTTATTTTTAGACAATGCTGAAACTATGGTATTGTTTCCTTAACTTAGTTCCAGTTAAGTCACTCACCCAATATCTAACTAAGTACACTATAGTGACTGCATATAAATCTCTGTCGTGTAGGGGCACAACTAATTTGCTATTTTTGAAGCTGAGTGCTTTGTGTAGAGTCAATTAATTGTTGGAAACTTCTTTCAGAAAAACAGCGTCTTTCCTTTCCCTCGTTGCCTTATTTGAAAATAGGAACAAGACCCTGAGTGGATGAGACTAATGGTCTCCATGCGAAATGGAGAGACTCTGTCCCTGATCCTGCTGCTCAGAAACATGTGGCTGCTCCACCTTGAAAGGCTAATTCATTCTCTTTCACTTCCCCCTGCTAGAATCCTCGCAGTCGCCGAATGCCACTGGGGATTCCATTTACTTTACCTCCCAGGGGATTCCGGAGGTTCCATATTTCTCACCCAGGTCAAATTTCAAAAGAGCAGCATGGCTCTGATTACTGAACTGACATCTCATCTGACCTCTGCCTCACTGAGGAGCTGGACTTCGGAGGCTTTCAATATTCAAATTTAATTTCAGCTACCTGAGAGTGCCAGCTTCAGCAGGAATAAAAGAATACCCTGCAGCATCTGTAATTACTGATTTATTTGAATATATCCTCCAATGCAGATTATGAAGGCTTTGCTAATAAGGACTGGTGACGTTGACGTTGCTGCTTTTTTTTTTTTAAACAAGGATATTGAGAAAAGAAGGGAAGTAGAGAAGAACTAGAATTTTATTTTGCATAGACTTCTTTGAAATGATCATATTATTATTATTATTGTTCTTAGATAACTCTAAGCTTGTGCTACTTATTTCCTACAGTTATTTTTATCAAATAATACACTTGGTAGGTTGGATTTTGAGTCTTCAAAATGAACTGACTGAATCAAAGTTTTTCTACCGTTCTGGAGTTCCTCATTAGACTAGCATTGGATTTCTTTGGGCCACTGTCATATTCAGATTCCCCCCCAACCCCCCAATACATCCAACACAGAGAGGACAATAACTGTCTGTGGAATACAGGATTGAATGAAGATAAATGTCACATCGTTCTAGATGCTTTCCCACCTAATCTGTGTCCTAAACTACTTAAATCTATTATTTAAATTTAAGATTTGTTTAAAGCTAATACATGTTACTTGCTGCTGTTCATGAGAGAACTGGCAAACATTAAAATCTAAACTTACTTTTGAGACATTGATTCATACTGACACCCACTGACAAATTAGAGGCCAATCAGTCCTAAAGAATTATAATACATTCCATTCTGACTAGAAAAATACAAAACTACACTTAGTTTCAAAAACTTAAATTTGGTGCCAGTTAGAGTCATCTTTCCTACACATGCTTATTATTCAAAATAGCTGGAGCCTCTGGAAACATTTAGATTCCCCATAGTCAGAGGCAGGACCCAGAAATGTGTATTTTTTAACAGGCTCCCCCATGAGTGCTATGATCAGGCAATTTTGGTAATCAGTGAATTAGAGTTCACCAAGATGTTGCAAGATTGCTCTTGATGAATATGTGGCATTGATCTTTAAGGATCAATAAAATCTTACTGGAAACAGTTTTGGATTTTCTTGTACAGAAAATCCAGAGTGAAGTTGCAAATTTTTGATTTATGCTTTTAAAAAACCTGGACAATTTCAGGGAGGGGGAGAGAATACTACAGCTTTTTTCCCAAAGAAGAAAGCCCCCATGGAGTGAATTTAGGTTTATTTAAACACCATGACACTATGACTAATATATGGGATGAGAAAATCCATTTTCATTTCTAATTTTTCCATATGAGAACCCTTCCTGAAATTTATTATTGTTTTACTTTGGCTTATAACCTTAAAAATTAAATACTGGAAGTGTCTGTCAAATTTTGCAATTTTCCTGCTAACTGCAGTAAAAACCAGTTCCAAGAGTATAAAACAAATGTCATTTTCACGAGAGCAAAGGAACATTTGACTTTTAAATAAAAAATGTATCTGAATTCATAGTGTGGAGAAATATAAAAGTTAGTTAAATGTTAGAAAATATTGGAGACAAGAAAGAGAAAAATAAGAATAGAGATTGTGATGAGACAATATCATCATGTGCTCCATCATGCAAGATATAATGTGGAATTTTGTCAAAAAATAAAATGCTAAAGTAAATGCAATTCATATACAGGCTCTGGGAAGATAGTGAAAAACTGACATTTCAATGAAAAGAACAGGCATCTATTTTTCTTTAATTGACTTTTGGCATAAACACACACACATATACATACATCCATATACAATTAGACACTCTTCTGTACATGTGTACTTTTTCCTTGGTGTTGTTTTCCTGAGGCTTAGTCAGTTGTGACTAATGAAAAACAGAAAGGGCATTCATACATTTTTTTAAAAAAAAATCGGCATTCATACATTTTTAGTATTTCATTTACACCACTTGTGGTAAACCTAGAAAATTGCTATTATTCTGAGATCGTTTTTCTGAAGTAATCTTGTTTCTGAATCTATATCAGACTCCTACACCCACATCCCTAAAATCTATTAGAGCAAGAAGTCAATAAAAACTGAAAGATACAAAAAAAAAATTAGAAAATTTTGTAAATGTTTCCTTGTGAAATGTTCATACATAAAACATTTCACAAGCACATGTTTTGCTTTGAAACATTCAATTCATTTATAATATTTACGTGGATGAAAGTTCGTACCTGAATTTGCACTCGTAAATATTGAAGACTTTTTCCCTTATGGAAAGTAACCATGAAAAACAAGTCACAAAGAATATTAGGAATCAATAGGAAATGACTTACTCAGAAAAAAAATTAATTGCTAAATTGCAGAGGGCTTCTGTAAAGAAAAGCACACCTTTTATGCATAAAAGCTTTCTGTATAGGTAAATAACTAGTAAAAATAGTAATAATGACAAAGCACAATAATTATTTGGATATATACAAATGTATACTCTGGTATATAAGTATTTTGGAATACAGACATACATAGAGATATGTGTGTGTATAATATACATAGTGCCTATATTTCCAAGTGTTCAAAGAACTTTTGCTCTTCCTTCTTAAACATATAGTATTTCTTTACCATAATAGTAATTGCTGTTTTCTTAGGTACAGTTTATTGGAGTTTGTTCTTTTTTTTTTTTTTCAGTAATACATATTAAACTTATCTAATGTTTTTCTTTATCATACTGAATTAGTTATAATACCATAAATAAACTGGCTACATTTAATTTTAAAACTGCCAGTTACTTGATGTAGGCTTAGCTAATTGTCATGTTTATAATATTAAAATGGTTTAATTCTTCAGAAATTTTTATATTGATGGATGACACTGATTTACTGTCTCACATCAGAATTCTGGTCTACATCCTTTTCACTGAGTATCAGCTTACTCTCATAGTTGACCAACTTGCCTAGTGGGAGCCTATTTCTTTATTGTAAAACTTATGTGGGGAATGTCAAAATCATGTATTATAATAAGTGTGGCTCCTAAGTATATGGGTTTATAGTTGTGATCTATTTTGCGCTTCCAGAGGTAGGTTTCTGCGGCTCTGCATTAATTTGAAGGTAGACTAGTAAGCTTAAAATGTATGCTATAAACTCTACAGAAATCACTACAATAATAAAAAAAAGTTACAGCAAATAAGTCAACAACAACAAAAAAATCCCAACAGGAATCATTAAAAAATCCTACAAATCCAAAAGAAGAAGAAAAGAAAGAAGTAGAAAAGATGTAACAAGTAGGAAAATAGAAAGATAATAGATTTAAACCCAATAATATTAATATTCGTATCAAATATAAATGGTTTAAATGCTCTGACTAAAAAGCAGAGATAGTAAAGTTGTAAAAAGGAGACCCAACTATATGCTGCATAGAAGAAATGTATTTAAGGGCAGCCCCGGGTGGCTCAGCGGTTTGGCGCCGCCTTCAGCCCAGGGCCTGATCCTGGAGACCCGGGATGGAGTCCTGCGTCAGGCTCCCCTGCATGGAGCCTGCTTCTCCCTCTGCCTGTGTCTCTGCTCGCTCTTTCTTTCTCTCTGTGTGACTCTCATGAATAAATGAATGAAATCTTTTTTTTTAAATGAATGAAATCTTAAAAAAAAATTCTGTAGAAGAAATGTATTTAAAATATAAGGTACAAATGAGTTAAAAGTATGAAAAAAACCCCACACCAACGTAGCATTAAGCAAAAGAAAGCTGGAGAACCTCTCTTAATGCCAGTAAAGGAGATTCCAGATCAAAAAATATTTCCAGGGATAAAAAGATAATTTTCTAATCATAGTGGAGCCATTTGATCAAGTGTACATTACAGTCCCACTTATTCAGGCATCTTTTAACAGAGCTACAAAATACATCAAGCAAACACTGATATAACTGCAAGAAGAAATCAGGAACATCACAATTAGAGCTGGAGATTTCCACATTGCTTTTTCCATAATTGATAGGACAAGTAGATAGAAAATCAGTAACACAGAAAACCTGAACACTATCAAGTAACTTGGTCAACCCGACAAAAATTTTACACATGTTTCATAGAGAGATCATGAAATAAAATGCATTAATGTGCAATTGCCTAGTCTATTAAGGGAAAAATTAAAAAAATATTCACATATAATCATAAAGTCACATGCTTAATGTAAATAGAGACAAAAAAGTATTTCATCAGTACAATAGTTTGATCATATTTTAATTTATACCTCTTTCCTAAATCAATCTATACAAGGATTTTACGAGTCTAACTGTGCTTTTTTTTTTAAATATTTATTTTAGAGAGGGAGGGAGAGAGAGGGGGGATAGAGAGAGCATGCACATGTTGGGGGGAGGGGCAGATGGAGAGGGAGAGAGAGAATTTCAAGCAGACTCCTGCTGAGAGTGGAGCCCTACTCAAGGCTCAGTTCCATGACCCTGAGATCATGACCTGAGCTGAAACCAAGAGGTGGACACTTAACCAACCCAGGTGTCCCTACAAATGTGCTTTTTAGTGACTATTACACATGGATATTAGATAAGAATACTTATCTACCTTAAAATTAATTTCAAGAGCTATACAATTATGAAGTTTAAAAAGCTTCATCTTATGGAATGTATTTTCATTCTCTATGCATCAGAATGACTACTGTAAGAAAGTAAAAGGTAGAGACTGAAACAGTTATTTGCCATAAATCATGGCAAGTATTTGTCCAGGGCTCACAAATATATTTGAAGACAATTTAAAGAAAAAAAAATCCTATATCCATTCCATCTAAGATCTATTGATTAGAAAACATACCATTATGTTAGCTTCTTCTAGAAAATAATAAATGCTCCCAATTTAATTGTGACATTGTAAAATAAACCAATTTCTGAGATACTAAAATGTAAAGTGTGTGTGTGTCTGTGTGTGTTATGAGATGTTAAAAGGTAAATAGGTGTGGATTTTATCATTGAAACCTAGAAACATGTCTCCCCTAAAATGAATTTTATGTGAATTGAATTTAAACTCTGTTGACTCACTGGAATAGCCATGCCAGGCTTAATATTGCTGAGAAAATGTATCATGTACAATGTCTGACTCTTGGTTTGTCTCAGATCATGATCTCAGGGTCATGAGATCAAGCCCCGAGTTGGGCTCCACGCTCAGTGAGGAGTCAGCCTGAGATTCTCTCCCTCCTCCTCACCCTCTGCCCCTTACCCAGCTTGCATGTGTGTGTGCTCTCTTTCTAAAATTAAAACAATAAAATATTTTTAAAAAATAAAATTAATAGTGGCAAGTATTCAAACAATGATCATTTACATGTGCTTTATTAAATTTTTTTGTTTCTATTAGGTTTATAAAATATAAGCAAATTTTATTTAGGTGGATCTTAGCTAATTGAGACTATGGGAATGTTAAAGTTTTTTATTTAACATACATTTTTTCAGTTGTATATAGCCATTATTTTTAAGGCATATGTATAAATAGTTCACTAAATCAAACTTAAATACAGTTTGGTCTTCCATTTCTGGATGTTACAAACCACTTGGATCACTTACCTTATCTTTTCTTTGTTTTTCATCTTGGTATACAGTCCAGTGTTCTCCATCATTGCTGTAAGCTAGTTTGTAGGAGCCTACGAACTGTACATGACCAAAATCCTTAGCTCCTTGTGTAATAATGCCAGTTACTTTGGTAGGAACCAGCAAGTCCACCTAAAAAAAAAAAAAAAAAAGGAAAAGACATGATTTAAACAATAGAGTCCATGATAAATTTGCAAGTTTTTGAATTCAGGAGATAAAGTAACATACATGCTAAAGCCAAAAATGCACTGATTATTTGTATTTTGAAACTGATGACTGAGTCTTTTATTGGCTTACAACTTTGATTTTGCCACTGGATAAGCTTAGTTGAAAACTATTTTGACCATTTTAAAATAAAAAGTGATAGTCATTTCCGTCTACCAATCAGTTGTATATTAAACCAATTCATCTAACTGTGCAGTTTTGTAGAACTATGATTGTACAAAACTGCAGGGCTGACCTTCTTGAGATGATTGTTGTCTTTCAGAGTTAGGGCTTATAATTCAATTTGCTGACTTTACTAGTCAATTCAATAATAATAAAAATAAAGCTGCACTTGTGCACACATCAGGAATAAAAATATTATATGTATCACATTAAAGAAAAAGCCACCATTGTTTCCATGAATTTTAATCAGTTCAGGAATACATAATTAAGTAATAGTAACCACTGTTCAATGAAAATCTCTTTCAGTAAATGACAATCCTAAACATGCCTAGGAGGAAGTCAGGCATTCTTCAAAAATGAAGGAGGATTAAAGTATGAATCTATGACTTGTGGGATCTGTACTCATGATGTGTTTGTTCCTATAAACTATGCACTTATAAAACCACACACCTGTGGTAAGCATTTAATTAATCAAGACGTAATTGAAGCAAAAAGATAAAATTGGTATTTATGAAAAAAAAGAATACATAACATTGAATAAGTTAACATATTTCTTCTTTGTTCTCTAATTCATGAAGCTTTTCTTATGATGTGAATTTTTTAAAATTATAGGAATCTTTATTTTCCACGTGGACAATTCTTGTAAGAACTTTACCTTTAGGTTTATTAATGTTCCTTGATCTACAGCTTCCTCTCTCTTTCCACAATAGCCATCTACTTCCTCTTACTTCCTATGACTAAGTGTTCTGCTTACATCCTTGATCTTATCATCTTTTGCTGTTGTGATCCTATGTGTGACCTTGGTGGCTTTCAACCACTCTGTCCTTTTGTTTCTATTTCAGGTTCTCCATCCTGTGAGATGTATGTAGCCACAAATAGATAGTTGTGGGTCAGATATAGTCCATGAATGAAAAGAGAAGTCTAGGGAGAATGTGTTGAATAGACCATATTTAATGACTGTATTTAGATGCTCTTAAATAAAGATTTGGAAAAAAACTCCCAATGTTTCACAGCCTAGGAATGTTTTAAAAAGAACTCATAGGGGCTTTTCACTTTTTGGAATATTCTTAATTAAAGACATTAGACTCAAACTGGACGATAAGTAAAGACAGAAAATTACCTTTAATGCTTTATCAAAACATTTTAGAAGTTTTAGCAAAAACCATAAAGTGCTTTTATTTTTGCTATTTCCCAACCATGTATTCTATCATCTAAAATGTCTTATATGTCCCTCTGATGCAAGATGGCGGAATTATGATACCTGGGAAGGAAGCTGTTGATGCCTCACATACACCATGCGGAGTGCTTTCTTATACGTCCTCACTGAACACTTTCAACAGCCCTGCACAGTACCTTTGAGATGAGGAAACAGATGCCTAATGTAGCATGATGCATGAGCCAAAGATAAATAACGAGCAAAGGGAGGATCCTAGATTACAAATCTATCTTTGTGACTCAAAGCTCCACCATACAAATGAATTCTCACTCAATGGTTTCTTTCCATTCTCTGTGACCATTTCAGAAATTCTGAAGAATCTCAAAGCTTCTTCACCATACTCATCAAACTTACAGTAACTCTACACCCCAAACCAAACCAATGCCAGCTTTACGATACTAGAAGAGCCCTGTGTTTTAACACGAATTTCCTCTCTGTTCTTCCCCTGTCCACGGTTAAAAATACAAGTTGCTTTTGTTGTCTTAAATCCAAATATAATTGCGCAGAGACACCTAGGCATAGCCACTGGTCTTCAAAACGCTCTTAATGTCGCTGACACTCAATTAATGGGGGAAAAAAACCCCAAAACCTTACAGTATGCTAAGCCAGTGTGTTACCATCAATGCTATAAACACACAGGAACTCAAATGGTCTCCAAGAATATGAACACTTCTGAGGCTGAATTCTTTAGTCCCTAGTTTCTATGAGTCTTTAGCTAAGATGACGCAATGAAGAGTCTTATAGCATATCTCTTTTTCTGTGGTATTTGTTAAAGTCAGCTGGGTTTCCTGCTGGGTGGAGATGTTTTCTCCTTAAGTTGTGTGTCTTGGCTCTTTCTAACAGATATGTTTTTCTCCCACTCTAACTGCTCCCCTTCTTCAGCTTTTTTTTTTTTAAACTAGAAATGTTTTTCTTTTTTGTTCCAGTTAAGTCAACTTCTCTACTTAAATAGTCAGCAATCTGTTTCAAGCTGGATTTTGTCCTAAAAATTGCTACATTACACTCAGAATACCAGGCCTAAGCAAACCCCTTTTAGTGTAAAAATAATCAGCATCCCACACCTAACACGAAATTCTGCAACAGGACATGTACAGATCTCAGTCTGACACACAGACATGTCACTCTCATGTTCAGCACTCAGGATGATCCCAGAAAAGCTCATCTTCTGAATCTATGCTTACCATTGGCCCATAAGTATTTTGGCTTCTTATAGATCTTCGGAGTTAAAGTTGTACTGTAAACATGCTGGACAAAATGCCTTTAGCTATTTTAGATAGACCCTCACCTCCCAAGGTTTGGCTCGAATACAACAGGTTATTTAGGGCACTGAGCTGGCATATGGGTAGACATTTGGCTTAGCGCACTGCACTTCATGTCTGGATCTGTATTTAATGTGCCTTACATACAACAGTCTCTCAATGAAGGTTTTGGTGGATTGAGCTAAAACCACTTCTTAAGTATGTTCCATGGACAAGAACCAACCGTGGCTAAGGATGCCACAAGATACTATAGCAGAAAATGCCAGCTGTCTTTCTCTTATTTTTTTTACGTAGGATAACATCACTGGTCCACGAAATACAGTGTCACAGTTGTACCATCCAGTTTTTACTGGGAAAGGCAACTAATTAAACATCCTCTCTGATCTTCTGATTGTGAAAGGCAGTCTATTGTAGAAGGGCTGGATGGTCTGGGTCCCGAAATGACTACTCTTACTGGCTATATGCCCTTGGGGTGGCTACTTCACTTGTCTACATCTCAATTTCCTCATCTGAAAAATGAAAAGAACAATCCTCATGGGATTTTATGAGTATTCAGTGAATTAATATTTACTAAGTGTGTAAAACAACACATAGAATATAGTAAGGGGCATATAAGAATTTGGTAAGAATAAAACAATGAATAAATTTAGGGGAATACTCTTATTATCAGTCTCAGCATGTTATTAGAAACATAAATATAGAATCAAGGAAACAGGGTGGCCAGATAGTCCTACAAACAACTTCTGGATCATAGTACATGATTTATGGGTGAAATCATTTACTATTTCCTCTTAATTATATGAGAAAAAAAAAGGATGCATATATAGAGAGGCTTAAATGATATGTAAATAAAGAAAAAAGTATTTCATGAGGGTTATGTAGGAATGTAACTTTTTTGTTGTAAAACATTCCATGTTTTAGCGAAGCATAAATATTTTTAGAGTATCTAACTTAGGAAAATTGTAGAACAACTAAGAGTATCTGTTTGAGAAAGGTCAAGATAAATGACATTTCAGAGGTCTGCATCACCTTGACAGATGGCTCCCTGGAAGGGCAGAATAGGAAAGTCAGCTGATTTTCACAGAGATGTTCTTAAAAGGGTGAGGAAAATGAAAAGTGATATAGATAAATAAGTGAAAAGAAAAGAAAAGAAAAGACCAAAGAGACGTATCACAGAAACATGCAACAGAGATGCATCTAAAATGCTTTAGAGCTCAGCTATCTTGAATGACATATTTTATAACTTCACAGAACTTGGTAAAATTAATTCATTAAATATAAGTAACTTTGAAGCTAATATAATTACATAGTGTTCAAAAATGAGATTAAGGGCAAAATGTTTAGACACCATTTTGGTTTCAGTAAAGAAATTTTTACTGTAAATTACATAATACAATTGTATGTATTCCTACCTATACTTAAGGCACATAATTCCTTGTACTTGGTATTTGAACAGTATTGTTGGTTATCAGATGTTGGTAAAACTTTTAGCCCATATTTCCAGGGCAGCTAGTTAATGTGATCAACTTATTTTGCAATATTATCCAGCTTGGGACGCCTGGGTGACTTAGCGGTTAAGCATCTGCCTTCGGCCCAGGTCGTGACCCCAGGGTCCCGGGATCAAGTCCCACGTTGGGCTCCCTGCATGGAGCTTGCTTCTCCCTCTGCCTGTGTCTCTGCCTGTCTCTCTGTGTCTCTTATAAATAAATAAATAAAATCTTAAAAAAAATATTATACAGCTCAGCATCTGATATGATCTAGTAGGTCTAAGGTTACAGGTTCAGAATTCTTAAAATCCTATATACTATATATTAATTTCACCAGTCATTACTGCTTTCCTTCCCTCTTTACTTTTACTGAAAAAAATTTAAGTTTCTAATATTTTTAAATATTTAATGTAGCAATTACTTTTTCCATGTTGGACTTAACAGTTATGAACATTAATACAAAAAATTGTACCATAAAATAACCTTTCAAAAAATTGAGGGACTTTTCTGTTTTATTAGTATTCTGTTGTATGCCTTTTCCATGTACAACCACATATAACCCCTGTGTGGTGCCCTAAACAAGTTTTGTAAGCTTAGGTGATCATTCAGAAGCATGTTTTGTAGGACACCAGGCATATAGTAGACATTCCAAATGTCTAGGCATCATTTGCCCTGGTTTCAAAAATTGAGATATTCCTGTACTTAACAATTACCTGCAATCTCAAACCTGGGTTACACCCCTGTGATTGCTGTTGGCTTATGACTGCTAACTTTTTAAGAGTTCGCTTAGAATCATGCAAGTAGTTCAACTGCATGTTTTAACTGAGGATGGGAGATAGCATAACTATGCATAATTTACATTTAATAATTTTAATTTAATAATATTTCTCACATTAAAAAGTAATACATGCTGTCAAGAAAAATTGAAAATATAGAAGGAGTAGAAAATAACTGTCTCACTACCAGATACAATCAATGTTCTTTCTAAACACATTTTTTAGACAAATTTGTTGTACTTGGCATTTGATTGGGTTACCAGGTGTTGGTTACACTTTTAGTCCAGATTTGCAGGTCAATTAGTTTATTCTTTTCCCCCCTTAATATTTCATTCGTAGTTCTCTATGTCAATAAACTACGTTTAAGATTTTTTTTTTTGCCATAACATGCCATGTTAAGGATTTACCACAATCATTTACTATAAAACATTTACTTCTCTCTGTATCCTCAATTTTTTTCTATTAAAATTAACACCCCCATAAAACCCTAGTCCTTTCATTTGGCCACACATCTCATTTACATGGGATAAATTCATAGAATTAAGGTTATTTGGTCAAAAGATGTGAAAATAGTTTAGTTTTCTCAAGATAAATAATAAACACTCATTGTGAAAATCTCAGTGGTAAAAGAGAAAGAATTCAGATAACAATCTATAATTTTATTATCCAGAGTTAATTCTTATTGACCTCTTGATATTCATATTTGCAGATATTTCTTATTCCCATTTTTCTTCATAAAAACAAACACACAGTATACGTGTTGCTTTATAACTTGCATTTTTTCACTTCATCTGGATTTTTTTACTTATAAACAACAGTAATAGTGTGTCATGGCTCTAACATTCTCTGTTATAGATACATGAATGAATATGAAAATTATTTAACCAGTCCCCTATTGATATTCCTTTAGTTTGTTTCCAATTCTTTTTTATCAGTAAAAACATAGAATGAACTCCCTTGTTCATATCTTTTGCATTCGGTGTAACTGTTTCTTTATCAGCATAAAAGACCTGCTATTTGAAACGTGATACTGTTTCCTTTGTCTCCAGAAAGATTATACACTGCATCTACAGTATATATTTTTTTCTCTACATACTCACCAATCCCGTTTTATAACATTTTATTTTGACAATTTAAAAAATGGTATTTTTACATTTAACGTACATAAATTGCACTAAATGACATTTGATTAGATTTACATTCTCCTAATTTTTCAGTCTCACTAATAATACATACATATAGTCTCTCTAATGTCCTTTATTAACTACTGGAGTAGAGATTTTCTTATTGGCTTTAAGAATTATGTATTTATATAGCATCAATATTGGCTTCTGTCATATTCATTGCATTTTTTTCCTAATCTGCTGTTATTTAATTTCAAATATGACGTACAAGTTTTAAATTTTCCTATACTCAAATCTACCAATCATTCCCTCTGTGATTACATATTTTAGTATGCTTAAAAAAATGTCTACTTAATTACATTGTTTAAATATCATCTAAATGTTTTCCTATAATTTTCTGTGGGTTTTCCTTCTATGTTTTCTTTCAACATCTAAACCTTCTTGGCTTTATGGATATGTAGGATGTGATAAAAAGTTCATACTTAATTCTTCATAAGAATGTAATTTTCTCAACACTTTTCCCCAAATAACCCAGTTCTTTTCGTTCCTGTCTCTTCTCTACCTGGCTGATAGTTATAAGGTTTGCTCTTTAGTTTTGAAATTAACACTACTAATGATGGCCGTCATCTTCATATACCAGGATATATCTTGATGAGAGTAGAGTCTCTTTTGCTGCTTCTCAATGGAATCAAGTGGGTCCATTCAAGCTGTAGACTAATTTCTGCAGGAGGGAGGTATGGTCAACAGGTTTTCCTGTATTAGAGTTTGTTTAAAATGTTGCTTCTGCTTCTTTTTGTGTCTCCCAATAGAAGGTGGGTTAACCAAAGATGGGTTCTTTACTTTTGATTTTTCTTATTTATATTATTTTCTCACTCATAGTTTTTATTTTTTTCATTCTCCTGTGCATTGTTAGGAGTTTCTCCATTTTGTCCTCAATATGATGAATTTTATTTTTGATAATACAAGTTCTACTGCTAAATTTTAAAATTTCCCTGAAATACACTATTATTAAGATATACCTCTTTCATCATCTCAGTATTCATCTCATCCCTCTATTATTCACAGAGAAAATTCCTTTAAATACATTCTAGTAATGCATTGTTTTGGTAGAAAATTTTCTACTTTGATAGATTTTCTTCATACCTTTAGAACAATTTCTGTCCTTTTGTTATTCTACATGTTAAAAAACAAGCCCCATATCATCTTGTTTAATTTTCCTTTACTTGAACAGAGTAGGGACAGTCCTGATGTTTGCAGGCACACTGGGCACAAGGATTTCCCTGCACCTTTTCTCGTTGATTGGTCAGTTGTGAGAATTCTCTCTCTGACCTTCAGCACTGCCTTCATCCTTGTTACCAATGTCCAGCAGACATTTATGCTGAACACCTTAGTCTGAAGGACAAGCCTCTCCTACTCTTGTTGTTTTTCCTCTGAATATAGGAAGGATAACTTATTTTCTTGATAATACACAGTCCAAAGCACTCTCTCGTCAAATGTAAAGTTACAGGGTGCGGGCAATTTGGTCTCTGTTGTTCACCAGTGCCTAGCATATATAATGTGTTTCAGTAAATACATAGTGAACGAATGGTTTCTGTTTTAGGATTTAATGAGCTAACATGTAGTCAACACATATTCCACTCTACTTTGCCAGGTTTGTATTCCAGGGCAAATGTGTGTGATGAGACACTGGGAGGTAGAATGGTGGCCACTGCATACAGTTTTTGGTTGTAGTAAAGTGATCGTTGGGCCCTCCAGAACTCAAGGTAGGCTCTGGGTCTTAACCACTACTACTCTGATTTAATGCTGGAATCTACACACTGGTTTCAAGGGACTCTGTCCAGGGCCTGGTGGTGTATATTTGTATGTGTACTTTGTATATGATGGAAGGGAATCAAAGGTTGTAGCAGAAGTTGAATGAGTTAAAATGATGTAAGTGACTTCCTCATAAACTCAACATAGGAACACTTAAAATCAGGTTTGCTCTCTCAGCTCCAGAGGAACCTTTCAAATGGAGTTCTCAGGAAAAAGTCAGAGAAAATTCAACCGGCCTTCACTAAAACTTCAAGTGTAAACCAAAGTTCATCTATCATGATTTTCTCATTAAATCTCAAACAAGTTTAAAAGACAAAAGGACCAAAATGATAAATACATTAGGATTAATAAAATATAAAGACTGAATCTAATGCCCTTGTATTGACTTACTTAAATCATGATATATAAAAGGAAAATAAGGTGGTTTTCTCACTCTTTTTTTTTTAATGAGTAGACTTCTGTAATATTCTATACAAATTTTATTTTTGAATTGTTTCAAAAACAACATTCTCAATTATAGTTAGATGTAACTAAAAGTGACATCTAGTTAACAGGTAAGCTCTTACCCATTTTTTCAAAGAAAAAAAAACATTTGAAGAAAATTATAAAACTTAGAAAATTCCTAGGGAAAAGAATCATAACTTTTCTCATTGGGTTATTGAAAGTGATTTTTTGCTGAGTTCACCAAAAATAAGATCACCCTGAGACAGTAGTATTACCATATCTTTATGTAACTTTCAAGCCTGATTTTGATTAGTCTGGGAACTTTGGTTTATTCCATGAATAAAAATTCAGAGCAATGGCTAATTGAATTAGTCTGCAATTGATAGGGTCATTATTAATTGGTAAATGGACACTTAATACAATACTTTGATCTAAGAGCATAATGATATCCAATAAATATTGTTCGGATATTTTAATTAGAGCAGTGTCAAAGCTCAAATGAAGTAGAAAATAAAGAAAATTACTGGCAAGTGATTTGCATGTAATTTAAAAAACAAGAACACAACTTTTAAGTAGGAATTGAAGTAGTTTGTTATTTAGTGCTTTCTGATAGCACAGTGAGAGGGGAACTTAGGTAAAAATTGCATCAGCATCTTTTATAAGCTAAAGATTCACTGAACCAACAATCAAACTTGCATGCACTTCAGTAGCCAGTATTTGGTTCACTGTTTACTTGAAAAAGCTGTTTGAATATATTTCTTTGGCAACCACTTTACTGAATAGTACCAAAGGCACTTATATTTTGTATAATCATTACATATTCTAGAGGCTGACATTTACAAATACAAAACATCCATACACAAATATATGTTGATATGTAAATTTACATAAATCCTGTTTTGTGACAAATAAATAAAATTGTAAGGACTCTGAAAATAAAACACCCGCAAATTAAAGTACACTGCAACAGCAAATCCCATTGCATATCTTAGATATTACGAAGCCCTCAAAAGGTAGGAAAGTTGACAGAGAACACACAACCTATTTTATGTACCATGCTTGCTGGAGGAGCTATGCATTTTAGGTTGATATAAAACTTTGCCATTCTCACAATTTATAAATCGTCCATAGAGTCCTATACACGATTTTGTTTTCTTTTCTTTTCTTTTCTTTTCTTTTCTTTTCTTTTCTTTTCTTTTCTTTTCTTTTTTTACAATTTTGTTTCATGAGACCAAGTTGCCTTAATACTAGGATTTTCAGTCTTCTCATATGCACATTATCTGGTGACTGATTTTTAGGCTTAAACAACATCCGTGCAAAGAGAACTAGATGTAACTTTCCCCCCCTAATCCTCACAAAAGGAAGTAGAAAGGGGCATGGCCTCTCAGGAGTCAAGCATGAAGTAAATGCTTCAAATTACTTTGGGAGAATGTACCATCAGTGTCAACAGCTGGAAAACAGACCAGGTCACTGCTTTACTCTGAAGTGATTGGAGGGGAAAGGGAAGGGATATGGCTCAGCAGGAAGAGCTGCCTGCGGATTACAGGGTTGAGAGCCATTGACACAGAAAGTGAACTGCCCTAAAGGGTGGCTTAAAAAAAAAAAAACACCAACACCCCCCCCCCCCAAACTTTTGTCCAAAGGATAGAATATACATATAGTGTGGATAAAAAGGGTACAAATTAGTTCCATTCAAATGCTAGTCAGTAACACTGTCAGCATTTTATTTGTGTAAAAAGGCAAGCCTGGTTCCGGTGGATCTGGCAAGGCTGTCCATCAGTACACCAGTCACCACACACTGTAATTGTAGTTTTAAAGAGCCTCATTGAAAACACTGGTTATAGATTTCCTTATTGAATACCCATAAAATCAACGTGTTTTATTTATTTATGGTAAAAATATCTTCTCTATAGTCTTCAACTGTTATTGATGTTCATTTCCATTTGTTTTGTCCCCAAGCAGAAATAAGGAGCAGTTGAATTCTTGAAACTCCAATTTTGTTAAGCTTCTCTTTTAGGTCCTAACATTAATTTCCCATTTGTTCTCTTTAATATGGGGTCCAAGGTCTTTTCAGCTTATTAAGTGGTTAAAATAGAAAACTGGGAGCTGGATGCTGATAAAAATCTAAGTACTACCTGATGAACATATTTTAATTAGCTTCCACACTACAACATGGCCTGGATATATTTATAATCAAGCCCCAAATAGGTATACACCTAACAGTTATAACGTCATGAATTGAATATAGGCTATATAGCTTTTGTAAAATATGTCCTTCCTGATTGCATATGAACAGTAAGATGCTAATACTCTCCGTCTTTCAAGAAGTGGGGCTATATTTAAGGGACTCTCGTATATATGCTTGTCTCAGAACAAGAGCTCATTTCTTGGTGCAATCAGCTCCAAACAATCTCATATTTTTAAAATCACATTCTTTAATTCTAAAACTATTCATGCACTATATTTTCTATTACTGTAAAATAGCTCATAAACCACAGTTTTAAAATTAGGTATGGAATTAATAAATCATTTGGAACAAACTCATTATATTAAGTTTATTTAATTTTTTTTTTGCATTTGTATTCAAGATTTTTAAAACTCCCTAAGTTATAGCTCATTTCACTAAAGGATCACTTAGAGATTTAAATGAAGAATTTCATGAGACTTCCTGCTCTTGTGGTTGAACATCTTTGAGATAACTGTCTTTGATACCCGATCTGAGACTCTAGTCACAAAGCTGCTGATGTTTTTAACATAATTTGAAAAAAAAAAAAACAGAAGTGAAATAAACAGAAAGTAGAAGCATAATTCCCTCTTATTTGATATTGTAATTGCTTAAGGATCCTAAAATCCGAAAGATATTTTAGTGACATTCAAACACTGATTTAAAGAAGAGAGAGGAATCATGTAGAAATTATTGGATAGAATGACAGCAAAAGCATAATTTTAGAAAGTTATTTACAATGGAATCAATCAGCAAGTAATCAAAACAGAAAGAAAAAAAAAGAAACTGTTCATCTTCATAAATAACTTACAAGATTTGTCTCTTGATCTTGTGGCTTCTCGTACCTAAAGGGGTATTTTGACATATCTTTCTCATAACAGAGAAATCTGATACATTTCAAGGAATGCTGAAATATCTGTTAGTTTAGGAATCAGAATATGCGCCCTGGCACATCTGTATGTTAAACAGAATCAACTAATAGGTCCATGCAAACAACTTTTTAGTTTCCCTTTTCAAGACACTTAGGACAGCGGTCATACATATAATTTAACATTCTAAAAAATTAAAATAGTCTAAAAAATCATGATCTTATAATGCACTGCCTCCAACTCCTTTGTACACTAACATTTTCTTTAAAACGTAACAGCAAGGCACATGAACAGTCACGCAGAGATATGCTTTAGGAGCAAGAAATGTGACCATTATTGGGGAAATTGAAAGATTAACTATAAAGAATAATTCTGAAGTAATGTATTCTTTTGAAAACTTTCAGATCAAAATAACAAATATGGTTGTATTTTCAAGACAGAAACAGTAATTTAAAATAGTCCAATATGAGGGCGCCTGGGTGACTCAATCAGTTAAAGCATCTGCCTTCAGCTCAGGTCCTGGGATCAGCCATGCCTAGGGCTCCCTGCTCAGCTGGGAGTCTGCTCCTCCCTCTCTCTCTGCCTCTCCCCACAGCTCCTGCTCCCTCTGTCTCCCTCTTGCTCTCTCTCAGGTAAATAAATAAAATCTTTAAAAAATAATAAAATAAAATAAAATAAAATAAAATAAAATAAAATAAAATACAGTAAAAACCCAGACATTAAGAATGGATCTAACATTTCCACACTGAGTTTTTTTTTTAATTTAATTTAATTTTTTATTTTTTTTGGATTTTTTTTTAAAGATCTATTTACTTTCTTACTTGAGAGAGAAAGAGGCAGAGAGAGAGAGAGAGAGAGAAAGAGAGAGGGAGAGAATGGAGTCGGGTGGGACAGAGGGAGAGAATCTCAGGCAGGCTCCCCATTGAATGCAGAGCCCAACCTGGGGCTCTAAACCCTCTTTTCAAAATATCAGTCTATACTCTCTTTAGCATATTTTTCCAAAGTTTATATAATGTATTAGATTGTTCTTGCAATAATCTGTTTAGGAATGTCTGTCCTCTACTAGATTTTGAGCTCTTTGAGTGCTCTAATTATGTTTTAGTCATCTTTACATCTTCTAGGTTTATTCTAAGGTATCCATGTGTTAAGGATCTAGGAACACCTTCACTTGATAGGTAGATAGATGAGATGTAAAGAGATTGGATCAGAAATAGACCTTGGGGTTTGTTTCCGAAGTATAGCAGGGCCAGCTTTTTTTTCACAGGTAAGCAGCAAGGAAAAATGATGTGCAAATATCTAAGAAATGTTTGAATGAAGAAAAATATTTTCCTGAGAGAGAAGATTTAAGGTACAGTATTAAGAATTTCATGTTTATACTCCATGGAGCTGTGAATTTGGCAGCATTGTTCAGTGTAGTATAAACTTTGGCAGAAAAAGATCAAAGTTAATGAGAATGACTTCAATGCTTTGTCAGTAATGCAGAATGAGGTTAAGTTCCCTAGATTCAAAGAGCAGTAATAAGAACGGAAGACCCAGGGATAATCTGACAGGTGAAAGGACAGGGCCTTTATTTTATTTTATTTTATTTTATTTTATTTTATTTTATTTTATTATTATTATTATTTGTACTGTTCACTCAATTGAATCAGAGATTAAATCAAGATAAAGAGTGTCAAACTGACAGCCAATGACAGCCCACAAGAATAAGAGTGGGTTAACACATCAAGGTCAGAAATGGGTAGATAAAGAGTTGGACAAGAAGCGAGTAGAATACCAGATCTAATGTCATTTTGCCAAGTAAGTTTCAGAATCAGGAGGCTAAGGGAACCAGTATGGTTTGATTTCTCCTTCAAGGACTAGGAAGGCAGACCAGACAAATCCAAACTCAGTATTGACTCAAGAGACCAGACTAGAGGAATGGCACACATGGGAACAAGGAAGAGAAGCTAAGTCAGGATAGTTGGTCCAGAGTATCTTGGGGGACAGGATGTTACAGTTGGCTGGTGGGATTTTAGAAACTCAAGAGTGACAAAAGACAATAGAGCTGCTGCAGAAGTTTGCAGATCTGAGAAATAGAGCAAGACATACTTTATAGGAAGTAGAGTAAAAGAAGGTGTGTTAAATGGGGACTAGAGGGATTTTGGAGCTGTTAGGAAATAACAGGTAAAGTTCTAAGCACACAGACACTCTGTGTATCTAGTAGCAGACACAGGTATAAAACTATGTCCCCTCAGTGGCTAGATTCTCTTTTCAGGAAATATTGATGAGACTAAATTTGGGATGAGATGGAATAACATCAAGCAGAATATCAACTGGGAGACCAAATAGGTTTGTGGTCCAAAACTGCCTATGGTAACAAAAAGGAACAGCAGAGATTCTAATGATGCCTGACTCAGACTTCGTGTGTCAAGGCTTTACATGTGCATTGTCTTGGAATAAGATGGACTCTAAAGTTTGGGACTCAGGAGGATGAAGCTGCAAGTATGGATGAAGTACTCTCAGTTGTGAGGGCTGGAAGTATGCAGAGAGCTCATTACACTGAGCTCCATCTAGATTACTGAAGAGCTGAGGGTCCTGGAAAGTGCTGCACCAGAAGTCATCTGCTGCTCCACTTGTCCTAGGCAAAAAATGCAACCCCATTCACAGCCAGACAGCTTCTGCCTATGACAGACTAGATATGACACTGAAAGAAGAGGGTGTAGTAGGGTTACCTGTTTGGGTAATATACCATGCCCCTAAGCAAAAATCACACACACACACACACACACATACACACACACACACACACACATTGAACAAGCATTACACGGTTCCTGTAATTTTAAAATTCCCTTGATTTGCTCCTCAAACATTACCTTGATTCTCTCTCCTTCCAGCCGAGATTGAGTAAAAGGAAGAATGCAGGGGAAAGGAGAAGCCTCTTTGTACTTGGTGTCTGTACATTCTTTTTTGTGCTAATTGTACAGTATATTCCTTTCATGCTGACGACTCCAGAGAAAAATAATCCAGAGAAATAGGTATTATTAAAATCTCTCATGATCCATAATAGGGCATTGCACCAGTTCTCTCTTCTGAGAGATTTCTATAATTTAACAAGTCTTGGTAGGGCATATCTCCTAGGAAAAATGTAAGATATTCTTTTGGTTGGACAAAATGTTTTTTAAAGACTCTTCTCACTTTTTCCCTTGCGTGGTTGGGAATATGAAGTGTAGGTTTTTAGTGACAATTTAATTGTAGTCTCTATATGTTGGTGTTGAGCCCAGAAAGCTTTAGGAAATGGAGGATTTTTGTATACCAAAGTAATAAATAGGGGTTATACACACTCTAAAATCTCTTGCTTATTCTTATTCCCGAAATCAATTTTTGGTTAAAAAAAGAAACTCTTTTAAAAATAAGTAAATTCATCTTATTTTACATGTGCCTGAACTCTCTTGCTGATTGTTTTCTGTATTTTACCTGTCTAGTACTAGCTAAAATTATTTTTAAATTCATTACTTTAAAATTCAGTAAATTAATTCATGCAATTTGAAATCTGCTTTTCATAGCTATATGAAGAAGTTTGCATTGTTATTTTAAGTACTAAGATCTGACTAGTTTTCAGTCGCCCTGATGTTGGAATTGATGCATGTATAATTTTTAGGGTCAACTGAGGTTTACAGTGAACCATAAAGTTTCATATTAGGAAGTATAGAGTTGCAATGAAGAACATAAAAATAATACCTGGAAACAAGATTAATGCTTACTGAGAAAAATGAAGGAGAGGCTAAGTGCCCTGATTTAAAAATAAGCATGTAAAGTGTTCAGTACCACTTCCTTTGATCTAAAAAATAAAAAGGATATAATTGGCAAACCAGTCCAACAATAATAAATAAAACAATGGCTTGTATAAAATACCTTAGTCACCAAGTGCTCCTCAATACTTGAAAATTTAAAAAATATTTTTACATAGTGGTAAAATTCTAAATAACCAAGACATAGTGTATATAACAGTTTCTTTCGTCAGATGCTTTATGATATAGAACTAAAACCATATGACATAGATTTAAATCTTAAATCTGGGGGCACCTGGCTGGTTTAGTTAGTAGAGCATATGTCTCTTGATCTCAGGGTTGTAAGTTGGACCCCCATGGTGGGTATAGAGATTATTTAAAAAATAAACTCAAAAAAATCTTGAATCTGTTGCACCTTAGTTTGATAACCTAAAGTAAGTTCCTTTCTGAACCTCATTTGTAAAATGCAAGGCACAGTTCAGAAGATTTTTGAGGTATCTTTCTAATTGCAGATCTCTGTAATTCCCTATGCTACATGCTAATCAATAATAACCACTTATGTTAGATTTCCTTTTATTTTCTATTTATCCAAACATCAATCCAATACTTTTTGATGTCTAAGTCCCCAGGTTCTTAAAGTCCTCTTGTGCTGCTCTGGTATCATGGGAGAAGCAGATTCCTATAAGCAGAAATTACAGCACAGGCGCATGGACCCCTTGGGCATAGGAACACCTGCACAGTGTGGAGAGCTATCAGGGCATAGGTGAGCCTGGATGTTAAAGGATTATTTGGAGCTAGGGTTGTGATCGGGGGAGGTAGGCATTCTAGACCAGGAGAAGTGCACTTGCAAATGTACAGTATCTTGAGCTTTCTGTGTTTGGAGAAGGAGAATCTCCTTTTGGCTGGAACATAGGGCTGAAAAACTGTAGGGGAAGGAGGCTGGAATGGAAGATTTGAACTAACTCCTGAAGGTTTTCTTAGTCACTGGCCATAGTAAGTAAAAGAAGAAATTTACAGCATAAGGAATTTAGATTTTAACCTAAGTGTGCTATTTAAAAAGTAAAAGTCTTTAGGTTTTCATCATGCTTTCTGCTCGAACAAATCCTTCAACCTCTGGATTTCAGGTTCTTTACAAAATGCCCAGCCCTACTGCTCGATACCATGTTTCTGTTTTGCCAATCTTTTCATTTATTTCTAAATTTCGGCAGTCCCTAGCTATCAATTTTTATATAGATCACTCCATTTGCTAATGCTTTGATTACTTCTTGAGTATCCAATAACATAAAAGTCTATTAGCAATATATATAATTCGTGAGTCCAGCAAGCACTTCAGTAGCGATTTGCACCTTTTTAAAAAGTAGCATGTATTCATATAGTATGATGTAAATTTGAATATTTTTGATTTAGCCGTACTACCAAACAGTATTCTATCCTTAATTTCTAGTGACATTATTATGCTGACTTTCTAAAGTTTACTATTTGTCAAAATACATAGCCAATTTTTTATCTAGGGAGATATTTCCTACATCGCCTTTTAGATGTGCTAGAGAAAAAGCAGCTGCTAAAAATCAATTTCCCATTTCTGAAAAGTGCAGATACACTGGGTATCTGCAGGTTTTATTTCAAAGTGTTTGCTTTTTATAGCTTAATCTTTTAAATGGTCACTGCAACTTTGTCTCATTATCCATATATATGTCCAGTACATGCAGACTCATCCCTTGTGTCCAAACCTCCACATTTTTGTTATAATCTCTGAAAAGGAATGTTTACATACACAACTAAGTGTCTGAAAGGCATAATGTCACAAATTCCTTTTCATATTTCTTTGGGTTAAGAAATTTGTTTTACAGATCGTGTCAAGAGATATAGATTCAGATATCACTATGTATATCACAGTTCATTACATATAATAATTAACCACATATCATATATATAGTTTATTAAGAAAAATCTCAAATAATGTTTGTTATAATATGATCAAAGTGTACTAGAAAGTAAAATGGAACCTGGGCTGGGACGGCAAACTGGAATATAGTGACATCTCCAGAACTCTCTTAGACATGGTACAGTCTTCATGACACAGGATACACTTGCCTGCAACTTGCTTTTTCCCACTGAAGATGACCCTCCATCCTTAGGTATTAACATTCAAGCCCACATTGAAATTGATCAGAAAAGTATCCGTGTAAGTTCTTTCTCATATTTGAAGAGAAAAGTAATGACAGCATTAAGGCAGCCAAAAACAACACATTTGTGTGTCGACATTTCAAGTGATTTATGTGCTTATGAGATGAGTCAATAAAATAATGCATAATTACCAAATCTACTGACACATAAAAGAACAAATCATCTTTTTCTGAGTCAGGCAACTTCTTTTCCAAGGTGAATAAAATTCAGTGAGTGTTATATTTATTAGATTTAAACCCTTTCCCTTTGAAATTATATATTAAAAAAGATCAATTAAAACTATGCTCCCATAAGAACAAGAGAAGAATAGTTTTTCTTTATTGTTACCATCTAGATTTGGGGTCTGTCCTGTTTTGCACAGAGCTCATCTGTTCAGGCCAGGAAGTATGTGGAAAAGCTCTCCCAGTAGAGCTAGCAGCCTGGACTCAGTAGGACTTCAGTCATTTTTTTGCCTATGTCCCCCCAGACAACTGTGTATCTTTTCTGAGACCGTTTCCTCTCCTCTAACATGAAGTCCATAGCAACTGTCCTGACCTCCTTAAATAATTGTTTTCAGGGCCAAATGAGATATGAAAATATTTTTGTAAGAGCAAAATGCTATACCAAAGTACATTTTAAAAATAATTTCCCGTCATATTTAGTTAAAAACATGTTTGTTCCTAAAAAGCTATATAAGCTGAGTTTCCTAGAAATAAATGACACCAATTTAAAATCCAATATAAAGATGCAATAAAGAGCAATAGCAACTCTATAATGACCACCAAGAACGGTATTTCTTAATCTTAGACCAAATCCAAGTACACAACTTGTAGATGTGGTTAGTTTTTTAGGTTGAGAATCCTTTGCTTTTTTGTTTTTATATTTTTATTGGAGTTCGATTTACCAACATATAGTATAACACCCAGCGCTCATTCCGTCAAGTGCCCCCCTCAGTGCCCGTCACCTCACCCCCTGCCCGGGTTGAGAATCTTTTGAAAGGGAATGTTTTTAAGTCATTAGAAGATGATTTTAAGAAAAACAAAATCAAATATTAGGGCTTTTATTCATAAATTGATTTAGGGTGACAAAGTAAACTTCAGACTGCTTTCTTTATTTTCCATGTGGTTCAGGGCAACTGAACAAATCCCTGGCAGTCGCGTAATGGCTCTTCCTTAGGTACTTAAACTCTAGGAATTGGGCTTGTAGGAAAATATAATTTTTCTTAAATTTTAACTAATGTTAAGTAGAGAGAAGCAGCAGCTCCTCCCCATCTGCTCTTCCAGATACAAGAAAAGATTAGTTCCATTAGATAACGATCTGGAATCTCTCTGACTTCCTTTTTGCTTCCCTCCAGCCCTCTCTTCCATGTGCTAGGGTTGCCTCTATTCCCACTGTCCAAATGTGAGGCTCTGCTAACAGCTCTACTGAATGGAGGACTCCTAGATAGAGGAGATATATTAGCCAGAAGAATGTTTGGATTTTTTCCTTGCTGATACTGTCTTGAAATGTGTATCGCTCCTTATCTTTTGTGAAGTGGAGAGTGAGTGCCCCTGCAGGCTCTCTTCAGTCTTTACAGAATGTGCTGTAGGATCAGTTCTTTGAGTGAGAGAGGAAGGACACAGGAAGATACATAGGATGGCTAAAGAGATAAATGATCTTGTAAGAGGTATTTGACTCAAGTATGGACTTTAAATGTGGTAGGTGGACTCTTGGGTAACCACCCCAGTCATTTCAAATTTCTTGCTGCCCACACTGTTCTATACTCCCCTCTGCTAGATACAGGTAGGACCTGTAGTTTGCTTCTAACCAATATGGCAAAGATAATGGGATTTCAGTTCCTTAATCATATTACATTATATAAGATTCTGTCTTAGCAGACTGCAGCTAGAGTTTCTTCTAGCTGGTTTGATAAGTTCAGAGACCATGTTGAGAAAGCCCTAGAGCAGGAAACTAGGAGTTGCCTCTAGAAGGAGAATGTGAGCTCCGACCACTGAAGGTGTCCTGTAGGACACGAGGGCACCCTCCAACTGACAGCCAAACAGCTGGGCCTTCATATGGCAACACGGTAATGAATCTTAAAATAATTTGAATTGTCTCGGGAGCAGTGTTTTCCTCAATCAAGATCACTTGACACCTTGACTGCATCCTTTGAGACCCTAAGCCCAGGACCCAGTTAAGCCATGCATGGACTCCTGCCTCAGAGAAACTAAGATAATAAATATGCCTTGTTTTCGTTTCCAGTAAGTTGTTATGCAGCAAAAGAAAGCTAATACACCAGATAACAGGAGGAAGTAAAAAAGATGACTTGATGAAATGATTAAAATGCAAGTAACAGAGCAAAAAGGAAATGGGTAAAGCGAAGGGCACAGGGTGGCATGGGGCATGGTTAGCACAAGAGTGTTCCGTATTAATGACGAAGAGTAAAGACCTATATTTGTGAATGGATTGTGAAACACTGTTGTACGGGATACCTTTAGAGTGCATTCATTTCAGCTTATCCTGTGTTTTTTTCAGATCCTGAAGCTTTTCTTTCCATTACACATTTACGTTGCTTGCTTCTTAAATGTGATCCTGATATTGCATATTCCACTTTCAGAGCTTTGTTTAGAATCTCTATAGCAACTGGCCTGCTCCCCCTTCCTTGCCTTACCTAGGTGAACTGCAAGAAACAGTATTTTGTAAGAACATAAGCAGTGAGAGTTGACATTGTAAAAGTCTTTTCATTAGGGGTAAAGTATAATGAAGTAGTTAAATCTTTTTTAACTAGAAAAAGCTAGATGTACTTTCTGGTAACCAATCACTCTATCTTACTGTATCCGCCTCATCGATTCACCATCTGCTTCCAAACTTCATCCAACAACATGTTTTTCCTCTTGGATCACACCTCTTATTTTCTCACTTTTATTTAAATTCATATGAACCTTATGAAAGTTAACACGTTCACGCTCCCAACACCTCACACACAATCAGAGTCTGTGGGCCATTCACGGACAATTAATGATGGCCATGAGGTAAGCAGATCAGAGAGCTCAGTATTTGGACACCCTGATGTTGGCAGCATCGGGGTCTGAGGGAAAACAGGGTTGTGTGGAGTCGCAGCCACAGCTACAAATAGCATCTCTTAAGTTTTGGCAGGATCCTGACATATACTTGGATTATCTGCTACCCTTCTTAAAGAACGTGGGTTTTCCCCACTGCTCTCTTTCCTCCTGCTGTCTTGGTGAGAAATGCCTTTCTCCCCAAAGTTCCCCATGTCAGAATGGTGTCCTCACACAGCCCTTGCTTCAGCAAAACTATTTGTCATCCACATTTGGCAAATTTGTGGATTCAGAGGATTTCCATTTTATGCTCTGCAATCTATTAGTTTGCCTCCGAGGTTTCATAAAGCTTAGCAGGTGCAACACACAGGGATTCAATGATGCATGGATGATGGTAGATAATACATACTATTTTCACAGTGTTACATTTCTAGACAGCAGTTCCCGGCAAGAACCTAGAAAAGCACCTACAGGTAGGTAGACTTCATGTGTAACTCCAAGATAATTCATAACAACAAAGAATTGAAAGAATATGATCACTGTGTCCAGAAGTCTGCTTTATGAATTCTTTAGATTAAAAATCTATACTTATTCCATAGATGTCAGTAAAGCGAAATACTGATTTGCCCATTGTCAAATTGATTTAGACAATATGCTCCAGAAACCCTCATAATTAAGACTAAATACATTCCTACTTTTCAAAAGTGTCTTTCCTAATACATGCTCTTACAAGGATCTTTTGAATGAAAGATTCAAAAACATTGCCATCTAGACACTGGTGAACGAAGCAGCAAGAGATGGAGGCGAATAAATAAGCAGCTCAAAAGAAAATTTTGACAAGCACCTATGACAAATATGCTTATATTCAAATCATTAAGTTCATAGCCAGTTCCAGTTTTAAGTTACTTTATCAATAGAGACAATGGTATCTGCATATATTTCTCTTTTTTCAATATCAAATTATTTTAAATGAAGTGTAGCCTGGTGAAATGAAAGTTATCTTACATGAATCTATTAATTTTTCAATGTTATAATTATTGTTCCCTACTATATTATTATCATATGCGATATTATTCTAAAAGTTACAGAATTGTTAAAATGAGGTCTTTTAATTAATGATTATTTATTTTGGTATTCTCTTCTTTTGGTATTCTCTTCTGTGTTAAAATTTCAAACATGAAATTTTAAAATTGTGGCTCAGATTAAGTGTCTACCCAAATCAGCTACTGTGAAGTATCTGTGGAACCAGCTGCTGTTTTGCAAGACTCAATTTACCTAATAAGAATCTTAAAATAGTCAGCAATACGAAACATTAGAATAAAAAACTCCATGGAGGAAGAAATAAAAGAGCCCATGTGGTAACAGACTTCACTTAAGCAAAATCTTGATTATTGTAAGGTAATATTTCTTGACTTTATAAAATACATGGCTCCCTTTGTTGAACATAAAGATTTTACATTCTTCTCAATACTTGAAATTTTAAGTAAATCCTATGAATAAAGCAAAATCAAAGTAATGTGACAAAATGATGTTTTATTTTTAAACCACACATATTCTCTTCTAGCCTCCATTAAATTAAGAAACCCTAGGAGTACACTACTTTCTCTTATCCGAATCCTTGCCCTTTCATTCTGTAAATGATATCTTTTAGTCACATTAAGGGAAGATTGGAGAGAATCTTCAGAGAGTAGCTGTTGAATCTACTAGTCTACCTGCCACAAGACCTTCTTAAATTCTTAAATTCTGAACCAGTGATACTTAAGCATGCCAAGTTTTAAGTAATTCCAATGGGAAACAAGTTTCCGTGAAAAACAACATGAGGAATGATTTCTTTGAACATGATCTAGGTTATACATACTCTGCTTTTGCAAACTGAATCTTCCGTGGAACATGTGTGTGCAAAATAGTGTAAACTGGACTAGTCAGATTAGATGGGGAGGAGGCAAGGCTGCCCTATACTCCTTTGTGGCATCCTCCAGCACCACTGTGTACTTGACACCTCCAAGGTGATCCTGAGGTTCTGAGGAACACAATGACAAAACTACCAATTTAAAAACACGTTGACATATTCTGTAATCACTTATATTGTGCATGTTCCTCTTCTGATTCAGTCCGTGGCGATTCTAAAGTCTAAAGCTACACATAAATATGTACAGTTCCCTTAAGGGGAATGTAGTGATAGTGTATTATAAACAGAGCTACTTTGGATGAGGACACAGTTGGAAACCTTGCAAATTATCTATCCCATCATTTTTGGATTAAAGTATTTATGTCCTTTATGGGCCAAATAGTTCTCAGGCCGTTTTCCATAGAGCTGGAGGTATTAAACTTATCACATACATTCAGATAACCATACTGTTTTTCAATAACCATTCTACCTGCTATACTTATATCATGAACAGACTAAGTTAAAGATGTAAGATTTTGATTACTTTATCAAGTCACTTTTTGGAAGAGTGTTTGAAACTGAACTTAGAGAAATCCACTGGGAACAATTTCACATGGCTTCTTTTCCATTTCAATTATTCTAGAGTTTCAGGCTATTGTGTAAAGGTTTTATTTAGCAAAAAATAGCTTGTTTTAAAAGTTCCATTTTTTTCTCAATACTCTGGCGATAAATGTAAGTTACATTAAAAACACCCATTTAATAACTTTTTTTCTATACTGGCTGATGGTAAGAAAGATCTGAATAAAAGTCTTACATTTGGAGTTTGGTAATTGTTATAGATTCTCTTTTTGGCTGGCATTTTATGAGAAACAGTGTTTACCAACACCATATTGCTTAGTTCTTTCCAAATTACTTTTTGCCTGGAGAGAAAACCTGGATCTACTGGATGTATTTCCACCTAAATTATGTGCAGAGAAAAACATTTCTCATTTTGTTTTTCAAGGAAACTTGTTTCTCATTGGAATTACTTAGAATTTGGTGAAATTAGAAAATATAATTCTGTGAAAAACTCTGTATTCCACAATTCCTTAACTTCTTACTTACTTCCTTTCTTTATTTCTTCATATCTTATATGAACTCCTCTAGACTGTTGGTAGGTGAAAGATACTGTCTTTTTCACTGCAGGACCAAGTAGGATTAAACACACACACACACACACACACACACACACACACAGATTGGGTTGCCTTTTTTTATTATAGAAGTAGTTTTACTTATAATACCTATTTGTTGATAAAAGACATGGCAAAATAAGTATTTCAAAAATCTGTGACATTTTAAGTTCATTTTAATTCTTAGCAGCAGTATCTACACACTTTTTTTTTTTTTAAATCCTGGAGACAACCCTCACTATGTTAGGAATCTACAGTACCTTAGCAAAACCTCGAGCACAGGGGTAAGGGGGGTTTTGGAGGGTGTAGGAGTCATTACATTTATATATGAACACATGTTTCAGGGGAGAAGGGTGGGGTCCTAAGGGAAGCATTTATTCCCTGAATGTTACTTTCTATATATAGTGCCTCCACACCAGTATCTGGCATACAACTGATGAACCATTTGCAAAGTTATTTCTATATTGGTCTAAAGAGTAGAATTATCTGGCAATAATCATTAAAACTGCTGAGCTGTTACGTGCTAAAAATGAATGTCAAACCTAGGAAGTTGAAACTTTAATCCATTTTCATATACTCTTAAAATTTTTAATAAAATCCAAACTCTGTAGACTTATCATATAATCACTTTGGGGATTAAAAATATCACAATCTTGCCTGACGAGTCGTCTTAATGGTCAGTGAAATTTGTATGCTATCTGTGATCTTACTTAGTGGATATGTCTCAATTTCTGCTTTATTACATTCCATTACCATGTTTTATTCATCTGCCTATTCCTCTCCAGCTCAAAATTTCCAACTGAGAACAGAAAATGCTGTAACTTTTATGAAGGCTCATTCTCCCTCCTACCCAGTAAGCAAGTCTACGATTCTGATTAGGTTCTCAACAGACATATTTTTATCCATAATGAGCTAAGACAATGTGTACCCTAAATTTACCCCAGCTTCTGTAATTGATCAATTAGGAAGCATAAAGTATAGCCACTAAGTTCATATTTTCCTCTGACCTGTTTATGAGTAATCTTAAGCTTCTTTCATTTCAGCAGTCAAATTTAATGATACCTGGTAAATCTGAAGATATTTTGAGATGAATAATCTAGATGAAAAGAGAGCAAGGTGTTTCTGATTAAATTTAGTTGTTCCTACAAGCATATCAGCTAGCATATTATGTAAGTGCCGTTGGACAACGGCAAACCTTTCTAATAATATTGGACACAGAATGATTAAATAGTAAAATCTCACACTACAGTACTGAGCAAGAATTTTCATGATGCCTATATTTCTGGATAATTATAGCTATGTTTTCCACTTTGGTATTCAAGCAGAAAGAATCTACTCTAAAAGGAAATTCAAGTATCCCTCCTCTCATCCCAGTGTGTGGAAGAACACAGTACAACAGAGGGAACATAGCTGCCAAAGCAGCAGAAGACACTGATGGTGCCAGACATGCTTTCCTCATTTAAAAAAGTGCATATTCTCCAACTGAGTGCCCACATTGCCCACGTGATGAAGGCGTATTTGTTCTTTGAGCAAGAAGTAGACAGAGCAGCAGTGAGGGCAAGAAGAAATATCAGTATGTGACACACTGCAGAGGATCCAGAGGGTTTTGGGTACGCTGTGATGCATGATGATGCTGTCAGTCCAACAGACTGTGGAAGCATCAATAAATAGGCAATGACAATGCAGGATCATGAGTGCTAACAGTATGAGGGAATATTCCACAGGTTACCAAAAAAAGCAACTTTCTGACCTGAGAGATCAGGGAAGTCTCTCTAGAATAAGTGATATCTGAAGTGAGTTCTAGAATCTTCCTAGTCAGAATGGAATCCACCAGAGCATTATCATATCTAGAAACGGTTGTTAGAAATACAGAATCTTGTGCCTCAGCCTGAACCCATCAAGACGAATCTATATTTTAACCAGATCTTCAGGTGATTTGTATGCTCATTAAAGCTTGAAAAGCAGTTGTGGAAGACAACTTGTAAGTAGCCTAAGGGAATAGGCAAGAAGACAGCCTTCTAGGCAGATGGAACAACATGGGCAAAAAGGCTCAAGGCAGAAAGAACTTGCCTTGTTCTAAGAACTATAGGTACATAGTGGTTGGTGTGGCCAGAGGCAGTATAATCGGACAGATTGCTGGAAATGAGGCAAGAGAAGTGTACAGAGGTTGCAGAATAATAGGATGCTACATATGAAGGAATTGGACCTTCCACAAGGTAACGATCAAGGGGATCATTTTTAAATTTTAATAAGATCCCTTTAGCTGCTCTTTGGAGAAATTTTTGGTAGAGAGTAAGTAGGAAAGCAGAAGAAAATGAGAAGCCTATTGTGGTAGCTAAAGGGGAAAAGGATGGTGATTTAAATCAGGCAGTGGCAATGGGCTGGAAAGAAGGGCACACTTGCATAAGGAATAGTAATGTGAAACTATTTAACAGACTCAGCGATTTATTGAACACAGGAGATGGAGAGGCTATGAGTAAGGCAGAAGGAGAAATCCCTGACACTCCCAGGGCATGGGGGTCTGGTGGGGGCATCTCTGGGTAATTGGTGAAACCAATCCCTGGAAATAAGGACTGAATTTGGATGGAAAAGGTAGGCAACTTGTTCAACAGGTTGGGTTTGAAAAAAATCTGTAGGACATAAGAGTGATGATATCTAGTGGTCCTCTGATATATATAGGCCTAGAGCTAAGAATTTGGAGTTCCCCAACAGAGTTGTTAAGAAAGCATTAAGAGAGGATTATATCACCCAAATTATGTAATTTGAAGGGAAAAGAAGGCACAAGAAAGAGAGCTGGGGAACACAAAGAATAGCACTAAAAACATACCAGAAAGGATCAGGTGAGAAGAAAAAATAGCCTAGGATTATTTCCACAATAAGAAGGACCTTTCTAACTATGTAAAATGTAAAATCTTATTGCTGATATGACCTTTCTGAAAGCAGTTTAAAAAGGAATGATGGGGGAGGTGGATTTGCCTGGGTGGCTCAGTCAGTTGAATGACTAAACCTTGATTTTGGTTGAGGTCATGAACTCTGGGTCGTGAGATCGAGCCCTGCAGAGGATTCTGCTTGAGAGTCTATCTCCCTCTGCCTCTCCCCCTCCTCAAATAAATAAATAAATCTTAAAAAAAAAGAAGTGATGGGTCAAAGAGAGAGTAGGAGGTTAGAGGGATGTGAAGAAGTGAAGGTAAAGAATAGTTAGTTGACTTAATGAAAAGAGAAGAGTGGGGATATATCAATGGAGTACCACTTAAAAAGCTGCTTCAGGAATTGTTAAATACAGACATCTGAACTTGATGGGCCCACCCAAGTTGTTTGGTTTCACTTAAAATTTTTTTTCCAAAATGGGAAAAATAAAGACAGCAACTTTCTTTATGAAATTCTGCTTAATGAGGCTTATTTTTGAGTTTGTTCACATTATGCAAACATCATAACTAGGAAATTATGGAAATGATAATCATTAATCTGAAGACACTTGCTACACAGGACCAAGGACAGATGCAAGTGCTGGGATCTCCCAACATTCTTTCCAAACTTGGAAGATCCAGACGTCAGTGTGATGACACAGCATTTTCACTCTTACTGGACCCCAGTAAGCCTTTGTTTTGAAGAACAAATGCCTTTAACACATTGAAGTCATGGTCAATCTGTGATACGATTATCTGTAGATATATTCTGGGTACATTAATATTATTATCGCCAGGCAATTAAGCAAAATTCCAGGTAGATTGATGTTCAACTTAATGAGGCTAACATTTGTATTAAGAACTTGTGAAATTAATGACATTGAGAAATGCCAAGAATAAAGAACCAACGGCATCAGCCGTGATAAAAGTGCAAGCCTTCGGAAAGGGGAATTAGATGTCTGGGCGCTGGATGGTCTCTAGGAATTGCTGAAGACTGTAAACAGACATGTCGGTGGTAGAAAGAAGAACTTTCCACTGACCAGGCAGGAGAGTCCTCAGATCCCACACTGTCCCTGCTTCGGGGCCAGACGGCACAACACCGCCACCAATTCAGGCCCAGGGCCAAGTTCCTTGCTAAGTTCTTTATTTCAGGAGCAAGAATTTCTTAGCATGGGCATAATTATTTCTGTTCAACAAAGGCTGAAACTGAGCTTAGTGAGGTTAAGCAACTCATGCAAGTCACATAGCTAGCAGGTGGCCTTGCTGGGACTCAAAGTAGAGCCTGACAGATGCCGGGGCTCATGCTTAGAACAGCAAGGCCCCCGCCGCCCAGGAACTCATTAAATACTTACTTTTCAGGATTATAGTTGGGGCTGTGTTTGAAATCTAATGTTTAATATCCAAACTTCCCATTTCTTCCTTTTTCTGAGTCCTAGAGTATGTCTTTCTGAGTAATGTTTGTACCAAAATAACTTCTTAACGATTACTCCTATGTGATTCTTAGTCAGCAGTCTGGGACATCTTTCCTATCATTTTTCTATTCATATAACCTCATTCTTTGTAATATTTCGCTTGCAATTTCTACTTATATTACGTCACTTTGCTCATTTTCCCCAGCTTTGTCTTCTTTGCTATCTCCTCTCCTTCAAAACTATTGTTAATTTTCCCACATTACCTTTCTGCACAACTTCTGCTTCCCTCAAATGTTTAATGTTGAGTTGTCATTAGTTTACAAACATAAGATAGTTTCTTTATATTCTTGTCTAGTTTCACAGGTGTTGTTTAATGTTAATAATTCTGTGTACTTGCTGTTTTGTGCTTCTGGGTTTACAAAGCACAGGCATTATATCAATTATTTTTTTCTTTTTTTTTTTTTCATAATATATATCACATCCCTCATTGTGTTACCAGTTCCAGTATGTTCCTCGTGAACTGAATAAATCTGGCATCTGCTGGCATCAGGGGTTTTCTAGATGGCTGTCTAACAGGCAGTTTACACTCAAGCTCAGTCACATTCCCCCTCTTATGGGGGAGAATTTCAGGCCGGTGTGAGGCCTGGGGAAGCTGAGGGAAGCTTTTGGGAAGTAGACCTGGACTTCAGCCAGTCAAAAGTAAATCCACTCCAGTGAGCAGACAGAGTATAGCAAGAGTGTCCAAAAAAGGAGGGAGGTCATATGTGTGATGGGATACAACAAGCCCCCTAAAAGATGAGCCTACATCACATCCGTACAGGATATCTTTGTCATCTACACCCTAAGTGAGAACCTTGGGGCCCTGGTATAGTCAAACCTCTGACTCTAGCATGCGGTGTTACCTACTGCTTTCTGTAATATTTCCTTTAGTTTCCATATCCTTTGCCATTAGTGACATTTCATATCATCCATGTTTTTACACTTCTTTAGCCAACTGCATTACTACTGCCCAGAAACCCACAGACTCCTACACCTGCTCCTCCCCTCATCTTCTCTATCTCAGTTATCAGCCCCACACCTGGAAATCAAGAAACTTGATTTCTCTTTGCCCTCAAACTCTACATTCATTCTATCAAATCATGTAAGTTCATCTTCAAAATTTAAATGGACTCTGTCCACTTCTCCTTATTTCCATGCTCTCACCCAAGTTCAAAATCCTTTCACGTTTCTCACCTGATTATTGAACTCTTCTCTTAGATGATCTTCACTGGTCTCACTGCTCCTACTCCCGCCCTGCCATAGTCAATTCTCTTCATGCTTGCCAAAGTAATCTTTTAGGAACAAGACAGCCAGATTACTTCTTCCTTGTTTAAAAAATCTCTGGTGACTTCTCATCACACAGAGAGGAAAGCATGTGGTTTGGTACATCCTGGGTCCTGCCCATCTCTCCCACCCCAACCACAGTGTGTCCCTGACTTGTTCCTCTGCCTTTTTCTATAATACACCAAGTCCATTCCTTTTTTTAAAAAAGATTTTATTTATTTATTCATGATAGACAGAGAGAGAGAGAGAGAGAGAGAGAGAGAGAGAGAGAGAGGCAGAGACACAGGCAGAGGGAGAAGTAGGCTCCATGCCAGGAGCCTAACACGGGATTCGATCCTGGGACTCCAGGATCGTGCCCTGGGCTAAAGGTAGGCGCTAAACCACTGAGCCATCCAGGGATCCCCTACACCAAGCTTATTCCTGCTGCAGGGCCTCACTTTTGCCTTTCTCCATAGGAACTTAATTTGCATGACCTGCATCCTCACCTCATTCAAGTATTTACTGTACTTTCTAGGCCTTAGAGAGTAGGTCCTCTGACCACCCCATGTAAAATAGCAACCCCAATCCCCCCTCCCCCCCCACACCATTCACACAGTTTTATCACTTTGCCCCTTTTGGGTCCAAAAGTATTGGACTTTTCACTACCTGGCATTATTACCCACTTAAATACTTGGTTAATTGGCATCTTTCCCACCTTGACATAAGCTCTATAAGGGCGGGAGTCTCATCTATCTTAGTCTTCCCTCAGTTTTCAGTGTTTAGCATGATGGAATGTGCTCAGTCAATGTTGATTGCATAAACTATTATTATTCATATCCATCTTTTCAGGAAGGATTTGAGAAAAGGAAGATCTGACAGGGAGGACTCTCCTAAGGGTCAGTATGATAGGTTGTAGAAACAGGATGTTGATTTGAAGGTGGACTTGGACCTGGACTGGCTGGAAGAGCAAATCTGTCCTGAACTGTTAAATGGGCCATCTTAGGCACGTGTCTTCCCTCTCTAAACCTGTGTTGTTGTTGTTCTCTTTTCACGTGTAAGTAGCAACGATGACAGTTATTTTTCACAGTTTTTGTAAAGACCAAATACAGCTTCTACAAAGACCCTAGCATTTTGCCTATGACTGCAATTGGTTAACCCTATAGGCCTGTCACCAGTCAGGGTGCAGCCCGAGCGGCAGGATGTTGACCTCATTATGAGTTCAAGTGACAAGTATTAAGGCAATAAAACAAAATGTTTAGATTTAAGAGAATATTCGTGCTAATGTTAGGAATACAGTACAGTGGTGTTTGGAGTAACACTGACTTAATACTGTGTACCAAGCCTTTGTTAAACCACACATTTTAGAAAATTATACCGATTTTCAGCAGAGTAGACTAGTTTACCATTGGACCAAAAATATTCCACTGGCAATTGTAAATATTTTCTCGATTTTCTATTCTCCATGGTTTAAGGCATATTTGAAAATTGTAATTACTCTATCTTAAACTATTAAAGGGGCTGATAAACTAATCAAAGAAATTCCAAATCCTTCCAGATATGATTTAATCTTTTTTTTTCCTGATTGAAGAAGCCAAACTTATTACCCTGCAAATAGATTTCATTTTACATGACTCTAACTGAATATATAAAATCTATTAAGTACATTTCCATTTATATGAAGATTTTACTGTGTTCAGTAAAATGTGCACTTCTAATCTTACTAGAGTCTCCTCCTAATTAAAGAACATATGGCTGGCAGATTTAAAGAACTAAAAAATGTTTTAAATTGTTTTACAAATATAATTTTTAAATAATAAAACCTTTCTATGCTTTCTATGCTTTCAGGGAAGAATTTGTAAGCTATTATACTTATTTTATTTCTAGGAACAAAAACTGAAAAAATACACCTTCCATTCTAAATAATCTCATACACAAACACAATATCCATTAAATAACTTCAAAAATTAAATTTCAAACCTTTATTCCAAAAATAATAATGGGTATTGTTCATTACAAAAGTGCCATTCTTTTAGGAGATCTCAGTTGATGTCATAAGCATGGTCTGTGATTTAGAGCTGGGGTAATTAAGAGCTGGGATAGGTGACAGATTTTTTTTTTTTAAATAACTCTTTATTCATGAAGACTGAAACTATTTGAAATTTATCAAAAGGCTTCAGGAATATTATACTGCCAACTATAGAGATTCTTTCTGTGTGGGAAGTAATTGTTAATATATTAAATGAAGACACATTGAGGAATAGGAGATAAACACCCCATTCACTTATTCATTCTTTCAATCATTTAACACACTTACTGTGTGCCAACCATGTGTTAATCATGGTTCTGAAGGCTGGGATACAGTAGTAAAGAAAGAAGAACATGGTATGTGTAAGTAGATATTCCTATTAAAGTTTAAAGTATATGTTTATACAAGTTGAATAGTGCAAGACAAACAAATATATCTTTCAGAACACAAAACATTTTGTATATCTAAGCTGTTTTATGGGGAATAACTCAAGTGGAATTAAAAAAAGCCAACCAATTTGGTTGAAAAATTGGCCAATCTGGTTATATTACATCATATGGATTAAAATTATAGATAAACTGAAAGGTATGTTTGTTTGTTTGTTTCTCTCTTTTGCTTGTAATGGGCCATGGAGAACCATAGCCACACCTGCTTATATTGTGTTTGACTTTCCAAGCTTCAAATTCTAGAGCCCTAATAATTAGAGCAGCTCTGTTAACCTATGATAATTGATAATATTTTATTTGGTTCAAAACATCTTGACTCCATTATGCTTAACAAGATTTTTCAATGTGCTACTTTCAGTATTCTTCCAAGAGCATGAAACTGCCATATCAATTGTCTAGAACTGCTAAATCACTTTGAGAGTCTTTGATCACATTTGTTGCTAAAAATTAGACTCTAATGAAGTAAAATGTGAAATGAAATGCCACTTTAACCAAGAATCCAGGAAAAAGAAGATGAAAGGAAAATGAACTAAGGAAATTACTCTTCTATCTATGGGTCAGTTGGCTGTAGTCCCCAAGTAACTGAAGAACAGATAAGGAATTCTGGATAATCAAATAATACTAGAGATTGAGGTCTCCCAAATTTTGGCTATAGATTTTCAGCTAAATGCAGAAGGAAGCTGGACGGAATACACGGTAATCTCTGTACCATGGAGCAGTTTTGTAGACTTGATGCTCTTGGTGATTACAAAATAAACTGTTCTTCTTTTATAGATGAATGAACCAGACACTTGGATGAGCCGAGGAGTGATTTTGGTATGTGGTACACTTGGGACCTAACAGGGTATAGCTTGTGAGCATGGCTGTCTGTGAAGTGGAAAACACTATTTGTGAGTGAAGCAATATGGGCTCTGAAGGACAGTATTGAAGCTGAAGAAAAAAAAGCAGCTATATCATAATACAATGGAACATTTGAGATGGATAAATGGCACAAGCCATCTAGTCCAAAGGGGGAATGAGAAGGATTTATTACATAATAGGTGGCACAGCTTGGACAGAAATGCTAAACTCTGGTTCTTAGGCCAATATTTTTGGCACAGACCTGTACTTTCATTGTAGAAATTATTCATAAATTTCTTTTCTAGGTATAGCTCTACTGTTTTTTCAAAGAATACACTTAGTAACTTAGTAACAATGAAATAAAAAAATCATTTCTAAAATAGAAATTAAGAAAAAATAAGACAGTTTTTATGCAAAACATGCATGTTTACCCCAACAAAGTTCTTAGTATTGTAGGAAGAAAACCCCTTGGCAGGGATGAAGTGAGTAAGAATGTATACTATCAATTCAGAGTGAGAAATATCACCAGAATACATGCATAGGAACATGGCTGTTTGGTATTGCAATCGAGTGAGAAAAATAAGGTTTTCAACAGCACTAAAAACTCATGGAACTTTTGTAAAAAAATGAACCAGGCTTAGAAGTCTCTAAGAGGTAAAAGCATTCGGATGAATAGCAGAATTGCTCTTAAGAAGTAAATGTTAAAACTGTAGCAATAGCCCTGAGAGTTTTCATTTAGAACTACAGCTTTTCTAGAGAATAGTGATTTTTCTATACCTTTGTCATCTCATAAATCTGCTTATTACCATGTGTGTTACAGTTCGTAGAGCAAATTTGCTCTAAATGGTGTGTGATGAGCTTTCTAGCCAAAAGAGAATGTTTAGGCCAAAGTTCAGCATGAGTCTGGTTTATCTGTATGCATACCTAAACCCTGGTTAGCTCGAACAATTATAGTCCATCCTGCTTCTTTGTCTTCTTTCTGTAAAGCCTTATTCTGATCCTAGCATTGTGAAATGTGTGGAAGTTTTAATGTTCTGAATTTATATTCTCTATTGTATTTCATATTGATGGGTGCTGTAATTCATCTAATTTGAAAAAAAATTAATTGAGTGCAAAGGCTTTGTATTAAGAGATACAAGAGATTATAGGTGATTTAAAATCAGATGATTATTAGAGCTGAAAAGGTCTTAGATTATTTGTCCAACCTTCTTATTTAAAAAATAAAGAAAGTGAGATCTTGCCTCAGATTTTTATACTTATTGGTGAAGCTAAGATTGAAACTGAAGTACCTTAAATTCTCATCTACTCTGCTTTATATTAAACCTCACTGGGCCAGAATCCCTGAACTTCCAAAGCTTGCTATTTTTGTAAGGAGGATAAATAGACATTTTCATACTTGGCTCAAAGAAAGGCAGAAATACAAGATGCGATGGGGGTTTAAAATATGAACGTTGGGGGATCCCTGGGTGGCGCAGCGGTTTGGCGCCTGCCTTTGGCCCAGGGCGCGATCCTGGAGACCCGGGATCGAATCCCACGTCGGGCTCCCGGTGCATGGAGCCTGCTTCTCCCTCTGCCTATGTCTCTGCCTCTCTCTCTCTCTCTCTCTCTCTCTCTCTCTGTGACTATCATAAATAAATAAATAAAATTTAAAAAATAAAATAAAATAAAATATGAACGTTGGAAATAAAAATTAAAAAAAAAAAACAAAGAAGAGCATTACAGGTTTTATTATGGTAAAGGTGTGGCATCTATAGTCTTTGTTATCTGGATACATGTAATCCATTTGTTGCAAAGTTATTAGTTTCAATAAGATTGCTACTCTCCTCCTCCTTCTTCTTTTTTTTGGGCCCCAACATGGGACTCAAATTCATGACCTGAGATCAAGACCTGAGCTGAGATCAAGAGTCAGACACCCAACCAGCCGAGCTACCCAGGAACCTCAAGATGGCTATTCTTCTCACTGGAGGCTACTCAGTTGTTGGTGTAGGAGCCAAAGAATGAACCAAGATAGGTGTTGGTTCCAGAGGCAGTCAACAACAAGAGGAGATTATGTTAAATCTCTTCCTATATTCAAAGCCAAATTTAATCCTCTCAAGGATCCTATGAAGTAACTAACAGATATTTTCTTTAAAAAATTAAAAATAAAGAGATGAGGCAATGCAATCACAATGAGACTAATTTCTCTATCTAGGGTCAGAACTTGTGTGAAGAATGTGAACTCATACCCTGACCTTACTGTTGAAAAGTCTATGCCCTTTCTCAATAAAACCGAGGGGGAGAAAAGTCTATGCCCTTTCAACAATGTCATCTTGTCATTCAACCCTACTTAAAATTATTCAAAAACTTTATTCACATGGAAGAAAGCTGTGTGTGAGCCCTGCAGAAATTCAGCTTCCATAGAGGCTGGTTACCTGCAGGCATTTTGGGAGGGACACTGGATGTGAGTGTTGGAGGATGCAGGCTTGAATCTTTCCTTTGTTTCTAAGTAACCTGTACCTTTGGACCTGCTCCTTAACCATCATGAGTCTCAGTTCCCACATGTACAAAATGGTGAGTGTGATACCTGCCCAACATCTTCCACAGAGTTTTTAAGAGGATCAGTGCAGAAAGTGTTCAATAAATCTTTTCTCTATGGATGTCCTCACTCTACATTTGCCCTCACACTCAATCTAGTTGTACTGTCAAGATTCACAGTATTCTTTTTATAAATCTAAATTGCTGTACAAATATAAGGTATCATATTATGTGTCAGGCTTCAATACAGGGCTTTGTTACTGATAACATCCATTTATTCCTTCCTTCCATTTATTATTCCATTTATTCTTCAGTATGGTCCATAGTTTAGTGAGAGTAATTATTATTATTTTATTCATTGTAAAGACAGTTTCACTTTATAAATGTATAAACAACACTGTGTGACTTTATGAGGATCACATTTCCAGAGTTACTTTTATGAATTTGGAAGTATCTTGCACAGACAGCTATATTTATTCTTTTTTTTTTAAAGTAAGCTCTACACTCAATGCGGGGCTTGACTCATGACCCGGAGATCAAGATTTGAATGCTTTACCAACTGAGCTAGCCAGATGCCCCTATATTTATTTTGCAAAACTGTGAGGATAAAAATAATTTTAAAATTCATGGTTTATTTAAAAAGTTTAGGAACAGAAACACACTGTGGCATACCAGTGCACATTTTAAGGTTTTCTTAAGTTCTGTTTTAAAAATAAATATGTAATACATGTGGGGACTGCATTCATTGGACAGGAAATATATAACGAAGCATGATTTGGAAAAAAAATTACAGCATGCACTCACTGGGTAATATGACATGAATTAGAAATATTACAAAGTGAATTCATTCTGTTGTTTTCTTTTCAATAGTTACTTACTCTGTCATCTGTTAGCATTGATCATACATTGTGCCAATTCCAAGAAAGGTTCTGTATGAATCCAGAGGAATAAATAACACATTCCTAAAGAAGGTCTGTTTTATTCCATTTTGAGTCATCATAGATGTCACTTTTCTTTGACCATCATGTGAAAAGTTGTCCATGGGAGAAAAAAGTCACTGATTTACTTGTGCATATATTGGCCCTAGTCGTCTATGTCTAACTAAATCCCTCTTCCTCTCTGAAGCCTTGGTTACTCCAAGTCCATAGTCTTCCTTTTGGGAGCTCTTCAGGTCTGGTTGTCTAAAGTAGGCAGTAGGCAATCATCATATAGTAACTTGCACTGTTTGGCATCTTTCTAAGTATAAATTCTGACTCTACATCTGGATGTTGAGACTCTTATATCTGATCTTTCTCTGCAACATTTGCCTCGACATGATGTCTGCTTTATTAGACAAGCATACAAATCCTTGATAAATTTCATGAATAGCTGATGTTTGAGACACCTTTCTGGTATTTTAACTCCTTTTTCCCCTAGCAGACTAATTTTCTTAATGGCAGGAGGGATATTTGGTTTCTCTAATCTCTTTGGGTTTAGTACAATGGTGGGCCAGAGGGGCATGAAGAAAATGCTTAGTAAATGTCTCCACAGCTGTCCTGACTCTCACATTTAGCTTCATATTCATCTTATTCTACTCTCAAGAATCATTAAGATGCCATCAGTACCTGGCTCCCCTCGCTCCCTGTGATGTGCTGTGTCATAGTTGGAATAACCAGGAAAGCTAATAAATCACCCTATTCAAAGAACTGGTGAGGTCTTCTGAGGCTAGCCTCTCTCCAGTGGTGTTAAAGAGTCATTAACTCTGGAATTACAAAACTTCAAATCCCCAAAAGGTAAAGGAAAACTCTGACCCTGGGGCTGATTCTAAAATGCATTGCAGAAACTCTCACTTCTCTCTTGAAATGTGAGAGAGGAAAGTAACACAGGGAGCCTAACATACTTTTCTTGGGGTTTTAAGTAATTACATGTGAAGGGCTGGATATGCAAGACCTATTTTCCTCCTATTTCCTAGCAACATAAACTTGAACAAGAAGCCCAAAGTGGGCTAATCATGCTGGTTCTACCTGAACTCTTGGTTGTTTTCCTGAGTCACTAGAACTGAGTCATGCTCTAATTTAGTTCTAGCTTCCTGGTAAGACTGTCCTGCAAGGTCCTCGGGCTGCCCCGCAGAGCACTGATCTTCCAAAAGTGCCCTGCAACCAAAGGGCTCCTTGACCAAATCAGTGTGGGGAAACCCTACAATTAATGGCCCTTCCTGAAGATTCATAATGAGTATTAGTGTATTAACATGCAGATTTAACTTTGTGCAAAAAGAAAATGCTTTCTTTTTATAATTTCACATATTTCTTCTAGTATTAGCCTTCGAAAGATAAGATTTTGTAAAATGCTGTTTTAATACATATATCTCACTGTGATACATACAGAGAGGCATTTCTTAGATGCTTAAAAGAGATTTTACTTTCATCTGAGTCTTATATTCAGCTACTAATTGCTTTAATAATTTAGGAGACTTGGACGGATTGGGAATGACTCAAATTTATATTCACCCAAAGGAAATACGGATTAAAAAGATTGCTTTCTTATGGGCCATTTCTCCAGAGATAGTTGCCTGAATTAAGGAATAAAATGTCAGGTCAAACTAATTTCTTATTACAATCTAGCAGTCTAAATGGCAGCCATTGAGGTAAGTCCAGAGGGAGTTACATTTACAAGGGAACAGGCTTATTGACTACCTAAAATCAATCCTTCCTCGCATCTCTTCAACTTTAGAGAATAATTTTACCAGGTTAAAGAGGTCATTTTCCTTTAAAGAAATTCTGACCCTTGATACAGCTAGCTTTGCAATAGGATATAAAAGTTGGTTACACACACACACACACACACACACACACACACACAAACACATAGTGCAATACCTGTCCCAGTGATTGATCTGTCTATGCAACTACCTGCTTCTTTCAGCAAGAACAGTAACATTTGCTAAGAAAGACCTAAATATATACATAAATCATTTCCCTCTCCAGAACAGAGTTATATTAGAGAAATACCTTTCTAATTCTTCTTTACCTTTCCTTACTAAAAGAAAAGGCTACATAAGCATATCACTAAACAATCACAAATATACAGACACATACATGCCACTAATTTCTACTTTTAGGTGGAATAAACACATTTCTTGAATTTTTAAAAAGAATGAAAAGTAAGTTGAAGAGAAAAAATGTCAAGTAGAAAAGAAATACATTATAACTAAAAATAAAATTAGGAAATAACTTGATTTTTAAAATGAGCTTAAGAAATGATGGGCAAATTCTTTATATTCTAAGACCTGGTCAAGTGTGGAAATTATTTATGCTTTTTTAAAAAAGATTTATTTATTTATTTATTCATGAGAGAGAGAGAGAGAGAGAGAGAGAGAGGCAGAGACACAGGCAGAGGGAGAAGCAGGCTCCATGCTGGGAGCCCGACGTGGGACTCGATCCGGGACTCCAGGACGGCGCCCTTGGCCAAAGGCAGGCGTCCAAACTGCTGAGCCACCCAGGGATCCCCTATTTATGCTTTTTATATCATGCGTAAATGTAAAAAATAGAACATTAGCTAGCTTCTGCAAATATTTAATTTTATTTTAAACTTACATGGATTTAAGAACAAATAGATACTGGGCACCATGAGTTTAGCCTAGACACTGGTAATGTATCATAAAATCCTGTTCTTTGGAATAGTGTATCAATTAAGCAATATCTTGACATAAATAATCCTACTGACTTAATAATTTTTAAACTGCACAAAAGATTCAAGTATAGATTATTTGCCTGTCCATTGCTCCACATACCCTCTAACAATATGCTTAGTGTAAATGCAAAAGAATTATTTCACTACTTAGATTGTATTTAAATTTGAAGCTGAAGAGATGCGCTCTTTATAAAAAACAAAAACAAAAGCAGTTGGGTGTCAAGGTTCCTATTACCCTGTCTCACTAGGCCTTTCTTCTTTGTTGTATACTGTGGACCTAATTACTAACTGACAGATAGCAAAATGACAAATCATCACATTATCAACCAAAAAAAAAAAAAAAACAACCTGAACTATTATTTCAATATCTAAATCACTTGCAAGATTACAGTTCAAATGACAAAATAGTGCTGCTCAATTTAAACTACATCTTTCTGTAAAGCTGAAAAGCAGATTAAATTTGAATAATTAATTTTAATGTTTTCATTTATATGTGGTGCATTAAAATTTTACTTGCTCTGAGCCATTAATGATGGACTATAACCCAATTTCCAGGATTTAGCGATTATTTCCGCACAGATTAGCCTTGCTGTTTATATCAGGCAAACCTTCTCAGAGGCAATGCAAAATTTGTAACTATACTTCACTTCTAATTGGTCTGGCTCAGGCATGCTATAACTAAGCAGACCTTCCTGGTATAATATTCTGAAAGATATTGTAGCTATTTCCTGGAAAATATCTTTTGTTAATTAATTTTCAATCACTTTTAAAGTACAGTACAGTCCTTTGACACTACTCCTAATGGCCTACTTAAAATTACATATTATTTAGCATAGCCAAGAAAATTGTTTTAATAAACTTGCCTTAACATCAGTGTTTCATTTGATTTTTCCTTCTGTCCTATAAAGCCACTGGTTTTTAGTCATTTACTCACTTATTAAGGACTGCGTGTGGTGTGTGTGTGTGTGTACAAGGCCCTGGGCTAGGCACTCTTCAGGGTATACACGCTTAAGTTAAGAACCTGGTCCCCTTGGAAGTTCTCTTTATTGCAACATGACAGAAGGCAACATAGTACAACCCAGAGTAGGAAGAAAGGAGATTGAACAAGAAGTCAAAATCTCTGGGTTTTGGTTCTGAATCTGCTACTTTCTAGCTGTGAGATGCTTTGACCTCCACATAGGAGAAAAACTCAGTCAATAATGGCTTAAATATTTATGAAATTTATTATCTCACACAACATGAAGTCTTAAAATAGCTCCAGGGTTGGTTAATTAAGGAGCTCACTAGTATCCCCAAAGACAAGTTCTTCCCATTTTTTTTTTCACTCCACCATCTTCAGAATATTGATTTTGTCCCTCCAACTAGCTTCTTTCAGTATCCCAAGATGGCTGCCTCAATCACCCCCCACAATGTATGCCAACACAACATTCAACATTATTCAGCAAAACCAAATTTAATTAAAGAAGAGTTGTCTTTTCCTTTTCAACTATAGACAGAAGCCTGGGCTATTGCCACCATAAGTTTACTATATGTCCTTTGCACCCTTTGCCACTTCACTAAAACTGGATTAATCAGATTTTCTCAAAGGAATTTTCACTGAACAATGGCTTGTTAATTTGAACTACTTGCTTGAAAAAGATGACAAATTTGGTTCCATGAGAAATCCTAGTACCTTCCTACTCAAAGTAGGAACATTTGTGGTCCCTGGATAACATTGACATCATCTGAGAGCTGGTTAGAACTGAAGAATATATATCCTCACTCCAAGGCATACTGACTCAAAATCTGCATTTTAACAAGATGCCCAGGTGATTCATATGCACACTAAAATTTCCAAGGCATATTTTTATAGACTCCACAGATGTTTTGAAACCAAATATTTCATCAGAATTATGCTAACATTGATGTTTTCATAAGAAAGTGTTTTCTGAAGCAAATTGCATTGAAGCCAATTTAATGTTTTAATCAATTTTCTTTTCAGAGAAAATCTGTTTCCTTTGTTCTTTTTTATTTTCTTCAAATTATTTTATTTGATCAATTCTTCTCTAAGTAAATTTTACAAAACAAAACAAAAAAATTTTACAAAACATTCAATTCACTTATCATCATTTGTTTTTTTATATAAAATTATAGTATTTAACCTGCTGCCACTATGCCTCTTTTTTTGAGGAGGAAGGGACATTTCTACTAAGTTCAACTTTCCTGGCTTAAATTTACTATCTATAACTATTGTCAAAACTGTTTTATTTCTTTTAATAAGTCAATACAAATTTTGCTATCTTTGGTTCTAGCGATAGCCAATTTTATTTTTATTTGGTTATTTCTAATTAATAATAATTATATTTTCATTTAATAATGAACTAATAACAACTTTCATTATTAGAAAAAAGAACTACAAATACTTATCTTCAAACCAATTAAATAGCTACAGCTATCCTGATGTGTTGTGTACTAAGGTCTTAAATAAATTTTAAAAAAGGGTCTTAACATTTAAGCTCAAAACAGCTCACGTAAGAACATCTTGCTGAGTTCTGGTATCCTTCGAATTCAAGCTAGATTATATTAGCTTTTGTTTGTACAACGTAAAGTCATTATCAGGGAGATTAGTACATGTTGGTTACTATAAGAATACCCACCAATAAAAATTCTACTGGAGCATAATCTCCTAAAGGGTCCTAAGATCTATATCTCATTCATGTTTATTCCCCGGCAAGAACACAAGTGGTCAAAACATTGTTGAATTACAGAAGAGAAAAAATAAACAGGTCAGTTCTCAATCACATGCTATTAAGAATTCAGAAAAGGGAAACTTGGTCTTATTTGGGTTATAAGAGAAGTTTTCATGCCGTAGTTTGGTATTCCTTCTGGAGGGTACAGCATAATCCAAATATGGAGATGGAAATGCCCAGAGCTTTTTCTGGGACACTGTCCATTTTGATTAAGTAAAAAATGCTTATGAGCTAGTATTGGAATATAAATTTGGAAAGGTAGGAAGTCAGCATTCTTATCAGTGAGAAAATTAATCTGGTAGTCAGTGCGTATTAGGCATAGAGGGTGGGGAGTAGAATGAAGGGAGGGAGGTGGCAAGAAACCGGCAATAGTGAAATCAATGAGTAGGATATTGCAGAAGTAATAAAAGCTTATACCTGGAAAATAGGAACCGGAGTGGAATAAAAGAAACAGATGCTGAAGACGCTTCATAGCAAAGATGTCTTCTACCTTGACTCTCTTTTCATGCTGTTTTTTTTCTCCTCAAGGAGAGGAGTTATTTGCTAATAACTTTCAAATTCTAGTTTGCTGTCTCCTGAACTGCAGATATTTTAGTCACTTTAGACTAACCCCTGGACATTTCTTCTACCATTTTTTAAATGAACCTCAGTGTCTCAAAATAATCCTCTGTGTTTTTTCCCAAACTAAAATTTCCTTTTTCAATGATGACATTATGAAAGGTAAAAATCAGCCTTGTATACTACTGTCACACAGGACTACCAATTTTATCTCTTAATTCACGCCTCCATTTTTCTCTCTGCCTGTACCCACCACCTCTGCTATAGTCAGGGTCTTACTTACTTACTTTGGCCTACCTTTACATTGTCTTCCTAATTGGTCTTTCTATCCAGTTCTCCAAGTCCATCCTTCACATAGCTACCAGAGTAATCATTCTGGCATGCAAATCTAACCATGCCACCCCTCAACTTGTCATCTATCAATGGTTTCTAAAGCTTGCCTTTGGGAAACATAATGAGTTATAATGGAAAGGGCAATATAATTTAGAATGAGATTTGTAAATTTAAATTTTGTTTTTACTATATATTAGTCATGGGGCCTTGAGCAACTCATTTAACTTACCTGGCCCTCAGCTTCAAAAAATTTCCTTATAGGATTATTCTGAAAATTAAATGGAATTGTATCTATAAAGTGCTTAGCACAGTATATAATAGGCACTGGATAAATACATACTACATAAGAAAATTACCATTGAGAAAGAGATAATAAATTTTTTAAAATATTCTGGGCAACACCAGGATTAGATACTTTCTTAGCCTAATAAAGTTAAATAGCATCAATTTTCTAATAAGAAGGCAATTACATCAACATTAGGATCCCTGTTAATTGTTTAAAAAGAGACAATTCTACTTTTCTACTTAGTTGTAGAATTAACTACTTTGAATAAATATAGGCTCATGTCATAATAGAGTCATACATAAAATAACCCTCTTTGGTATGTGGGTATTGGTCCCTGAACCAAGTAAACTCAAGCAATAAGTGCTGAAAAAATTTTGATGCCCCATGTAAGTGCATTAGGTTGGCTCTACTCTTTTGGATTAGTGACCAAAAAATAAGTACCTTTTCTATCTAGACATGTCACATGATAACTGATGGCAAGAGAAATGATAAGACGCTGTGGCCACTGCTGGAAGGAAAGAAAATTAGGAGTGACAGGGAAGTTAAGGAAGTGAATGGAACGATATTAATATATTGGTGGAGGGAGGAAAAGAAATATAAGATTATGACTTGAGCTATTATTTACCCTAAAATTAGAAGAGATCTAGTTTTATGTTTGTTTTTTGAAGACAATGAGTGGAAAGGAATGAGACACAACCTGTAATATAGAAGTATGTAACTGAAGCATCAGATGGGGCAGGAGGGGATAAAATCAAGGATTACATGATGGACCCTTGATTAAAAAAAATGTTTGATAAATGTAAGCCTTGATAAAGTTAAGTCTTGATAAAAGAAAGAGTCCTCTTTTATTGAACTAGGAAGAAGGAAGGAGATAATTCTTGTAGTTGAGGTAAATTTGTGGCTGTGAATAATTTCCAACCTTGTCTGCACATTACCCTGACCCAGGGGGCTTCTACAAAAAGACCAGTACAAGGGCACCACCCTGAGATTCTGATCTAATACATCTAGACCAGGATTGGGCATGGGAATTTTTTAAAGCTCCCCAAGTGATTTTAATGTGCATCCAACACTGAGGCCCACAAAGTTGCTTTGTGTTAAAGAAAAATGGAAGATAAATGACACTAGGAGAGATCATCTTGATCTCTCTATGAAAAAAGTAGCTATGAAAAAAGTAAATTCTTTGGCAGGATAAGAGGAGTGTTTATGGGATGGGGCAGAAAAACTTCTGAAGCTTGTGTAAAAAGCTTCCACTCCTTATCATGCTGCTTCTGTCTACATCCATATGTGGCAAGCAATATATAAAGACATCAAGAACACACACTACAAGGAAGAGGAGCATCATGGAACCATCCATATGTTGTCTAACACTCAAGGTGATGTTCAGTGGACATGGGGGTGGTTGATTTCAGAAAAGATAGCACAAAGAATATAACGTGACTTAGTAACATGTTATCTTTCCATCCATCTTAGAAAAAAAACAAAATAAAATAATAATATAAAATAAGGCATGTAAGAAGTATGTATGTGGGTAGATCATACTTTTGGTGTGTGTTATGAATTTATACTTTTATTCAAAGACTTATAATTCTGCTACATAAAACATCTGCTATAGGAGAACACAATTAGGCAAACATGATACATGAAAACACACAAAATTGGGCAGCCCCTGTGGCGCAGCGGTTTAGTGCCGCCTGCAGCCCAAGGTGTGATCCTGGAGACCCGGGATCGAGTCCCATGTCAGGCTCCCTGCATGGAGTCTGCTTCTCCCTCTGCCTGTGTCTCTGCACCTCTCTCTCTCTCTCTGTGTGTCTCTCATGAATAAATAAGTAAAATCTTTAAAAAAGAAAACACACAAAATCGTTGACAAGGTATTGGAAAAATTTAAAACTAAACATATATGTATATATATATGCACATATAAAATTACACATACATATTGTCTATAATATTGCCTATAATTTTAAATTTGAGTAAATAAAGTCACTGTGTTGAAGTCAAAGATATATATATTTATATGTATAAATATATAAATTTATATATATTATATATAAAATATATATATATTTGTGTATTTCATGAAAAATAATAGAAACAAAAACCATAGAAATAAAAAGCTACTTTAATGCTTTTACCAAAATGGGGTATTCACCTTTCTTAAGACTAAGGTAATCTTTGTCACTGGTGTTTCTTTGAGAATTGCTTTGATATGCTGCAGTCAGTTGGAATAGGAAAAAAGAACTTTAAAATTTTATGTTCAGGTATACTAACAACATACAATAACTGCTTTCATTTCTTTCCTGTAAGAAATGGTATATACTCCAACTGTGAGATTTTGCTGAAAGAACAATAGTAAGAAAACCTTCCCAGTGTTAGGCTTCATTAACTAAAGTCTATGTCTACAAACTCAGAGGCAGAGACACCCTCATGGGGCACTCTACCCATCTCACTCTATACTGATTAGAACACTTATGGAACACTGTGTTCAGTTCTGGGACTATTTTTTTAAAAGAGCTATTAAAAAACTGCACTAAGAGAAAGACAAATGAGTTTGCTAGAGGTACCATACTATATTTACAATGTAAAGGTTAGAAAGTGGCTAGAAACTCACAGAAGCTTTTTTAAGAAAGGGCAATTTAATAATCTGAATAATCCAGCAATGGATGGAATTCCCTGTAACTGGAATAGCTAGGTCCAGGCTCAATGACCATATGTCTATAAAAGCAATGGTGAAAAGATTCTAAACATCAGGTTTGACTCATCATGTCTGAGTTTTGATATGGATGACCTTAATGTCCCTTTCTAAATCTGTAATGCCATTATTAGGAAAAGAGATGTATGCAGTGGACAAACAGTTAATGTTATTTAATGCGTTAGTGTTTTTCTTTTTTTGTTTATTTAAGTAGTGTTAAATCTTATACATGACCTTCTGTATGATTATGCACATGTTTGCATATCTAAGCATAAGTAATAATACTCTAAAGATTATGCATCTTAGATCAAGCCATTCATCTACAGACTTTTTATTTATTTTTTTACTGTCAATCCTGTAACCAGTATTTCATAAGCATTAAAAATGAGATTAAATGGCTTTCCTTAAGAGATACATGCATCAGGAGTTGTTCTAAAAATATCTACTAAGCAAAGCAATATTCCAAGTTATAGCTGGGTTATGATAAATAGCACAGGAGCATATATATTGGATGCTTGTTTATTCTTAGGTGGGTATTTATACATGTAACGTAGCAGGGCTTTAAAGAATATTAATTTAAACATTTCCTATAACATCTGAGAGATTATGTCACATCACTATGGATTTTCAGCTTCTGGGATTTGATTTTACCATGAAGTAGGCAGCATTTTTTGTCCTTTCCAGGTTCTATCCATAAAAGAACACTAGGATACTAATCCTGACTGCTGAAGCAGCAGAATCAACAGGGGACCTAACCTCTGGGGAACAGCCTGGGCTATGAGCTGTGGCAGCCTGCACCTCCTGACAGTGCCTCCTTCCTTGAGCTGCTCACACAGCCCCAACCACTGCTCTGATTCTCCTCGGTCTCGTCACTTCAATAAGCTCCTGTCACAGACTGACTAGATTCAGCAATTGAATTAGTTTGCTAGGCTGCCATAACAAAGTAGTACATGCCAGATGGCTTAAGCAAGAGAAATGTATTTTCTCACAGTCCTGGAAGCTAGAAGTCTGAGATCAAGGTGTTGGCAGATGGCTGACTTTACTCCCAGCCTTCAGGTGATCTTCCCTCGTTTGGGTCTGTGTCCTAATCTTCTTATAAGGACACCAATCATACTTGATTAAGACTTCCCCATGTGACCTCATTTCACATTAATTGCTTCTTTAGAGTTCCCGTCTCCAAATACAGTCTCATTGTCTCATTCTAAGGTATTGTAGGTTCGGCCCTCAACATGTGAATTTGCGGGGGAACACAATGGAACCCACAACAGTAATTTTAAAATATACTAGTACACTGAGCTGGCTTTTCAAAATATGAAATACTTGTTTGACTTTTTTTTTTTTTCAAGATTTGACTGGATGTTTTTGCATTCAGGAATTTTGCTAAAGATAATTTGGATAATATGTTTTATGTTAGCAATCTATATTTTAAGGCAAAAGTCTAGATATTTGGAGTTTCGATTTAGTTGCTGATTCTACTTGTTCACTACTTGCTACGAGCCAGAGTCTAACTAAAGATGATACAAAAGCCTTGTTAAAAACTTAAAAATATTACAGAGGAATTGCAGTTATAATTTTAGATTTGCCGGATACATTAGCATAAAACCTCATTGAAGTTTGTTAACATGCTCCTTGAACCATAATAGAGAGAAGCATAAAGTAATATTTGAAAAGGATACTTATTCTTTACATATGGAGAAATCAGTGTTTTCTTTTTCTTATGAAAGAGCTTCTCAGTAAAGAACTCAGCTAAGATTGCTAAATGCCTTTCCTATTTAATTAAAAATAAAGTTTTATCTGAAATGGATTAAACACAACTATTGTTTAATTAAACCAAAAACCTTTAAGAGGATCTCTCCAATAAGATCAATTAACATTCTGTTCCATATTGAACATAATTAGAAAGGCAATTCCTGCAATCCGCTGACATAACCTTTAAAATACCCTTGGCCTTTACAATATATCTATATGGCATTTCCTTAAGAATCCAAATGGTTAAACAGAAAAAATATAATACTAAATTTAATGTTAGCTTTCATTTTAAAATTAAAATTACTCAGAAAATAGAACTAATAAATCTTATTTCACAACTGGGATTCCTGATTAATTTGAGAAATCTGCATGAGAAAATATATTCCCATAGGCAAAAAAAAAGGAGGATCAAACTTTAACATTAAGGAAGTGAAATACTGAGCAAATATAAGAGGAATTCAAGTCCACAGAAGTGTGTGGAAGTCCACACTTCTTTTTAAACACAAAAGAGTTTCAGTCAGAGCTTTTGAAATATTTGCTTTAAATTTCTGAGTGACACAGCTTAGGTAGACAACAAAATTTTATAAATGCCAACAATAATTTGAAAAGAAGGTTTGCATTTTCCAGCACTCATAGGAAATGGCCAAGAAAATTTCAAGAAACAGAAAAAAACATACTGAAGCGGCCTTTGACCACTGCTGCTTTGGGATATAGAGATTATCAATGGGATTTCAAAAGTATGCCCTACACTTTAACAAATATAAGTGATATATTCCTTGCTGCCCAATACATACAGCTATGTTTTTCCCATCAAAAGTAAAATATTTTGAAATGTGTTCTACGACAAGTGCGTGAGTGGTTGAGAAGTAACATTCAACAGCATTCAGGTAGACTAAGTGACTCTTCAGAAAGGTCTGGTCTTCAGACATGTTCATTGGGGAAAGTCAGGGCATAGGACAGGACAGTGTTTCAGGACCTTCAAATCTGAACTGCTCCTGGGTCCAAAGGTCACCTTTTCAAGTCGTGTGTGTGTGTGTGTGTAGTGTGTGTGTGTGTGTATTTTTTATTGGAGTTCGATTTGCCTTTTCAAGTCTTGTGTGTGCTCAGCTGCAGTAAGTAGTCCTAACCCATCAAGGAGTTGCCAAGACTTTGCCCTCAGGCTTTTTTTTTTTTTTTTTAACATAATTTGTTTCTCTGGTCCACACTATTCCAGTGTGGGCTGCTTCTCTGGAGACAAGGCTCCTAACTCTTATACTCTTGTTACTACCTGCATATTGTCCTGCCTTTCCCTTACTATTTTGGGGATTTCTTTCTCCCTTCTCTTTCTTTCTTTCTTTCTTTCTTTCTTTCTTTCTTTCTTTCTTTCTTTCTTTCTTTCTTTCTTCTTTCTTTCTTTCTTCTTTCTTTTTCTTTCTTTCTCTCTCTCTCTCTTTCTTTCTTTCTTTCTTTCTCTTTCTTTCTTTTTCTTTCTTGTGATTAATTTCAACTTGATTATTTCCTGACCAAAATACAATGCATATGAAAAATCTAATCACTTGATTAATGAGAATTAGTAACTGGTTTTCATAGTTTCCAGACTTCCTTAATTTTTTCCCTTTTACTTCAAAATTGAGCCAAAGCATTTAAAATATATATAATTTAAAAACATCAAATTATCAGCCAGTTGCCATGTAACATCTAAGGAAATCAGGTTTGGGGGAAAAATGCAAAGAATCTGGTATCTCTAGAGTTCTGGTACACTTTTTATGAGACACCAGTGACCTACAGACAATTGCAGTCTCTGAGAGATATACTCACTTAGTGATTGGACTCTGAGTTGTACTGCAACTACATTTTAACATGGTTCTCTGACAAAAAGGGTCTGTTCTCTTAACCTCCACAAATATCTTTCTGACAAGAAAAAGGCTTTTTCTCTGCAGGGTCCTCTCTAAGCAGGAAGCTCTTCAGGGAGGGAAGAGGGAGCAATGGCTGGCTTGTAGCCACTCTCAACCCAGCAGAACACAGGGCAAGACTCTGAACCCACTGGAAAGACTCCAGGCCAGTGTTGAACACAAAAGTTGTGTGCAGCTACTACATGAAATTAGAAGACTAGAAATTTAACAGATAGTTAGAAAGGCTTCAGCATTTAAATTTACTTATTTTTAAGGAGTAATTTGTTATGTATTTTCTAAATAGTTTAATCAATTTTACTAAAATTAGAAGAGCCACACATCACAGGTGCATAATTACATTTGCCATTAAACACAAACACAGATGCATGCAACAAAATTAGATGCAATCATTTCATTGAGAAAAGAATGGCACTTGTTTCTCATTTCTCATTTTTGATTCAAAAAAATAAACTAGGCTTTGGTTTCTCTCAAAGACTAAAGGGTATGTTCTGTGTGGTTTTTAAAAAACAAAAACAAAAACAACCTTCCACCTTTTAGTGAGAAATCAGTGATCAAGTCATTCTATAAGTAATGGAGAGAAACTTTATCAGATCATAGGCTAGGCCTCCATCACGGAAGTCATGGTAATCATCACTGCATCATAGTCAACTCTACATGGGAGACACTGCAAAAAGTAAATGTGCCTTCAACCCACCTAGAATGGCCCTTGCCATAGTTTTGCTTACTATGGTGTGTCCATAGTAAGGGTAGGGGGGGCTGTCTGTTTATTTATGTACCCAGTAATATGGCAACAATTTTCATGGATGTCCTCTCATTTCAGCTTCACAATGATCCCTTGAAGTAAAGTCCTCATTTTGAAGAGAAGTAGACTGGGGAGATGAATTCATTTGCCCTGCTAATAAGGATACAAATTCTAGCAGCAGAGTTAGAACTTGAATGCTTTACTGGAATCTGTTCTAGTATTCCATCTCCTCTCCAGTCAATAAACCCACAGAAGACAAAGGCTTCTCTAGCCTTGGCCAGCCAGGCTTTATCACTGATATCAAGTCCCACCTGTACATCTGGCAGGCCTGAGTGAGTGGCCCTTCCGAGTACCTGAGCCTTTGGAATTCAGATGTTATGGCCATTTATTTTTATATTTGTCTGTGACATTGCTCTTATCACAGACTGTAAGACTCTTACTGATGTTTCCTGAAATGCAAATCAGTTTAAATTGGAATCAGAATGGACTTCTCTAACCAACATGACTTTCGGAATGATTAAACTGAATCCCACATCAGAATTCTCACTGATATTAGCTGTAGGTAAAAATAATTCATTTGAACATCATATAAATAGTGTTTTTTTACTCTAGACTCGATGCAATTTTAGGGCAATAGGGAGCAAAGTTCATCCTCATGCCAATATGGTTGAATCTTAGCAAAGATCTGTGGATTAATTCAGCTTTCTCATGCTGGGATCATAACCTCATTTCCCTTCTTTCCAACTCTTATAGAAACTTTTCAGTTTTAATATTAAATTATATGTTTTTAACTTTTCTTAGCTAGAGGATTAAGAAATAAAATCAGTTACATTTTAAAAAATGATGATGATTCCTTAAAATTGGATTCATTTAATGCATAATAAATATTTATGTGAGTACTTCTTGAAATGGGGTCATTCACTGGCACAACTATTCCATTAAATATCCTAAATTTCATCTTAGTATTATGCTATTATTTTATTTAAAATTATATTCAGAGAACATCTTGGGTAATACACCTAAGTTTCAATCAAACTGTTAGGAATTGAACTTCTTTCAGTTTCTCAGATACACTACACTTTCTTTTATCTCTAGAAATACACATATTCTTCCTCCTGGAACATTCTTTTTACTCCCATCTCCCTCCTAATTGCAAGCACAACTAACTCTTCTTATTTTCTAGGTCTCTGCCCAAATTTTACTTTCTTAAGATGTCTTCCCTGATCCACACATCACATCATACCTTCATTCTATGTTCTAATAGATTCTTCTATTTTCCTAGAAGTCATTTTTCTTTTATTTCTTGTTTATAGTTCTGTTTTTATGAGCTACAAGCTTCTTAACAGCAGGAACCTTGTCTTTCGTCCATACCTCTGTATCCCCAGAGCCTGGACTTAGAATTCACCCAATAAACATCTGTTGTATGAATGGATGGTACTGAGTAATATTGCAAAAATGTGCAAACTTTGTTAAAAAAATTCTCACAGGATAGCATGATAAAAAATTATTGAAATGAGAAGAAATAATCATGCTTTGTGCCATTCCCTCCAGAGTAAACTAAATTGACAGCTCTGGATAATAATGTTAAATACTCAGTAGACCTGTCTCTCCTATGGATGGCAACATGTGGCTCTTGGGGTCAGTATGTATAGATTCAGTGCATCAAGCCTGTGTTTCTCACTATGGAGGGTCATTCTGGGTTCTGTCTGGATCAGCTGGGATTTTGAGGCACCACATTTTCTCTCCCTGGATACCGGGCAGGTATCAGTAGGGCAAACATTTTCATTTCCATTTGTATGATGACACTCTATTTACTTTAAAAATTAGGAAATACGGTTCCACAAAAAAAAATAGGTCATCTCCCCGAGGGCTTACCATAAGTCAGTGACACAGCCAAACAAAAACTCTACTACTTTGTATTTTTAAAGGCTAAACTTTCTAAATACCTGCTTTTAAGACCTTACTTTAGAGTCCAATACCTTATTGCCCAGGACAGCATCTCTTAGGTAGGGATTTTAAGAAGTCCTGCATTCAACATTAACGTAGAGGTGATTTTAAAAGCCGCAAAGGACTCGAGGGATCCTAGTATAATGCAATTCCAAAATTGTAAAACTTTAGTTCTGTGACAGAACTTTTTTTTTAAAGTTGTTTGATAGCTAACAATTTATTCAATCATATTAAACTGTATCTTTATCTTTCTGATATTTAGTCTCTGCTTGTCATTAAAGACCAATGTCTTTGCCACAGAAGGTGAGAGGATTAGCCAAAATTCTAAAACTCTGCTTTCCCCGGCTCCCAGGTTAGATCCCATAACATTAAAAAAATATACCAAATCTGAAGCAGCAGGTACCTATGCTCTTCTCACCTATCATGTTGCCTCAAGTTTGCAGTGTTTGGCTGTACAGATTGTGATCCACACAAGGTACCCAGCTGAGAGGCTGAAATGGGGCTGAACGGCTCCCTGGGTTCTGCTTACCAAGTGCCTGGCTTTCCTGGTGCACTCAGAGGCAGCGGTACTTTGGAACACACATATGCTGTGCCTAAGCTCACTCTTGTTCTGGGGCTATAATGTTCCCTTGTTTCTTCTCATTAGGTTCCTGCTCTGTCCCCAACCGTCAGTTCCCAGAGTCAGGCCTCACTGGAGCCTAGAACTAGTTCTGCTTCCAGACCTCAGCTGAGGTCCTGACCAGGATACATCCCTCCCGATGAATATTTCTCTCTTTTTTAGTCTCAGAGTACAAAACTGCCACCAATGGTGTCATAGTCATTGTGCCAATCTCTGCTAATACCTGGGCTATTTTATGTGTGCATGCATTTATCATCATTCACAATTACTCGCCTGATCTTCAAGCTCTCTCATCATTCTTTGCTTTCCTCCTCATCTGAACTTGCTCAGTCATGTTCTTTGGTGAGCAAGGGTCTGCAACAGCACTCAGTCCCAAGTGCTCATTCAGCTTTTCAGACATAAATTAGCATCTCTCGTCCTATGCTTTGAAATAGGACAGAATGACAGAAGCAAATTGCAAATGAAATAGCTTTGTTTTCTTTGTATGAGAAAGTCATATCTCAAGACTGATCAAAAGCTGGGGGATCTTTTCTTACTCAAGGTTCTTATTTCAAAGTCAACTAAAATAAAAACGTTTTCATTGTCTTGAGCAAACTGAAGTCTTCATAGGCCTGTAGATAACATAGCAAATGACAATTTTGGACCAGAAAGGTAAAAGGAAGTGGTGGATCATGGCATATGCCCTACGTTGGCCACTCAAATAAAAAATTTAAAAAGCACCCAGGACCATCTGATAAAAACCAGGCGGAGTTTGAACTCAGCCCACTGCTACTGGTCTGTAACCTCTGTTGAAACATTTTTTGCAAAACTAGCTAATTTTGTGTAGTCATTATCATGGATACTATAAAATGTTTTCTTTCTCACCCAAATCCCATCAATTCTACTACATTGACAGGTATTTCCTTTTGGGTGAGGTCCAGAGTAGCATTTTTATAACTATCACTATCTTCATTCTCTTTAACTATATAATGTGGCTTTACTATGAATAAGGTATTTTGCTGAATATTACATCTGTATTGTATAATTTAAAGATTACAATAACCTTATAAATAAGTATTAGTATTTTTACTTTGTACATTCTCTGTCCTTTATTTTCAAGACTTAAAATGTTAAGAACTTGCTGGTTGACTTTCTTTTGGTCTCATGAAACTGCTTTGGCTGTCACATGAATCTATATGACAGTGACATCATGTACTTGTGCCCAGTCTTGCGGGCACATACAAATGAGGACCTACTATCTGTTTTTTTCCGTTTCCAAAATCTTCCACTCAAAAGGGAGAAGCATCATTTCAGCTGCCACTCATTGACCAGGGTATATCTCACGGCAAAGCACAAAATCAGTTAGTGGGAAGGTTTATTATCCTTTCAGAAAGGAGAACTGCAAGGGAGTAGCTGCAATGAATCTTTTGAACAATAATATAATCTTTCATATTTGGTGTCTTCAACAGGTATTATGTCATTTGATGATAAGCTAAAATAGGTACTTGCTGGTTTAAATTTTTATAATTAAATTCCCATGTAAAAACAAACTATAATTTAAGATATTGAGATGTAGATGTTTTACATTCTTGCCTCATTAATACATGCTAACAAGTACGGCGCTCTTATGATTGAAACTTGAAGGACTTGGATACAGCGGTCTCCTAATTGGCATTAATTGGCCAGTTTAATACTATAGCTCATTTCCCCATTTTCTTTGTGATTCTATATGCGTCCAGTAAAGTCGTAGAAAAATAATTAAGTCTGGTTTATTTGATTTTTACTAGGAAGTAACTGTTGCTTCTAATTTATTTTGGACATATTGAGAACTAGGTAAATGTTTCAAAATTATAAAGGAATAATAAGGAATAAGATAGATTTCTCTAATATGTTTTGCATTTATTTGATCCATTAAAAATCACCTTGGAAAAGAATATATTTATGCTCTATATAAACAGATTTTAGTATATTAAAAAAAACTCAAAGAACAGAGCTTCCTTAAAGAGATTCTATACTTTTTATATTTAAACCTGATTAGCATTTTAATTCATGATTATTATTCATAGATAGAATTTCTCAAGTTCTGTATTTCTCAGCTACATCTTCCCCCAAGACCTGAATAAGAGATAAAATGCTGTCATCCTGTCACCTTCTCAAAGACTTCTAGGACCAAACAAACAAAAACAACCCCAAACCAACCAGTGGTTAGACTTTTCAAAACATAAGGACTTTTACAGTGTGAATTTTTCTTAAATATTTGGCATTCTTCTCTAGTATGACCTGGCAGATGCAAAAAAAAAAAAAATTGTTGCCTGTTAATATGAATAGTGAGCTCAAGAAACAGCAAAGTGTGTTGAAATTCTCTTCCACTCCCTGCTTAGTAGCTTTCCTCATGTGGCGGGTTGGGGATAGCCTGTTTCCTTATTTCATACCTGAGGGTAGAGTGGTGGCTTTAAGGAGTTGCTAACTCCAAGGTGACTGGAAATTTCTGGTTTCTCCTTCATCTCTCTACAAAACAACTCTAAATAATCACTTTGTCATAAATTATGTTATGCTTGCTTTACATGTACAGCTTAAGGGGATAACTTCTACTTCCGCCTCCACCTTCCCTGGACAATTCCAGTAAGATGCCTCTTTCAAACCCATTTACAAAGAAGTTCTGGACTCCTCCCTGAAGATCTCAGTGGGGGGCAGTGAGGAGGGGTGGAAGTGGAACACGTGACTATGTTGGTAGCTTCTTTTACAATACCTAGATTGGGGTAGTTCCCCAAAGGAAGTGACTTTCTAGAAGAAGGAAATCTGGACTGAAAAAGCAATGAGTAATCTAGCAAAGAAGCAGGAGGGGGGTTTCTCCAGCATTATTCAGATGGCTAAGTAGAACAATTATGGAAAAATCCAGGAGTCTAGGCAACTTTTGGAATGCATCAAATAATCTGAATCAAAGCTAGGGACACAAAGTAGACTATTTCCTCCTTTACCTTTGCCTTTTAATTAAATATAATACAGCCACAGGATTCAGGATCAAAAGTAGCTCCAGTACTGCTAATCTCTAGATTTTCTGTTTTAAAATGCTGAGGAAAAGGCAGAAAAGACCACTCCCATGGGCACTTATCCCATTCCAGGCACCTTGTGGAATGTTTTATACATCTGATTACACTGTAGAGTGAGCATTTACTGCATTTCCCAGGTGAAGAAACTTGTGCTTATGGGAAAAATATTATTCCTAGTGTCACACACCTAGTAGGTAACAGGGTCAAGAGTTGAGTTTAGATTATTAAAACTGGATCTTTCTATAATATGTATTCGCAGAGCCAAAAAACTTTGAGGATCTTAAATGCCATCTAGTGGCAATTTCTACAAACTGTAGACACAATATCCCAAATGTCATTAGGCGTCATTCAGGGGCATTCCTGGCAACTTCAGTCAATTCCTGTGATGGAAAATATTACGCTGCATTCCTATATGTTGAGAAAGACTGACTTCCAGATTGTATCACCAGGCTGTATGTGTGGATCCCAAAGGGTTCATCTTATCCTCAGAAATCCATGAACCACAGAAGATCCACAATATAGTTTTTTTTTTTTTCACCAGAACAAAATTGAGATTAATAATATTGAAGTGGAGGTCAATTTAAGCATATTTATGTGGGAGTTAATAAACTATTGGCTTTTCAGTACCCATTCATCTGGAATATAAGCACACTGCAAGACAATTACAGATGAGTAATCTATTAAAACCATTATTTATTGACTAAATCATCATTATATCAGCATCATAATTTAGTTCAAGAAGAGGTACCACGGTAAAGAGATCAAATGAGATGGAGCAAAAATAGGGTTGCTGGATTCAGCAAAGGCAAAACAAAACAAAACAAATAGGCTGTCCAGTTAAATTTGAAGTTCAAATAAACATTATGTCTGTGTGTAGTATGTCCCCTGCAATATTTGCAATTTACACACTTATACTAAAAAACTATTCACCATTAATCTGAATTCTTAACTAAGCAATGAGTATTTTTATTTGGTAAATTTAAATCAAATGTATACAGTTTCACTGGTTACTGGATTATTCTGATTAGTAAAATAACAGTAAATAACATTTTTATAATAATTATGTAATTATGTGCACTCTACTTATGTTAACACAATTCTATCAAGTAGACACTATTATTTCTGCTTATAAAGTGAGAATATTGTGACACTAACAGGTGGAGTAATAGTCACACAACTAGTTAGTGGCAGAGGAGGAGTCTGAACCCAGTTTTGCTAAATGGGGTCTACGTAACTTTAACAGTTATGAAATACTGTTTCTTATCAAATATATCAGTTAGTTTAAAATTACTCTATAAAATGCATATACATTGACAATTTTTGAAAATATTATCCAACAGATTTTCAACATGCATTAAGCATCTACTTTAAGCAAGGTCTCTTCATGAGACAAAAACAAATACTTCACCTTCACTGAGCATATTTTACTTTCTGTAAATGGTACTTCAGAAATTCGTAGTATCTCATGGTAATTATTAGGATTATCAAAGGACTAATTATCAAAACTCTTTGATTATTTAAATTCTGTAATCCCATATACTAGAGCTTTAATGCTATACATACATAGGTATGTGGTTCACAGCCAGAGAATACTGGAGATACAGAACCCATTACTGATTCCCTGTTTTAGACTTTAGGTACAGTTCTATGTATGCATCTTTGATGTACCTTGCTTCCCACCTTGCTTCCACCGTAACAGTTGCCTCTAAATAAAAATGTTTGTCAGTCAAGGCACAAATTGCCAATTCCTTTTCTCTCAAACTTCCATCTTGTGCAAGAATCCCAGAACATATATTCCAAAATTCACATTTTCTGTGTCTAACCTTGACTTGATACCATCAGAAGCTCTGTGGATGGGATTTGGGAATCTGCATTTTCAGCCAGCCCATGCCAGCTGATCGCACTGCAGGAAGTTTCTAAACCACACTTTGAGAAAATGATTTTGATACCAACCTGTAAGACAGTGTAAGCAGCTGGTGGTATGCTTTCACCCACTGAGAGCTTTAAAGCTGCTTTATTTTTAGAATTTCCTGTATTTCCCATTACAGAGCTTTGAGGCAGCTGTAGAGAGTCTCTCTTTCTCACACACAAATACACAAACACCCAAACACACATATTTAGTGTTACAGTCTACAGTGCTCAGAGATCCATTAACTTGTCTACATAGCTCCTCCTACATCATCAGGCATATGCCAAACAGAACAGATGGGTCCTGTGGTAGTCATGAAGAGCCATCAAATCCTATAGTTTGGGGGGATTAAAACTACAGAGATTCTCATGAAAGAAAAAGGCTGAGCCTCATATAAGTGGTAGGATGTTGGGACAGGGGAGAAAGGTGACACAGATCTTAACTGGAATAATAGTTATTCAATTGCCATTGCTTTTATTTTATTCTTTAAGCCCTCTTAACCATATTTGGTTTTGTTAATTAGGTTGCATATAAAATGGTAATAATAATCTTATACAACCCCACAATGATAATACAATTTTAAATGCAATCTATAAAATTCTCTTCTACTTTTTATTGGAAAACTATAGAACAACGTGTCATATAAATAATAGTTTATAATGATTACAGGTAAATATCTCTTGGTTTTTTCTTTCTTACATTGGATAACCTTAGATGAAATGCTTTTTATCTGTTTTTAGCAATATAAAGAAAATAGTGCAAATGGGCAAACAAATCTATTCTATTCTATATATATATATATATATATATATATATATATATATGCACACACACCTGTTGCCTAAATTTTTTTTCTATCAAAAGCCACTGACTATGTGGAAGAGATGACTTATGGAACAACAGAAATTTTTATTATTCAAAGAGACTGTGTGTTACTTCTTAAATAAGGAAATTCTGCAAGAAACATATTTGTAAAACAATGATCCTTTCCTAGTTCTAAGTTCCCATTATTCAACAGTGGTGAATGCTACAAAATGTCTATTGCTTATGTTTAGTGTCCCATTTTACTATAAAATAGTGACTATGCAAATATGAATTATACTTTATTTTTTATAAAGATTTTATTTATTATTCATGAGAGACAGAGAGAGAAAGAGGCAGGGACAGAGGCAGAAGAAGAAGCAGGTTCCTCACAGGGAGCCTGATGTGGGACTTGATTCCAGGACCCCAGAATCATGCTCTGAGCTGAAGGCAGATGCTCAACTGCTGAGCACCCAGGTGTCCCATGAATTATACTTTAAAATTTAATGCACACGTTATAAAAGCCTCTCTCATTGCAACAAAGAGAAAGAACTTTATACTGTGAACAGAGAGAAGGCAAAGCCAAGAAGTATATGAACATTTGTAGAAGGATGAACTTAACAGATTAGATACTTAAACAAAAGTTTCAGTGATAATCCTTTGTCACTTTATGTGAAAAGAAAACACAGGTTTTTTTTTGTTTTGTTTTGTTTTTGTTTTAAGATTTTATTTATTTATTTATTCATGAGAGAAAGAGAGAGAGAGAGAGAGAGAAAGAGAGAGAGAGGCAGAGACACAGGCAGAGGGAGAAGCGGGAGCCCGATGTGGGACTTGATCCTGGGTCTCCAGGATCACACCCTGGGCTGAAGGCAGCGCTAAACCGCTGAGCTACCCAGGCTGCCCAAGAAAACACAGTTTTAAAGAAATTATCAAATGTACTTTTCAACAAATGAAATATATATATATATATATATATATTTTTACCACTTGAGTGTCACGTATTTGTGTACTATCATAAACTTCTCTAGCTAAGCTCTTTAGCTCATAGGAGAGGTTCCTTAATAAGCAAAATGTTCACGTTACTTTCCTTGCTTAGAGTGGTCAATGTATAGAATCCATTTTATTCATGACATCGGTTGACTATTCTCCAGGTACATATATAGGCTCATTTTAACTTATGGGAAATATTCTTTCTGAAAAGCAAGTGAAAACAATGCTTTGAATCCACTTAGGCAATTTTAAATGCTTGGCTTGTACAGATATGGAAAGAATTGATGACATTATCGTGATATTGAGTAGGCCTATCACAAAAATAGAAGAATACAGAGAATGGAAAAACCCTACTTCCAAATACATACTTTGCATATATTTGGCTGTACTGAAAAAAATCATGAAAAAAAAAAAAGGCTGCTAAGGTTAGACTTCATTCTACATCATGCCAAATGCAAATAGCCACGAAATATGGCACTCAATGGAAAATAGAGAAACTGGAATTTTGGGTCAAGTTCTGACATTGGCAGGATTAAGTCCTATAACCTCTTTAAATTGTTTTTTTCACCTTGATAGAATATATTATACAAATAATTATATGTACCCAGATTATTCTGAGGATATGGTGAAAATTATTGGACAAGCCCTTGGAAAACAAGTGCCACAGAAATGCAATTTAATTGATACAGAATATCCTACAGTGGTTCCTGGAGATGTTAAGGTAGTTATTTTTATAAAGTACTCTCTGATCAAATAAGTTTGAATATCTTCAAATAAAACAGATCTCTTTCCTATTGGATTCTTGAGGATCTTATGTTAGATACATTTGAATCAGTAAGAACAGAGAAGAGGATATGGATTTTACTTAATATATTTCAGTACAGAATCTTTTTTTTAAATTTTTTATTTATTTATGATAGTCACACACAGAGAGAGAGAGAGAGGCAGAGACACAGGCAGAGGGAGAAGCAGGCTCCATGCACCGGGAGCCCGACGTGGGATTCGATCCCAGGTCTCCAGGATCGCGCCCTGGGCCAAAGGCAGTCGCTAAACCGCTGTGCCACCCAGGGATCCCGCAGAATCTTTTTTTTTTTTTTAAAGAAAACTATGGAAGCAGTGTTTTTCAGGGTACATTTTGGGAAATGCTCATAAGAGTTATCATTTGGGGAGAAAAGGAACTTAATTTGTTTTAGAGTACTGCCTGCTTAGGATGAAAGATTGATATATATTATTCTAATTTTCATAATCACACTGAGAAAGAGAGGACCTTTTGGAAACTTTGAGTCTGCAGTCAGGAGGACTGAATCCTGGTAGAAGAACTATCTGAAGAAAAGGAGCATCTGGAAAAATAAAAATTCTGAGTTTCAGAACCAGGAACCAAGAGGGCTAAGACTGAAGTCATTTGTGGCCACAGACTGAACCCAGAGAAGCCAGTAGTCAAGGGAAAACTTGGTGGCTCTTTGAGAGCCAGGCTGGGCTGAACCTTCCACATGGCTGAAGGTAGATGATAAACAGGCCATCAACTTTCAGAGGGCAGAGCTGGAAAAAAGCATAGAGTAGATAAACCAAATGACAAGGACACAGGAGGCTAAGGTGAGAGGAGGGGAATCCGACACACCAGGACTCAAAGGAAGCAGAGGGCAGGTCAAAGTGAGGGAACATTATCCAGACACCCTGACAGACCTTGGTCAAAGGGCCTAAGGAGTGAGTCAACAAGTTGAAACTCTAGCTGGCCTTGATATTAAGACCACAATCTATCCTAGCCAAGAAAACATATCTATTTTTCTCTGAAATACATACTAATTCAAGAATGTAATTAATTGGAAGCTATAGGCAGATATGTCCTGATGCACATTTAAAAAAATCTCAGAGAAGATTCTAACCAAAGGTTAGTACAGAAACAGGCATGGTCAGGTGGACCTACACTTCCCCGGAGACACACTCTGCCAGTGATCTACAATAGCAGCATGAAACAAAGACATTAGAGATTTAAAAGTCACTTCACAGAGGCATATTTTCCCCACAGAAATGTTAGTTTAATAGTGAAAGAGAAAATGAACATGGTATTCGCTACAAAGAAATCATTTTATGTTGACGTTACCTAGCAAATAAATACTTCATAAATGAGAGACATCTTAATCATGAATGTAAATGAAAATTGGATGACCAGCTCATCATAGCACCACTGGCTTTGAGAAAGATTACAGGGGCACCTGGGTGGCTCAGCGCTTGAGCTTCTGCCTTTGGCTCAGATCGTGATCCCTGGGTCCTGGGATCGAGTCCAGCATCAGGCTCCCCCTGGGGGGCCTGCTTCTCCCTCTGCCTGTGTCTCTGCCTCTCTCTGTGTGTCTCTCATGAATAAATAAATAAAATCTTAAAAAACAAGATTACAAACACCTTTACGATAAATCAAAGCAATTGAACCAGGTGGGTTTAATTGTGACCAAGAGTGTTGAAAAGAGCAGCATTCTCTAAAATGTAGGGTGTGTACACAGACCTGCCATCAAGTTGTAGGAAAATTTAGAATTTCCACCCTATTTTGCAGTAGTTGTATCTTAAACCAAACAAATAGGAATCACAGTTTTAAAATATTTAATGTGTGCCTGTGTGTGTGTGTGTGTGTGTGTATTCAATGATCGGCAACACTGAATAAAATTTTTACAGCGTGGAACCACAAACTTAAAGGGCAAGCTAGATGCACAGAATGCACAGAAATACCAGGAGCTCTCCTTCAAGATAAGGTAAGTGGCCAGGGCTATGCAGGTCAGCAGTGGGCTTGGAAAGGGCTTCCTAATCCAGCAAATACTCCCTGGAAAAAGTAGTCACCTCATTCACTGAACAGCCTATAACGTACCATAGTAAAAACTGGCCCACGAGCTTCCTGGCATGTTTCAAGTTCCCCTTCCATGGTTACCTGGCCCTACAATCTTTAGCAAGCTTTTCAGCCTCCCTGTGGCCTCATTATAAAACAGACATAATTTAGTCACTGAGAGAGTTCCTTCAAAGGCAAAACAAGATCACTGATTAAAGAAGATTCTCATTTTATTTGGAAGCTTTCACAAATGCTCCTCTTATTTGAATCAGTATTTCCAGTTCTAAATTTCACTCACTGGCATATCCTCAGCTTATATTTTTAGAGGAGAACAGTTACTATTCTTAAAACTATATCTTGTTAATAAAAGATAACGAATATGTCACAAATGAAAATTCATTTGCACACAAAGGAATCAGAAGTCATTTAATTCTTAGTATCACAAAAACATGAATGGGCCTGCTATGCATACACGATTCTTTTTTTTTTTTTTTCACACAATTCTTATATAAGTCCTGCTGTTCAGTTTTTCAGTGGTCTCAAATACTTCTGAGCTGAAGCATCCAATTCCCCTCATTTCTGTTTATTGCTTCTGGAATGTTGAATCATGACAATTAGGGTGTCCGTAATCACACGTGCGGGCTGACACAGTGTTAACCATATCTTTCAGTTCCTTGAGCCTGGCATTGCGTTTTGAAATAGTAGGTGTCTCAAAAATATTTATGTGAATTTTTAAATTATGAAGCCATTTAAAATAACCTCTGAACCACAAAGCCTCCATTCCATTACTATGTACCATCGGGGCTTGCTTTCCAAAACTGCTCCCTGCCCTTAATCTAATCTATGCTTCAGAAGCTACTATGCTTTGCATATTTTTCATGATTTGCTGTAGGTCATTGATAGCATATTAGTGCTTCATAATGGCTTAATATGTTTCATCACTTTGTCTTAGGGGATTCTTTTTTTTTTTTTTTGATTCTTATTTTTTTTAATCTGTTTATAGAGAGATATATATACTAACCCATAGAAATGACACAAACTCAAAACAGGTGGAGAGGTAAGGGAACTATTTTATTTTAGGTATTAAGTAGATAAACTGAATAAAATATAAGTTAGTTTTTTAGAGTTATTTTAAGGTTAGATGGTTATAACTGTAACCCTAAGTAAATCAATATGATGTCCTTTTGTCAACTTCATCAGAAATTAGCTGGCGGTCCTGATAATTTTCTGATTACTTTGGACTTGGTTAACCATTATGTAAGATACTAAGATTATGTAAGAACTTAGTTCCCTGAGTTTTTAAAAGAGGAAAGTTACCTGGGTGATTATCTATTTTATAATAGCTACTTGTTTAATTCTTATAAAAGTAATCTCCATACCCAATGTGGGCTTGAACCCAGAACCCCGAGATCAAGAACTCCATGTTCTATTCATTGAGCTAGCCAGGCACCCATATAATATCCACATTTTAGATGAACAAGAGAGAAAACTGAGTTCTAGAACACTGAGGTGATTTGTCAGCCCTAAAAAACATATTTTTGGGCTTCAAACTATGCACTCAGTGTACTAGATTGATTCTGGCTGCACTTACTTTTGCCTTCTAAGTACTTGCTATATAAATACCCTACTCATTTTTTTTTTTCTCATTAAAAGTTTTTTTTTTCTTTTTTTACTGGATGGTAGAGATCCCCTTTGATAACTGTAAACTTACAAAAAATTGAAAGATGATTTATAGTCTAAGCAAAGTATGGACATCTTTGACTCCTTTCACACACTCCAAAATATACTAACATTATGAAGGATGGAAGCTGTTTCACAATCATACATAAATTGTTGCACTACTTTATCTCTTTTAGTTCTGCTTTAAAACCAAATCCTTCATGTGGTCTTATTGTTTACTATATAGAGAATTTGGAATAATGAAATGGAAGTCAGAATATTTCCTCATATTGCCAAATGCTTTCTAGGAGCCTAGAGGTCTCTTGATCCTTGAAAATCTTTCCTTCAGCTTCTCTGGAAATAAATTGCCCAAAGGGCAAGAGAAGTTAATGGCTTTAAAGAAGTTATGAATTTTATGGCTAAAATACCCTCTTTTAAAAATCTGAAACAGACTAAATTAAATAAGGTTTATTTAATTTGAAAACTTAAATGCAATTGCTTTCTTACACATTTCCACAAAATTAGTATTGAAATGAAGTTGTGTAGGGTTAGCTGCAATTCTGACAAAGGTCAACACTAAAGTGTGCAGTCTAACAACTCTATTAATTCTACTAATTTGGTTGCACTACTATTCAGACTATCTGAAATTAGCAAATGTCTCATGAAATAGACCAAAAGGTCATTTCCGAGGTGACCTGGTGACATTTTCCTTCCTGTTAGTCATTTATATAATGTTATCCTTCATGAAATCTGAAAAACTTTTCAGCAGACTCAGTTATGGATGGTGACTTATCCATATTATATAGTCACACCAATAAGGCAATGAATTCATGCACAATATATTCACTATAAGAGAATTTATAATGTCTTATTTTAAACAGTATTTTTAATCAACCAAAGTTAATTCTTAGAGTGCTCCTTGTACAGCTGCATCTACTAGACCAAAATATTTCTTTGCAATTTATAAGATTATCATCAGTAATGTTCCTACCCCTGTTAGAATGTCGTTAAACATCTCAATTCCATGCTGAATTTTAATCAGTTTGTATAATCTGAGCATAAATAAAAAGGAAATTTAACTCAATCTGTTGAAAAGCCACTGAAAATGGTTATAAAAACACATAAACATTCTAGTAAGAATATGATTTCAGTAGAGAATATTGCCAAATGGCAAAATGTGCATTTAAAGCTATTAATATTATTATTACTGTTCCCAGGAAAAGATCCGACAAATCTGACACTACCTAAATAAAAAGAATTGAAGTTTTTGTGTACTAATGCAGATTTATATAATTTATCAACACTGCTACCAGTTTGCAACTGAGCTAGTAGTATATTACTTTACATTTCATCATTTTATTGGAAAATGCCTTGGTAGAAGCAAGAATATGCATGCATAACTTCATTCTTAGTTATGACTGGTAGCATTCGATTATGCTCTCTTGAGATTATACGAATCACCAGAAAGAAAAAAGGGAGCTACCCATTGCTGGGAACCTACTATGTGCTTCCTCAGTTCTGTCATTTGCCCAATTTTTAAAAATTAATCAATTATCATTTAATTTATTCATGAGAGACACATACAGAGAGGCAGAGGCATAGGCAGAGAGAGAAGCAGGCTGTGGGACTCAATCCCAGGACCCCAGGATCACGCCCTGTGCCAAAGGCAGATGCTTAACCACTGAGCCACCCAGGCGTCCTTGCCATTTGTCTGACTTAATCCACCTCAGAATACGACACAACTTCTGGGTCCTTTGTTTAGAAACTAACCATAGAAGATAACTGTCTGATCCTAGAGCATCTCAGTGAGTTAAATGTCTCTCTTTTTATAACAGGGATTTTAATCTAATACAAACATGCATTAGGAATGTCCAACTATGAGTCAGGAATGATTGGCTTATGAGGTTTCAATTAAGGTGTAGGAAAGATTTTTTGAAAGGCAAGAAACTGCAACTTAACCTTCAGAGGGTTTTAGAAAACACATTGGTAGGGCTTCTTGCTCAAAGTTTCAGAGAACATCACACATCAAATTGACGAGACATTTTTTCAGAGGTCTGAGAAATGTCTCATTTAGGACTGCCTGTGGACTTAACGCATTTTTTTTTTGCCACATTTCTATAGGAATGGCATACTGATTTCATGATTAGCAGCAGTTCAAGGACATTAATCAGTTAGGTAAGATCACTTCTAAAACATAACACAAGAACATTTGCTTGAGAAGCTGCTGAGATTTTGACCTTATAGAAAAGACTGGAAGAAATCTAAGAGTAATAATAATAATAAAATATTAAAGTGATATTTTAATACCTAAGAATTCCTTATAATACTTAACGATTGGGCAAAAGGGTACTTGGGGGGGTTTCATTTATAGTCATTGTATTTCCAGATATTATCCACATAGGTTTTAAACCTATTAAACTGAGATAAGATTCTCATCATTAGAGGGTTATATGTATAGTTAATGTATAAAAGAAATTTCTTAAAAATCCAGAAAATAAAGACTCCTAACTCTGGGAAACAAACTAGGGGTGGTGGAAGGGGAGGAGGGCGGGGGGTGGGGGTGAATGGGTGACAGGCACTGAGGGGGGCACTTGACGGGATGAGCACTGGGTGTTATTCTGTATGTTGGTAAATTGAACACCAATAAAAAATAAATTTATTAAAAAAAAACAAAATTTGAATAATTCTAAAAAAATCCATTAGCAGAAGTTTGATAATGAAGGAAGGAGATTTAAATGACAGGCATGGTTTTTCTTAGGAAGGGCTATCTCTCAGAACTGATGCATCTTGGTTGGTTAAAGACACAGCTAAAACTTACAAATTCAGAAGTCTCAAACAAGGATAAAAACTGACTCTATATCAGTAATTCAAAAACAAAATCACTGTATTCACTATCTGTAAAAGTGTTAATCTTATTTTCAACAAAGACACTAACAGGCATAACAAGGTACAGTTGAACAGATTATATTCTCTTGAGGAGAAAACACTAAAAATAGTCACAATTCTGGAGCATTTTCTTGCATGTCAAAAAAGAAAAAAATAAATATAAGAAAAGATGTCAATTTACCTTTGCCTTTGAGATCCTGACTATGCCTTGATACAACAAAAAATAAACATATACTGGAAGAACTGGTCCTTGAGTTGACAGAAAAGCTGTCGCCAACACAATGAATCAACTTCAGCATGCAAGTGACTTTAAGACGACAGTTGAAAAGCCATCTTAAAAAAAGTGATGGATGGAGGTTTGGATCGAAGATTACACCTGATTCATGTAAAATATGTTTGTTTTATTTTATCTTTCTAAGGAAAGTCTACCTACCCTGTCTTGAGCTACTTATGGGGTATAAAATCTTTTGTCTTATTTCACATGGCATTATGACTCACAAATAATATTAGCAAAGTCCAGTTAATCTGAGATATAACTAAATATTTCCAATTAAAAACATATACAGCAACAAAGAACCAGCTAACTTTGCCATTCAAGTTTAACAAATGGAAAAAGGTTTTTCCATGGTTTCTTCAAATTGAGAACTTGAGAATTTCCTATGAATTACGAAAATTTAGTTCCCGCATTACAAAGACTAGATTTTTAACGTGAGACTTTATTTTATTCTATTTTTAAAAGATTTATTTATTTAGAGAGAGTAATGTGTGATCACAGACACAGCAATGTGTGTGATCCTGAGCATGTATGTGGTGGGGCGGGGCGTGGGCAGAGGGAGAAAATCTCAAGCATACTCCCTGCTTAGCCGGAAGCCTGACACAGGCTAGATTCCACAACCCAGGAGATCACCTGCACTGAGACCAAGAGTCAGAGACTTAACCGACTGAGTCATCCAGGTATCCCTAACATAGATTTTATATTTATATTTCAAATATTATTTTAAAATTTGCGGATATTACCAATTGGAGACCAAACTTATATGTCATCCGGGCCCAAATCAATAACTTGAATTATATTTTTTTTCTTTTTTAAAGATTTTATTTATTTATTTATTCATGAGAGACAGAGAGAGAGAGAGAGAGAGAGAGAGAGAGAGGCAGAGACACAGGCAGAGGGAGAAGCAGGCTCCATGCAGGGAGCCTGATGCGGGACTTGATCCCAGGTCTCCAGGATCATGCCCTGTGCCGAAGGCGGCGCCAAACCGCTGAGCCACCCAGGGATCCCTGAATTATACTTTGAACTATCCATTTATCCACTTATTCATTCATTCAACAAATACTTATTGAATGCCTACCATGTGTCAGGTGTTTTAAAAGGCGTTCAATTAGGTACTGGATGACAAGTTAAGAAAGTCACAAAAGACAAATGTGGTTTCATCTCTCCTGGAGCAAACAATTGAATGTTGAGAACACAATTTCCAATACAGTGTGATAATGGACAGTGAGAGAATCACTGAGGACACAGTAGCACTCAGCTCTCCCCTGAGTACTACTGTGGTAGGAGGCAGCTGGTAGTAGTAGCAAAGCCTTCCCAGAGGAAAGTACATACAAACTGCAGCTGAAGGACGTCAGCCACACACGGCCGGGGAGAGAGGTACTCTTTCTATTCTTTTCCTTTAGGAAGAGGACATTTATAAAGGAATCGAAGGAGAGAACATTTGGTTTGAGAAACTGAAGCGTATTTAGAAGAGTGTGGTAAGAAATGAAATGCGGCCAACTCCTGCAAAAACTTCCAGGCTATATTAAGAAATCTTCACTTTATTCTGAGGCTGATTAGGGAGTAATTGAAAGGTTTTAGAAAGGGAGTAAGAGAATCATATTTGCATTATGAAAATGGATTTTTAGAGAGTGAGACCAGAAACAGGAAAGTTGGTTAGGAGGTTTCTGCAAAACCCAGGTGAGGGGGTAGCCTAGATCAGGGAGGTGCAGTGGGTATGGCGAAAAGGGAAATACACTGTGTGTGTGTGTGTGTGTGTGTGTGTGTGTGTGTTCACATAGACCTTTCCTTGAAAAAGCTCCTAAAAAACATTAAAAGGAGAAACACACATAATTATCCTTAATGCAATAGCTAACTAAAGAGCTAAGAAAGAAAGAAAGAAAAGAAAGAAAGAAAGAAAGAAAGAAAGAAAGAAAGAAAGAGAAATGAAGAGCTCAATAAACCTCCAGATCAGTAGAGATCCAGATAGACTGTTAGGGGAAAGTAAAGAGGAAAGCCACTATTTTCACTGAGAAGATTTTATTGGATATTTCAGGTGACTTAGAACAGGCTCAGGTGGTAAATCTGGTTCCATATGGGGTAATGTTTGCTGCTATTATAATAGTTTTTGTGATTTTCAGAAATGTAGTGAATTACCACAGTTTTGAAACTCAGGGATTCAGCCTAAAAATCAATAATAGAATTAATATCTTTCAAATAAAATGACCTCATTACGGAATTAAGCTGTCTTACTTTTCCTTGCCACAGAAGACATTAACAAATTTGTACATCCTTAAAAGTACTCCACAATAAATGCATTTCAAGAAGATTGTTTTTAAAAAGCACTGACTATAACCGCACTTCATTTGCAAATGATAAATAGACTCTGCAGTGTCTATGCTTTCCTTCTATAAGCAAGCTCTCTTATGAGAATGTAATCAAATTGCTTCATTGCTTAGCAACCACAGGTAAAGAGCTAATAAGTCAGGAGTCATGATTCTATGGGAACAATCTGCAGGTCAATAGCATGATTTCGGGGAGGTATGGAATCCTGCTGTGGCACTTTCAAACCAATACTGACACAGAGCATTAGAACAGATGAGAGTTAAAATGCAAATACTCTCATAATCGATTGAATTGACCTATATATATTGCAATCTGGTACAATTGGCGGCATCAATCTGCCAGAAGCATCTATAAATCAACGTCACAGTAAAACTAGCACATGGATATGGCTTCCTAGGGAATTTTTGTTTCACCAGTTTTCGGTAAGCCACAGGAAGATGTATTTATATTAGAATGAAGGCAAGGGCTCTGATGTTCATCTAACCAAGAGGAAATCTCCTAAGGAAGAGGAACAGGCACAGGGGAAACAGTTTTTGAAAATATTACCTGTAACCATTGTGACTGGTCATTGTGGCCAGAGGTCCAGGCATTCACTTTGCCCTGTTTGTCCAGCCGAGCCTTCCTTGGTTCCCAAGTGAACATGTCCATGTTGAGAGTCCTGAAGATGCTTGAGGCAGTGATCTGATAGTCTTGTATATGTCCTGATTTCATCCCCAGAGGCTCTGAACAGCCTGAAAGAAAATGAGAAGGGCTCCATGAGAAAATAATTTATTACCCTGGAAGTTTTCTATGTTCATTTTGGATGGGCAAAAGAAGTTTAAGCATAATGCTATTCATTTCCCCAAAGAAAAAGCATCTAAATTCAGAAAAGGCTATAATCAGAAATAAATCTGGAATAAAATCGAAAAACAAGATAGCCAATTCAGGCTATTTTGTCTGAATATATTTTGGAAAAATTGAAAACAAGGCAGACAATTCAAACTACTTTTCTGTGATAGATGATTTTGCAAAATGAAAACAAGGCTGAAAGGCTCTCTCCTGTCTCATTACTGATAGCCTCATGACTATTCCCTGGTTTTCAACAGTTTCATTGTGTCTTTAAAAAAGAACATTTTCTCACAAAGTATATTTGGTTTTCTCTTATTTGTTTCCATAATACTGCAAATGAAAATTCCCTCAGTACAAAGTCATTTTCACAAGCTGCTCCAGTATATTTCAAATTGGACAGTATTTTGTTTTCTGAGAAATGTCTGTTCATCTTTATCACTGATTCTTATAGACCAACAATGTTCTCCTGGATATTGAGGAAGCTTATATCTACTTGATGTGTACCATGTGCCAGACACTGTGCAAGTATAGAATTTAAAGTAATAGATAATATAATAGAAGAGAATAAGGTGATTCTAACAAAAATCATTACTGCACAAGCTTTCTTATAAAAACTTACATTTAGATTGTACTCAATAACCTCTAGTATTGGGTACTTTTGAAAGACTTTTCAATTTTGGTACATATTTTGTCATATTTGACCTGATATGAAATTTTGCTTTGTCTGTCAATGGGAAATTGTGTGGATATATTGTGTGGATGTGTCCACAAGTGCCGGTGCATGCATGCATGCCTATGAGTGCGTGCACACACACACACACACACACACACACAATTCCTCAAGGAAACTTACAACAATTTCCCAATCTTGAGTTGCAACTGTGACAAAATTCCATTCATAAGGCTCATACCATTATTCTATCATTATGTTAGTCAATGGTTGAGTCTTCCATATGTACAGTTGCTACATTTTGATCAAGGAACACACAAAATGAGTTTGATCATCAAGAAAACCAATATGAAAAAAGGGGACTCTCCAATCAAGGCTGTCTCCTTGTACTCTACTAGTTTCCCACTTACTCTCTGTGTGGCCTTTTACCCATGATTTAACTACTTCATGCCTCAGTTTTCTCATCTGTAAAATGGTGGCAATTGAAACTAACTCAAAAAATGTTCTAAAAATTAATTAAATAAAGTATTTAGAAACAGTCTGGCATATAGCTAGCATTCAGTAAATGTTAGCTATGCTTATTATTTCCATAAACCTCATTCTGACAGATAACAATGCTAAGTCCCCAGATCAGCATATCAGTGAGCACTAAATAATGTAGTAGGTTTGGCTGCATTTTCTGAAGCTAAGCTGTTTTAAGCCAAGGCTCTAAGAGAGGAGGCTCAGAACTCTTCATTGATAAATAATTCTTAACTACTATTAATCGCTTTCTGTTCTAGTCAATCTAAGTCACTGCCTTCTTGAGGCTTCTCCATGCTTGCCTCCACCTCCACCTTCTGGAGGAGAAAAATTGCATGACAAATCTCAAAGATTCTAGGAAGTTCCAAAGTCTTAATGACATACCATTTATCTGCTGGCAGTTCTAAGGTAACATGATATTGCCTGCATTATAGATTTCTGACTTTTCTATTATGACCATCAACCCACTCACACCCACCTTGCCCTGATATTGGAGTCTCTGTAGAACTGGCTGGCTTGCAGAAAGACACAAGGGGAAAGGGAAACTGTTTTTCTCCTTTTGTAATATAATATTTGAAATCTTGGTTAGAAAAGGAATGTTGATCATTTCTGCTTAGTCATAGAATTCATTTCATACCCACTCTGTTGTCTAGTATCTAGCCCAGAGCAAGTGCTGAATAATTTGTTCAAAGAATGGATGAATTAATAACTATACCTCCTCTAATTACAGTCATGATTCATTTCATTCTAGCCATCTTAAATCACACCTCTTTTAGAGAATTTAGGGAATTTTCTTTTTTAAGTGTCTGGGAAAAGATTAACTGTTGATCTTCTAGAAAGGCTGAGAGATCTTATAACAGCTTATTGAATACAGTAAGGCAGCTTGTGCTTTACAGTGTTGCAGTGGATGGTGGGAAATAATTTGGCACATTATATTACTGTTTATTTCCAAGTGTTATAGCTAGCCTCTCTGCCAATTTGCCTCACATCACAAATGTTCCTTCTCATCCACATGATTTCATATGTGTAGATTAATTAACACTTTTACCAGAATGGACAGCACCTAAACAAAATGAAGTATTAACAAAAAAAGATTATTTCTATAGCCCTAGTTTTTAAAAGCATCCAGTGAGAGATTTTATCCTCTGCATGCAAGTTTGAAATCAATTTGTGGAATTGGGAGATGGGGTATGGCTTCTTTTTAAGAACATAAAATCTGTAAAGTGTCAGGTGTAACTTCCTGTAAAACCTGAAAGTAAAATATATTCATACCTTGGGAATGTAACTGTGCCATGTAAGATAGACTGACCCTCATGAATCAAGAGACTGGAAAATTGGGGAAGGTGATGTTAAACAACTAAAAACCATGGGGCTTGGCTTCTTCTTGATTGCTTTATGATGAATGACTTAGGGATGACACTGGCCTGTGATGATAGAGTGACAAGTAATATAAACACTGCACAGCAATGATTCTGTTGAGATTTCTGGCCATGAACAAGCTGGTCCGAATTACCAAAATAAAGGAAACATCATTGTTAGGATATTAATGGTACTAAAACCATATGTTGGTTACTTTGTAAAAGACACCCATATATAGAATGAAAATGTAATCCTTAAAATAGATTCACTCATCTGGCCAAATGTCTCTAATTCCCTTAAATGTAATGAGCTCACATAAAGTTTGGCTGTTTTTAATAGTAACTTTTATTTGCTTAAAAATCATTCTCTTTCTCGGCATCACAAATAAACCTAAAAAGGGAAACAGAAATAAAGCATGCATTTTAATGCCTGTGCAACCTCTTGAAACGAATATAAAGATCTCAGTTGTCCATTTGGAGAGATGTGTCCGCCTACTCTTAACCAAATGGCATTACCGTCAGCCTGAGAAAGTCTTTCATGCTGAAAAGGGGGGCACACATGAATTTTTGGCTTTCTCCAAAACAGCTGTTTGAACAAATAATCTCAGGCCATAGTGGTAAAGATAGTGTTTAAATGTTGATGCTAGAAATACAAGTACAGGCACCAAAAAAATAGCACAGTGAAATGCCTAGACAAGGTTTTTTGTTTAGTTCAGAATCTAGCTATATTGAAATGGGACCACTGTGAGATCCACACATTAAGTCTTCATCTTTATATCTAGTACCGATGCTCCTGGAAGACAAGAATTATTTAACTCTGAATCCTTTGATAGATTTATCTTTGAGCTGGATAATCACTGTTTGTACAATAAGCAGGTTGCTAGATAAGAATGATCTCAGAATGAATTTATAGTAGCTATCATGGTTTTGAAGTATTACTTCCCGGGGAGGAATGATAAATTTACATGTTTCATAAAACCTAAACAAAACAAAACCAAGTTCTTCTGGTGGATAGACAAAGATAAAGCTTACTTTCCTAAGCCATAGAACCCAAACATAACTGCAATTTATGAGGTCAGACAGATTCCAGTTTTTACTGAACTTTTGTCACAAAATATAAATCATAGTTACTCCTAACAACAAGACACATTTAAACTTGACAAAAGTTTCCAGTGAGTATTTGTTGTACTTTCTTTGAAATACACTGCTCCCTCTACATTAATTCTATTCTGTAGCATGTTCTAAAACTTGTTTATTCTACACACACACACACACACACACACACACACACTCTCAGTGAATCATACCCTAGACCTTTTGTAGCAGAAATTAAAGTCTATGAGCGTTGGGAGATAGCAAATTAGTAGTAGACTACATACAAATGTATTTTTTTTCTTTAAAGAGTATACAGAAATATATAATATGAGACTCACCTGATAGCTCACAACCAAGAAGCTCCATTCTCAAAGTGCAGTGTCTCCGACAAACTTGAGGATAGAGTCTTACATACTGAGCTTTTATCGGGGGTGTGAAAGAGTTAGCATAGGGTGTGTTGTTATCAACATTTCCACGAAAAACCTGGGTAAAGAGATAGTAGAGAGTTTAAAATTATTACTTCTAATGGCTTCTTAACCTAGTTTCCTATATTGATCTTATATCCTACCCAATGTAAGGCTTCAAAAATTGGATTAAGTAATTTGGGGATCAGGAGCATTTAGGAAGCACCTCGCCCTCAGTAGTGAATATGAAACCTATAGATAAAAATCCTAATGGAAGCTATAAATCACTGTCATCTGTGGCATAATCTATAGGTTACTATGATGGTCCCGTTGATTTTAAGATCAGTTCTTCAGAGCCAGGGGGGTGCTTCTTTATTTTTTTGAGACATGAGTACCTTAAGCCTCTCAACTTAATCTGGGTCTAGCTGTTCAGGCTGCTACTTAGTATTTATAGGTGGTTTTTGTTTGTTTGTTTTTCTGTAGGAAACAGTCTTCACTAATACTTTCTAATCACTCAGTCTCTCTAACACTATGATCAGATTTAGGAGGCTTCAGGGTCTGATTCCTCAAGATTACTTTCTTATCAGTCAGTCCCAGATCACTGGGTGAGAGAATCAAAGTATATATATATATATATATATATATATATATATATATACACACACTATCTATACTATCTATCTATCTGTCTATCGTGAAAAAACAGTGCTTTCCTCTAAAAATTAAATGCTAAAATTGCTATTTTTAATTCTTTAAAATTTCATTCTTGTTTTACTTTTCATAACCTGGTAACCAGAAAGCTTTATTTGATTTCACTTAAGAAAGCATTAAAAAAAATCTGTCATAAAATTTATTAGAGTCTGGTTATAACCACTTGGTTTAAATGGGATGGGCTGCAGTCTTGATATTTTTAAAATTAAAGCTTTAGAGGAAAATTTGATAAAAAATTGGGACTATTATATGAAAAGGCAAAGTAGACACTGAATATTATATTCATTTTCTCTAAAATATTGTATTCTGCTAAATAACAAAATTGTTTTTTAATATGAAGTATAAAAACATACATCTTTTCTATCACTTGGTAGTTTTGTTAAAATTTTTTTTCTTCAAAAATAGTAATTTTGATCTGTACGTATATGATTAAGGAGAGTGCTAATATGTCAAAGCAATAAAATGAAATTGAAAGCTAACTATTTTTAAGATAAAAATTAATTGTCATACACAGAGCTATGCTAACATTGTGATAAAGTGTTTATACAGCCAACAATTAAAATCTGAGAAAATCTTAAATGGTAGCCACTGTACATTTATAACTTGGAAAAACTCCTTACACCCTACACCACACTAGTTCAATTTTTAAAAAATCACAGATTTTTTTGCAACAACATAAAGCTTCTGTTGAAGACTCTGTAAATATTTGGCAATCAATGATTATTAATGGGATTTTATTTTTTAAGTTAAATATGTTAAGTCAGTCTTACCATATCTTCATTGGTGCCTTTTACTTTGTACATCACCCAAGTTTTTCCATCATTACTATAGGCGATTTTGTAGGATTTTATATACTCTGGACTTCCAATTCTCTTAGCTCCTTGAGTAATCACACCAGTAACTCTCATTTTTCTTTGTAAATTTATCTGAGGAAACAAGGCATAAGCAATGGTAATCTTACTGCTTTCAAGATAACAATATTGACTTTGAGAATAGAACATTTTTATTTATTAGTATAGATTTAAAATAATACAAAAATATATCAATTTTCCTGTATTTTTTTCAGATGATTATTAAATGTATGTCAAGTTCAGCTTCAAAATCTTTCTCTAATGGAATATATTTTTTAAGTAAGCAATATTTATGAGCAAAGTTTGAAAAAGGCAATGTGCTGCCAAAATATTAGTATGAAGAACATTTGGTTGGTTACAATATGGAGATATGACTTAGTAAACTAAAAAAATGGCAATATTATCTTGTCAAAATTGCCTCACTGACTCTGAAAGAGTAATATCAACATTATTTTAATGTGTCTCAAGTTCTTTTGGCTTCAACAAATTTCCATTTAAACGAAAACATGAAAATCACTCTGAGATCACTGAATACTAGAATAAAAAAAAAAGTAAAGGTAATAGTAATGACAAAAACAAACAAAAAACCCAAACAGAAGTATCTTCAGTTTCTAGACCTTTATACTGTAGTCTCCACTAGGGGTTATGGACGTTTTTCATCACATAGTTGCTTTTCTCTTCATTTCACCATATGGAGACGTTCTAACTGGTATTTTCTCTCCATATATTCTCGCTTTCTAATAGTTCACTGTAAGAGTTGCAGTTATCTAATAAAATTCTTAATATTCTTTTCATAGTTAAATAGGGAGCTCCTTTGATATTCTATATATAAATAGATACTGCAAGGTAAGAAAAATACTTTCTTCATATATGGCAAACATTAAAATTGTTATATTTGCAGGGTGCCTAGGTGGCTCAGTCACTTGAGCATCGGACTCTTGATCTTGGCTTGGGATCATGATCTTATGGGTTGTGGGATAGAGCCCCCATGGGGCTTTGTGCTCAGGAGATCTGCTTCTCTCCCTCTCTCTGACCCTCTTCCCACCTGCGTTCACTCTTTCTTTCAAATAAATAAGTAAATCTTTAAAAAATAATTCTATTCCCTCTAGAATGCCCTTAATGATGTTTATAAAATCTTAAACTAAGTACAAAGGTACTGTCTCAAATGTTCTTGACAAATTGCTATAGAGCTCCCTTCTCACCAATTACAAATCAGAATAATTTAAATGTCTTATATGATAACATTAAGTTAATAATTCAGATATCATTTCCCAAAGAAAATGAGAAAATTTTCAGATTCATGCAAGTGACGAGGATTTTTCACTTTGTGATGAGACTAAGAGTTAACATTTGTAGAGCATGTGCATGAGGAAAACAGCTCCTCTATAAATCACTATAAATATAGCATATATAAACTGTATGCTAAATATATATTCATGTTACACATTCAAAAAGTTAAAAATCAGAACTAAGAAAGCAATCCTTAAAACCTTCCCACCCCCATACAATCACTGTGACTTATTAAAGGCCTACAATTTTTATTTCCCTGGATTTATAGATTTTGAGTTTTGAGTGTGTTAGGGGCAATCCTGAATCCTTCACGCAGCAGATGTTCTTTTAGGCTTTTGAATATTTGCCAACATGGCAAGGTCTACCTTCCTCTTCATTCTGAGTTTCCCAGTCTCATATCATGAAAATCCTTCTCAGTCAGTATTCACAAGACAATTCTCTTGTGAGAAGGCAGTCTTGACTCATGTATAAAGCTGGAATTTTGAAGAGTTAAAGAACTAGGGTGGGATAGTCCCCAGCTTCTAACTGGTGAGAAGAACTTCTTCATTCTTGTAATATGGAACTTACAAGAAACATTTTTGTTAAATTCTGGGTCTTTGACCCCCTTTCTTTTGCAACAATGCTGAGTAAGCTGACTCAGCTGCTCAGTTTTACTTTTCTCATTTCAATATTCTGACATCAACATTATTGCCATGAATAGATTTTATGTCCCACTCTCTTGTTTGGAGGCTCAAATAAGAATATTCTCTATGAAGGTAAATTTTACCTATTACTCTTAACATTTATCTCACCTAGTTCTCTGAAGATTGATTTGGGAATTTTAACTATGAGTTTAGAATAGGTAACCTCCAAAAGATACTTTATTTCAATATGTTAGGTTATTTTTCCTATGTACTAATCTGCACATTGCTATGGAAGAGCAACATTGTTCCAAATCTTACATATGATCTTCTTCTTTTTTAAATCTGAGATTCTTCATAGTCTTAAACATTTTAATACATACAACACAAATACTGGGCACTTTGATTCATGTTTTCCTCCCATTTTGGAAGCCAAATTCCACCCTTGATATTGCTGAACATTCCTTTTCAATTATCTTTTATCTTGTTTCAATTATCTTGTTTATACCTCTTATAGACAGCCAAATTATCTCTGCTAGAGTTTTGGCTGATGAGCTGTAGACTCATTTTCTAAAGCTTAAATTGTGGAAGTATAACAATCAGAAAATAAAAATTTGAGTACATGTTTCTTTCTAAATCATTTGAAATGATATTTTAAAAGATCCCTATTTACTCTAATATTTATAAGCTCTGAGTGTATATCTCAGGGAGCTGGAATTCCAGATAATAAAGCAGCACTCAACTTGGGTTGTATCTAATTTTAGTCAGTATTTGTAATTAAATATCAAGGCTGTTTTCATTAAATATAAATTTTATAGAACACAGGTTCTGGAATTACTAACACTTACTAGGTTTTAGACTTTTGAGTTCTCCTATACCCAGTACTCCTAAGCTCGGGTAATAAGATATTCTGTGTAAGATAGCTAAGATTTCACTATCATGGTAACACTCCAATTTAATATCAGGGATCTATATTGCTGTGGGAAATCAACTGAGTCTTGGAAGAAGGCAATGCATGATTTTAGAAACATCTCCACCACCCAACTTGCTGCAAGTAATCCTCTTTCATACCATTCCAACCTTATGTTACAATCTCTGTAAAATGACATTGGATAAAAGATGAACTGCCTTTAATCTGTTCATTCTGCCTGTATGAACCACTCCAAACACTATGTTAAAGGTCTACCAGGGATTACATCAGAAATTCCAAAATTACTCCCTGAACTTGTTAGCTAATCAAATACACAATGAATTGTTTTCATTTATTTACCTGGTTTCAGAGAAATTATTATTCTACTGGGAAGTAGGTAGATTGCATGCCCTTAGAAAAAAAAAGAAGTGAAAAATAAAAAAAAAAGAAGTGCATTCTAAGGTATTTTGAATGAATGGTGCCCGTGGTATGAATATAAATATTAAGAATTATAATCTGGATCCAGAATGCCTAGAACCCATTGAAAGGCCAGGGAGAAGGCAAAAAAGAATTGACAGCTTCAGCCCTGGCTTTTGTCATTTCCCACCAGTATAATCTTGGACAACTTGTCTAAGTTTTCTGAAATTTAATTTCCTCCCTTGTAAAAGGGATTTTAATAGAATTATTACATGTGAAGATTATATGATGTAATGCATGTAAAAACTTAATAACACCTGCCACCAATCTCTTGGAACATTTGCTTCTGGGATTGGTTTTTAGTTTTTGTTGTTGTTCAAATGAAAAGAAGCATTTTTTTTTCCATCTTAACTATTTGATGTTAGGGAATTTGGACTTGGAGAGGTATACTGTATTTATTAGAGCTGATAATCCCAACAACCATATGAAAATACCTTTGAAAACAAATTCCAAAGCTATGCACTGTTAAGACATTTAGGGCTACTAGGTTTAAGTGTGTGTGTGTGTGCGTATGGGTGTGTGCGTGCACGCGAGCATGTGTGAATCCAGCCATAGCTCCAATGTGGGGAAAAAAGGAAAATTCATATATTCCTGACAAGACAGCAATAAGCATGGAATACTAGCCCTCTCTCTTGAATCCAGCACGTGAGATATTCCAGGTTTGAAAGTTGAAGAGTAGGCACAAAGATTTATCAAACTCTAACATAAAAATTCATGAGAAATCCTTGGTGTGATAGGAGTTTTTGAGACCCCAGTGCATGTCTGTATGTTTGGGATGTGGGGAGAACTCCAAGGGCGAGTGATGGGAAACAGGCTTGGGAAGAGCTTTCTAAATTTGCCCTTTCTCATTCTATTTTGCAGTCTGGCTCCTTCCTGATTTACCCAGTTCCAGTCTACTGCCAGGGGGAGGCAGTGGTGAAATGTGGGCCAGGCTGGAATGGGGAATCTGCAGTCACTAATAGGTCTGTGTGCTTCCTTCTCCGCACTCCACATCCCTGTCTCTGCACTAAGGAGGTAAAACAGAATGATGGAGATCCTGAGAAAAGCAGTGTCTGGGGCAAATGAAGCAGAGGGAAGAGAAATTCAGGGTAAGTACAGAATATTACTCTGTCATGAGGCCCCTCTTTGCACCAATGCAACCCACCTGGAATAGCTGAAATTAGAGGCATGGTTTGACTTTGTCCTCCAGGTACATCACTAGCCAAGATAGCCATACAAACTCTGAGAATTGCCAAGCATTGTAATCAAAAGAAGAAAACAAAAACAGAACTAGTACTAGAAAAAACTAATCCAATAGAACTGAAAGGTTAAGATTTTTTTTAAAATTCTCTAAAAAGATAAAGACATTTTTGAAACATAAGACTGAAACAAAACAGAACTAATTGGAAATACTGGGATGAAAAATATAATCAAAGTTTAAAATTAAGCTACATAAGGTTTTCAACGGGGTGATTTCAAGCAAGGAGACAAAAGCTGCAAAATAAACTAGTAGCCCAAGACAGGTTATGAAACTCCTTCCAGAAGGCAGTAGAATGGGATACAGAGATTGTCCATACTGGCAGATAATACAACAATTGAATCTGAGAATTCAAGGAAGCAAAAATAATAAAAACGAATTGAAAAGTTCTACAAATTTAGTTAATATGAGATCAATATTTAATCTTTATCAGAAATTAATTGAAAATGTAATATAAATAGTGTGATGCTGCCACATGTAAAAGCAGACAAATCAATAAAACAGAGTAGAAAATCAATAAATAGACCCCACTATGTAAGGGAACTTTATATATGAAATAAGCGATACTCAAATAAGTGGAGAAAAAATAGAATATTCAACAACTGGATTGGGATAATTTGGTAGACATCTTAAATAAATAAATTTAGATCAATATCTGTCCTTTTATCCCAGAGTAAATTCCAGGTAACTTAAACACTTAAATGAAAAACAAACAAACAAATAAACCACCAAAGGACCAGGGTTTCTTGGGTGGCTCAGTGGTTTAGCCTTCAGCTCAGGTGGTGATCCCAGGGTCCTTAGATGAGTCCCACATCAGGCTCACCACAGGAAGCCTGCTTCTCCCTCTGACTATGTCTCTGTCTCTCTCTGTGTGTCTCTCATGAATAAATGAAATATTAAAAAAAACTTTCTAATCATGGCACTAGTTTTAAAAATGTTTTTAAACTAACAATTTCCCTAAGATAAAAGGCAAAGTAAAATGAAATACAAATGACAACTGGGATTAGTGTTTTCAAATCATATCATAGCAAAGAGTTGACTAATCAAAGATATTAGAAGATCTTGCATATTAATAGGTAAAACAAAAACTCAGTAGAAAAAACATGGGCAAGGGATTTTGTTGGTGGACATCAAAAGATATACATATGGAGCTTCAACATATAAAAAGATAGTCAATCTTACTCATAATAGAAATTAAATTAAATCTACCCCAAGATACTCATAATTTCCAAAATATTACACAATATTAGCTAAAGGGTAAAGAAAGAGGCAAGCTTATACATTCCTAGTGGGAGTATAAATGACAGTCTTTTATGAAGGACTTTTATGAATTTAGTGACATGAAATGAAATGACAAGTTCACATTTTCTTAAACTCAGTGATTTCATTCTAGGAATGTAGCCTACAAGTATAATCATACATAGGCAAATTGATGTAGGTACAAAGTTGTTCCCTGCAGCCCTATGTATCACAGAACACAATTTCAAACAATTTAAAATGTCTATCAATAGGGATCTAAGTCATTTTATAATGGAAAAGACCAGAAAATAGAATACTATTGCATTGTAAAGCAAAAGAACAAGAATGGGGGAAGGTGGGAGGAGAAGAGCAACAGAGTGAGGGAGAGGAAGAGAGAAAAAGAGAGCTCCTAGTATATGATTTAAGAAATTACTGCTTGTCAAGTTTTGGTGTGGTATCAAAGAAGAATATCTACAGTTATCTGGAAATTATATGGAAAAAGCAGTAAGATGTTGGCAATAGAACAATGTGTACTGCATACTTCTGTTTATACTACTGTAAACGGCAAATAATACATATACATATTTTCTTGTACAGGGTTATAATGTCTCTGAAAGCAAAAACAAAAAACTGGTTAACAATGGTATCTTCAAAAGGAGGTAAACAGCCGGGGCAGAGAAGAGGGAAGAATAATTTTGACAGTACTGTACATACTCCTTTAAAACTTGGAAGTATGTGATGTCTTATCTATTCAAAATATAAAAACAATGAAATAAATATAATGAAAGTAAAAATAAAAGATTGATAATAAATGTTATTTATAATAGTGAAAGTAATTATAAAATACCTATGGAAAATATTTTTTAACCAAAAGACATAATGGAAGACTGTATACATTTTAACGGACAAGACAACATAATAAATTTATTTTCTCACTTTTATTTGTAAATCTGCAGTTTTTATCAAAATCCAGGACAATATTCTGTGTTATGATAAATTTAATCTAAAAATCTATAATTCTATTTTAAATTATACATAGAAAACCAAGTTTTCATTATAAATACATAGAGGAATCTTGGAAAAGATATGAAAAATGGGCGAAATTAGCCATATATTAAGACATCACAAGATCATTTTAATTAAAAATAATGTGGTGCTAACCTAGAGACAGAAAAATACCTAATTGGAATTAGAAAAGGGGTCCAGGAAGAGGCTGGAATGTATATTCACACTTTAGGAAGCTTTACAAGTCAGAGGAGAAAGGCCAGATTTACTAAATAATGGTGGGAAAATTGATATTCTATATAGAGAAAAACAAGGTTGGATTGTAATGTACTAAGAGCCAAATGTGAAAAGTACACTATTCATCTAATAGAAGAAAATGTAGTAACATATTTTAGTGACCTCAGAGTTGAAGATGCTATTCTCAAGAAGACCAGAAAAACATGAAATGTGAAGGGAAAAATGAAATTGGCTCCCACCTGCACCATATTAAAGGTTTCTATTCGCCCAAGTATATTACACGTAAAGTTAATAGAAAGGTGACAGCTGGAAAGGAGAGATTTGTAATGTCTAAAACGGACAGGGGCTTTTTTAGTATGATAGTGTGCAAACTTTTAGGTCTCAGGACTCCTTTACTCTTAAAAATTACTGAAGGACCCAAGGAGCAAATGCACTCACACACAGCATTGTGAGAGATATGTATGTAATATATATGTATATACACATTATATATATTAATATATGAAGTATATATAATATACTTAATATATTAAAATTGAAACTGACAAATTAAAAACACATTTATTAATTAATTTAAAAATAACAATAATAAACCCAATACATTTTAACAAAAACAACATATTTTTATAAAAAATAACTATGTTGTCCCAAACTAAAAATGTTGAAAGGTTATTTTCATTTTTACAAATCTCTGGAGTATCTAGCTTAAGAGAAGATACTCATATCTTCTTGTATTTGCTTCTGCATTCAATCTATTACAAAATATTTTTTGGCTGAGGTAAATGAAGAAAGCACAGCTTCATAGAGATATGTAGAAAAGAAAGGACTATTTTAATAATCTTTCCCGTTAACATGTATAGGCTTCCTTGCTAGCACATCCAAATTTGACAGTAGTTTTAAATTTTAGTTGCCATGTGGAATCTGAATTCTATCAATGGACTTTTTATATTTGTTAAGTTAAAATTCATTGGTTTATCTTGCACTTTATTTTTTTATTTATTTTTTATTTTTTTATCTTGCACTTTAAATAGATTTCCTACCTATGCGTGGTTTTGTACCATTAGGAAATGACCATTTGGAAAATATGGTGTCACTGACCTATGAAGAGTTTCTAAATATCAACACATTTAATTATATAATATCAAAAAGTTACATTCATTAATATCACCACCAATTTTATCAGAAAAGTCTTTAAGTATTAGAAGCTATCAAGCTCACATTAGTACTTACATGTTTTCCAAAATTCTAATTTTCACTTGAAATTTCAAATTTTGTCACTAGCAACAAATGCTGTCAGCTATGTTCCTTAATGTGGCAGGACTACTTTGCTCATTTTCAAGGCAATATCTGCCAAGTATCCAGATATGAATAGTCATGGTTTGTAAAATTTGTTCCTTAAAGTAAACATGATATTTAAAAAGGAGGGGGTAGGAGTGACTGAGGCTCAGTTGGTTAAACGTTCGACTCTTGATTTCAGCTCAGGTCATGATCTCAGGGTCATAGGATTGAACCCTGTGTCAGGCTCTGTGCTGGGTATGGTGTCTGCTTAAGATTCTCTCCCTCTGCCCCTCTGGCCCTCACTCTGTCTCTCAAATAAATAAACAAATGTATAAAGAAAATAAAAATAAACTATAAAAAAAGGGAGGGAGTAGTTCAGCTTGCAACTCACACAGTCTCCCAAGTGCTTTTCCTTGAGATAATCATCACACTTCCAAACTCATTAGAAGTGCTTTCTGTATAATTTCCATTGGATTGTGCATAATATTAAATACACAGCAAGGACTGGCATTTAATAAAATTAATGATCATTAATGCTTCATCAAGGACATTCTTAAATGAGCTGAATTTCTTTAAATTTTTACCCCAACATGTGCATGATGGAGATAGATAAAATGACTACTAGGACCGTTTGGTGCTAGTCTATTGATTTGTGCTAAGGAACCAGCAGTTCTAAGCACTGTTGTTTTGTGGCATCCGTGCAAATATTAATACAGTGAGAATGACAAAGAATGTTTTAGAGTTATTATGGAACTAGTGTGGACCTGTGAAGTTCCTGAATAAGTACTTTGGGATCCCCTCCTTTCACAAAGGTTATGTGAGCTGCATATGCAATTGAGAAGTACTGATCTAAAATATACAAAGTGTTTTTACAGAAACACAGACACACACACACACACACACGCGCGCGCGAGATGAAACTAATAGAACATGGAGTAAAGGATATTAAAAAGCAATTTAGAGAAAGGAAAGAGCAAGAGCCAAACTCTCACTATTAATTTAGTAAGTGCAAATTAAGTAAAAGACAGTAATTGCTAGCCAAGAGAGTGGCAAAACAAAAATGTAAGATAATATCAAGTACTGGTGAGGTATTCCTCTAATGATATATCAACTGGTATAGTTACTTCAACCTGTTAGTCGTTAGCAAAATGAAGCAACCTGCTTTGGGGCATTATTCCTGAAGAACTGTGGCCTATTACTGAAAACTTGTGGCCTAAGTGTTCAATGAGAAATGTACACACATATTTACTGTAGATTTTTTTATGTTAGCAAAGAAGGCAGTTTAAGTGAATATCCCTAGAGGTATAAGAGATTTAAAATAGAAAATGCATGTGTGTGAACATGCATGGATGTGTGTGTATTCTTACGCAAATTAACACAGCCATACTTTCTAAGAGCCAGAAATGGTGAGCTGGATTTTACGTAACTATCTGACAAACACAAGAATATGTGAAAAAGCATATTGAAATATACAAAATACCATTCACATAAGTTTAAAAATAAACATATACAACATAACATCACGCACTTTCCAATAATTTGCTTGTCTAAATCAACATAGGAAGAATGAAATGACAGGTCACACGTCAGCTTTACTGTGCTGGGTTTCTGTAAGGGATGAGGACTGAGGAAAAAAGGTAGGGAATGAGTAATAATACCAAGAAATGAAGAGGTTCCTCATCAAATCAGTGCTGGCAAATGGTATCCTGAGTGGGGGAAGGGATCATTAGTTCCTTCCCTGTATTCCTCTCTTCTCAAAGACAATGACTTATGACCACCCTACGTAATAGTACAAAATATTTTCTGGACTCACTACCTAATATAAAATATAGTGCATAAGCATTTTAAACATATTTATTTATATAATGACATACTTAAAATTATTTGTGGTTGTCATTTAAGCGAAAGCTTGTATTAAATAAGCAACTGGCTTTAAAAGTAGCTTTATGAATAGCTAATTGTTTTCCTCCACCTCAAGCTTGTTACCAGAAATTGTGATATACTTAAGTAATACCTTCAAGTGCGAGTCTGACTGGTAGCTGGTGTCACTACATAACAATAATCCAAACATAAAATGCAAACACAGTTTGCAAAAAGGAATTACTATATTGTTTTATTTAATTGAAAGGAAGCATTCAGTTTTTTAAATGGTGTAATGCTTGGGAAGTGGAAGACGAAGAACTCCTTTTTGAGGAAACTTTAGGAAACACTTACCAACTGAAGACTGTTAAAAGGTAAACTGAAGCATATTAACATTTTTTTAAAGAGTCTATTTGAGCAAAAATCAATTCAAATGGGGCAGCACCAATCCAGAAGTGGTGGGAGTGCCCTGCCAATAAGGGCTAGGGGAAAGCCTTTTATGGGGAAGAGGTTGAAGCAAAGCAAGGAAATTATTAGATAGGCTATAGCTTAACCAGTTGCATTATTTGGGAAAGCCTGGTTAGCTGATGTGATTGGTTGTCCATAAGGTTTTGATTTTTTACCCTCGAGGCATTATGGGCTTAGGTTTTGGTTTGCTTCCTTAGGCTGCTAAGATATTAAAGCCAACTCAGTTTAATGATCTCATTTATTTAATTTGATAAGATCAACTAGCAAGAAAAATAAATGCCTGATTCATAGCTTATTCTTAGGAAAATCATGTTAAAAATCAAACACTTAGTCGTCATTTACTTCATGATTATCGAGGCACAAACAAGCAGTAGTTTGTGGGCTTCTGTATAAAAATGAAGATTTGAAGATTAGCATATCACATCAGAGTATTATGTAAATATATGGTACTTATATAATAATGACATTTTGTAGAAATCATTATATACCAATGTTTTCATAATTTGCATGAAACAGGCAATTTGTTTAAATTGATTACTAAGTGGTAGTGAATAGAAATTTTTGAAGTATTATTTTTTCTTTTTTAATGATGAGGATTTTTGATTATCATATAAATAATAAAAGCATTAGGTGAAAGATTAATAAAAGGATCTTCTAGACAGGATGAGACTTCTATATATTCCATCATTAGAATTGCTAAAAATACAACATGAGGAATTTGCTGTTACTGTATATTAAATATGCATATATTCATGCGTAAACTAAAAGAAAAACATTTCTTAAAGGAAGAACCACCAAACTATAACCACGTTTCAACTTCAAGAAATGAGTCTTTCACTTGAACATCACAGGTCCTTCTATTGAGTTAAAAACCTTATTCCTCATGTGATTATTATAAAGAAAATATGTAATTGAGAAATTAGAGAACCTAAACTTGTAAATTGTCATTATTCATAATACTTTTATCTTATCAGAGATTTTATTTTATGTACTAGCATTCTACCTCTGGTGAATGAAAATGAAAAAAAAAAAAAACAAACCCTCCATACACTCAATAAGCTCTTTTTTCCTAACACCAAGTATCTGGAAGTATGTGAGTACAGAAATTTATTTGAAATTTCCAAATAATGATTTTGCACTGATAGTATTTAAACTTTTATATCTGTAAATGAGATTTTTAAAAATTCGCCCTTTTGTTCATAATCAGCCTCATTGAAGCACACACAGTTCACAGTGAAGACAATCCTCCTAGGAGGCCTTTTGGGTAGAGTGTTGGAATACAAGTAAGCTTCAAGCAAAAAGAAGAGGTAACCATCTGTTTTGTGTGATATGAGAAATAACTTGGGCCTCCCAGGCAGTTTTAAATATTTGGATTGTAAAGACTATCACTTATGGGGTTAAAACAAACAAACAAATCAGGAACATTATCACTAGAAGCTTCTTGTTAAAAACAACACAGAATTAGAACTCTCCCTTTCTTTCACATTATCTTATAAATGCATTTTATTGAATCCCTCTTTAACATGTTCTGTGGAGACCTCAGTGGTGGGAAGCATGGTGAATATGCCTGAGGAGGAACACGTTTGTTTGAAGTACATCAAGGAGAAAGGAGCAACTCAGCAACAGTGCGTGGCTTATAGTTTTGACATGACTGGTCCTAGTTGCTATAATAGAATTTCTCTAAACAATCTCCATGTCACCAAAAACCCGATCAATGAATGCTCTCTGTTCCCACTGTTAAGCATGCTCCCACCTCTGGCACGTTGGGCTGTTCTTGGTGGGGCCCACCACCCCCATTCTTGCTGGCTGAGCTGCACGCTCACCAAGAGTCAGTTGCATTTGTTCTCCAACCTGTTTTTTTCAAGCTGTGCTTGTTATTTTAATTATGTAATTTAGTTAAGCATAATTGCTAAAATGTAACCGGGAAAGGAGAGGGGTTTTTTTGCCTATGAAAACATGAAAAAGCTTTGAAAAAACCTCAGAAAGGCAAATTACTGAAAACAAACAATAATACTGGGGAAATGATTAATAACTATTATCTAAGATATCGATATCTAGGATTCTATGCTTTATTAACTTCACCAGTATGTTTAAGCAAAGAAATAAAAACTGAAGTTTTAATCATGTTCTATGAGTGTGGTTCATCCAAGAAACATGAAACAGAATTTAAATTTTTTTAAATCAATTTTTATTAGCTAACCAAGTATTTAGTTCTGAAGCTCCAAAGAAGAGGGCTTCTCAACTGTCTTTCGCTATTCTGAGTGTTGGCCAGGCTGAGTGTTTGACATGTGTTCAATTCATTTAACCACCTTGTTTAAAAAGAGATGGGAAACAGCACACGTGAACAGACATAAAACAATAATCACTTTATGATTCCTTGCACCTGGTAAAGCTTCCAATCAAAGTGAAACACCTCATTCACTGAACAGCATGCAACAGAAGCAATACACTGTCATGGGTGTGATCTGTTGGTTGTTCCAAGAGTCCTGGCCTAGCATGAAAGTTTCCTCTGTGTTTCCACCTGCTTCTAAAGGGCTCTCACTATATGGTACTCAACTCTCTTGGTACTTGCTGTGGGTAGACTTTCTTCACATGCTCCGACATTCACAGCTTCACATTCAGAAGTGAATGGAACTGTGGCTATTTTGTTTAAAGACTTCTACTTCTATATTAAGTTCGATGGAGTAGCATATATAATAGGAGTGTAGAACTCTCATAAATAAAGTTCTACGGTCTGAAGTATAAATTTTAATTCATATGCTCTGAATTTTAGATTTTTGTCTCTTTCTTGGTTACTTCATATGGCTAGGCCAAAAATTAAAGGAGTCATTTTTCATAAAAAGCCCGTCAATCCGGAAAGATTCAGTAAAAAGATGGAAGGGAGGGAGGGAGAAGAAAAATAGAGAAACTGTGTAGCCCAGATAGGAGAAGTTAGAGAAGAAACAGGAGGAATAAAAAGAGAAAATGATCTCAAGAAACTAATGCTAATGCCAATAAAAATCCATTAGAATTAATGAAAATAAGGTCACCCTGCTAATCTTTACTTTTCAAAGAATCCTGAGATGCTACCAAAAAGAAAAAAAAAATTCTTGCTGCCTAAGCACAGGGGCACAAGTGAATATGCTATAAAGGGAGAGGGGCGAGGGAGGCTGAGGGCGAGACTTGACTTTCTTACATTCCTGTAGGTGGCAACAGCTCTTATGTGGGAGGAAGTTCCATGTAGGATCCACGTGAATGTTCTCCTCTGCTTTAACCACCTCACTGAGGGGACTTCAGAGTGAACGTGGCTGAGGACAGTGCTGAGTAAATCAATATAATAACAACAATATAGCTACAAACAAAAGTAAAAACGGGATCTCCAATTACTTTATGGATAGTCTTTACTAAAACTGAGAGTTTCCTGATGCCAGTATCACTGCCCAGGACAGTGAAGGATTAGTCGGCAGGAAAGACTACATCATCCTTCCGTGTGCTCTCTGATTTCTCTTAATTCATCGTATCATTTGTAGCATGCAAACAGCAACAGTGTCAGTAGGATAATTTCCACGTTTTGCTATGGGAACACTCTATAGTTTCCCACTTATGAAGATATTATTGGTAGTAGCAGCAAGTGTCCTGAAATTTTAAAAGCTGACACGGGATCAATTAAACATTAAGACAAAAACCAAATATCACACAATAAAAACTTAAAAAGTACTTGTGGGAAGCAGAATACAATGATAATCTTCATTTTCATGTACTAAAGAAAAAAGTCTACAAAGTAAACATATGCTGTAGCACAAAAGATGGCAAGATTTCTAGGATATTATTTTCTAGTATTGTGGAATATGAATGAATTAACCAAAAAAAGCAATAAGAGGGCTAAATAGACAGCCTGGAAAGCTCCGGGACACAGATGTAGCAGTGATTATCAAGTAATAACTTTCTATATTCTTTGTGTTCTTCTAGATTTAAAATAAGTACAAACTTACATCTGTGTTTCGAAAATAGAATAAAATAAATAGATTTCAGAAGTTAAATTGTATTCCCATATTGGAATATATCAGAATCGGCTTTGAACAATAACAAAATGACTTACATTTCATGGCTTTGAGGACTTCATGATTCAAAAATTTTGCATAAACAGACAAACTAAACAGTGCTTGGCTATTTGTCCTTATGATGAAATTGTTACTCAAGACCTACAGGTAGCTGCTAAGAACGTTACTAAGGGGGCCAAGCAGATTATCTAATTTCGGGCAAGCTGAAATGTCACTGGATACAAAAGATTCCATGCAGTGAAGTCACTCTAGAAGAAGCAAATAATACCTTCTAATTCTTCTACTTGCTTCTGTATTTCTATAGTAAGGATTAATTTGTAATTTGCATTGTATTTCTATGGGAGTTATGGGACTACCCTCAAATATTTAATTATTTTTGAATAATATATGGAAGGTAAAGTGCTCTAATATGTTTTAACCTTCTGAATACATTTATGAGCAAACAAATCCTGAAATTTGAGGTCAAGTTTTTCACAACAAACCAACATCTGGGACTGGGCTTGCTGAGATCAGGACCTCTCATTTTCAGTGGTCAGCAAGAATGGCGGTGCTATAAAAACACTGGAAAGATGAGAAACAAAAGAGAAGCAAAGCCCAGGAATTGGGAGCCCTGTATCATACCTCTGTAGGATGTGCAAGATGCCTCCTTTCTACGCACTGATCAGCAAAAAGGACCTCTAAAACCCAAAATTTCCTGCATCCACTGGAAGATACTAGAAGGAACAACAGAAGCTCTGTTTCTTCAGGGCAGGACTAAATAGCAAGATGTTTGTTTTTGAAAAGTCAGGCTGGCAAGCTAGGTGTGCCCCACTGTTCCTAACATGGCCTTGGGCAAGTTTCTTAACCTTTGTAAACCAGAATTTCTTTATCCATGCAATGCTAATAAGATGTTATCTAACACACAGGGTTGCCTGAGTATTAAAGATGATGTTACTCTTACCTACCTAGCATTTTTAAGCATTTGATGATTGTTTGTTATCCTTACCATTTTTCCCAGAGAAGAGGAAAACTGAACTTTCATTTACAAATGTGGAAAAACAATAAAAAGAATGAAATGATTCTTTATTTCACCCTGATTAGGCACATTAGACCCTATTTCTTTAATTTTACTTTTCAAAATCCTTTTATATGCATGATACACTATTTCATTTGTTGTTGTCATTTTTTTATGATTTTATTTATTTCTTTGCCAGAGAGAGAGAGCACAAACAGGGGGAATGGCAGGCAGAGGAAGAGGGAGAAACAAGCATCCCGCTGAGCAGACAGCCCAATGTGGGCTCAACCTGGACCCTGGGATCATGACCTGAGCCAAAGGCAGATACTTAACTGACTGAGCCACCCAAGAGCCCCTATTTAATTTGTTTTTTTATATTAGGCTTAATAAATTAATTGGACAATTCTGGTCTTCTGTATGGGCCAACAGGGAAAGATAATGGGGGATTTTTGGTCATCTTTGCTCCCTAAGTGAGGAGAAGAATAAACAAAGAACAAAACCAACTACAGAAAAAAAATTCTACTCCTCGCACAGCTCTTGTGGACTCTGGTCCAACAGTCAACTCCTTAATAACACGGAAAAATAACATTTGTCCTTGTTTTCAAAGAGACAGAGTTTCACCACTACCAAACAATTCTGTATAGCAAAACATTAAATTATTTGAAATTTACGAAGAAGAAAATAAAATATATGTCATTATTTTAAAATAATAGTTTAACTGAGCAGACGTTGGTAATTAGGACATCTTTTAAGAATGTACTGATTGTATCATTTTTAAAGGCAAATTTAGGCAAACAAAACTATACTTGATTTTTTTTTTTTTTTTTTGTAGCTTGAACTACGGATTTCTTCCTTTGTTAAATCACTTCACTGTTTTCAAACCTTCAGTGGCTTTTCCCTCCCACCCAAATTAAAACACGTATATTTTCCACAGTGGCAAGCACGAATTTCTATGACATCCTACAACTTAGTTTTCCAGCTGTATTTCTGACTATTATCACATGTGCATTTATGCCTCTAATCTTTAAATGGATTTAATTCATCCATTATTTCTTGCATGTCTATAATCTAAAAACATAATGACAGCTACAGTGGGAAATGTAAAAACAGAAAAGATTTTTGAATCTGTTGCATGTAATCAAAGAGTAAGACACACAGATAACTAACTACAAAACAAAAGAGAATGATATATATATATGATAATGGAGCAAATGCCTTGTCATGGACATAAAGAGAATATCAATAATACTGGAAATAGGAAACCAAGGCCTAGAAATATTAAGTGGCCTGCCCAAGGTCACACACCAGACTGAATGGGCATCAAAGACTCAGAGAAAGGAAGAGAGAGAAGTGCACAAAGTGGAGCACCCACTATGCCTGGGGAAACGGGGGGTCTGGGGAGGCTGGACAAAAAGGTAATTCTTCTTTTGCTATGTCTGTCCACCTGAAATGCCTCTTTCATCTACTGGAACAATCTGAAAACTTATCTGCTCTGTAGGTCTCATTTTAAATGAATCCCTTTGCACTTATAAGTAATACTTAAACATTATTATTATGGCATTAAAACATTCTGTCTTGGATCTAACACTGAACATGCTATTGGCAGACTTATATTAAGTATGATTTGGTTCAGCTGTGACAAAAACCCAGCTTAATAGTGGCTTAAATAGGAAAGAACTTGGCTTTTCTCTTGTATAAACATGTGGCTAGGAAGAAGGGGGCTGGTATATCAGAGCCCTGGGAACCTTCTATCTTGTGGCCACCGTAGGTAACCTTTATCTCATTGTCCAAAAAGTTGGAAGCATCTGAATTCACAGAAGCAAATGGAGAAGGGATGAAGGGGGCATGTGAGTGTTGTATCCTAAGGAAGGTTCCCAGAAACCACCATGTGACACTTTTGCTTATATGCCTTTGGCCACTTGTGAGACACGTGGCCACAGCTAGTGGAATAGGAGGTTGGGAAATATAGCCTAAAAGAACATATATTTATACAGAATATACTGAATCTTACAGAATTTAACTATCTGAGGTAAAATTCTTTTGCCACTAATCCTCTTGCTACAGAAACATGAAAAACATATGGGGAGATAGTTAAAAGTTTTGGCTACAACTCTTAAATATTTGTTGGATATGTGAAAATGTACATATATTATTTGTTATATAGCCAACATGTAACTAAACATCCATCATATAATCCTCATAACAATCCTAAGAGGCCACTCTCTCTCTCTCTCTCTGTGTGTGTGTATATATATATATATATAACTTGTATCTTAGAGTGGTTAAGTAACTGTATTCAAAATGACAATGGCCAGTTGAATCCAGAACCACGGATCTCGAATACCATATTGCTTACCATAGAATAGAACTGCTAAGTGTCCATTGAGAGAAGAATGGAGAAAGATGTGGTATATATGTGGTATATACACATAATGGACTATTACTTAGCCATAAAAAGAATGAGATCTTGCCATTTGTGACTATATGGATGGACCCAGAGAGTATTATATGTTAAGCGTGTTAAGTGATTCAGAGAAAGAAAAATACTATATGATTTCACTTATATGTGGCATCCAATAAACAATACAAGTAAGCAAACAAAATCAGAAACAGAGGCTTTTCTGTATTTCTAGTATATACAGAAAACAAACTGGTGGTGCCAGAGGGCAGAGGGTAGGGGAATGGAAAAAAAATAGGTGAAGGAGATTAAGAGGTACAAACTTCTAATTATAAAATAAATAAGTCACAGAGATAAAAAGTGCAAGGAATATAGTCAATAATATTGCAATAACGTCATACGGCATACGGTGACAGATGGTGGCTACGTTTATCATGGTGAACATTGTATAACATGTGGAATTATTGAATCACTATGTCATGCACCTAAAACTAATAGGACACTATATGTCAATTATACTGAAATAATAATTTTTTTTTAAAAAAAGGGAAATAGAACTTTTATTTAGGATATTGATTATGACAACAAATCTGTTCTTATTTATTAAAGATTTAGTCATAAGGATTGGTAAGAATACAAGTGAGCCAACAGATAGTGCCCCTATCCTCAAGAAGCTTACCTCATAAAATAATCTCCTATGCAGTCTTTATATATAAACTGTGACAAGTGCTAGAGGAGAAAAGAACAAAATGCTATAGGAACATGCATTAGGAGAACCACATTTAATTTGAGGTAAGGGGGGTGGTTAAGGCTTTCTTGAGAGGGTGGCATCTAGAACAACAGTTGGCCCATGGAAAATACTCAATGAATATATTACATGAATGAATTTATGAATTTAAATGGAGTTGGACGTCACTTTCAAAGACTTTTTTCTAAGCCTGGGAAAGTAGAAAGGAGTACTCTTCAAAAAAGGCCCATGTGGCTGGAACTCACAGGGTAAATTCTCTACTCTTTGCAAAGCACGTGGTTAAGCATTGAATTGTTCACTGAATTAAATCAAAGAGCCTTTTCTCTCTCAAATGTCCACATAATGAAGTAGAAAATTTCCACATAAGATAATTTAAAATGTTTTATCTCCTTGGATAAGCTCCACATGAGCACAGAAAACTTGTCTATGGCCCACATGGCTCTCGGCAAATAGTAGCTGCTCAATTAATACTAATTTATCTACAGCGGATCTGAAACTAACAAAAATATTCTGAAAAAAATATTAGATAATGTGCTCTTCTTTCAACATTGCTGTACATCTTTCCAAATCTGGGTTAATGCTCCTAAGAAAAGGAAAGGTAAGATCCACTGGTAATGTTAAAATGTCTTATTTGTTTTTTTGTCCTGCATGATAATCACATTTCAGTTTAAGAGCTTCTTGAAAGCTGCTGTAATGTAAAAATACTGGCTTAGGTTGGGCTCCTGCTAGGAAAACTAAGTTACAAAAATTCACATCTACATCTGAAATTCAGCACTATACCTCTAACAGCACTAATGATAGTAATAAACTAAGGAGACCTGGGTTTAACACAGTTTTTTAAAATCTCAGAAATGAAAATATAGCCTATGTATTATGAATTCAGGAAAAAAATACTTCAAAGCTACTGAAGCATTAAAAATATAATAGATGCAAGAAATTTGAGAGCCCATTTGGAAAGAAAAGAGACCTTTATTATTTTTTTAAGGACCAAAAATCACAACAAGATAAAACAATCTACACTAAGTACATGCATGTTAGGCTGAAATAGCTGCTATTTTAATTAACTATATCAATTCTGGGGAAACCAGCAGCAGCCACAGAAGTAACATTAAAAACAAATACATGGAAAAAATGGAACCAACCTATGGTATGAAAATGAAACGTCCTGAACAAGGCATTAATGTAGAATGGCAACACTTATCAGAAGCTCAAAGTTCAGTTCTTTCCTTCCTGAAGGTCCTGCACAATGGTGCTCCCAGGTAAACTGTTGTCTTATAAACTGTTTGGATGGAAATGGAATTAGAAGAAAAAGAAACTTTTCCCATTTGGAGAAGATACTTCATTTTAGGGTTCCTACTGTCCCCTCAAATATCTATTTCAACTCTTAAGTGGATACCACCTTACCTCCCATTCCAGTAGGTGTGACCATGTGACTCACAAATGGCCAATGATGCCAAGTATCACATGGCAGTGGTGCCCACTTAATCTACTTCCAATGTCTGTACAGAGCAGCAAACTATCACTCTTCCAACTTTATCTTGGACACTGTTAGGATTTTCTCCAAGTAAATCAAACATTAAGACTCAAAATATATTCATCATTTTCCAACCATACCAACCTCTTTTCCTGATTTTGATATTTCTTTTAATGGTACTAAAATCACGCTTAAGCTCAAAACCCTGGAGTTTATTTTTTCTCATTTCTTTTTCTTCCTCTTCTCCCCTACACACAATTGAATCATCAGTGCTGCACCCTCAAGCCCTCTTACAATTTAATCTTCTATTTTTATTTCAACAGCTGCTAGTGTAATATAGGTTCTCCTTGGGCAGTTAGCTATAAAAGCCTCCTAACTGGTAAGCCTGCTTCTAGGCTTGTCTCTGCATTAAGCATGATGTTTACTCGATGAAATTTTACTAACTACCTCTTAAACACTCAGCATTGTGTTGGGTACTCATAATACATCCCACCGACAGGTCATCTTCCTGAATTCTAGTTCTGACAGTGTCAACACCCTGCTGAAAACCTACAATAACTATCAAGTGCCTCATTGGACACTGATGTATTTTTTCATTTTGGTGTCTCCTTACCTCTGCAGACTTGCATCTTCCTATTCCCCTACATCTACCCATCTTTTCAGAAAAGAGCAGTCCCTGATGTACCTTGTGCTTCTTCCGTTTCCCTTATGACTTTGTTAATTCTGTTCTCTCTCTGGAATAACTCCCTTAACACCATCTTCAAAAATGGTGAATAGGCTAAATTCACCTTTAATAATTAAAATGTAAATGGCTTTTTTGATGTTTTCATTATATTCTGGTTGCACAGAAAATAAACAGTTCTTCCTTAGAGACTCCTGAGACCCAGCTGAGGATTTAACAATAAAACATTTAAAGCCTGGTCTTATAGGGTTGTGGATATTTTTATAATCCTTTTACTATTTAATTATGACTTAATTATTGAAGGCTTCATGTTACAGACAAAAATCCTTTGAAAACAATTAAGCATTACTGTATCTAGTTCATGGAAGAAAGGAGGTTCTACTCATGGCAGACATTGATACAGACAGATTAAAACTAAAATAGCACCAGAACAGCTTAGGTAGTAAGAACTTGAATTTGTGATGTCTTGCTGCCATCCATTCCTTTAAAATGTTTCACACCAATGTCTCACTTTGAAGAGCAATATATTGTTCGCCAATATCTTAATTTACTCAAGTTGATTATTATATTGAAAGGAGCACATCAGAGAACCTGGGTGGCTCAGTGGTTGAGCACCTGCCTTTGGCCCAGGGTGTGATCCTGGAGTCCCGGGATCGAGTCCCACATCGGGCTCCCTGCATGGAGCCTGCTTCTCCCTCTGCCTGTGTCTCTCTGTGTATGTCTCTCTCTGTGTCTCTCATGAATAAATAAATAAAATATTTAAAAAAAATAAAGGGGCACATCCAATGGGAAGTATGTCACACACACTAAGTCTACTGTGAGCTCCATTAGGATAGTGATTACTACTTTTTTCCTCAAAATCACCAATATCAAAATCTACCGGCAGTGTCTGCTCATTGTGTGGTGCCCCAGATCCCAACTCTGATCCACTAATTCAGAAACTCAAAGGGTGAAGACTCTATTTAAACAGCTCTCCAGGTCACTTTTATGTAGGTGGATTTTGGGAACTGCTGCCCCAAGCTAGAGGTGGATTGCTTGTTTATGGGCAAATATAAATTTTATAGGATGCAGAGGCACTTCATAAAGCCCAAGAAAATGCTAGACTCCCTCATGCCCACTACAAGTGCCCATCCCTTCTTCAAAAAAAGGGAAAAGAGAACTTTCCAGAGCTGTCAAAGAAAGGATAGCACAGAGGTTATAAGTGGTTTGGCGCTGGCCTCACACAAACTGCCTGTGTTTAAATCCCAAAGCATGCAACTTACTATTTTAGTGAGTTTGGACAGCTTACTTTTTCATGCCTAGATTTCCCCATCTGAACAATGGGGACAAGAACAATACCAATTACCTGGAAATACACAGTCAAAATATGTGAAGCAATTGTAACAATTCACAGTGGTAGCTGCTGAATTATTTAAAGCTAAATATAACACTATTGCTAATGAGACTGAATGTGGTTAGACAAGTGCAGAAAAAATGACTATATTCACCTAGACTTGGGTTGCAACTCTTGCAACGTTAGTTTTAAACAACAAACTCCCCCAAACCAAAATATTTTCAAATTAATTACTGTATCAAGAAAATAAAGCTTTCAGCATCAGGCTAGGTGTCACTATGTTTGGTAGCATTTTCAAAACAAGGGGGTTTTCAGTAAGGCGTTGGGGCAGAACAAATTTGTTCAGTGTCTACAGTGGAAATAAGGGATTCCTTCAGCCCAATCCAAACAGTAATCCCGCTGGTTCACAGAAGATAAACATCAAGAGACAATCAAACCTTTAGCTCAGACTCTCGCTTTTTCCCCTGCTTTTCTGCATTTCTCACCTCTGGGGACTCGGGACAAGCTGCCAGCAGACCCTCTATGCCCTTACCCTATTAGGAAGAACTATTGCATTGGATGCAGGAGCTGAATCTAATTCATAAGCAGCATTTCCCATAGGCAATTCTCACGAGCCGGTTTAACACCTTGGGTGAAGTTGGATTCACAATCACAGGATTATGAGGCGTGCATCAAGCAATGTAAGAGAAAAGTTACAATAAGAAACCCTGAAAGATGACTGGAACTCAGAGTGTCACCCTCCCTTAGTCCTAAGTGCCCAGAAACTAGAAGAGACGGCCCAGAGGCTGATTAGATGGCCATGTGGAGAGAGATGAAGAGGGAACTGGCATTAAGTTTGCCATGAATGTGATCAGGGTACACTGTAAAACCAGAGATTCTAAACTTTGGAGTCACTATTTTCAATTAATTCAGATTAACTCTAGTTCACTCTTAACAGTACCGTAAACTAAAAAGTCATCCTGGTAGTAGTCACAAGATAATGGGAACTGAGTGAAGTACAAGGCACTTAACCTTCATAAATGCAAAAGTTAAGCTGGAAATGTTTCCCTCATGGCCAAAATATGTAGCAAATACAATGAAACGGTTTTTATATAAGGGTAGTACATGGAATCAGCTACTCAGAGTTTAACAGATGCTAAAAACTGTGTTAAAACAATTCCCTTTAGGGGATCCCTGGGTGACTCAGCGGTTTAGCGCCTGCCTTCAGCCCAGGCCCTGATCCTGGAGTTCCAGGATCGAGTCCCACGTCAGGCTCCCTGCATGGAGTCTGCTTCTCCCTCTGCCTGTGTCTCTCTCTGTGTCTCTCATGAATAAATAAATAAAGTCTTTAAAAAAAATTCCCTGTAAACCTTTACATTCTATACTTTATGAATGATAGTAATAAGGCATAGTTTGTATGTTTTTGACATTCCCGCAGGGGTAAAAATTACAAATTACATAAGCTAAAAAGATACTAGCATTTTAAAAGCTTATTTTACTACAGCAAATTAATCTTAGAGAAGATTTGGTTACTTTTTTTTTTTTAAAGATTTTATTTATTTATTCATGAGAGACATGGAGAGAGGCAGCAACACATGCAGGGAGCCTGACATGGGACTTGATCCTGGGACTCCAGGATCATGCTCTGAGCTGAAGGCAGATGCTCAACTGCTGAGCCACCCAGGAGTCCCAAGATTTGGTTACCTTAACAGCAGTATTGTATAAAGTTTCAAATCCCTGTGTGAATATAATAACAAATTTATAAAAATGTGCAAGAGGCTAAAACAAACATTTGATATTTAGTTTGTTTCAGGAAAAACTTAAATGGGATACGAGAAGACGAACATTTTGGTGTTTGGTATTTGTGGCTTAATGTGCAGACTTCCTAGAGAACATCTTACAAATATTACCCATGTCTATCTAGTGTTGTTTATAAAGGTGGGTTTGCAGCAATTACAGAGAAAGGTACAGGTCATGAGGATTTACAGAAATTCTGATTCCTGTGCTGCCCAGATGGGTGTGACATTCCCTATTCTGTGGATAGACACACCACATATGGCACCAAGGAATTGTGCTAAGATGGCACAGCTCAAATGAAAATTTATAACATCTGAACATGGAGAGTGAAGTGAGTTGCTAGGGCATTCTCTGTACCACTCGGTATGGTATGATTACCACGCAAACACAGGCTATCTCTCTTCCACTTATTTTGTTCAATAATCTCTATTTTATCTGTGTGTATCTGTTTTTTGTTTGTTTGTTTTGCTTGGTTTTGTTTTTTACTCAAGGTGCTATGGAAATAGATTTAAACTAGGTGTAATTCCTACTCTCAAGTGGCTTACAGTATAGGAGGAGAGAGAAAAGTAAACAGTCACCATAGAGAATGTTAGCTGCTAGTGACTAACATATATAATTGGCAGAGTGAGAAAAAAGGATAGTGCTGTCACTTTTTTTTTGTTGTTAAGATTCATTTGTGTTAGAGAGAGAGAGAGAATGCGGCGTGAGGAGGGGCAGCTGGAGAGAAAAGGAAAATTGCAAGCAGACTCCCCCACCAGGCGTGGAGCTGACACAGGGCTCGATCTCATGACCCTCGATCTCATGACCTTGAGATCATGACCTGAGCCGAAACCAAGAGTCAGTTGCTTCACTGACTGAGCCACCAAGGTGCCCACAGTGTGGTCACTTCTATTATTGGAGATAAAGAGCAGAAATGCCAGGAATCACTTTATACAGAATGGAATGAAGGGTCTGAATCAAACGAAGCCTAGTAGATGGTCAGTAGATAGAGCAGGAAGGGTCTGGGCCTAAGCACAGCAGCAGGAAACAGCCAGATGAAGCTGTGGAACAGCAAGAAATCCAGGTCAATGAGGCCCTGGGTGCTGAAAGTCAGAGAGGAAGTAGCTTAGAGCAAAGAGAAGAGATTCCAGATACAGATTTCAAATTAGAGAACAAATGACATATGGTTAATCATATACTTCATAGCTCATAGTATCTGGAGTGAAGATCCAACATACATCCTTTAAAGCCCATCAGAAAGCAATATGTATTAGTTTTAGTACAAATGTCATAAATAACCAAATAAATAGACTAGATATATTATAGAAATAATATAGATATATTATTTTTTCAGATACATCAAATCATTTTTCCTTAGTGCTTAGTATCTTTTTGTTTTTAAAAATTTCTTAAAAAGTAACATTTTTTTTTTTTTAAACACACACTGTGTATGAAAGGTTAATTGTAATAAACAACTTAAGGAAAAATTGCAATTTTCCATCTAGGATTACTGTTTATGAAAAGAAATCACTAAAAGCAGCAGCATATTAATGTTCAGATGTCATTAGCCTTAGAGAGGTGTTTAGTATGGATGGCAGTGTACTTGAGAAGGTAGCTTTTTTAAGGGAAAAAATAGACTAAAACATTTTCTACTTGAATGAAGATGTAGTAAGGATGGATTAGATTCTATGTAATTCAGTTTCTGTAACTAGAAAACAACCAGAAAATGAAAGAAAAAAATCTACTTCTTAAAATCTACGTCTTTAAAAATGGTTTTCATATCTCAAGGAGCTCCAGCTGTCTGTAAGTACCAAAGAGTTTTCACACACATTATGTCATTTTGAAATGGCATAGATGATTATTCTGGTTTTTTTCTTTTTTGCAGCATTTTCAACCCACTGTTCACAAAGATTAAAAATAACAAACAACAACAACAAAAACAAAAAATCCAACCATGTATAGAATGTGTACTCAGAAATGTGAGTCTGTAATTCAACTTGTGCTCACATAATTCTCATTTGGGCCCATGTACTCTGCATTAACTACTATTTTCTTTGAAATATAAAAGTCAAGGGATCTTGCTTTGAGATAGATATTTTACATTTTACAACAGCCAAGAATCTAAGCCATTTAGGAACAGTAGTTGCTGAAAATTCTTAAAAGATTTTATGACTAATGAATAATACTTGTTAGGAATTGCTGCTAAAACTGGGCGCACTTCTGACTAGGATATCAAACCGTCTGCCTCCATCTAGTTCAGAGAACTTTTGTGGATGACAGATTTCTCATTATCCTTCTTCATTTTTCCTCACCATTCTTTCCTCTCCTTCTACCCATACTGTTATCACAACTGGTAGTTCCAATGACAAAGTGCCCAGATCATCATGCAAAAGAGGTATTTTAATTTTATTTATTTTTAAATATATCTTGGGGAGTCCAAATCCAGGCTTTACAGGCTGATTAGACATCTTTTTTCAGTGTAGTCTGAGGACCTGCAGTAGGTCTGAGAGGAAATCCAGAAGTTTCTATTTTTACCCAGTGGCCCAAAAGATTCCTATACACACTAAAGTTTCAGAAGTAACTCTCTCCCTGCACAAAAACTCCTCTGTGGCATATTAAAAAGGAACATATTAAGATCATATTCAAATTTTTTGAAAGAGTAATTAATTATTTAAAAAGGAAAGATCAAAGCCTATTTTTCTCAGTGATAAAATACTTGGATTGACACTACTGGTAAGTTAACTTTCAAAGGAAAATTATGGCTTCACTTTGGTATACCCATCAAACAGGTCAGCATGTAATGATACAGCTACATAATACCTAGTATAACGGCAATTCCTCTCCTTAAGTTCTATAAATATTATGCTAAATATTAAGCTTTTAAATTTGATGAAAGTTTTGCTAGAATACACTGTTCAAATATAATAAAGTATGATTCAAATAAAATGGTTAGCAGATGATGTAAGACCAGGGTAAATATCATATATTGTCGTATCTACCTTGTTTACTTTTCTATATCCTAGATTCAGAACATCTTGTGTTGTTTCTTCTTTTAGAGATTTGTTTATTTTAGAGACAGAGAGCAAAAGCAGGGGGAGAGGCAGAGAGAGAGGGAGAGAATTTCCAAGCAGACTCCCTGCTAAGCACAGTCTGACATGGGACTCAATGTGGGGCTCAAGCCCAGGACCCTGCAATCATGACCTATGCCAAAATCTGGAGTCAGCCATTTAACCAACTGGCCACCCAGGTGCCCCTAGATTCAGAATATCTTGAAAGAAAGTGCTGTCTTTCTTCTAGTGCCTAGTAGAGCAGAGACTACAGAAGACATGTTCATTTAGTAAATGTTTGTTGATGGACGAATAAATGGATAGCTGGAAATTCTCTCTAGAATGCATATACATAAATCACCTCAGAAATTCAAGAAATAGTATTTTACTATATATATCTATAAAAGAAAGATAATGAATATAAAAGGATTATCTTTAAAAATAAATAACAAACATCCATTTTCAGATTTTAGTCAGTTAGTAAAGTACCCAGAAAATTTAAATAAGCTTATACATTTTTATGTAAGATAACCCAAGACATACTTCTATAGTTGTACAAAGTTACTATTTATAAGACATCTGTCAGAAAGAGAAATTGACATTCCAAGATGCTAATGAACTAGTCCATGTTCAATATGGTAGCTATTTATTAGTCAGGAAAAAAAAAAAGTAGGTAAGGAATATAAGGTCAGAAAAACTTGAAAATGGGAAGAAAAAGGTTTTGTTTAACTGTATTTATTGCACTAACCCTTTAAATCCAAAACCAATTATAAACATTGTGGTGCTCTCAATAATTTCCCACTGTGTGTGTAAATTTGAAATGGCAATTTCAATTTTTATTTCACCAAGACAAGGAAGAAAATGGAATTGAATACTAATTAGTATATGTGTGTCATACACCTTAAAGATTAGGGGAATACTGTGCTCATTATAAGTGAGTTTAAGCAAAGTACTCAAATGTTTCATTTGAAGTATGAATATAAACAAAAGAATTAAGTGACAAGGGAAATTAATAATGCTCAGACAGAAAATTGAGTACATGAGTAGACTTTCCAGAGCCTCTTAGATATGATTTTCCTTTAAGAAAGGGATACACTTTTCTTTTAAACAAATAACTTAGAAAATAAGACTTTATTAAAGAATAGCGTAACATAACATAATAACTTTGAACATAAACTCAGAATACTTATTAAATGACAATTGAGAGTTTTCAGCCTTTCTTCATTGTACACAAGGCTTTTTCATTTAATATAAAAGCCTTTTTTATTTACTTATATTGCTTTTCTCTGAAAGTTCATTATCATTGTCAGACTAAAGTAGAATGATAACAATAAAAAAAGAATAATGAAAGATCCTCTTAAAAGTAAAAGAGGTATTTAATTATTCTACTTAAGAGCTAATAAGGTTATATTTAGTTGAAATTTCTCTAAGAGTCAACCAATGTCCTGTTCCATTGAGGTTATTTCTACCTATAATTACTGGGATAAAGAGAACTCAAAGTGAATTTGTACTTTGAAAGGCAGAATGATGCGTAAGTGAAGTAGGCAATGAAAGGGACAAAGTAAGTGAAAAGTCAGGACATGAAACATTAATAAGGTGTTTCTCAGAGAAAACAACTGCAAAAGTATGTTATCTATGGTTTATCGAAACATGGCAATGAGCGAAGTTCGCAAACATCATTTGCCAAACTGAAACCCTGACGCAATCTTGCGACATCATCTCACCTCGTTCTGCAATTTCTGCTATGAATCTTAATTTCTATAGTTTTATCGTGGTTGCAATCCCCAAAATGAATTTCATAACAGTTCACTAGGGCGATTTAAAAAACTGGTCCCTGCAATGATTTTTAACAATTTTATTGTGAAGCATTTTTTGTTGTTCTACATCAATTTTAGACCTTAATTTTATATTCATTCCTCTGGGATCAAAATTGTATAGATATGCCATGTCCACTATCTGGAATTCTCTTTGCACATGAAGCTAAAGATTAGAAACATCAAGTGTAATTTAAGAAGCAATTTCTCCAAGTGCATGCAAAAACAAACTCATAAGACAAAACAATATCAGGTAGCCACATGGAGCCATATAGATAAAAGAAATGTATATAGGTAGGATATGTAAAAATTTGTAAGAAATTTGAACAAAGGAAATATCTGAAGGAGATTTTGGCCCAGTTCCTAAAGTAAGGAACTCCTAGTACTTGGCCATAAATCAATTTCTCATTCTATTAAATTCCTGTAAAGCAATTCCTGCACATTGCACCTAATAATGTCAAATCACGGATTTCTGCATTAAAAATTATCCCTGACTCAAAATATACAGTAAACAAAATAGCTCAACTACTTAAATCAGAATTCTGTAATAGCTCCTTGGAATAAGCCCCAAAACTTTGAGTATGGATGAATCTTTATACATACATAATGCACACACTTATTTAAACATGTATACAAGTCATGATTTTCTATATGGTGTTCCCCAGATTCTCACCTAGCATCTTTGATCATGCTGTTCCATAGACTTTTAGTCTCTATTAAAAGCCATTTTCTAAGGCCTACCTAAAAAGCTATTCTCCCATAAGGCTTTTTCATGATAATTAATTATGTTTTCCACTAAACCCATCGTAAACTGGGTTTTCCTTCTCTTTACCACACATCAGTGACTTGTTAGATGTTATTAATGTGCTCTTCCTATCAGGGGTATCATCTTTCACAGAAATCATGGTTTAATCACCTTTTCTGTCCTCCTAATATGTAGTTTACTATCTCACTTCGGCTAAGTGGAAGTGTTGAACTGGATAAAATAGAAGTTTCTAGTATTACTGCTATCCACCCATTTTAGGGAAAGCACTATCTTAGTATATCATGTTTTTTCTCTCTTTGAAAAAAAAAAAAGCTGGCTAATGATAATAAACAAAACAGTATGAAATGAAACAATTATTGAAAGAAGGTGCTGAGGACATTTGAGGTATTCTTATAACCTACTGTATAATTTACATTCTTTGCGTGCATGTGAAACCAATCCAGTGACAGGGAAAGAAAAGATGTAATTTTTATTTTCCTCAAGTGTCAAAAGTTGCTGCTAAATGTTAACACTAATGAACATATGGCATATGTAAAAACCTCCTTCTTTGATATGTACCTTAAAAGAGTAATATTTACAGTCCAAGAATTTCAACATTTTTAACCCTCTTAACATACTTTTTCAGTCAATGTACATATATCCCACGGTTTCAGATTTTATACCCAATTTGGACTCAACAAAATCATTCTGTCCTTCGTGACCATGAAGAAAAGTCACCCTTTGGGTTCTGACTTGTATTCTTTCTGAAATGATTCTGGTCATTCCTTGGTAGTCCCCTTGTCCCATCCCATGTGTTACCTGAATCCATGGCCATCTGTCATTTTCTGCAGCTGTCCATGCATTTATAAGCCCCTTCTTATTGAGACGTGCATAGTAGGGATACCATTTCTGGAGTCCAAAAAGAGCTCGGTGGGTAGAGGAAGCTGTGATTTGCTGATTTGATATGATTCCACCTTCAATTCCCAATGGGCCCGAGCATTCTGGGAACAAATGAGGGAAAAATGTGAATGTATCAGAAAAAATTCACTCCTGAAATGTGGCTTTTAGAGTTGATAGGAGATATCTTAAAAATAAACTTAATTTGTATCATCATGCCTTTTGAGCTCCACTTTCTTTGCAGATCTGTCATTGATCTCCACATGAAGAAAATAATTCTTCTGCATTGAGGGTGGCACTTAATGGATACTGTCCTTCTGCATTATAATTGTGCATTATGCACTGTCATTCCTTGGCTGTTGATCATATCAACAAAAGTGTAATACGCTTAGAGGGACTATCTCATATTTTATATTTTCAAAAATTAGCATACCTTTTAAATTTTAAGCCCTCAATAAATATCCTTGATCTATGATTTCTTGACTAGTCTACATCTGAGTTTTGTGTCAAAATCATTTTCATACTGACTTAGCATTTCTCATTACTATAAATTTTTTTAACTTAAATTTTTATAAACCTCATCAGGTATACTTCCAACAAAAAGGGCAATGTGTAAATCTGTCAACATTTGATAATAATAACTTGTAATGCTATAAGTAATAGAAAACATGTAGACAAATTATTTTAATAAAGTAAGCAGGTAAACTCTGACATTATACATAACTTATGTACACTAATAAGTAAATCAAGATATTAAAATATTTATATTTTAATATTTTAAATTCAAAATTTAGAACTATACAGATAGGTATTTTGTGCTTACATTTTAATTCTTTTTAAAATTTTTTCTTGACATTTGCAACTTGGACACTTATGAAGAATTCCTTAATAAAATTGTAAAATTCTAACATCAAGGCATAATATAATTCAAATGTGTTCTCAGATATTAAGTGCATTTAGATTTTAAAATTAGAAATGGAGGCAAATGCATCTAAAAAGCACATATATTTTTATATATATCTGAATGTCTTATTTCATAAAAGTTCACCACAAACTAGATTTTTTTTAAATTCAGTTTTGAAAATTCAGAATAAGTAACATTATGATAAAATGAAAATTAATACCTAGTTTTCTTAATTTCAGTTATAAATTTAATACTCAACTTTTTGTCAAATTAAATTTGTATAATATGACACTCTTGTTATAAAATATGGTATAGTAATTTGTCAGAATACCTAAAAATATGAAAGGAGCACACTGCATTTATTAATTATCAGTATATATAAGTCAACTTGGTCAGTGATTGTCACCAAGCATATTTTGGATTTTTTTTAAAGATTTTATTTATTTATTAATGAGAAAAACATACAGAGAGAGAGAGAGGCAGAGACACAGGCAGAGGGAGAAGTAGGCTCCATGCAGGGAGCCTGATGCGGACCCGATCCCGGGACTCCAGGATCACACCCTGGGCCAAAGGCAGGTGCTAAACCGCTGAGACACCCAGGGATCCCCATATTTTGGATTTTAATTAATACTGAAGCCCAATATTTGTCAGCATTAAATGTTTACACTTAGATTGAGGATGGAAATATGAAAGAAAGAATTTTGCAGTTGGATTAAAATATTTTAAAAAGTTACAAAGATGTTTCTCATTGGTAATCATTCTTTTATTAAGCACAAACATGTTTCTCTTTTCTATTTCATCCTCAGAGAATAAGAAGTTCTAATCACATTAACTACTAATATTTCTACAAGGCTTTGAAATCTTGAAACACTTTTTATAAAATGGATGGAATTATGTGGATAAGTAATCATCTTAATCAGACTTTATTAGTAAAGATGGCATTAGTACAGCAAAAAATTGCATCTTTGTAATTGATTACTGATAAATTTACCTTTAGGAAGATGCACTATATTACTCTGAAGTCATTTAATTAAGAAACCATTCATTTTAAGAATTGCAGTATTAGGATAGATAATAATCTGATTTTTACCTTTCAGAAAAAATTAACCTTAAAAAACTCAGATGTTGAGCCTCTGGATTCTTGTTTTGCTTTCCATTTAAACTTCAAGATCTTTACAGATTTCATAAAAGCACTGAGACTTTCATGATGATACTTTGATTTTAGACAACCACAGAAGGCTGGCTTTTTAAGAATATTGCCATTAAAGGAGTCTCAAGCATCCTTGCCCTTGATTTGTGCAATGTTTGGATGGGAAAATGCAGCAGGCAGAGACTATTTATTGTGGGCCAGTCAGTAGAGCAGCAGAGCCAGAGAGCCAGCTTTAATTTAATTTAGTTTAGTTTAATGCATTAATTAAACTACATGATAGGCTTAGAAAGAACTCTATACCATTTAGGTGTGTACTTCTAAAGACCTTATGCTGAACTGGACATTCTCACCAAATCTGCAATCATTTTAAAAGAGAGAGATTAGACCTCAAGCCACACTATTTAGTTAATCTACTCCATTGGTATGCTTAACCTACCAATCTCCACTTATTAACTAACATGTCAGCAAACATAGCGGCCATGGACTGTTGCCTTATCGGATAAGTCAAATACTAACGAGCAATTAAAAAATATGTTTGTGTGTATATACATATACCTATATATTTTTTACTTTGCCATACAACTCCCAATCTTTGTTATGCCCTTACTTACACATTCATTCAAACAAAACATAATTCAAAAAATATAAAGTAACATGTTGTATTTTTATAGGGCTTCACAGCTTACAAGTATTTTTACATGAGCTATCTTATTGCTGTGATGCCAAATATATTAGTATTTCTTTTCTCAGTATTCAATTCCACATTTTTTAAAAAATAAGGTTTTACAACATTCACTCACATACTCTATGTTGCCAATCAGTAAAGCCCACCAGGGGAAACATGATTATGTGTGGGGTTTTTGAATGAAGCATGCATCTGTGAAGTATCAGCTTACTTCCTTACTGTCTAGTGGGCCTCAGTTTTTCTTATTTTAAATATTGGGGTTGTATTGGCAATGACGTGAATGGAGCTAGAGTGTATTATGCTAAGTGAGATATGTCAGTCAGAGAAAGACAGATACCATATGATTTCATTCATATGTGGAGCTTAAGAAACAAAACAGATGAACACATGGGAAGTGAAAGAGAGAGAGAGGGGGAGATTGAGGTAAGCAAACCATAAGAGACTCTTAACAATAGAGGACAAACTAAGGGTTGATGAAAGTAGGTGGGTGGGGGGTGGGCTAAAATGGGTGATGGGCATTCAGGAGGGCTCTTGTTATGGTGAGCAATGGCTGTTGTATGTAAGTGATGAATCACAGAATTCTACTCCTGAAACCAATAGTGCTAACTAGAATTTACATTAAAATTTGAAAAAAAATAGTGGTTATGATGACACCCTAATTCACCAGCTAAGGTTACATAAGGTAAAAAGTGTTTTTCCTCTGTAACTATAAATTAAAAAAAAAAAAGAATGAGCTTGGTTCTGTACAGTCACTTGCATGTTTCTCTTTAGAGCATCCTATTGAGGTGTTCCTGGACTTTGAGCTCCTCTGGAGTGGTCTCTGGGTCTTACACAGTGCTGCACCCTTAGGTGCTCATGGTGGTTTGCACACAGGAAGAGTTTAAATAATATATGAAACATGTTGGTATCAGGGGCTATTTTTTTCTAAACAGTAAACTAATACGCAATTCCAAAGCTTATACTTTATTTCACACTGAAAGCTGTCACCACAGCAGCTCTTCTTCACTAATCATTTGGATCACAATCAAATGGTTGTCATCATAATAAAAAGTGCAAAATCCAATTTCCTTTTGCCTGTGCTATCCACTTCCCCAACGTCCTATTAAATTCCACAGTTATAAAAACCAATGAAGGAGTTGCAATTCAGAATGCAAATGATTATACACCTAAGAGTGAGTGACCTTAAACAGAGAACAATAAGATGCTTAAAAGAAAGATAATATGGAGATATATGCTATCATCACTATCAACAAATAGGGATCAGACATGGAATAATAACTGATGAACAACATATTTGATGAGCATTCTGGGGCATCTGGGTGACTCAGCGGTTGAGTCGCCTGCCTTTGGCTCAGGTCGTGACCCCGGGGTCCTGGATCAAGTCCTGTATGGACTTCCTGCAAGGAGCCTGCTTCTCCCTCTGCCTATATCTCTAGCACTCTCTGTGTCTCTCATGAATAAATAAATAAAATATTTAAAAAAATGATGCGTATTCTGAAGTTTGAAAAGAGCATCCACATGTACATTCTCAAATCATCAAAATATGATTGAAGAAAAAAAAGGGTAACTAACCACACTTATTTCACCAATGGGGAAACTGGTGAGAAGGGAAGTTAAACTGGTGAAAGATGAGTGCAGGATTGAAGCCAATTTTCCATTTCACAAATAAAATAATACCAATTGATAGAGTGAAGAGCTCAGTAATTCTTCAAAAACTGAACCTGGATTTTTTTTTTTTCTGCTGTAATTTTATATGGGGGTTGTGTACTCATACTAGGAGAGAGAAGAAGAAATTAACATGAGGGAAACATGTAGAATGTCACTAGTGGCATTCAGGATATACCAGAGCTTTCCCAAAGGGGGATATATTAAAACAATCAAATGGTTGGGTCAAAATGGGTCAAATTGTCAAATGGACAATCAAATGTCAAATGGTGACAGTTGATGGCAGTGAGTCAGAGAAGTAAACATTGAGGTTTTGTGGTGGTCTGTGTCACCTAAGGTGTTAAAAAATGAACTTGCTACCATTATTGGCCTATATACTGCTTATCTAATAGGGATAGGCTAATTCAGCTCCAACTAATTGACCTCTCACTATGTGCCCATCCATCCATCAGTCCTCCACTTAATTTGGATTTGAAAAATGCATAGTTATTAAAGACTTACTATATACTAGGGACTTTCCTAGGCAGTGGCAATACAGGATGAACAAGGCAGAAAAGGCCTCAAGGCCTCAGCTCTCAGAGAGTTCAGGTTCATTAGTGGGGAGAAAACCTGTAAACAAACACTTGAATAAATAAGAAATAGCATAGAGCTATAAGTAAAGAGAAAAAAAAAGATGGGTGAAACAAGTGAAAGGCTGTCAGGTGATCAGAGAGGGTCTTTTTGAGGGGTGACACTAAATCTAATCTCTGGAGGAGTGAGAAGCAGGAGCTGGGTTATTGTGCTAAGTTCACTGCACTGGTTTCTTCAAGGAGTTTTCAGGCCAATGGGAGAGGCACACACCGAAAAAAAAACCCATTTTAATAATACGGCAGATGCTGTGATGGTGGATGCACAGAAATCAGTGGGACAAAGGAAGAAGGAATCATAAACCAGCCTGAGGCTCACGAAGGATTTCCAGGAAAAGAGTTGGGGCTAGAGCAGTGAAATAGGGAAGACATAGAGACAGGAAACAGCCTGCCATGGTTAGAGAAATAGAGGCAGTACCCCTAGACCAAGGTTGTTGGGGCAGGGATGGTCAAGGGATGAAGTGACGAAATAGAGAGACCCTAGATTGTTTTGCTGAAGAGCTTGCTGAAAGAACTTGCTGGGAGTTTTTGAAGGATTCCAACTATGGTCATATTTTCATTTAATATCCATCATTCCTGCTGTACCATAGAGGGTAGATTTAAAAGGGGAAAAATTACGGCCAAATAGCAAGCTACTACAATAGCGTAGGTGCAAAATGATGCAGGTCTGAAAGAGAGATGAAAAAGAGGAAGAGTTCAAAGAATATTTACAAGGTAAAGCTGTGCAGAACTAGTAATAATTAAATGTAGGGTAGAGCGGGGAAATGCAGTATCTTCAAAGATGCCGGACATTATAGCTAGTGCACACTTTAGTTGGGACTGTCGATGTCTCACAGATAACACTGTTAAATCAAATCCCTCCCTTAAAATTTTATCAAATGTTATTCTTGCTGCTGGACTGAACCTGGGAGGACCTGCTTTCGTCCCACCTGCTGTTGCCATGCAGAACCCAGTGGGCTCCCCCCACGTCAATCAGGCTGCAGGGGCAGGATTAAAAAGCGAAAACCTGCTTCTATGCTCAAGCCATACCCAGAGCTTCCCTGCCCCACAGCTCATTCACATGTATTGTGTATACACATCTGCTGTCCCACAAAACAGGGAGCCCTTTTGGAGGTAGGGATTCTATCCCTCATGGTATCTAGCAGTAAGCCTGGATCTTAGCAGACACTTAATAAATATCTGCAGAAGGAGCTAAGTTTTAAAATATAAACACGAAAGATAAACAGCAAAAATTACAGACAATATTGTTAACATTTTATTTGTGCAATCCAATTTGAAATTAAAAAATAACTTCACCTATTCTCTCAAGAGTACACAGAAAGAGAGGCCTCCTTTGGAAATTATTTTTATGCTGAATGAAGAAGAACACTTCTTTACTAATGAAAAAAGCTGCACTGACAGTCAAGTGAGTTACTTCATTTTCAACTAATTGCCGCACAGCAACCAGGTATTTCTAAAACTGGTCCACCGTTATCCATAAATTGGGCCCAGTGGCAATTTGATTAGTGCCAATTATGGTAGCAGAATGCGGTAGTCTACATCTCCTGGTTGCTAGATCTATGGTCATGCATCTTTAGTATTGTGCTTACTTTTGTCAGGTTTAACAATAATCCTAAATTAACGAGTCCAATCAACATTGATTACCAGAGGCTTTTTGGCATCATTTACACAGTCAGTTAAAATAATCGCTTTGCCTGAATTGCCTGAGTGGCCTGCAAATGCCTTCTGACCTGAGCCCCGCTGTTCAGACTAACTCTGAGCAAGTGAGTAAATGTCACCTGGCAGGTTGAGCAAGAACAGCTGGGCCAGCTCGGGCCAGGCCTCTGGTGCCCTCCCCAGAGCAACTTCCCTGCCTTTGCCAAGTCGGTGTGAATAAAATAGTCTCAAAGTGAAGTCCTTCTCACTCTGCAAACTCATTCTCTGGAGTGTGGCAAAGAATGGCGTCTGCATTTTATTGATCTTGCAGCTGACAAGTAAGCAGTGCCTCAAGATGTCTCACATCTTGTTCCTGAGTGTGCTGATTAAGCCTTTCAAATAAGGGAGATGCACGGCTGAATCTGTAACAGGAATGCACTGCTTTCATTTGCTCTATCTCAATATCCAGACATCTTCAGAATGAAAAGGATCTCACATTAAAGCCATGTTAGAAACAAATCTCCTTTAAACATCTCCAGTCCTCTCTCAGAGCATCTCATCTTCTCACAGGAGTGTGAGTTGTCTGCTGTGCTTAGCATAGCACGATAATTGTGCTGAACACAAGCCCCAGCGAATGGATTACTGATGACCTCCAATTTTGCAGAAATTAATGCTGATTCAAGCATTAACCTCCCTCTGTGCCCCCTGGACCACAGCCTTTCCTTTATTCCTAGTGTTTCTTTTATTTTAGAGCTGTCTTGAGACCTTGGTGAGGGACAGGTCAAGGCACTATTCCTCCCACTGTGGCCTGAGGGTTAAAAGGAGCTCTGAAGATTTTTTTTTTTCCTGGTAGGACTTCTTACCTAATCCTCTCCCCCACCCCCCGCCCCCCCTACACACATTTGCTGTGATTTCTCTCAGGTGATCATTTTTTCTGATGTTGAGGAGTGGTGTCAAAGGCAAGAAAGGAAATGAAGACAGGCAGTAGAAGAATGATTGATGTCAGGGGTAGGGCTTGGATGCACTGGTTTGGCTGTAGGCAACAGGGGAGCTGGCAAAGGAGCTCCCTGGACACAGCGTGAGAATGTGAATAAGCACAACACAGCCTTCCCTCCACTCAGCCATCCACAGATTCCCATGAGTACCTCCTGACCCCAGGTGTCGGCCTCTGCTCATGCCACTGTGAGTAACCAGCTTAAAAGACCTTGGAGTAGAAATTCCATTTGGTGATGTTTGATTTGGTGATGTTTATTTCTCTCCACACCTAAACTCTGCTTCTATGTGTAAAGGTGTAAATTTCACCTGTGACCACAGTGACCTTGATTACAAAAACTAGGAATTACAAAATCATAAAAATAGCTTCCAAAAATTAGTTACGTTTATTTGGATGGCACATAAAATGTTTGCGCACGTTAGAGAAAAGGTCATTTCTTCACATCGCAATCGTAAAGATGATTCTGTGATATGTGGCCACTAAAGAATTTTCCCCATTCTATGGGAACTGCATTCTATTATTTTCCATGTTGGAAAGCTCAGAGATTTCCAGGTAAAATGATAAGCAGTAACTATCTGTTCATATTTTTTCCTCTTAGATAATACACATCTTAAAGGTAGAAACCATGCCTTTTGTGTTATTCATGTTTCCAAAGCACCAAGCACAGTGCCTAACAAATTGGCAGTTCTCAGTTGTCATGGGTTGAATTAAAGTAAAACAAATCATTGCCTTTTGGAATTACCTCTCTCCCTTTCTTGAAATTGAATTAATTTTCTGAATGTAGATATTATCACTCTAAAGATTCAACACATACGGGGTGGGTGTTAAAATCAGTGAGGTTTCCTTGGTATGCTGGGATGGTTGAAAATATATAAGAACCAGCTTTTAAAAGTAGAGGAAATACCATGTTTGAAATAAAAAACTGGCATTCGTAAAGTTACAAATTCAATTATCAGTCATCTAGCTATTTTCTTGCAAAATGTGGTTATGCTTTTCTTCACGCTGTGTTATCTCAAGTCAATTATGATATATTATCTGCTTAAATTAATTGTTTTGAATTGAGGAAAAATTAAAGCCATGAATAAGCTAAACTATAATAGGAATGTCAATTTTTGAGAATATTGATGCAGGATGATGGTGTTACTTAAATGGTAGGGCCTACAGATGTTAATATTCAAAGGCCAAAATTCTTATTGAGATAGTTCACAAAAGTCAACAAAATCTAAGAAGAATATCATCCTACTGCAGTAAACAATGCTGCTATAGCAAGTAGAAGAATGTGTTTTAAGTTTGCTTAAGATGCATTCTTTCAAATGAGAAAAACATATGGGCTTTTCAACTGCTGAATGCACTTTTGCAGCCAGGCAAGATTTCAGTAACTCGTTCTCAGGCTTTCACTTAAACTGCACAATTCATCTTCTACCAACTACAAAGATAACAACATGGTTTGATGAAACATTTGTCTGTAGAGTCAAAAGCCTGCAATTCAAAAACCTGCAGATGTATACCTATTCTTGCCTTCTGACAAAACATACACCTGCACAGGAAAGAGCTAAAAAGGGGTATAAATGCCAAGGTAAAATGCTAAAGGTAGGGTTCCGTTGCTTCAAGAAACTTGAGTTGAATACCAAATGTAAATATTCAAACACTGCTATGCAGAAGACATATCCTTATGCTTTTAAGTTATTTACCTCTTTTAAGATTTTCTTGGCGAATGTGTATCAGGATAAATGCCGCAAGGCACTGCCTCAGATGTTTTGTTACAAAGCAATATTCTTGGCATGTCAACCACTGATGTTTATTTGAGAGATAAATCATAGTCCCAAATCCAATTATCAGCTCTCTAGCCATTTTTTCCATGCAATGTGGTTATGCTTTTTTTTTCATGCTGGATGCCATCTGAAGTCACGTAGGAAGTCTCATTGTTGCATAGGTCAAAAGAAATCCAAGAGTTTAAATGGGAAGCCATTGCAGATGGCAAGATATGTCATAATGAGCCCCCCTAATGCTAGAACACTTTGGAAAGTAGTTGGAACAGAGGATAGAGAGCAAAGCAGAACCAAGAAGGTGTGTAGTCGGTGATTTGTTTATTTGAATTCTAAGATTTGTACATTATGCATTCACTTCTAAAACTACAAAGAAATGTTTGTCATATAGAAAAAAAATATATAATACCCAAAGAGTCAGAGAGGTATTGGAGCTGGGAAAGGAAACTAAAAATTACAGTAGAGAGCAAAGACAGAAGATGAATTCTTGATATACACATTTACTAATTAACTGTTCCTAGAGAATAAAGTATCACAAAGGCTTTGGTATAGTGTTTGCAATTGCTCAGAAGTTCTGAAAGGGAAAATTCAACAGAATTTTATACAGAGCAAATGTAAAGCTATTAAAACAAAGGATGCTTTATGACTTTTATAGTAAGAACATTCTAGGAGAATTTAATAGAGCAACAATTTTATGACAAACCTGTAAAAACTAAGTCAGCTTTTCACATATTATCTCTTATTCAATAGAGATTTATACTAGATCTGTTTTATAATGTAATGAATATGGGTCAGCCTATTAAAATAGCAAATTTAATATTTGCTTCTTTTAAAATTTATTATATGTAATAATAAAGTTGGCCCTGATGTTATGCAGTGTTCAGGTTAAATGCTCATTTTTGCTGGTGATATCTGTAGAAAAAAACAACTTCTAAACTTTGTATCAGAGCTACCTCATAATGCATACATATATTTCAAAGAAGCAGAGGCATTTAAAAATCTTAAATCTGGATTTAAATCTTCAGCTGCTGAAATGAATACAGAATATTAGCTGTGTTCAACAAAATATCCATAATGAGATAAATTGCTATTTTCTGATGTGTTCCTACAGAATACGTTATTGTTATGTAGTTCAGACTAGTGATTAAATATATAAATATGTTCCCTATAAACTACGTTAAAATAAATGACAAATGTAAGGTTTTAAACTACAAATAATCCTACTGCCCATTAGGAAGTTGTACTTTTGAAAAATTCATCAAAACTAGACTTTCATGCTTCTCCTTAAGCTTTTAATTAAAAGAGAATTTATTGTTTCTCTAATTTTGAAATTATGTAGAAGACTAGGTTCTCCAGAAGCTTCCATCTTATATCGCATAGCTCACCACCCTAGTATATATAAAATTAACTAGGAATCATATAAAGGCCATCAAATTGCACATATAAAATACTGCCAAGTCATTACTATCATTTCTAAAAAGCCTGTACAAATAAGAAAAATACTAACCTGCTTTTCTGCGAAATCCTTCACTTTCATTATATACTTCAAAGTTAGGAAAAACAGTTATTTTGTCACTTAAGAGTCTTTGGGATACAGCAGGATATAATTACTATTTTTAATATGTAAGAATGATAAATTGTATTAAAATAGAGATATAAATAGTTCACCTCTCATTAGCAAGAAAATATTTCATTAGTTGAATGGTATTTTCAATTACCCAAATTCTCTTTAGCTACAGAAAAGAGAAATGACTATGTGAATCATAAATTGCTCAGGTAGGGGGTTATCACAATATATTCATACTTTCAAAAGTTATCCGCTCAGGTAAAACTGCAAAGATTAAGAAGGAAATAGAAACACCTGCTTTATATTAATAGATTTAAATCTTATGAAAACAAATTTCATAAGATCATACAATTTACTAATTTATTTAGGATATAATTGAGGTAACAATTCAGTGTAATATGCTGGTGACTTGTGATGTATGGAGAATGACTTAGCAGTTCATCAAGACTGTTGTTTGTAGCAATTTTGGTTATGGGTATGAAGGAAAATGCAGTTCCAAATATCTCTCTATGTATTTTTTAGGATTTTATTTATTTATTCATGAGAGGCACTGAGAGGCAGAGACATAGGCAGAGGGAGAAGCAGGCTCCCCCATGGGGAGCCTGATGCAGGACTCAATCCCAGGACCCTGGGATCATGACCTGAGCCAAAGGCAGATGCTCAACCACTGAGCCACCCAGGTGCCCCCAGATACCTATATTTTAACAAATGTGGATGATATTGATATACAGCAAAATATGAAAATTGTGAGTTAATTGTATTACAAGGAGAAAAACACCTTAGGTTTGTTCCATAAATTGGAAACAATATAGGGTAAGCACATAGTCAACTACACGGCAGTCCATATGCCCTTAGAGAATGGTAGCTCCTGAGTTGTCGTCGTCATTTTATTGTTATAAAGCAAGAGTCACGAGTCATGGATGGGGGGAAATTGACTTCCCCTGTGACTACCAGGAGACCCAAGGTTTCGACATATGTTACTGGTACAGCCAGGTTTTATATGCATATACTTCTTATTCAAGAAATAATAGAAAAGTAGAACATCTACTCTCATTTCCCATGCAAAATGTTCCTTAATAAAAATTAAAATACATACATGAGCACAATTATTAATCATGAGCAGTTACTGAAAATGATTCAAAATGCCATGTCACTTGGCGTCTCCTTAATATCATATTCATCATCAGATATTTCTGTCATCGAAGCATTCAAATTGTCAGATAAATCTCCGCCTAGGGGAAATATAAACTATAGCTTCTTTAATGAATGAAAACTAAGTGATTCCCCACAGTATATTGCCAGACTCACTGGAAATAAAAATAACTAATTAAATAATCTCTTTTTTAAAATAGGTCTGTGTCTGGCAGGCACTTTTCTTCATTGTGGCACAAAATGGGGATCTCCTATGGAAAAATCGCATATTAACACTTTGATAAACCAGATTACAACTCTGAAAAGCGCCTCAATAATCAAGTTTCTTGCCCAATTTAATATCCGAGTAATCCTATCTTTAGGTTAAATGGAGATGGAGTTTTAGCTGGTGGCAATTTTGTTTCGGTAATCAAAGAAATCTCATTTCCTCAACTCCATAACTGAGAGTAAAGTAACAAACCATTTCCCCCCAAATTGAATAATACCCAGTTCCCATATCTTCAGCATAACCTTTTCTGTTTCATCATGACTTATTTTTCCAATCAACGTGAAAAGGAAGTTAATATTCATTGTTTCAGATTTCCAAGGACATAAAGGGGACGTATTAGGGAAAAAAAATCATGAAATGCCCTTAGCGCCTAGCTAACTCTTTCATGATCTGATTTTGGGATATAAGAAAACCAGGTATGAATACTGGTTTCTTATGAAGTGTCATATAAAAAAAGTAAAATGAAGAGACAGTTTCAGAAAAAATAAAGAAATGTATGATAAACTCAGGAAATACACATCTTTGCACAGGGGTTGTCAAAGGCACATGATAAAAAAAAAAACTTCAGATAATGTCATAAAACATTTTGGCTTATTTGTTCCGTATGAAGAAGGGCAGCTTACATTTAGGCACAGAAGTCAGCAGGGTGGCAAATATACACTTAAATTCTCTGAAGAACTGAGTTATTTCTTTTTCTTTTGCAGTTTCTTTTTCCTCAAATCATCACCCTCAGTAGTGTCTAATGCTAGGCTCACCACTGATTGAAAAGGGTCTAGAAGGAAGCTTGATAAAACACTACTTCTTTAACTCATCTTTATTATAATGGTTGTTATGTAACAGCTGAACTTAGGTTTCTGTTTTTTTTTTTCTCTCCCCAATCACAGATCACACAGATGTCACTGCATAGAATCATCTAAGAAATGCTACGTTTTTCTTTCTCATTACTATTACTGATTCATGCCTAGAAATTCCACTTTCAGGGACAAACATTAATAAGAATTCTTGACGCTTCTAATGTTTTTTTTTTTTTCTTGGAGATAGCCAAATAACCTCTTGACTGGAAGAGGGAGATTTTTTTCTCTACTGAAAATAGATCAGTAGAATTAGAAAACAAAGATAATTTGACCACATGAAACTAGGGGATAATTTACTTACACATAGCCCTTTGTCATAAAGAAATGTCATGACCGTGATCCTTTAGAAGCTTGATTTCACTCTCTGAAAGTGGTGAAGGGCTAAATATAATAAGCACTAAGTTGAAAAATATGAAAAATGTATCAGAAGAAGAATAATGGTAATAATCAACTGTATTCCTCAGAGGTCTGAATTTTAGCAGAGAGACAGCTAGTGAGTCCTCACTCAGGATGTACCGAGTGACAGAGAAAGCGGAGATGGGACTGCTTTCTCATGAGTACATCAAGCTGTCTTAATAACTTAGAATGACATTGTGCTGGAGTCTAGAGTACGCTTAGATTAGAAGGATGGCATTAGGGATCCCTGGGTGGCGCAGCGGTTTGGCGCCTGCCTTTGGCCCAGGGCACGATCCTGGAGACCCGGGATCGAATCCCACGTCAGGCTCCCGGTGCATGGAGCCTGCTTCTCCCTCTGCCTGTGTCTCTGCCTCTCTCTCTCACTGTGTGCCTATCATAAATAAATAAATAAAAAATTAAAAAAAAAAAAAAAGAAGGATGGCATTACCCCAGTCATTACACCCTGCACGCTGAGAGGCCCTTGAGGGTCTGGATCTAACCCTCCAACGTTCTTGCTTCATTATCATCTGTCTTAAGATTGCAGAGTGAGAACTGCAAACACTAGCAGGTGTTTCAGAAGTTTCTGTCTGGACACTGCTTCAAAACAACACAAATTGATATTTTAAAATCCAACTGTAAATAAGTGTTTAAATGTTATTCATTATAATAGTTATTAAATCCTGTGGCTAATTTCATTGCTTAAGCAATTCTCATAACTGCCTTTTCTTTTCTAATTCAGAGTACTGCCAAAGCTCAGGATCTCGTTGCCCGTAGGCTGCCTTCTACTTGACTGAGTTCCTCTCACTGATCCTCCGCATAGAATTCTGAATAAACTTCCTAAATTCTGACCATTTCACTCTTCTGATTATATTCTCTTTTAATGGATCTACTTTGCTCAAAAAATAAAAGTCTTCCTCCTGGCTGCTTGAGACTTGAATTTTACTTAGATGGCAGCATGTGAAAGATTTTTGCAGCTCACGTCCCTGTCATTTTCTTCCCTGTCCTATCCTTCCCTCAAGCTGAATTAATGGTGCCAATTCAAGGTTCCAAAAAGAAATGGTAAGCACACTATCACAGATAGAACTATATATATATTTATATTTTTTCATGCATTTATGGATTGATTAATCTTTCTTCCATGTTATATTGGAAATTCTTCCAAGACAAGGGTTATTGGGTCCAGTCTGCTGGACTGTGTATCTCCTGCACCTTCTGTAGGTGGTAACAAGTGCTTAAAAACATGTTTGATTACTTCCTCTGAGGCTCATGATAACTGAACATCTCTCTCTAGAGTGAGTCTCTATCCAGCAATGCAAGCACTTGTTGCATTTTATTATTACTTGAAGCTCACTTTACCTGTTTTTCCACCTCCAATATTCTTCTCTCTAACAACTAAAAGGAGTAATATTTAAACACTGCAATTCCCTCTAGAAGAACAGTCCATTCTTTTCTGTTCCCCTTCCAAAAGCATAGATCTTTCTTTTCTCTCACAGACTTTACTGAAGAATAAAAATGAACCCTAAAAAAATGAACCTTGCATCTATGTATTGCAAAGAAAAATATGTCAGGCATTGCAGCCTCAAAATAACCCAATGAATAATAATTTTTCTCTCAATTTTAATTGAGGTACTGAGGCTCTGAGAGGTGAAGTAACTCCCCTAAAGTCAAAGAGCCAGGATTTGGCCTCAGATACGTCTATTACCAAAGGGTCACAATAAACACTGTGATACAGGGTGCTGGGCCATTCTGTTTGCTACATATGGCTTAAGTAGTGTGGAACAGTGATGAAAAATGATGAGTGGGGCACTTGGCCATCATGTTTATAACAATATACAGTAGTGATCTAACTCACTCTGTGTTCTTCACCGTTGTTTCTGTCATGACTCGTCGACTGAAGGTTCATTCAACGTTCAACAATATATGTTGAGTTTCTTTGTGGAAGGCTGAGGCATTGTATTTCATGCATTAGTCTTTTAAAGTTTGAAGTGATTATACAACTAAGAGTAGCTTAGTAGAAACTAATTTAAAGTTACCATCATTCTAAAACTTTATCCACAGAAACGGACTATGGCAAACTGCCTACCTCAGGGACTTCTACAGCTTTATTTTTCCTCTCTCTCTCTCTCTCTCTCTCTCTCTCGCTATTTATTTTCTTGCTACAATATAAGAATGGCTTTTATATTTTCACTTATAAGCAAGCCAATTATAGCATAGGGCATTCTTCTCCACTTAACACATGCCTCAGGATAAACTGTGGAAGCAATTGTTTTCAATGTTGACATCTTCAAACATGAAATTAGCATCTGGGTAAGTATCCTAGTCTAACTTAGGATACAAAGATAAATGTTTATATATAATTTCCAAAATCTTTATCATTATCAAGAACATTGTGTCCTAACTCAGTATTATTTTTGAAGTTGATACTAACTTTTGTTCCCAAAAGCTTTGTATTTTAGGTACATGATAATCCTTAGGACAAATAAGCAAACACTGATTAAAAATTCATATGCTCATAAACTTGAACTTCCCCAGTACTTCCTCCTTTCTGTCATATTCCCTTTAATGTAGACCCATGATTCATCATCTGTGCTAACAAATTAAAAAGTAAACATGAGGAAGATATATTAATCAATTATATTTACTCCACACAGCTTGCAATCACTTTAAAATTCAGTTTTAACTCCCGTTTCTAGTAAGCGTGACTAATTAATAACATTAATTACTAACTGAAACATGATTTTTTTCAGGTTTTAACTTTTATCAATACCCTCTGATTAAGATGGAATGCTGAAAAAAAATTCATTTCAACCAGTAATAAAAGCAGCCTTGTAGACAATTTCCTTGGCTAGCCAGTTCCTAGAATTTCAAGAACTGTATATATGATTATATTCTTGGGAACAGAGGAGCTGTGACTAGAATGCAAAATAGTAATTCCGTTTTACTTACAGGCTGTTAAAAAGTGTAAGACCAATCCTAGAAGTTTTCTTTTTGTTTTTTCCTAGAAGTTTTCTGATATTTTTTGTTTTTAAAACTCAGTTTAAATCTGTATTAAATGTATCTAGTGGTCTGGTCATTATATTTAAATAAGTGATAATTTGCTTCCCATTTTTTCATTAATCAAAACACTGAAGGCATCTATGTGTCTCTCTCTCAAATTCTTTTTTTTCTCCCTCAAATTCTTATTAAAAACTCAAAGAAGGAAAAAAAAACTCAAAGAAGGGGTGCATGACTGGCTCAGTGGGAGGAGCATGTGACTCTTGATCTCAGAGTCCTGAGTTTGAGCCCCGTGATGGGTGTAGAGATTACTTAAAAAAATAAAAAATAAAACAAACAGACAAAAAATCTCAAAGAAATCTTAGCCACTCAACTTCTCAGGTTTGTCAAATGCCAGATTTATCCATACAGGTATTTCGGAACAATTGAGGAAATAGCATCTATTCTTAAAATTCTTGAGATCTAAAAAGGGATTTGACTAAGTAGGCACATGGAAGACACAGGTCGGAAAGAGTACAGTAACAATATATAAATATTATATGTGTAACTTTTGGGAGTATGCCACCTGTGGGATTTAAATGGACTTGATTTCAGAAGGAAAATAAATTAAAACAATTTTTTTTATTATCCAAGTGTTCTTTTATCTATCTATTTATCTATATTACTTTTATAATCAGATAAAATGTGTAAGAAACATCGAAGGTCATTCAAAACAAGTGAAATGGCAAGTTTTCTAAGTGGATGGTATCACTTATTGCTAAGCACATAGAGATACTCACTAGGAACAACTTGAAAAATAATTGTGCCTAGAAAAAGGTAATCGAACAAGTATTTTCTAATTAAGGTAGATTGTGTGTGTGTATGTGTGTGTGTGTGTTTGTGTGTGTGTGTGTGAGAGAGAGAGAGAGAGAGAGAGAGAGAAACACTGTATAATGATCTTACTGATTTGAAGTTTTTCTAAACACATCTCTACATTTGGGTAGGGTAATCTGTGGGCAGATACTTTGGCTTCTACACATTTGGCCTTACATAAATAATGGTAAAGTTCTATTCGCTATGGGAAATGCAATTGGGACAATGTGAATTCATGCATCACTTGCTTTAGTATTAATTCATATTTGTACTTTCTGGATTTAAAAATCATTACTTGGTTTGCTTAGCTTAGGTTATAAATGCCTGCGAATAGTAAATTTTTTGAACCAGTCACGTTACCTAAATTTCTATGTTGTTGTTAATTGAATAGACTTCAGTGAGACAAAAATTCCATTATTGTTTACACTGTGTACCATTATTTTATCTATCACTAACATACCAATCATTTTAAGATGTATCCCAATTTCAGAGATGTTAATATGTTTAAATAAAAGGGCACATACTTTAGAATTGAGGAAATGAGGGAATGTACAGGATTTCTGTTTATTTTTCTCTTAAAGGTTATCTTTTCAGCTTCTTTTTTAAAACCACACCTTACTCCTGTATTCCTGATATTACCAAGTTAACTTCAATTAGGTAGTCCTATACAGTTGGTGCAGTTAAGCCAGTACTACAAAGTCACTTCTTCCAGTTCATATCAGATACAAAAATCGAAGGGCTTATTATAAGACTGGGAAAATGAACTTTTTCCCTATTACTGGCTTATCCATTAAATTGAGCAGAATTTCATATATTGAAATATTTTCATGCTAGCAATGCCATTACCCCAGTACAGGAAAAAAATGTTTTACTTTTTATGATGGGAATAAACACCAAAAGAATGCAGTTAATAGCTCTATGGGGACTTTTGTAGTACTTGGCATAATGAATGAACTCACCTAAACTCCTAAGATAAAATCCACCTGACTACTCAAAAGGTTAAACGTGTATAAAAAGCTGGTATTTTGCTATGCAAGGAAGAAGAGTTAAGATATACTAAATGAACTGCTTTTCTTCTCAGGCACAATTATAAGCTGATTACTTTTTTGTGTGCTATAAGTAACCTTTTCATGTACAATCCATTGCTCTGCTTATTATTCATTAAAAAAGCTACCTCAAGTAAAAATATTGTCATAATTGAGGAATACTAAATAAGTTGAAATTCATCACCCATACAAAAAAGAAAACAGAGTAAAAACAGGGAAAAACAAAAATTCTATGAGAGATCTAGGAATAAAGAGAAAATGAGAAAACAAGATAGAAGCCCAAGGAATATACAAGCCTTCTTTACAGTTTTGGTTCACATGTAATCTTGAATACAGCTCTTTTAATAGGGTAAATTGAGTGAGTCTGTTTTTTTTTCTATAATCAAAAAGCCAGAGAAAGCACATCAGAACAGTTTTCAAATATTTCAATATCAGTGACTGTGTTATATATTTTGATAGTTTTCGCAGCATCTAGCATAATAATATTGCCACAGTCATACTGCAAAAAAAAAAAAAAATCTAGGCTATTAGATGACCAGTCATTTCCACTTTTTAATTCCAGTCTAGCATTCAGCGATCTGTGCAAACTTACCATTTTGATCATTAAAGCAAGATCAAATAAATGTTAGAATTGTAGGAGACTGGAAAGTGTACACTGCTTAAAATAACCCTAGGTATGAGTATATTCTGACATGAGAACTGAATTCAAATATAGTCTTAATTATGTGTTTAGTGACAATACCTTGATGCTTTGAAATGGATGATTCAGACTTGTGAAAATATCACTAAGTTAATAGATTGACACTCTTCCTACCCCCTCCCCCGCCATGAGTAATCCTCATTCACTTTGTATTTGATGCTATGCTTCTGGATGAAGAGCACTTTTCCTTAACTCACACACCAGAGTGGCATTCTTCTAAAGCAACTATGTGTATGGCACTGACAAAATAAGCAACTAAACTCATTATAAACTATTATATAGATAACAACTGATTTTAAGAAAATTGAAAGGCTACGGTAAAAGGCAAACTGAATGTGCTCAATTTCAGACAGTAGCTCCTGGAGAGATGTTTTTTAGTTCCTCTATTTTTCCTGGTCTTTAAAACAGTTCAGAGTCCACAGATAACTAAGAATATATCAGAGGGTTACAAACTTTTTAAATTTGCCCTGCAGGTGAGAAGCAGGAATGGGTTCAATGAAAACTCAACATTGTTATACACTAATAATGCAGTGGCAGAAAGAGAAACTAAGAAAACAATTCCATTTAGAATTACAGCCAAAATAATAAAATACCCAGGAATGAGCTTAACTGAGTTGGTGAAAGATCTGTATTGAAAAAACCAACCAAATAAACTGTAAAACATTTTTGAAAAAAATGGAAGATGACACAAACAAATGGAAAGATATATTCATGGACTGAAAGAATCAGTGTGGCTAAAATGTCTATACTACCCAAAGCAATCTACGGATTTAATGCACAGACTGTCAAAATACCAACAGCATTTTTTCACAGAACTATAACAAATTATCATAAAATTTTAGTGGAATCACAAAAGATCCCGAACAACCATTGAAAAAGAACAAAGCTGAAGGTATCACAATCCCAGATTCAACATATGCTACAAAGCTGTAGTAATTAAAACAATATGGTACTGAGGCATTGATCAATGGAACAGAATAGAGTCCAGAAATAAATCCAATTTTGTATTGTTAATTAATCTATTACAAAGGAGGGAAGAACATACAATGAGAAAAAAGTCTCTTCAACTTGTTGCTGTTGGGAAAACTGGCCAGCTACATGAAGAAGAATGAAATTGGATCACTTTCTTATATCATACAAAAATATAAACTCAAAATAGATTCAAGACCTAAATGTAAGCTCTGAAGCCATAAATTTCCTAGAAGAAAAAATAGGTAGCTGATTTCTCTGACATCAGCCCATGAAACATTTTTCTAGATATGTCTCTTCTGGCACAGGAATCAAAAGCAAACTTAAACTATTGGAATTGCGCCAAAATAAAAAGCTTCTGCAGAGTGAAAGAAACCATCAACAAAATGACAACACAACTTACTAAATGGGAAAGTATATTTGCAAATGATATATTCGATAAGGGGTTAATATCCAAAATATATAAAAAACTTATGTAACTCCACACCAAACAAAATAATCCAATCAAAATAGGCAGAGGATCCGAATAGTTTTCCGAAGAAGATATATAGATGGCCAACAAACATGCAAAAAGATACTCAGCAACACTAATCATCAAAAAATGCAAAATAAAATCGCAATGAGCTATCAATTTACAACTATCAGAATGGCCAAAATGAAAAGGACAAGAAGTAACAAGTGTTGGGGAGGATGCAGAGAAGAAGGAGCCCTCATGGATGTTGGGATGCAAATTGGTACAGCCACTGTGAAAAACAGTATGGAGGCTTCTCAAAAAATCAGAACTAGAATATCACATAATCCAGTAAGTCCACTATTAGGCAATTACCCAAAGAAAATTAAAACACTAATTTGAAAAGATATATGCACTTCTATGTTTATTACAGCATTATTTACAATAGCCTACATATGGAAGCCACCTAAGTGTCCACTGACAGATGAATGGATAAAGAAGGTGTGGTACACACACACACACACACATACACACACAGAAATATTATTCAGCCATAAAAGAAAAGAATGAGATCTAATCATTTACAGCAGCATGGATGGATCTAGAAGGTATAATGCTAAGTGAAATAAACCAGAAAAAGACAAATACCATATGATTTCATTCATATGTGGAATTTAAGAAACAAAATAAACAATTAAAGAAGAGACAAAAAATAAAGACTTAAATACAGAGAATGAACTGGTGGTTGCTAAGGAGAGGATGGATGAAATATAGGTGATTATGAGTATATTTACCTTGATGAGCATTACGCAATGTATAGAATTGTTAAATCATTATACTGTACACTTGAAACTAATGTAACACTATATATTAATTATATTTGAATTTAAAAAAAAGAATATTTGACATTAGGGAAGAAAATTTACTAGTTGATTTCATAAAACCATTTGAATTAAAGTACAAGTTTGAGCACTAAGCAAGATGACTCTGGAAAAGCAGCTGTGGGCTCATCTTCCAATGGATCTGCTTGTTTTAATAGTTTTGTTCTCAGCTTTGAAATCATTGAAATCTAGTATTGATATGTTCTATAAATTGCTTTTTTCAGTGTTAAACTAAGGATTAAAAATAACGAAGCACATCTTATGATACTGCTTTCTCTAAAACACTATTATTATATTAATGAGACCAAAATAGGCTTTTTGTGCCATATAAAATGGTATATAACAAGACAAGATGTAAATGTAAAATCATATTATTTATTCATCTTTATTTATACTTCAAGATATTATTTTTGCACATATTTTTTAATGCATACATTAATACTTAAATTGTGTAGCTACTTTGTAAATAAGTAGATTTATTTTGGGGTGTAAAAAAAACACTGCTAATGAAACTTCTGTAAACACAATGACAAAAATGTGACTTAATAATATCATGTTCTGCTATTTTACTTATATGTTTTTGGACATGGAACTAGAGATTAAAACTCAGCTGAAAGGCCAGGAATAGACATTCAATGGAAATGGATCATTAATAGCTTTAATTTCCAAAGGCTTCAGCCATATTATACAGGAGGAAAGTAATATCTTTTGAAACCAATAAGCCATTAACTCGGGGTTCTGAACCTTTTTGTATGCTCTGGACCCTTTTATCAGTCTGGTAAAGACTAGAGGCTTTCCTCAGAATAATTCTGTTTAGTGTATAAAATGAAATGTACAGAAACAAACGTAATTATAAAAATATTGAAAAATAAGTGAAAAAGTAATATATATGCTTACCTATTAACACATTAAATAACTGAGTTAGTGGCAGGTCTACTATAGTTTCATATTAATAGAAGATATAAATATTTTTTCATGTATGTGCAACAAGTAGAATGTGGTATAAAAATAATTGTGATTTCTATCAGTGACAAAGTCACTGGTACTGTTAATATTATGATCCATTGTTGCCAACACTTTTCCATCAACATAATTAACAGAAATTCTACATTTTAGGTAGTCATTTTGTTTTTCTTACCAAAGGACGCAGACCCCTTGACTCTATCCATTCATCCTTTGAGGGTTCTGTACCCTTGGTTAAAAACTGCATGAAGTATATCAGAGTGTGAGACCAAGAACATCCTTATATTAATCTCTGTTGGAAAGTGCTCACATTCTGTAAAACTGAAAACTATTCACAATAGTAGAATCCACGAATAATTCTAATGGGAAAGGAAATGGTATTATTAAGCTACTGCCTAGTGGATATGAAGCAATATTTATATACCAAATAGCCATTTTATGGATGTTTAAAAAATTGTGTGTCTGCCTGAGTTTACCAGAGAAAATATAAAGGGAATTTTATTTTGAACAAACCACCACAAATATCCTTGGGTTTCTTGGAGCTAAGAGCTGCAGTTCAATTTCTTGGTATTTTGTAGTTAGATAATAGTGCTGAGTATTTATAGGCTTCCTTATATAACTATAGTTCTATCCATTTTTCTTGTCAGAAGAGTTTATTTTCTGTCCCTGCTCCTGTTTTCCTTGAATTTTAGTATTGGATTTACGGACTTTGCTCTAGCTCTACTTCTTTTTATAGAACCATATTCCTCAAGTTCAATTTATTTTTAAGTTGGATACTTTATGTGTCCATTCCCTTTAGAGCTCTAAAAAGAATGTGTATTATTGACCAGATAAAGCTATTAAGGTAACTATTATGAAATTTATTTTTAGATCCTTGGCCACCTTAATGGCTCTTTGGGGTTTAAGATATGCTCCAAGTGGAGTGCACCATAACCTGGGAGGAGCGTCTGTGACTATTATTTCTCATTCAACACCTGCTCAATCTGGAGTAACTGCAATCTGGCATTCTCTTCCACCACCCACTGTAATTATTTAAGGGCCATTAATGGTTTGAGGCTCCAAATTAAAAAAAGTCTTTTCTTAAGTATCTATTTTCTTGACCAGCTTTTATTTTGGGAACATTCTTTTCCTTCTTTCTCAAGTTTTTATTCTGTTTCTATTTTTCTGATTATATTTTTTATTTCCTTTTTTTTTTTTTTTGCACCTTTGCAGATAGAATTTCTTTACCTGCCTTAAATTCTGTCCTTAGTGATTTCCCTTCAATCTTACCACTTCACCATTCTCATCTGATCCCTAATTATCAGTGCTTCCCTAAGCTGTCATCTGCATTTTAATAACTAGCTTACCGGGATGTACCAATTGTATCTACAATTCAGTATGCCTTATGCAGAAAAGAGATCTGTTGTGCTCCTATCCTTCAGTTGAAGAAGATTGCTTTGAAGATGACATTCAAAATATGGATGTGGCTCTTTGTCTTAAATGCTGCTAGAAGCCATCACTTTTTAAGTCTCTGATTGGTTGAAAACCGTGGCTAGGGCCATGCCAATTGTCGGTATCTCTGCCCAATTTAGCTCCATTCTTGCCAGTAAAATTTTATTGCAACTATTTGAAAGTCTTGGGATTTCAGGAAATCATGGAAAAGTGGGCACATTAGTCAAAAGATCTGAAATCGCCTCTATTCTTTCCTTTCTCCTATTTGAGAAAAGCATTTGTTTTTGCTGTTTGGTGGATGTGATAAAAGCAGAGACCGTTGTGGTTTGTAACAGAAATTTCTCCATAACGATATAACCATATCATACCCACTTTGATAATTCAAACTCTAAATTTTACCTAACACCTCAGGCCATGCTGACACGTGTAGAAGATAATGACTAGCCCACAAATTACATTTTAAACCATGTTCAAACTGTAAACTCATCAGATGAGTTCTCTTCTAGAGGTTTCATTATAGAGTTTTTCTTTTTTCTTTTAAGATTTTATTTATTTATTTTAGAAAGAGAGAGAGAGAGAGAGCATGAATGGTGGGAGGGGAGAGGGAGAGGGAGAAGTAGACTCCTCACTTAGCAGGAGCCTGACTCCAGGCTTTATCCCAAGACTCTGGCATCATGGCCTAAGCTGAAGGCAGACGCTTAGCACCTGAGCCACACAGGTGCCCAGATTTTAGTTTTTCTATATTGTATATATTTTATTTGGGCTCTTCCTTTTATCTTTTCTTTTTTCCAAAAATTTCTTACAAAGAGAGGAACAGTGATGGTTGAAAAGATTGATATTTTCAGTCTGAGAAAAATAACAATATTTTTCAAACGTACAATTTTAAATTTTATGAGGATGAAATCAAGTTGTCCTGCTCCCAACTCTCCTGATCTGCATATTTCATCCTTCATCTCTGAATTAGGACTATTAGAGTGAGCTTTATCCTGAAGTATAAATGCCAGACTAAACATTAACTCCCGGACATATGCAGTTTAGTACATAATAGGAATGTTAATATCATTTGAAATTTAAGAAGACCTTACTGGATGTTTCAGTAATTATTTGCAATCAAGTACAAAACTGTAAGGTAATAAGAATCTCATTCAATTTGTTAGAGGTATTTAACAAGTCCTAGGGGGTCTATTTGAGCATTTTGCAGGGTTTTTTTCCTATCTTTCCTTTATTAGATTATCACTTTAAGGTATAGCAGGTAAACTTTCAAAGTGTGGTATGTCTGAATAAAACTGTTGGGCAACATTTGGAAAAATATACCCAGAGGCATCTGATTGAAGGTGGAACTTGCATGTCAGACACAGAAAATCCAATTCGATTTTGTCATTGAGTCAATTTTTTGTGTTTACTGTTACAAAGACTTCATCCTGCAGTAATGTTGGAATCGTTTCTTTCCTTGAGGGCTATTGATATACTTGCACAGTATTCTGTTTTGTTTTGTTTTAAAACTTATTGTCACATCTTTTTAAAGAGACCATGAGAAATTAAGTTAAAATAATTATCTGTACTCAAGTATTTACAGTTATGGTTATTTCCATGTATATCTCTATATATTTATGGTATTATATACATTAGATTTAACATTATACAATTAATACTGAATACAAACCTTTTTATAAATCCATAGTTGATTACTTAAATTTTTATTATGTTTACAAAAGGTGACAGCTTGAAACAAATTGTCTTTTCCTGTCCTATTAGATTTCTGGATTAATTCCTAATTTTATGTACTTCAAGGAAAGTAATCTTAAATTTATGTCAAGTGACACTTGAAAAGACGAAAGTCATTGGTAAAGCATGCCATTTCAAATTTCTAAAACAGAACAGATATTTTTTATCTGGAATAAACCTAGGACTCAAGTTAATGATCCTTTCTTTACTTTTGTTCTTGCTTTCTTTCCTTTTTTTTTTTTTTCACTTCTTGCTGTATTTACAAAAGTTACAGTGTATCTTGGTGTTTTAAAAATCCCTTGTGGTTGCACAGAAAAGACAGCTCATGAGATGGATTTTTAATATATAAATATTGTTTGCCATCAATTGGTCTTGACCCCACATTGCCAGGGCCTAAAAGGTAAGTGATCATACTAAAAATCTCATCACACTATGATTACACAGCAATTGAAATCATTCACTACATATGAAGATTCTAATGGACAGAGGGTTTACTTATCCTTGTACATATCATCTTTCTTGTAGAATTCCCCTCTCCATCACTCTACGTTTTTCTAGTCTCAGCTTAAATGTCATTTCCTTAAACCCTTAAAACAGAACAGGCACTCCTGTCACGGCTCCCTTTGCTCTTCATTCACAGCACTCAACATGCTTTATAATTAGATATTATACAATTCTTGTTTTTTTCTCCCACTGATCTGTATACTCCCTGAGAGTAGGAACTGAATTTACTTTAATTACCATTTTGCCCCAGTTCTGGAAGGTGGCTATTGTTGGATGCAATTTGGTGAATGAATGAATGAATTCATTCATATGTTCTGAAAACTTGTACACAGTTAAGAAAAAAAAAAAAACTTTCACATGACTAAATGAAGACATTTACTATAATACTGGACTTGACAATTTTCTTATTAAATTTATATTTCTTATTAAATTTAATTCTTATTAAATTTAATTTACTTCCCAATAGATATCTCTTATTTTTTTTATAAGATTTTTTATTTATTTATTAGAGACACAGAGAGAGAGAGACACACACACACACAGGCAGAGGGAGAAGCAGGCTCCATGCCGGGAGCCTGACGTGGGACTCGATCCCGGGTCTAGAGGATCACGCCCTGGGCCGAAGGCGGCGCTAAACCCCTAAGCCACCAGGGCTGCCTGATATCTCTTATTTTTAATATTCTTTATTTTATATCAGAATTTGTTTATATTTTGATTTTGGATCTATGTCATACCTGGATATAGCACAGTAGGAATTTAGTATTATATGTATGGTATAAAACTGTAATCTTGATCATTTATTTAAGGTAAAAAAAAATGCTAGAATTTTTCACTCCACCATTAATTTCTCCTTACCATTCACTAAAATACTTGATCAAATAGCAATGACAGCTTACCATAATTACAAACATAAAAACATAAATGAAAAAATTAGATGTTTACAGTTCAGACATATGTGATGATGTCATTTTTAAAAACCAAAGCAATTCCTATCATCTATAACGGTTTGGTTGGATTAACATTTGTTTATTAAAATTTCTATTAATGCTACAGGATTTCCTAAATTAATGTAGTATTAAAACATGGAATGTGAGACATTATAGCTGACTTCTACACAAGTTGTTTTCAAGGACACAGTTAGTTACTAAAGATAAGTTAGTTGTTTGGGTAATAAAAAATTAAAATCACACAAAATTATAACAAAACCTGGAATCACTGGCATTGGCTTTTCAAATAACTCAAAGATCTTTGTGTCCCTTTTATTTATTAAGGCAATTAGTTGCTTATTTACATTTACTGACCTACAATTTTACTAGGTACTTTATATATGGCTCTAATTTTAATCTACCTGTCTATATAAACCAATGAATTAAATTTATCCAGACATTTAGTTATGAAGAGGAAAAGCCAGAATTTCTGTTCCAGTTCTATCTGAATGCGAAGCCTGTGCTCTTTCCTCTCACTCTTCCAACACTCGCCAAGGCCACTCCTCAAGTGCAAATGTTCTTACAGTGTACAGTGTAATGAACAGTGTCCCTTTCATCCTACAAGCAGCAGGATCAATCATGCTTAGGCGTGCAGGCTCTTGCAGCTGCGATGTTTGGAGGTAAGGCCAGGCCCTGCAGTTTACAAGCTGTGTTTGCTAAGGCAAATTATTTACTCAGCACACTCAGTTTTCTCTGTAAAATGGAGTCAGTGATATGTAGAATCCACTACAAAGAACGTTAAGAGGGGATGCCTGGGTGGCTCAACGGTTGAGTGTCTGCCTTTAGCTTAGGGCATGATCCCAGGGATCAAATCCCACATGGGGTTCCCTGTGGGAAGCCTGCTTCTCCCTCTGCCTATGTCTCTGCCTCTCTCTCTCTGTGTCTCCCATGGATAAAAAAATAAAATCTTTAAAAAAAAAAAAAGACTGTTAAGAGGGCTAAATAAATTAATATTTAAAGTACTTAGGACAGTCTTGGCACATAGTAAGTTAAAAACCTAAATTAAAATCAACATTATTATATGACAGTAAGTTGGTGATATAGTAGAATGTTTAGTTATTTACAAAATAACTAAATAGTTTAAATATCACATTTTTATATGTGTTGAACATATAAAAATAAATATGATATAATTTAGTTATCTATAAAATGCTTTAACAATTTTCACTACATAAGCTTATACTTATACAAATGTACTTGGCAGCACTGCTATCAAAAGAAAAGACACATATGTACGTTTATGTAGTATATGTTGTATATGTTTGTGTATTTGTACATACTAGCTTATTTGTAACAGAGGCTTAAAGGGTTATATCTAACCAAAAAATGAAGATATGGAAATATTAATTTACATTTTAAAAATATATTTACATGTATCATCTCTTGTCCTTAATACCTTATATTACTTTATAATACTTTACTATATATTATACTTATAGTTAGAATTCTTAAGGTAGTGGCTATAGGATTATCTAGATTATAATACTTAATTTTTTAAAACTGGATAATTATGACATTTAGAAACATCACTTTCTCCACAGTTGAATATTTTAGTTTTCATTTTTAATAAAACTCCCTGAAACCATCCAAGTCTTAATACTTTTTGGCATAATAGTTTGGGAATGTTGCATTATGAGAGATCCCTTGGCAACTATCTTAATTTCCAGAAATAGTGTCAGTGATGAAAATGAATTTGAGTGCCATTTCTGAAATTTAATCATGTCACATTTAAACACCCAGCAGGGAACTGTATATGGCTATTGTGGGCCACATAGTCCAATCAATGAAAACAATCTTCGTTATTTTTAGATTAGTTAACTAAAGTGCTATCAATTTCCATTGCACTTACTTTAGTTTAAACATCACATTCTGTTAAATGCACACAGCAAAGCATATCTGTTCTTATGAGAATAGGTTTCTCATTCCAGTTCATCATCATTTCCTTTCAAGCTGTGTATGAAAATGGCTGAATGCTTGAGCTTGTAACATTTAAAAACAGTAAGGAAATATAAATTAGGACTTTATAATTAGGAGAATTGCTGTAATACTGTAATAAATAGTATGAGCACATCTAAATGATTTTCACATATCATTCAAATATAACTTCAATTAAAATTAAAAATAATCAAAATTCAATTCATTGTAATAAATAAATGAATAATAGAGCTAAAAATAATTGAGATCTGCCAACATAAGTGATAGGTTGTATGAACAATACCCAGAAATCTAAATTGAAATATTTAAATCAGAAGTATTATTGCCCTAGCCTACCTACAATATAATTAGCAAATAATTACTGGAAAAATTATAGGCAGGTTTTTACCCAGTATTAAAACTTTTGTTATTAAGACTTGAAATATTGCATTTATTGAAAATGTTTGATGTTACTGATTTGCATAATTATAATAATTATTACTGTACAATTGGACATTGTGTCATAATGGATCAGTTAGATATAAATTTATTTTTATAAAGTAAAAATGTCTAATAGCTATACTAATTAAATAATACATTAAATAAAGAATTATATAGATTTTTAAATAATATTTATTAAAGTCATATCTTAAACATCTTGGTTTTAATTGTTTAACTGAAAATTAAAAAATATATTTAGGTTTTAAAAATGTAGTATGTCACTAATATTAAAAACATTTCACTTAATTGCACTGGCAAAGGTAGTCTTAATAAATTGCTTAAAATTGAAGGGCACATATAAAAGAAGGAAAGGCAGAAAAAGGTTAAAATGATGATATGATATGTACACATATATCGAGATTAGTGTGTTGACACCACTTAAAGAATTATATCCAAAATTACCACTTTTATGTTTTCAAGACTTACTAGTGGTAGTACTTAGATCACAGCATTCATATGTATCTACTGATAATGCAGAAGTGGTCTAAATAGAGGAACAGAGTCCCTGTTTACTTCTCTTATTTAAAAGCCATCTGCATAACCCTATTGCAAACCAGAGTTATAGAAGATTTTATTAAAGTCAAAGAAAAACAACTCAACTTGTGGTATCATTTATTGAGTATCAATTAATATAACAAGTTATATTTCATTACACTGGCAAAAACATCTTTAGAATACTGCTCAAAAATATAGGAAGTCAGGTAACAAATAACTTGATGGTAGCTGAGGACACTAAGAAATCAGATACCATGTCTATACTGAACTCAGAATGGTAGATTCTTTCATTCATTCTGTAAATGTCTTTTGAACATCTACTGTTTGCTAGTCCTCTTCTGACAACTGTGATTACAATAGTACAATCTCTTCCTCATGGAGGATATACTCCATTGGGGGTATAGTCAATAAACAACATGCAAAAGTAAAAATATGATATGTTAATGATTAATGCTAAGGAGAAAATGATAACAGATAAGGGGGTGGGTGTGTTTTGGTATGTTGAGGTAGGGAGGTAAAGAGGCTGAGGAAAGCCTCATGGGAGGATGCTTTTATGCAAAGACTCAAAGGAAGTACTGGAGTACTCATAACATCATAATAGAATATTAAATGAAAAAGGGAGATGGAAAAAAAAAAAGGAGATGGAAACAGAAATGCTGTAGGCCAGAGATGTGGGACAGGAACAGTGGAGAGGCCACAGTGGCTGAAACAGTCCACAAAAAGGGAGGAGTCCCAGGAGATGTGGTCACAGAGGTGAGTGAATAGGGCAGAGGTACAGGCAGGTCCTGTTAGCTTCAGGAAACAGGGAGACTGTAAGTTTCACTCTGAGCTCAGAAGTCAGTGGAAGATTCTCAGCTGTTAGGTGACATGTGTTGATTTCTGCTGTAACAGACTCCCTCCAGCAGTAGACAGACTGAACAGACTATGTAAGAAGCACATGTAGAGGGAGGGAATGGCCTCTCTCTAGTAAAATTGTCTCATGAGAACTTTTTATGTCTTTTAAAAAAACTCTTTTTTGTCACCTTCTTCGCCTTAAAATTCCCTGCCCACAAATAAGGACAAATTCAACCTGGAGGAAGGGAGGGATGGAGGGAGAGAGAGAGAGAGAGAGAGAGAGAGAGAGAGAGAGAGAGAGAGAATATGTGTGTTTCCTGGGATGGCTAACATGAAACCAGGTCTTTGTTTTGTTTTTTTAAAGAATTTATTTATTTATTCATAGGAGACACATAGAGAGAGAGAGGCAGAGACATAGGCAGAGGGAGAGGAAGGCTCCCAGTGGGGAGCCTGATATGGGACTAGATCCCAGGACCTGGGGATCATGCCCTGAGACAAAGGCAGATGCTCAACCACTGATCCACCCAGGCATCAGCATGGAGCCAGGTTTAACAGCTCTCACCTCTTTCCCTTCTCCTCCTTTTTCTTTTCCATATTCTTTCTAAAGTATGTCAGCTAGGCTCTGTTCCTCTTTAACATTTCATCTGCTTCCATTTATCTGTATTTCCATTTGTGAAATGAGAGGGCATAGAGATATGGGGTGAGAGGAGGAAGCAGAGTGATGTGTGGTAAGTTCAGTTTTTTTATTCATATATGTAGTGCTCTCTCATTAAATAGACATTTAAAACATAATTATTCTTTTCAGATCACAAAGGTACTACAAGCCTAATAAATTCAAAACTGAAGAGTATACTGAGTAAAGATGACACAACTCAACAATAATATAAATTTCAAATTACTTCCTTTGTGGGAAATCTCTGCTCATGTTTTTGATATTTTTTCTTTTGTTGTATTTAATGTTATTGAATTGACAGACATAATAAGCTGAGGATAAGAAATATTTTCCTTTCGTGTTTATTATAATTATACCCCAAGTTTATTCTTTGTGTTTATAGTTTATTACTTTTATATAGATGTTTTTAGTCAATTCTATTCCTCCATTATTTATTTATTTACTCATCTATTTATTTATTTTTAAATATTTTATTTATTTATTCATGACAGACAGAGAGAGAGAGGCAGAGACATAGGAAGAGGGAGAAGCAGGCTCACCATAGGGAGCCTGATGCGGGACTGGATCCCAGGACTCCAGGATCACGCCCTGAGCTGAAAGTAGACGCTCAACCAGTGAGCCACCTAGGTGCCTGTCTTTTATTATTTATTATTTGGGAGGGCATTGAGATGATTTCATTTTAAAATATGCCAGAACTTAATTAACTCATCAGGAGATATAAGAAAGCAGTAGGGTGGATTGAGATAATATGAGTGCAGACACCTAAGATTAGAGTGAAGACAGTTTGGATTTGAACACAAGTGTACCAGCATTTCAGTACGATATCCTCTGACCTACCCAGCATTAAGTCTCCATCATTTTCTCTTTCCTCTTCCTTCTAAAATATCTGCAGAAACAAATGGCCTCTCTGCCATAACTGTTGGCATAAGCTAACCCAAGGGTATCCCTATGGGAAATGATACAAAGTTCAGAAGAAAGTTTATAAATCTTACTCCCAAGTGGATGCTGGGCACATTGATTATAATCTATGCACTGTCAATGCCCAAGATCCTAACCTCAACTGGCCGAGAGCCGGCACCATCTGTAACCTGCAGGTGTTTCTCTGTTCTCTGTAGCGAGTCAACACTCTAAGTTCTCAATGTGCTCTACAGCGTCACTGTGGCAGATGCACTTTCTTACTCTGGATTTTCTAACAATTCTGAGAAGCCACACAAAAAAGCAGAACCATATCCCTATAGAAACCAAAACAGTAGGGAGAGTAAGGATCCTCAATTTATTATAAACTCTTGCAACTTGATAAAATAAAAACAAATGGCTCAATAAGAACCTATCTTAGAGTAGGTCCTTAAGTAGATCCTTAACTTTTCCTGATCTCTTTGTTAAAGCATATCATAGGTTAAGAAACCCACTATTCCATTCATGTTCAAAGAGAAATCTGAGTTTACATACAAGGATCATATAAATATAAAATGAAGTCAAAAAAAGCAAAGGCACTTATTAGACATAATAGCAAGACACTAGACACAAACTGGTGACAATTAAGTTCAAGATCTATTTCAATGTGTCTTTCCATAATCAATCAAGTTTCTTTCTTTTCAAGGGTATTTTTAGATGTGGTGACCTCAGCAAAATCTCTGATGGAGGGATAGAATAGGCTTTAGTCATCAGTTTCAACGTCTAGTTCACATCCAAGTCTCCTTCAATTTTCAACCCACTGGCAACTATATATATATATAATAGTATATATATAGTTATAGTTATATACTGTATATATATATATATATATATACACATATATATATATATATACAGCTTCAAGACCTAGCTCTCTTGTCCCAGGGTGTCTACAGCTTCAGACATCACTTCCTCTTCAGGGCACTTAGAGGGCTAGTGTTTGACCATCTCAGAGTGACACTCATTGTGAGGCAGGGGTCCATGTCATGTCCCCTATATAGGGTTCTCCTTTTAGGAAAATGAGAATGTCTCATCTTCCTATTGCTCCCCTGGCCAGGCCTCCTATGTGTCATGTTTGTAGCCAGGCATTGTTTTAAGCTCTGCCAAAGTTCTAGTACTGTCTGGAAGGTGCTTTATTCTGGCACCCAATGTCTGTTTTGGCTGCATGAAAATCAAATAGTCATTGATGTCAGTTTTTTGGTCTGCATCATGTTAATTGTTTGTTAACAGATACCTTGGGGTGCTTCTTAGTACAACTTCCAGGGCTCAGTAGGCAGCCATCAGCAAGTCCCATAAACCAAAGAAAGGAAGAATGGAAGAGCTGTATCTGGGAGGGCCAAGGACCAATTGAATCTAAATTAAGTTAACTTACATATGGTTGGCTAAATGCTTCAGAGGAAGGTTGCTAGGTTAGTTAGTTGACTGCATGGCCACTCGTCTATTTGGTTGTATGATCAACCTGCTTACTGATGCTGTCCTTTCCTTCCACTCATCCAGGCCTAAAGGTTCCTATGCCAACTCACAATTAATGTCTTTCCCAATTATCTTAAGTTTAGAAAATCTGCTCATCCAAGGTATTTCTTTGATATTTAGGATTTCATTATTCAATAAAGTTTTTCAGAACGAGCACTCATAGATCATCATTTTGTTTATATACATAATCCAAATAAATCCTTAAGTAATTTCCCCTGTTTTACTTTATAAAGTATTCTTGTCAAAGGGAAAGGAAGAGAAGTGACATGTAAAATTGTTACTCTGCCTAAAAAGGAAGGAGTGTGTGTGTGCGCGCGTGTGCATACCCACGTGGGCTTATGAACATGTATATAAGAGAGAGAGGCGGTGTAGTGTGCTTTTGTGTTTATCTCATTCAGTCTGATCTGAAGAGATATCTTGATTTAGAGGAAAATACACTGAACTGGGAATCACAAGCCCTGATTCTACATTTCTTCTAGTACTGTTTCTGTTGCTAACTGTGACAGCCTGGGCAAACTGCATAGCCCACGTGTCTCAGTTTCTGCATTTGCCTTCTGAATTTGAATAACGTTGTAATGCTCTAGTAGTATAATATGCATCAAAGCAGTAGCACTATGGGGTTTCTAGAAGTGCCCAGCAATTAAGCTATATCATTATTATTCTCATTAGCATGTATTTATGCCCGATTCTGGTTTCATCCCAATGACTATAATCCTGTTACTACTTTCTCCGAGTTTTGTTTCTTTTGGGGAAGAAGGGTTGCTTTGTGCTTCTTTGTAAACACTTCAGGCGATTTACTGTCCTATCCTTTGCTATATCATCCCAAGACCCTACTCTCTTAGGCTTCCAAAAAGACAAACAGTGTATAAAATTCTTACTAATACATATGCCAGCTCAATACAAATCCTCCTTTTATTTGTGGTAGAGGCTATCAGGTTAGAGTGCCCTGAATTTATTGTCTGAAGCAGTGTAACCACTCTGGTGGAAATTTAGGTCATACACATACTCAAAAGCCAAATGGGATGCATAGAATAGATGCACGTGGGTCTCTGCAGAAATGCTGCCCTCTTTTTAGACTTTAAGGTGGCCACTCCTATGCTTAGCATGCACTGAGACCTATCTTGAAGAATATATGTATACTAGTAACATTAACAATAAAAATATGAAGTGTGCCATTTCAAAAAATTATGAACTCGGGAAGCAAATTATATTTTTTTGATCCAGATTCCATAATAAATGGAGGCCATGCAAACAACAACAACAAATATATACATATATGAATACTTACTGTATTGACAATTCCTTCCCATGAATTCGCCTGGGCATTCACAGGAATAATTAGCAACAAGGTCTGTACATATTCCACCATTTTTACAAGGCTCAGCTTCACATTCATTTATGTCTGAAGAAAACAGAAAAAAACAGAGAGAATGAGAATTATTGGTGAAAAAAATGATTAGTTATTGGAAGGCTTTAGACCTTTCAAATAAAACAAAATCTAAGTAATGCAATTACGTGTGTGTGTGTGTGTGTGTGTGTGTATGGGTGTTAAGTCAATAATAGAAATAGTGCTTAAAATCAACAACTGATTGATAATCAAGTTCAAATGAAATTGAGAACCCAAATGAAACACCAACAGAAGCAAACCTTCTCCATCGTGAAAATAAATATGAATAGTTTGGGGAAATATTCAGTGTATCCTTAGAATTAAATCAAGCAAATTAACCCTGATAGAGAGATGAATTGGTATCACTTACAAGATCTAGAAACCTCCCCTGCAGCAACAACTGCCAATTAACACTGTCTCATTTCATCTTAATTCATTAAAATTCTAACTGACAGAGATGTTTTAGTTTCTAAATAGTTCGCCTTTGATGAATGCGATGAGAAGCAAATTAGAGTTAATAGCTAAAGCTCGTTACATTAAGCAAAGTATAATAAATGTAAATGATGATCACTTCCTAATCTCATTCAAGGATTTCTAAAATTAGGATGACTAAAGGGACTTACCTTTGCTATACCATTATCATACCTCATGCAAAATCATATGAAATATAAAACATTCAGTAAATTGTACTAATTTCCATGCTAATTTTGGACAACAGATACAATGAATATGATTTTAAATGAAAAAAAGAAATAAGGACTAATTCAGTCAAATATCCATCACTGATATTTAGAAGGCATTTCCTCTAAGCACAGCACCATGCCAGGTTCTGTGAAAGCTAGTAAAGTAGTTGGATTAATGCGCAACTGCTCCCCATCCCTCTCTCTACTTATCATCTACTCCCATTGAACTTCCCACAACTCCTTACAGACCTGATTAGAATCACCTAGGAATTATCTACTTATGTGCCTTTCATCTTCTCACCTAGTTAAACTGTGACCCTTACAATTGCAGCATCTATCCTGCATTCTTTGTATAATTATGAATGCCACATGCTATTTGGGAGATCACGGTACCAAAAAAAAAAATTGTTTCTTGATAAAATGTTTAACAAAAGATTAGAAATAGTGGTGTATACCATCTAAACAAATTACTTCAGATATGTAATGGCTCTTCTGATATACCACAATGTATCAAAACAATATTCTGAAGTCCTGGGTTTTCACAGTGCTTAAAGCAATATGATCATTGAATTACCCATTGAAGACCAAACAAGAATAAAACAGAAGAAAATCTCTATTTTGCCCTTTCTTTTTAACTTCTTTCTTCTAAAGAGCTTGTCCTCTTGGTATCAGAGTTTGTCATTTTACCCCCTCACTTCCCTCTCAATTTACATTTACTGTAAAGTTTAGTCTAAATTTCCTTAGGCAGGTTATGACTTTCTCTGAAAAAGCCCTCCTTTTTCATTTCTCATTGACTATCACAATTTGACAGTAGAGACAATTCATGACTATGTTCAGAAAGAATCTAAATAATTTGAATCTTTTATAACATCAAATAATAGGATAAAATCAGAATCTGATAATCTCTAAAAAAGTTGTATGCTAAAAAATATAACAGACTCCCAGACATCTGAAACTAAAACTCTCCAGAAGGAAGGAGGGAAAGAAGGAAGGAAAGGAGGGAAGGAAAGACGACACCATTTATCATTACCTGATGAAATATTTAGTCTTTTTAGTCTTAATCAAAATTTCACTTTGTCTTGATTTATATTGAATTAACATACAAAATATTTTCATTATGTTTTGAAAGTGGCACAAAAGTCACTGTGCTATTTATTTTATAGTCAGCTCAGTGTAAGGCAAGGGCAATAATTGGCTACTTGGGAACATGCCTACTGTGCCTTTCCCTGCATCATACTAACTACAATCCTTTTTTTGGGGGGTGGTGTGAGAATATGTCAATGGCTGGTAAGAAGTTAAATCTTCATGTTAGAGAACACACTAGTTTATTTTGTAAAGTTGGATATAACTTTATATATAAAAATATAAATATAAAGATATTATTTTATATACTTATGAAGAAGAAACAGTATTGATGTCTGAAGATCACATAGGGAAATATAATTTGATCTTGAAGGAAAGCTTTAATTAAGATTAATGGGGTAATTTGGTAATGGGCATGAAGGAGGGTAGATGATGTGATGAGCACTGGGTGTTGTATGCAACTGATAAATTATTGAACACTACATCTGAAACTAAGTATGTACTATATGTTGGCTAATTGAATTTAAATTTTCTAAAAAAATTAAAGACAGAATGGAGGTGGTAGTGTATTTCCAAACAGGAAACCAGAGTGAGTCACAACTTTGAAGAGAAATGTTCACTTCACAAGAGATGTGTTCAGGGATACAAGTAGCCAGCCTGCCTGGAGCACAGAGTGGGAAGGGGAGTGCTTAGACTAAGAGTCAGAGGATGTGGATGGGGGCAGGTAATGGTGAACCATTAGTGCCAATGGAGGGAACTGTCTTTATCTTTTGGCACTAAAGACTTGGTGTTAGTTGGGAGAGTATCCTCCATACCCTTGTATTCAGAAAGACCTAGCCAAGCCAGTATTGGAATGGAATTAATAAATGAATGAAGGAAAGCAGAACAGAGAGACCCACACAGGATTTGATGCTGATAGGTACAATTTATATTTTAATTCTCAGGTAAGAGGCTCCAAGTGTTTTCTCATTTTAATCCTGAACTATATATTACGAATAAAACCAAACCTTGCTCTGGCTGCTTTAAAATGTTAATAGAAGACGTTTTCATAGCTAATGATGTGAGAAGTATCCAGAGTCATTTTATATACTTGCAAGTATATGTAGGTACTATTGTTCTTTGTTTCCTTATTTCTTCCAAAAATTTACACAATAAATAGTACTTAATACAAGGTGAATGTGAATCTAATGGCAACAAATCAACCTTTGGACCTTCTAGCCATTTGATCATCAGGCCAGGTCTATCATCATCTACAAAGGAAATTATAATTAAGAAGATCAGACTCTAAAGTAAACAACAGTTACACCTTTATCCAGAGGTTAACAGAAGGTAGAATAAACTGGAATTGCATTTGCTGAAGTGAGAATGCTTTATATCCTTGCTCAGTTTTGCATAAAGAATGACCTTTTACTGGTTGTGCATTTTTTGATTTCATAAACTAACACCCCCAAAAAACAAAAAAAAACGTACCTTAAATCTAGGATTTGTAAAAATACAAATGTTACATTAAAGGAGTTAGGTATTTTAATATAGTAGCCAAAAAAGTAAAATATTTCTGCATATGTACACATCTAGTAACATGTAGACTGAAATAACATATGCAAATTACATGGAAGCATTTATATATTAGTATAATGCAGGAGTTCTTTTAGCAGTGAAGGCTATTTGCACTGTGATTAACACTGCAAGCAATCTAAATGGAAACAGACCTCAATTTGAATAAATCATGTTTAATTAAAGACAAGATATAAATGTTCACAGAATATAATGTAATGAAATGAAAATTAAACGTCTTTGTAATAAATCACATATATTTCTCTTTGTCATAGATCAAGACATTATCATTTACAGAAAAAAGTCCTCATCTATTCTAAACATAGTGAAATATACTACATTCATTTATAAATAAGAAAAATTTGACATAGCAGATCCCAAACAAAATAGGAATTTCCATATCTGGTCATACAGTTCATTTATATTAATAACTATATTTTTGATGTTTTTATATCTATGACTGCTTCATGAGGATGAATTAAAAAAATCATTCGGAATTGGATTTTATAATTAAGACAATAAACTGATTTCTGATACTTCATTCAAAAAGCACAAAATTGCTACCTGCTGTCTCTTCTCACTGAGGACAATGACAAGAGCTGAACATGGATTTCTAGATATAAACTCATGATGCCTTTCCTTTCTTTTTTTTTTTTTTTTTTTTTGTAACAGTTAAAGGTAAGTAAGGGAAGAAAGGAGAAGAAAATAAGGGATGACAGATTAGATAATTGGTCACAACAGTACACATTTCTTTGAAAGAAAGAGGTACTCTATAAGGATTTCCAGGTCCTTTGCTCTGTTGTAACCACACAAATTCATTCCTACTATATGCATAACTCTGTACCTTTATCATTATGTTGCACTTAGACTATTTTATGCAGACTTATAAAGGTATGTTGGTAGTCTATCCTCTTTGGCTTGGGTTTTTCTAATACAAATAATGTCAACCCATACACACTTTGGAGATTTCACTGTAAGAACTCTCTGCCAGGAATTTACAAACACATATTCATAAGATCACTCACTCTGAGTACTCATAACTTATACACATTTGCATCCTGAGAATTCCTAGTCTTTTTTTCTGGATCATTGTCACACTCATCAATGTGCAAATTATAGCCCTAAGGCCCAGGAAAATGACTCTGGAGTGGTAGGCTGTCAAAGAATTTTTGAATATCAAAATTATATTTGCTAGTTCCTTATTTGAGACTTCAGAAAACAATGGCTTCTCTGGGCATAATTTCTTGCTACAGAAACTATGTTGCTTCTTTTCAGATAATTATATTTAAATATCCAGTAATCCCATTCTTCCACATAGACTCTACCAGCTGGCTGGAGATGAAATGGAGATTTTTGGAGCTAATTCCCTGGGACGTCTGCTGGACCTTTAAATTTACTTGACTAACTAACTCACTAACTAATTAATTAGTTTCAAATTGTCTCACATTTGTAATAGGTAAAGTAGGAGAGATAGAAGGTACCACTCCTGGTCCATCAATGTCCCTGTTTATCCTTGAGTTTACCCAGAATCCTCAGGTAGATGCCATGTGGCCCCAGTAGTGCAGCTACATTTATTTGCCAACCTGGCTTAGAATATTTTGAATACACCATTTAGATCAGGACATCTGATCTTTTTTTGGGACAGAAATCCATCTAATCTCCTCTTGAGGAGAGACAAAGATAACTTAATTCAACCATGAAAATATCTCTTTTTCATCTCCCACATAGAGCCAGGCCCGTGAGCATCAAGAAGGAACAACTAATTTTCAGCCTGAGCAACCTCATTTACAAATATTAAAAGGACACCATGATAAAGCCCTTATTTTTTTCTTTGGAAAGACATAATTTCTCAACTACCTTATTCCTCTCCCTTGGGCTGTCTTTCCTCAGGCAATATTGTTATTGACTGTTAATTAGCCTGTAGAATCTATGTTCAAGATTCAGCTATTTTTGATCCTAACAACCCATCTTCCCTGGGTTCCCTATTAGCTATTAAATATTCTCCAGACCTTCTATGAGAGATTGATTTTTAAAATTTGACCCTTTATTTATTTTTCTTATCTAAATCCTATGGTTTCTCAATTTCTCTTTTACGTATAGAAATTCCGTTTCCCACTCAGATATGGAATTAAATTACACCATAATCAGAATTATCTACACCATAATCATAATTATCTACAGGATTTCCCAGTCCTCTCTAGGCTCAGTTCACTAATAATTCATTTTAAAGTAGCAAATTAGAATCTGAATTCTTAAATCAGAACATATCACAAACCCTTTTGTAATAACATTGATAAACTTCACTTACCTAGAACAATAGTCTTTAAAAAAAAAGAAACAAACCCAAGTCTAAGAGATATTTATCCTTCATCACTTACTAACAAAGATCCTACTCTCTGCCCATCAGTACCCTGGCATCCTAGCATTTATTTTGAGATCTCAATTTGGACGCAGAGATCTTTGCTACTAGTATCCAGGTAGAGCCCAATTCTTCAGGATGTTTGTATTTAAAATTATTCCACTGGGGTTTTATTTGACTTATTCAGATATTTGGTTACTAAGATAAGATAGCTATTACAAGGTACTTATACAGAAAAAACCAAGGGAGCGAGAAGAAGGTTTGGGGGAAGGGTAATCAAGAGGGTTCTATACCTCAAGTACTTGAAGCTTTGAAAAAATCAGAAATAAAACCTAAATGAAAAAACAAATAAGAGAAGCCAAAAAGAACCACTGTCCTTGGTGAAAATATTGACCAAAGAACAACTTATCTAAGGATGTTACCTCAGGGGCATGTGCCAAAATAACTTACCTTGCAATAGATATTTGTTGATTGGTAGAAAAAAAGTGAAAATAATTAGAGACCTGAGGAATTGTCAACTGTACTGTACTAGTGAGTGCCCTGATGAGGGCAGGTGTACCAGCCTACTTTAAAGGGGTTCTATTAAGGAAAATGAAGTTAGGACAATGCTTTTTTTAAAAGCTAGAACTTGGGGCACCTGTTCTAAGTGGCTCAGTGCTTGAGCATCTGCCTTTGGTTCAGGTCCTGATGCCAGGGTCCTGGAATCGAGTTCCATATCAGGCTCCCTGCGTGGAGCCTGCTTCCCCCTCTGCCTGTGTCTCTGCCTCTCTCTCTCTGTATTTCTCATGAATAAATAAATAAAATCTTTTTAAAAATAAATAAAAGCTAGAACTTAAATAAGTAAATAAATAAAAACTAGAACTTTTAAAATATACCAATGCAAAGGCTCCATACCAAGATTTTGATTCAAATGGACTTGGGTATAATGAAGGGGTCATATTGTTTATATAGGAGTTTAAGCAAGTCGAAAGGTACTCAGAGTTGACAGTCACCATGGAGAACCTTTGCCCATTGATCTATCCATCTTTACTTCTGTGCTATGTGTTAAGAATGAAAAGGTTAATATCATGGCCCCTTACATTTCTCAAGGCTCTTGCAGTACAGTAGGTACAGAAAGAAATAATTAGTTACAGTGGAAAGTGACAAGTATTCTAACAGGAGAATGAATGCACAGTTTTCTCAGAAAAAAACTCCAAATACCAATAACTAAACCAGCCTAGCAGACCAGGGAATGTTGAGTTTTAGAGGAGGAGTCTAGCTGATTGGGTGAGAATGCTTCTGGGTTATCTAGAGTTATAACTAATTACTCTGTAAAGTCATTTTTCTAAATTAATATGCATCTTAGTATTCTATAGACCTGAGAGTGACTCCTCATTGTATCATAGTTCTTCATTCCAAGTATAAAGTAAAATATTTCCTAGCTTCCTACTTTTATTGTGGTATGTTATCAAATATATTTGATTTTCATATTTGTGATGTTTTATCCAGAATTAGCTCTTCTCTCCTGTCACCTGCATGTCAAATGTTCTCATTTGCAGCTCTCTTTAGTTCTAGTGGTTAAACTCATGATCAGCTATTTTGGATTTTTCTAGAATGAGTAATCAGAAACTTGTAACTGGCTAATACAAGATTCATGCTGGAAGCATAACTATGACTCATACGGTTGCCTTTACCTACTCATTCACCTACTCCCTTATTCACTCATTAAAACTTTGATGAGCAACTTCTAGGAGTCAAACCCTAAAAGTATAGGAATGGATACATCAGTGAATGGGGATCAGTTCCTATTCTAAGGTATCTCACCTTCTTAATTCCATTCAGAAGAGAGATAATTATAATAAAATAGTGAAATACATGTCCTAAACCATTACACATAAAAGGTACTGAGATCATAGAACAGGCAGTGGCTTGGCCTAGAGGAGATGCGGAAGATTGCTTATAGAAGGTAATATAGTGGTTGGTGCTTAGAGGATCAGCACGGATTTTTTTAGTAGGAAGGATTATAAAAGAACACAATGTTTTCAGAAAGAACTGAACATTTTTAAATTCTAGATATGCACAGGGACTATGTGTGTGGAGCTACTAGGGGTGGCAGTTACTAGGTAGTATGGACTAGATTTTTATAGCCCTACAAATCAAGTTAAGGAGTCTGAACTTTAGTCCCTGGATACTGGGGAGTTAATGGAGAATTGAAGAATGTGAAAGAGAACATGGGATTGAAGAGATCTTTATTTTAGAGAGCTCATTCACATACTCTAGAATTTCATTACTGAGAACATTTTGGAAAATAATTCCAAATGTCAGAGAGGAATTTTGTGTAGAGTCCGTATTACTCAGACCAACATAATATAATGGCTATGGCCACCTATGTTTAAACATTTAGATTGGTGTGAAACTAAACATGCAAACTCCCTAATATTTACGGTGTATTTTTGGCAACAAAAATACAAGATGCCTATGCAATATCTGGCTTATACAAAAAAAAAAAAAACAGTTTATCCGAAATTCCAATTTACCTGGGCATCCTGTATTTTATCTAGAAATTCTGCTTGAATTGTCAACTAGAATGTGGTTTCTCCACATTTTCTTTCTTTCCTTTTATATAAGCACTTTAATTTTCAGCATATGGTCATGCTTTCCATTTTGTACATTCAGCAGACCTCAAGGAAAACTACCTGCAGTGGAAAATTATTATTGACAAACGAGTCTTCCTCAGGCTTTTGCTAACACTAAAATTTGTTGCTTGCTTTCTGTAGAGTGGTTCATAATCTGTAGGTTTAGAATTACCAGTATGTAAGCCTCAGGAATACGAATATGAACAAAAACACTTCAGGAGGACAACTGACTGACAACAATAAGTATATCCACCTACTTATACATTACTTACTATGCACCAAATATTTTTCTAAGCATTTTCTATGTAACATGACACCCTCATGAGCTAGTAACCATGAACATAACCATTTTACAGATGAGGAAATCGAGACATTGAAAATGTAAATAACCTGCCCAAAGTCACCCAGGCAGTAAAACTGAGATTAAAATCTATTAAATTTGTCTCATGAATCAATGCCATTCACCAGTATGCTTCATCCCCACTGCATACTGGTGAATATTAGTAGTCCTTCTTCACCATCACTTCACACTTGCCTTCTGGGTTCCACTCAATGTGCCAAGCACAGATATGGGATAATGTATGGGCCTTGATCTCAAAATGTTTATAAAGTCCTACTAATATTAGCGTCACTGCTCTAGGTCAAAGAATTTCAATCTTAAAATGTCAGTTAGGAATACGTATTTCCCCCCCGCCCCCCATTCCTTCATTTGTCTTGGTAATTTTTCTGAAAATCTTAAGTGATTTGGCCTTAATGGGCATCTGTTCTAATTTTATTCCTCTTTACTTAAAAATAGATTTCTTTGGCTCTTATATTCTTTTACACATGCTTTTTAACTTTACATTCAGTTGAGAGAAATATATTTGTTTTAGTTCTTTCTTTATACAGGGCATGGATATATTTTATACCTGTACAATTGAAATTTTTATTTTTCATGGATGATAATCCACATTACTTAAAAATCTTTATTTGTAAGACAGCATACATACAGATAAGCACACAAAACAATAAAGTTAGGGAACCCCGGTGGCTCAGCAGTTTAGCTGCCCCCTTTAGCCCAGGGCCTGATCCTGTAGACCCGGGATCAAGTCCCATGTCAGGCTCCCTGCGTGGATACTGCTTCTCCCTCTGCCTGTGTCTCTGCCTCTCTCTCTCTTTCTCGCTCTCTCTGTGTGTGTCTCTCATGAATAAATAAATTAAATCTTTAAAAAAAAAGTTAAATTAATTATTGTTAAGAGACTGTGTAACAAGCACCAAGGTCAAGCACAACACAGCTAGCACTCCAAAAGCCTCATGCCCCCTCTATTCATATCTCCGACCTCAAAAAGGTAACCCATCTCTGCTTATGAGTACTTTAATAAAATCCACTCTTTGTGTGGTGTATAATTTTATTACTTAAATACGCATTCCTAAAAGAATGTCATTATATATTCTTGTCTATATTCGAATTTTATAATAAAAAAAATCAGTATGTGCTCTTTTGTTTGTGGTTTCATTCACAATGTTGTTGCAGGTGGCTGCGGTAAGCTCATTTCATTGTTTTACAGTATTCCACGGTAAAATGCACCAGGATGCATTTTCCCTTTTATTGTCAATGGCATTTATGTTGTTGCTGGAAATAAAAGCATCAGTGAGCATGCTTGTACATGTCTCTTGATGCAGAAGTATACTGATTTTGGGGAAAGTATACCTAGGAGTGAAATGGCAGAGTCATTTTTATGCTTTAGTAGATAATGCCAAGCTGGTTTTTAAAGTGGTTGCACTCCTATCAGCAATTTAATTCATAACATTTTTGGCAAAACAAATCACATGAAGCTTGCAGGGAACCACTTATTCCACCTCATATACAAGTTTTAAGTAGAAAGGCTTAACACCAATATCTCCCTTTAAGGTATATTTTTAACAAGAGAGGCTTGTAAGGAAACAAATTAGACCTTCCAATTCACTGGGTTGAATTATTTTTTCCCTTCAATGACTGTGACTTTTTCAAAAAAGGTAAGACAATGCCAAAAATAATGAACCACTGAAGGCATGTAAATAATGCCACATTTAAATACTGGTACTGCTACAAAGTTAAATTTTGTATATATATATAAATAATTTCATTTAATTATAGAATTAATTTCTTAAAAAGAACTCTATAAATCAACTCTCACCTACAGATACATGTAGACTCAGATGATAAAATAAGAATACTTCCTGGTCCTACATTGTAATATCTTTGAAATTTTATGTTATAGGCATAATTAAAAGTGTGTTAAAAATCATGAATTCTGTTACATGTCTAAAGCTACTGTGAGTATTACATGAGATAATTTGTGATAAAAAATCTTATAAACTATAAGGACTATAAAAAGAATGATCCATGTTATTATAATATGAACTAATCTGTATACATATGGTTCTAAGGAATGTTTCTTGATTATGTTGCTGAATGAAAATGTAGGCATATTTTTAATGAGACTTTCTCTACACAGTCTACTTCTGGGGCTATCATCAGAGTAAACAAACGGGTAGCATTTTCATAAAGACTCTACTGAAGAGCAGTCCTGCCTTGGAGAGGCATGAAAGACAGTATTTATCCACATAATTGCAAAGCCCATGGAAATTTTGATCCACTGAATGGGATAATTCAACAGGTACTCTTAATATGATTTCTTTCTAAAATTGAGACATTCACTATTTTTTTAAATGAGAACATTAACTCTAAACATTTTGGCTAACAGATCACTAAGAGCTAGAACTGATAGACTTAAATTACGGCTGGTAAATACAGGAAACATTCCTCTTTAAAATTTCATTTCAGTTCCCATCATGGTGAAAGAACTGAGTGACTATATTTCCCTCAATTCGAGAATCTCATCTACATAATTATAGGAGGTTTCCTGAATTCCTGGCAGACCTGGAGGCAACAAAATCTCTGCCACATTCAAGGCCACCATGGAAGAATCTGCTTCAACAACCAACTCACTACTAAGTGCCAAAAAAGCACTGCCTATTAGCCATTACTTTTTATATTTTATTTTTTCTCCCATACTTATTATTAAGTATACTCATTTGGTATATTTTTTCATTAAAAGTGATAACACTGAGATTCAAGAGAACTTCAGTTTTTGTACAAGACATAGCCCCGATTTGTCCTCCTTCCTGAAACAACCAAAAAGTAAAATGCACAAAATGTATGAGACAACAGTTTTGAAGACACTGGACATCAGGAAAGAAAGGACAATAATAAACCAGGTAGGTCTTACAATTGCTCAGGCTTATTGCCTTAAGAGGGATTCTAGGCTGTGGAACTAAGAGGAAGAATCCAGGTGGAGCCTGGCCAACCCTGTGAGATAGCGAAGGAGCTGAGAGGAAGGGCACAGAGAAAGCCCCCAGGGATCTGCAGAGCATCCACTTGGGAATTCAGCAGAATGGATGGATCAGCTCATGCAATTAAGGAAACTACTGAGGAAAGAACCATCTTGCATGGATTGCATGGATCAGCTCATGCAAGTAAGGAAACTACTGAGGAAAGAACCATCTGAGGGGACCAGAAGGCACAACACTTGGAGTTCACACCATGATAGGAAAACTGCATGATGCCCCTAGGTAAACTGGAAAAAAACTAATTCATAGTGCATTGGGCAAGGACTCAGAAGAACCTTGCCCTAGAGGAGGGAAATAATTAGCCTAGACTAAAACCTCACTGGTCCCACCTAGCAAATCTTAAAAGCAAGACCCAAAAGTATCAAACTGTGTTCAAGAAACTTGACTCTGTAAAAGAACAAAACTCAAGAAGATATAAAGGACTACAGAGTACCTAATTCTCAACAAGGTAAAATTCATGTCTGAAATCCAGTTAAGATTTATAGGCATGCAAAAAAGCAGGAAACACACCAGATTTTAGAATTATCAGACAATGATATTAAAACTGCTATTATAACTATATTACATATACTGAAAACGTTAGAGACATAGAGAATACAAAAAGGGACCTAAACAACTTCTACAGATGAAAACTACAATGTGTGAGATGAAAAATATACTAGAAGAAAATAAAGATTAGACATTACAAAAGAAAAGATTAGTGAATTCTTAAGACATAACAGAAACTATACAGAATGAAACATAGAGAAGAAAAACTTGGACATCAGGGAGTTGTGTGACACAAATATGAGTGGCCTAAAAGAGATGTAAGTGGGATCTTTGAAGCAGAAGGGATAGAAAAATATTTGATAAGGGACCCACATTTTCCAAATATGATGAAAACAATACCCATGGATCCAGGCAGCTCAACAAATTTCAAGCACCAGAAACATGAAGAAACATCACAAAGGCAGGCACACCATGATTATAGTTGTAAAAAATAATAATTCTGTAGGTAAATGTAGTTTTTTCAATAAATGGTGCTAGAATAACCAAATATTATCTACATACAAAAAACAAAAACAAGAAACTTAGATCTACATCTCATACTCGCATACAAATAGTAATCCAAAATGCATAGTAGACCTTAAAAGTAAAACCTAAAACTAAAAAAAAAAAAAAAAATATAGGAAAAAATCTTTTGGGGCCTAGTTTTGGCAATGATTTCCTAAATACAACATCAAAAGCATGAGTCATTAAAATTGATAAATAATATTTTATCAAAATTATAAACTTCTGCTCTTCAAATTCAACTTCAAGAGAATGAAAAATAAGCCACAGATTTAAAGAATATATTTAAAAATCCAATATATGAAAAAGAACCTAAACTCAAAATATCTATAGAATTCTCAAAAGTCAATAATAAGAAAACAAGTGATTAAAAAAAAACTAGGAAAAAATTTGAACATACTCTTTACAATAAGAATAGCAAATAAACATACAAAAAGGTGTTCAACAGCACCTGTCATTAGAGAAGTGCAAACTAAAACCAAAAAGATATTACCACACAAATATTATAATGGCTAAAATTAAAAAGACTGACCATACCAAATGTCAGGGAGGATGTGCAGGAATTGAACCCTTATACTGGTCAGAATGTAAAATAATACAGTTTGAAAGCAGTTTGTTTCTCAAATAAACATTAAACTCCTATGTGATTCAGCTATCCCACTCCGAGTTTGTACCCAAGAGAAACAGTGTCCATACAAAGAGTTGTATGAATATACATAGCAGCTTTATGTGTAATAGCCCCAAACTGGAAACAGCCCAAATGGCCATCAGTTAGTGAATGGATAAACAAATTGTAGGATATCTGTACAACTGAGTACTACTCAGAAATTTAAAAGAATGAACAATTGATATAAGGACCAACATGGAGAGAAATCAAAATAATTACGCTGAGTGAATAAAATGAGGCAAGGAGAGCACATATTTTGATTCAATTTATATAAATTTCTAGAAATGCAAACTTACTTATAGATAGAAAGCAGATCAGTGATTGCTTAAGTAAGAGGGGCAGATGGGAGGGATTTCAATGGGGTAGAAAGAAACTTCTGAGGGTGATGAAAATGTTTAGTATCTTAATTAAGATGATAGTTTCATAAGCGCACACGTATGTCACTATGTACCACCGCGTGCATTTTAAACACATATGTTTTATTGTATGGTAATTATATTTCAACAGAGATATTAAATAAAATCATGTCAAGGTTCTTTTTATAACGCACTTATTTATCAGCTGTGAACTTAGAACTACACACACACACACACACACTACATACACACACTGCATACCTATAACCAGGCCACAAAATTAATGAAGGACATCAGCCTTCTCATCAAATTTCACATCACAAAGGATTTTTTATACTTATACCTCGAAGTGGGGACTATGCAGCCCAAATGAAATGAGGCAGGCCTTATTGAAAAGACTGAGTAGTTTAATAAAACATACTAATAGAAGGAGCTGTATTCATAAAAATGACAAAAATACTAATTTTTTCACAGCAGTTTACCTCCTGCTTTGCAGGTTATTTTCATCACTCAAGGAAGGCTTTGCAGGAAGTCTTAAATGAAGATGAATGAGAAAAAAGTCATAACTGCAAGATTTTATGTTGCTTATATATTTTTGGTTTCAGATTGGATTTATTTCTGGATATAGTTGACTGTAAGAAATCTGAAGATTATTTAACTATTACTGGGGTTACCTGTACCTTTCTTAATAGTTCTTATTTCCCAGAAATTTTTCTGAGGTAAGTTCATAAAAGATACTGATACGTATGTTTCCTGCACTCTTAGGATCTCTAATTTTCATATAGGAACCATGAAATAATTTCCTCAGTTCTCTTTGCTCCTATATGAGAGGTATGCCTTTAAAAACAAATATATGTCTATATGTGTCTATATATAATAAGTATGTTTTTTTAATAAGTATGTTTTTATATATGTCATAAATATATTTGAAGGAGAGGGTTTTTTATTAACTTCTTCTAATATACACTAAGATGGAAATCTCAATTCCATTAATTACTTGCCATGTAATTTCACATTGTAAAGGTAAGCCTTCAGGGCAATAATTTCCATCATCTCCAATGAACCTGATTAAAATAATTGGCTATTTCCATAACAAGTGTTCTAACAAATGGTCCTGTTCTGTCAGAGAGGAATGGGTCTGATTAGAAACTGCATTGTTCTGTTATGCTATTGTAAGATTAAGGTAGAAAAAAAAAGTTTAGTTCCTTTTAATAAAATCCAATGACTTTCAAATTGGACTAAATATGAGTAAATAGTAAGTATAAGTGTAACTTCACTTAATTTAGTTGTTTAATTTGGCTCTGAGTATAATGATTTGAGTTTATGCAGAAGCTTACTTCTCTATACTCATTAGAATCTCTTTGTCCTGTGTTTCAGAGGATAAAGGAAGGCTTATGTAGTCTCAATTAAATGGGCGATAGTCTCACTTATCTTCAGAAGTGATATTAATATTTTCCCACAGCAGATTCCATACATAAGGTACTGCAATAACTAACACATTTTGTTATGTCACGCACAGGTAGAGAACAACTAAGATCCACTGATGATCTACTTTACTGAGTATTCACATACATTTTTGAACCATGCAGAGCTTTCCGTTAAAGGTCCTACTGGCTCCTTGCGGAGGTTTGGGTTTGAGTCTGCTCCCTATGTGACCATTCTCAGATCTAAACTAAAGTTCCAGCAGCTATCTTTTTTGTACCTCTGCTTATGGTGACAACAGAAATTCAAGAGCAAGGGAAACACAAAACTTTTTAAGGCTTCAATTCAAAGTGGCTCACGGTCACTTCATTCATTCAATCGACCAAGCCAAGTCACATCCTCAAGTTCAAAGTTGAGGGCTGAGGGAAATAAGTCCTCTTGAGAGGAAGACTTCCAAAGTTATATGACAAAGGGTGAGGATAGAGGGCAGGGTGAAGAATTGAGGCAATAATGCAGTCTATATATCAGTTCAATGTCTTGTCTATAATTGATTGCAAACAATGGAAAATGGAGAATGTTTAGAGTACCATGAATATGTAAATATTCATTATGGAACCAAGTATGAAAAGTGTCATTTAGCTTCACCAAAAATGTACCGTTCTATGGCTATTGTGGCATCGCAAATGGACTTCCTTTCGATATATCTGTCAATTGTTTAAAATCATGTCACATTTACATGCTTAATATTTACAGAGGGTTTTTCCTTTATCTTGTTTTTTCCCAAAATATCTAGTTGTTTTTCTTGTTGAGGGACATATGTACTTATCCACCATATGATTACAGTCTTTCCATATTTTGATTGAAATTCATTCCAAAGTTGTTTTTGTTTGTTTGTTTGTTTTTAAAGGACTGTATTCATTTATTTGAGAGAGTGTGTGGACAATCAGAGTGAAGGGGCAGAGGAAGAATAAGCAGACTCCCCGCTGAGCAGGGAGCCTGACATAGGGTTTGACATTTAACGCACTGAGGGGCTACTCAGGCGCCCCTCCAAAGCTTCTTGAAGATACTCTCCTGGAGCCTCCTGAATTCCTGTTTTGAGTTGGACTGACTGCTTTCCATGCCTGCTGAAAGCTACATCCTGGGACTTCTTTTCCTTGCTCCTCTTTAAGTATTCTACTCTATACTAGAGCCTAAATTGCTTTTTTTGTCTTCTCTGTTCATTTGTCATACAACATCTTCAGGTGATTTTCATGAAAGGAGTAAGAAAAACATTACTTTGTCTTAAAAGTGTCTTAAAAAAAAAAGTCTTAAAAGCCTTTGTCTTAAAAGTGTCCCCACACTTGAATAACATTACCTTGGTAATTGGAATCTAAGTTTAAATCCATGAATCTCAGAAATTTAAAGGTATGCTCATTTCTTCATTGACTTCCTATATATGGTTACTGTCTGAGAGATCTGAAGCTAATGTAATTTTTGCTTCTTTAAGGTTAACATGTTACCTATCCTAGGGCTTGGGGATTTTCTCTATATCCATATTTCACTAGAATTTGTCTGGATACATCTTACTTTTTATTTATTGTGCTGGTACTCATTAATTTCTTTCAATATGAAGACTCATTTGTTATTGCCTCCACTTTCTCTATTTTCCCTAGAATTAAAAAATTAGTCCTATATTGAATTTCTTAAATTGATTCTCCATGTTTGTTAAACATAAATCTCAGGTTTTTCATTTGTTTATATTTTAATCTAAGGTTTGGAAGCTTTCTCTGACTTTATTCTCCTGCTTCATTAAAAAAAATCTTCCAATCATATTTCCCACATCTGTGAACTCTTCTTCAAAGTTATGTTCTTATTTTATGAATTATCATATTTTATTTGTTGTTTTTAATTAAGATATTTTAAAAAAAGGTCTCTCTGTCCATGAGTCATAGTTGTGTCTTCTGGTATCAGTTAGTCTATGTGTTCATTTTGGATCTTCTGTTTTGTGCTGCTTACTTCTAATGACTTGTGGTCCTTGACTATGCATTTATATGAATGAAAGCTAGATTGATTAATATACATAACAGGTGTAGTTTCTTCAGTCTTTATATAAGTTTATTTTCATCAATAGTCTTCTCTCCTGCATGGAGGACTGACTATAAGCTCCAAGTATGTGGAGCCTAGATAGGGAGCAGGAAGCAAGGCTACCTCTACTTGCCAAATGAGAAGGGTTTTATTCAGTGATACCTATTGGGACCCCAAGTTCTCCTCCTATAAAAAAGACTCTTCAAGTTTTTAGATAGCAGTCTATCAGTTGTAGCCTTGGAAATCATGCTTTGTTTGTAGGGGATGTAGGAAGGGAAGACGTAAGCAACTGGGGTCACTGTTGTAAAGAAAGTTCTTAATTAACTAACTTGATTTTGGTTTAATGAGTTAATTAACTCACTAGTTAATTAACTCACTAGTTAATTAACTAACTCATTTCTTTGTACCAGCTGACTAGAGATGACTCCTAGCTTGGACTCTTCTACTAGGAGAAGAACAGCCCTTACCTCCATTTCAGACTTTTCCAAGTCAAGATGTAAGCTTCTCTATCAACATGACTTCTCCCTATATTTCTTCATCTAGAAATGTTAAAAATTACTGGGGTGCTAATAGTCCTTTCTCACTATTTTTAGCCTGTTAAAAATTATTCTTTTTATTTAATTTTCACTGTCACTTCAGTAAGATTTGAGAATAAAGGTAAGATAAATATGTATATTCAGTTTGCCATCTTGAAAGCCTACATTTAAGTTACATATATACCTATATAACATAATATAATATAATATAATATAATATAATATAATATAATATAATATACAATATATATGCAAGCACATATATAGTTAGTTAGTTAGAAACATAGAAACAAGAAGGAGACAATCCCGGGGTACCTGGCTTAGCTGGCTAAGCGTCTGCCTTTAGCTCAGGTCATGATCTCAGGGTCCTGGGATGGAGACCTTTGCCAGGCTCCCTGCTCAGCATAGACTCTGCTTCTCCCTCTCCTTCTTCTCCTCTGCTTCTCCCCACTGCTTGTGTCCTGCCCCCACCCCCCTCTCAAGTGATTTTTTTTTTTAAGGACACATTCCATTAGGGAATCCTTTAATCAAACAATTTAACTAAAATGTTCACTATATACTCCAAAGTCATTAATGAAGAAGCTTTCTAAGCATGTAAAGACCAACCTCCAACCACCATCCCTTGACTTAAAGATGGCTCTTTGGGGAAGGTGGCAGCCTCGCACATAAAATCACTTCTTCTGACTGCTCAGTAAAGTTGCAGAAAAGCATATTCCCTGAGAGAGCAATAAACTCAGTCCCAGAGATTGTTGAGGAAAGCTTCAGGAGAAGTTATTCTTTTTTTTAAATCTAGCATCCACTAGATAAAACCCTTCTTCAATATATATTCATTTGAGACACAGCTAGAATACCATCAACACATGTCATATAGACAGTAAGAGAAAAGAAGTTAAATACAAATGGGCTTTCTACCATCATTATCAAAAGTTTTATGCTAGAAAATAACCATGATTCAGATTTTTATGTAATTCTCCTCAGAAGAGAAAAGAATAGCAGGTAATTAATAAAGCTCTAAGAATATTTCTGTGACCATTTGATTCTATTAAAAAGCTGAAAACTATTTGACAAGAATCTCTATATAACTCTTTGGTTCTTTCTTTAAAATGAAGTGGAGGATTTACTCACATTTTTAATTCTAAAATACCTTCAAGTATACTCCATATGTGAAAAAAGGTACCCAGCAAATAATATTCAAACTACTATGAAGAATCAAGGGATTGGCAGTCATGGGGGATGAAATGTCCAAACTTTTTCAATTAAAAGAAAAAGATTACATACACATGTACACACACATATTATTTCTGGCATTATTTACTCATACTATTTTCATGAATGTTCATATTCTCTAAGTGCAACATAATTTTAAAAATTACAAAGTCTGGTTCTTTGTCCCCCAAATCAGTTTCCTGAACCCTTTCCCTTCTGCCTACATAGCACAACTCAGTGTTCCTGACAGTGTCAGAGCTGCCAATCTGTGCGATCTCTGTTAGGAAGCCTGCAGAGAGAAAGATAAAGGAGAAGGTGATGAGCATTTTTTAATGCTTGTTAATTCTTGTTGGCAAATTTGCTTTTCCCTTGTAATTACTTCTTATAGAGATGTGTTATGAATTAAAAATAATAGAATACAGAAAGTTAAGTGCATAACTTACTAAATGCATAAATATTCCAAGAGGTAATTAAAATAAAACAATACTTTAACCTTAGAATATTGCACGTTTTGGTGAAAAATAAAAGTGGATGTTTCTGAAATTTTCTAGACCATGATAGAATATATTACTGAACAAAGAAATGTTTCTATAATGAAGCAGCATGCTGCATATAATTAAAACATTAAAATAGTATACAGACAAAAGCGTCAGGCCCAACAAACTTCATTACGTATGATGAAAGATAAAAGAAGAATACATTTATAAAACTAGATGTCCTAGTAAGTAAAAATAAAAATAAACTGAAATCTGACTGGTTTGTAAATCTATCAATTATATTGAACAGAGTCAAGTAACGTTTTTGGCTTCTCATTTTCCTACTTTTATTTAACAATTCACAAAAATAAGTAACCTTAAGGGTTTTACCAATTTACTTCTTAATTCTGAAAAGTGAACACTGCTCTGGTATTTTAAAGAATATTACCTGCACCGAAGGAAATTAAAGTGAATACTGGGAAAATAATTTATCCAATTCCCACTAGCAAAACACACAAAAATTCAGCTGCACTCATACATATCTAAATATGTCAGCTTTCTCTCAGAGACATGCCCTGAATTATGCTACAAAATGGAATACCTGCTAGATGAAAGAGCATTCAGAACGTCAAAACAGAAACACATCGATTACTAAACCATAATTTTAAAGTGCTTCCAGCATATACAAAATACATTTATTTTCCACAGTTATGTAGTGCATAGTACTACCTTATTATAAAGTAAGCTTTGCATCTATTTGCTATTTATCCCTCAATTACATGGTAAAATTGGATAGTTAAAAATAGAAGAATACATAAATATAAAAATCTTTGGTTTTATGTCTTGAAACCTTTTATCCTAAGAGGTCTAGAAAAACTATTACTCTGAAAAAAATGTACTTTTGTGACAAATTCTCCATTTTCTATAACAAGGTATTTACCCTAACTTTTGAAACCTTCGGGTCAAGCCATTCATTTAGTCATTCCATGATTTTACATTTCAGTTTCATTCTTCATATCTAAGGTATTGATCTAATGATCATATGCTACTCCTCCAAATACCTACAGTCGTTTTATATCCTCCCAAACTCATTTATTACAAAATTCATAAAAATTTTCCCCTGTGGTGCCTATAACAAAAGAACACACAGAACAATAAAAAGAAACAATGTACATTTTTATTATATTTTAATGATATCCCCCTTGCCTGTACATGCACAACCAAGTAGAAACATTTTAGCCACAGGCATCTCCAGAGATCCACTCTATGCCAGTCTGCAATACAAATTAATGGATAGAAACTTCCATTAACAAAAAAGTTAAAAGGCAACTAGCTATCTATTATAAATAAACAGTGCATTTATGAGTTAGCTCATCCTAAATCACTGTATGAATGCCAGGGTACAGACATTGTCACAAGTATTTCTCCTAGGGCTGCATACATTTCTCTGATTGAGGTTTCATTTTATTTCAATAATCATAAGTAGACTACCAATTTGTAGGTAGAAAATGGTGGGTCTTTTGGGTTAGCTAGAAGCAGAAGAAATGAGTTAACCTAAATATGAAACATCCATTTGTTGGTTGGTTACTCTTACGAGTTCAAGTTTATATGAGCTCATGTTTAAGGTTTCAATTGTCTTTTCCTTTCAAAGGTTTTAAATATTTTCTAGTCCTTTCTAATATGGTCTCAAAATTCTTGATCTTATATTTCTATCAGTAAATTTTTTATTGTGGTATGCACTTCCCATAAACATCTAACTATCTGAAGTTATTAAATGAATATATCATGTACCTTATAAAATGAATATAGAAATTATAAATTTTAAAAATAATGAGAAAACGTTGCAAAAAGCATCTCCCTAATTGTGATGGCTTCATATTAGCATTAGCATCCCAAAACATGGTACTCAACACTGGGTGAGTTAATCAACAACAATGGTGGAAGTAAGAATATCATATATAACATGTTGCTAATTTCAATTTAGGAAGCTAATCTCCAGGATGTCTGGGTGGCTCAGTGGTTGAGCGGCTGCTTTAGGCTCAGGTCGTGATCCTGGGGTCCTGGGATCGAGTCCCACATCGGGCTCCCTGCATGGAGCCTGCTTCTCCCTCGGCCTGTGTCTCTGCCTCTCTCTCTCTCTCTCTCTCTGTGTGTCACTCATGAATAAATAAATAAAATCTTAAAAAAAGAAAGCTAATAAAAAGGAAAAGCTGTAACATATGATCAGTTTAACACTGTTCTACTTCTTGTTTTGTGCTTAGCTCATATTAGGAGAGGAAATGTTAGCTGACATTTGCCTTTCCTCTTGCATTATCAGTATTTTCTCCAATCTGATATTCCTCTTTATATTTCTTTTCAGGCCAATGTGGGTTTGGTGAGGGTTAATTTAATTGAAAATAGGTAACATAAGCAGTTGTACTATGTTGAAAGTATGCTGCTTTGTAGAACTCCCACTTTTCGCTCAGAACCTCTGCACTAGTGTCCTTCTGACAAACATATGCACTGAGGTACCTTGTCAATCGATGTGGCAAGTAGCAATAAAATTAATACATGTAATTGTTCACAACAAGTAAATACAAAAGTAAATTCTCTTATTTTCTTTGTATCTATCAGAGAATACTCTGACAGAAACAATAGTTTCTTGCACTCATCTAGGGTATATGCATCTAGACATGAGAATCATTACACAAGAAGTGTCCAGGAGGATGGATCTGGTTATTTAGCGTATGTCCTATTTGTTTTTAAGCATAAAACCATACTCCCCTATTCACGATTCCTAAATCATGACAATGGTTAATAGAATTAGATTTTTTTTTTTTTTGTTATTTCAATCATCTCTAATATGATGAAGTATTTCTAACTGAAGAGCAAAAGAAGATTTCTTAGGCTAGCGTAAGGACAATTGCCTTTTTATTTTATTTTTTAAAAGATTTTATTTATTTATTCATGAGAGACACAGAGGAGAGAGAGAGAGAGAGAGAGAGAGAGGCACAGACATAAGCAGAGGGAGAAGCAGGCTCCATGCAGGTAGCCTGATGTGGGACTCAGTCCCGGGTCTCCAGGATCACACCCTGGACTGAAGGCGGCACTAAACCACTGAGCCACCCGGGCTGCCCACAATTGCCTTTTTAAAAGCTGGACTTGGGCAGCCTGGGTGGCTCAGCGGTTTAGTGCCTGCCTTTGGCCCAGGGCCTGATCCTGGAGACCTGGGATCAAGTCCCACGTCAGGCTCCGTGCATGGAGCCTGCTTCTCCCTCTGCCTGTGTCTCCACCTCTCTCTCTCTCTCTCTCTCTCTCTGTGTGTGTGTCTCTCATAAATAAATAAAATATTTAAAAAAAATAAAAAATAAAAGCTGGACTTGCTATGACTAATGTTATATACTGAAGCCTATATACTTGGACAGATGCTAAAATCATAGGGTAAGTGTAAGGGAACAAGTCACCCAAATCAAAAAATGAATAGTGGGTTTTCCAGTATATAATATCTTTAAAAAAATGAAAACATATTTTTTACCTAATAGTAGATATTTATTTCCATCTTTGAATCAAATCTTGAAGCAGCTTCCATACTTTTCCTGGTGACTTTTAGGTAATAAAAATATCCTTAGGTTACTTCCAGTTTTAAAGAAATAGTCTTTTATGTTTTGCATATTAAACTAAGTCCAGTCTTGTGGTATCTAATAATCCATGAATACATCCAGTTTGGAAATTTCTTCCCCAGCTTAGGTGTACCCTGGCGAGGAAAGACCGAGCCCTCTCCTAACACTTGCAAGGCCTGGGCAAAGGGCAGCTATCTCACATGTTTAAATATTTAAAAATTATAAATAATAATAATAATTGTGAAATATGTATCTCTCTACATATATTTACATATATGTGTTTATATGTGTATATGTATATACGTGTGTGTGTGTGTGTATATATATATACCCACATATGTTCTTCTACATTTCTAACAAAGTGAAGTAATAGGTTTGCATTTCAAACTCCCAGAGAGGGATCCCTGGGTGGCACAGCGGTTTGGTGCTTGCCTTTGGCCCAGGGCGCGATCCTGGAGACCCGGGATCGAATCCCACATCAGGCTCCCGGTGCTTGGAGCCTGCTTCTCCCTCTGCCTGTGTCTCTGCCTCCCTCTCTCTCTCTCTCTGTGTGACTATCATAAATAAATAAAAATTTAAAAAAGTTCAAACTCCCAGAGATCTCAGAGGTGCACAAAACAAAGTGAGGACCCTGGAATAAAGGGCTTTTAATCCACCCTTGTCAATGGATAACCCAGCCCAAACATCCAAGCACTGCTTCCCTCACCCAGTAAACAGCTACCCTATGGCCTATCACCGAGCTTAAGGGTGTGCACATTAGTGACACATTTCATCCATGGCAGGGCAGATATGAAGAAGAGGCCCACCAAGGCCCTGGGAGTAATCTTGGTGTCATTCGAGCATAGTGTCGTGGGGTCCAGAGTACCTTGGGCATGGTCTGGAAGAGGAAAATCTATCTCCAAGCAGGGAAGCATGCTCCTTTGTGCCCACTGACTCCTTGCTCCATGGTGACAGCTGATATAAAATGAAGGCCAAAGCAAGGTCTCCAAAATAAGAGGACTGGGGCAGGAGGACTCCTCCTGGCAGTGCCCAAGGAGAGAACTGAGAAGGAAGCCAGGATAGTTTTCTTTCTCATTCCAACACATCCTCTACTCTCGAGTCATATTTTGACCTCTCTTGGGTCTGAGCAGTTTGTCTTTCCTTGATGGCCAGGCTGAAATGTGACATTGATGACTACTGGATGTGCTGAATATGCAATTGTGGCTTCATTCTCTTCTGGGGCAATTTTGTGGGTTTTGTGAAGACACCTCATTTCTGGGAATCCCTTACCTCTAGCTTCCCTTTCTGATGGGTCACTATGCTCTTGGTGGTCCTCTTGGTTCCCTGTGGACCACCACTACACAAGTCAGGGAGCTTCTCAGACCTTTCCCCTTGGGCTCCATCTCCCCTCAGATAACATAGCCACTTTGTTTTGAGAAGGTCATATCAGGCCCACAGGAAATCCGCACATTCATTCCCTGCCATACTCTAAAAGTATAGTCTGTTGCTTCAGTCACAGCCTCTTGTCTTTGGATATCCCCAGGCAAGCATTAAATCATCAGGGTGTGTATATAATTGCATGCAAGAAGTCACTACAAATAATAAAGGAAAACCTGATGTTTTATTTCTTTCTGATCTCCATGATTTCTTTTTCCTTTATCAGTAATGATGTACTTAATATCAATCATGTTTTTAAAAAGAGAATATTTAAGAAAACAAGATATCTGCTTTTAAATCCACCAAGGCTCTTGAGTTTTATACTTGATAAAACCTTAAAATAAAAATTGGGCAAGAAATTTGAACCTCAAAGAGTGGCTCTATTTTCAAATGACGAAACCAAATCATGTCCAAAATCACAGGAAAACAGAAAGTGACCAGGAGGTTCATTTTAAATATATTCTCTGAACTATTTGAGAATGGCAGGTCATAAACTACAGGAGAAAGATAGCTGGCAATAAATATTTTTCTTCAATTCAACTGCTCTGAAAGGGAAAGAAAAAGACTATGTTCTCAGATAAAAATGTCATTTACACTCTTACAAGACTATACTCAGAGAAACTGAAATAAGTTCTATTTCCTAGGAGTTTGAAATATCAATTAAAAAACAGAGCCAATTACAAATTAAGATATCCCAAAGAAATAAAGCAATGTTTACATTTGTTTAATTTTTGATATATAAGACCACCAGTGAAAAATTATACCAAATATCTTAGATGAATTCATAACTTAAAGTAATTAATAGTCCAGGAACTTATCTAAGCAAACTTACAAGATTAACCAGAAATAAAGCCAGCCATTCTTAGTCAACCCATCTACATAATTATGGTAATGTTGGCAGTAATGTATTAACATGGACACTGCCATCTTTTATGGAGAGAAAAATGCACATGGTGAGTTTTAGCAAAAAACAAAACAAACAACAACTAAAGTTAAAATCCCTGTGTATAGACTTGCAGATATACAATGAATTTCATCCTAAATGAGGACATAGAAAACTATTCTGAAAAATGCTAGCTGTATCATCACCAAAATAATATCTTATCATCTTCTAAGTGGACTCCATTGGTTACTATATCCAAATATGGTGAGTCATTTATATAAAGCTCCAAAGAAATTTGGAATAATTTCCCAGCCTCTAAAAGGGCTGTCTTGGACCTTTGTAGCTGACCATAGGGATTTATCTTTACTGTTGTACATGTTGTACGTGTTCACTGTTCTCATTATATATGCAGAGCCAATAGAGAAGAATTTGGACTATTTATTTTTAACCTATACCCTGATTTTCCCTAAAAGCAGTTGAGACAGCTTGCAGCAAGATCCCTATATATTAAGAAAGGTAAACATAAAAATAGATATCTGAAGCCATTTGGTAGAGTGGGAATGATAGGATCTTAGGATAGAATACTTACTAGATTTGTCTATGCCACAGCACAAGAAAAATAGCTCCTATAGTTCTCAGTACCTAAAAACATTGAGCATCTTTGTACCTCAGAAAAAAGAAACATGCACTTTCCCTGAATTTATATAAAATATATAAATAATACACTGATAATAGGTATCCTGTCATTCATTCAACAAATATTTTGTTGTAAACCTACTATGTGACAGGCGCCTTATGAGATATAAGGGAAAAATTGGTATGTAAAATAAGTACATAACTGCCAAGGAAGGGCAAGTAACCACAACTGGTCTAGTGCAAGAGACAAGACAATTCCATTTATTTCTACTGCAATTCACCATGGTTTTCTTGGGGTTTCTGTTTTGGTAGTCCAACAATAAGCAAAGGTTTGCTGAGCTCTTACTAGTCATTCATTTATCAACTCTATATTGAGTACCTGCTATGTGCTGTGCACGGCACAATTCTGAGTTATGATCAGGAATCAAGGATTATTCAGGCGGAAATTATCTTTAAGCTACCTGGAGTGATGAGAAATATACAAATAAATACAAAGTAAGGTAGACAGAATGGAAAAATAAGTGTCAACCAAGGTAGAAAGTTACAACAGCTTTATTGCTTGAAGGAGTAGAAATCATGCAAGTGCTCCTGGAGGATCTGTACCTGGGATCATAGATGAGTCATAAGGGAAAGGGCTCCCCAAGAGAAAGCACATCAGCAAAGGTGGCAGAACGGGCAATCAAGGAAGATGAAGGAGGAATAGCAAGTGGCTAAGTTGGGCAAAGCATTCGGTATATAAAAGGGAATGTGGGAATAAAGTAGGGAAGTTACGTCAGGACTAGGTTTTGGTAAGTAATGAGGTTCAGCTTATGGAGCTGGTGGCCCTACCTGTGTCTCTTACTGTGCACAGGCTAGCAAAGGAGACACACAGCTAGACTTTTGGCCTCTACCCCTTTATAATCCATTATGCACATGGCAAGGCCAATGCAAGATCCTTGCAGTTAGTTACTCTCATGTACCTTTCATCTACCAGATGACGCAGAGTTTTACAAAGGAAGCAACTACACAATTGGCACCAGTCTGGGAAGGACATATTCAGAACCACCTGATCTGTGCCACAACCACCTTCTCCTGTGCTTACCTCGTATGTGTGACTACAGTTTCTCAGGACCCATTTCTCCCAGAAGGGTAACTCCTGTGCTGCAATCCTCTCTAGACAGGACTGCTGGCACCTGTCTTAGAATATTAATCTTGAAGGAGTCACTGCCTAGGCTGTGAGAATGTAGCTCACAAAGGACCTCAGCTCAGTCTGAAGAGTTGTAGCATTAAAGCACACATGATTGGGAAAAGACAGCAGACAGTGGACCGGGCTGGTGAGAACGTATATGGAGAAAAGCGACTCCAAGAAAAAGAGTGTGCTGACTGTAAACCACAAACAACACAGAGTCTAGAAACAAACATTTTAAATGGCTCTCTAGATATTCTTGATAGAAAGCATTTCCCATCATTCCTTCATATCTCAAAGGAAGTCACCAGCAGCAGGGCAGCACTAAAAAAATCACTCTTTCTGGGGAGAATTCGAAGTGCTGAGTCAATCCTTATAGACAAGTACTCATGCACAGACTTTATTCCTTGGGTGTATATGCACAGAAGTGAGGATATGAGAAGATGCAAAGGTTCCTTGAATTAATTTTCAACCTCACCCCACCAGCCACCTTCATATTTACCATTCATTTGACAAGAACTCCTGCACCTTCCCGCATTTCTACCTTACTTTGTTTTCATCTGTCCTGTCTTCTTTGCCTAAAGATGAAACTTTCCACGTGAGCTTCCAATGCTATTCCCACCCGACCACTCCCATCTTTTCCAGGCAATTGAGTTAAACAATATTAAACAACTTTTTTAAATCATCTAACAATTAGATATCTATCATTCTTCATACACTGCCCAGCTTGCCAGAGCTTTCAGTAAGTTGATGAACACCAGCAATCTCCAAAAGGTGGGAAAAAATGTATGCTGTTCCAAAACTTGTTTGGCCACAGGATTTTTCCTAGATGAAGTAGTGTTTTTCTCCATATTAATTTCATAAGCTATTGAAGGCATACACTGTTTTGTAGAGCTTTTTCATTTTTTTTTGTCTTCCCTAGCACCCAAATTATGGAAGACAGGTATTAGTAGATGATACATTAATGGCAGATTGATTGACAGATTAAAGTTTCAGTCACTTATTTACGTAACAAATATTTATCGAGTGCCTACTATGAGTTTTTTAGGCATTGAAAAAGAGGAAAAATAAACAAATCAAATCCTCGCTCTCAGGAAGCTTACTTTCTACAGGAGAAAAAAACAGTAAGAAATAAATACACAAAAAACCACACTGGTTGGTGAGGAATTCTAAAAAATAAAGAATAAGAGAATGGACATTAGAGAGATGGTGGAGGAGGGTTTTACCGAATGACATCTTATTCAAGCTGGCTGGAGAAAAGCACTATGAGAATTATCACTTGTAGAAAGATCTAATAAGGAAAGAAAGGGGGCAAGCCCCATGGCTATCTAGGAAAGAGATGTTTGATAAGTAAACACAAAAGCAAAGGCCCCACACTGGAAGCAGGTTTGGCATGTTGGCAGACAGCAAGAAAAATGGTGTGACCAAAGTGGAATCAGCATGATGGACTATGGTTGGGGAGAAGGTCAGAGATGGCCAGGAGCAAAACACATCAGTCTCTTGGTTGCTATACATTAGGATTCTATTCCAAGCAAACTAGGAAACCAAGGGGGGTGGGATGTATTATACACAGAAATGCCCTAATAGGAGTTGTGTTTTAAGAGGATCATCTTGGCTGTTCTTTTGAAAATAGCCTCGAGACAAATGTAGAGATAGCACAGTCATTTGAGTACGTCATAATAGGTAATGGTGCCTTAGAGAAAGACTGGAAGTATAAGAAGTGATCAGAATCTGGATATTATGTGATCACAAAGCATACAGGAGACACAGGGTATAGAAAACTCTTTTAAGGAGCGTCACTGAAAAGGAGACAACTGGAATAACAGCACTGACATGTTTTCATTCTCTCTACTCTCTCTCTCTCTCCTCCCTTCCCTTCTTTGTTTCCTCTCTCTCACCCAGCTATTAGGATGACATACATTCTTGTTTATAAGTTTGCTTGTTTGTTTGTTTTTTTAACGTTAGGATATCTAGTGTTCCCATCCTCTCTGGAACAAAATTCGCTCAGATAAAATCAGTATTTATTTTAGTTTTTAGTCCCAATTTATTTTACCACAATTAAAGAAAAAGCATTTTGAAAACCAATCATGTTTATGAATACATAGAACTTCTAATTGTATATGACACCGTATATATTAAATTGCCTGGATATTGTCAATCTGGACCTAAGAGTAGGCAAAGGGACAAGTTATTTCCATCACACATGAGGAAACCAAGGCTTAGCAGAATCATTAGTTCAAGTTGATATGACTTATTAACAACACACAAGGAATCAAAGTTTGGGTCTCTTTTACAGTGAAGTTCTCCACCTGCCTTATGCCTTCCTTATTTAAATAAACTATATTCATTTTATTTGGAGTCAGAAACAATCCCTTTACTTATCACTAAAAGAACTTCTTTTCATATGGCTCAGGGGAAGAATTCACATGTAAAAATGTTCTAGTTAAAGATATATCTTATATAATGATTAAAACTTCCTGAATATACAAGGGTATTTCAAAAGTATATATTGCCTTAATTTTTTTAGACTTTCAGCTATGGCATGATTGCAAAATCAATTAGGAATTGTGAAAGCAAAATCAATTGAGATACATTTTAAAGGCTGATGTTGGTAAACATCCTCTCGATGCAATTGTGATTTCCGGATTCCTCAAAGATGTCCTCTTTTTCAAAATCATTATTGTACTTCAGTATGTAATTACATTAGTGATTATTTATTTTTTTAATTATTTATTTATTCCTGAGAGACACAGAGAGAGCGAGAGAGGCAGAGACACAGGCAGAGGGAAGCAGGCTCCATGCAGGGAGCCCGACGTGGGACTGGATCCTGGGTCCTGGGCCAAAGGTGGTGCCAAACCACTGAGCAACCGGGGCTGCCCCCAGTGATGATTTACATATCACTTCTATTATGTTTTCTTTAGAATATACTGAATATACTGTATTCTACGATTATGATTTAGCTAATTTGAAATATAAAGAAAAATACATTTAAAGACAGTTAATCTTATGGGTCCTTTAAAAATAACAAAAATTGGAAATTTAATATCTTAAGTACCATATATGTTAAAGGCATTGATTATATATGTACATGTGTTTGTATTACACATCTTTTGTATCTTTAAAAGTTTAGAGTCTACATTTATAATGCTGTTAAAAGCTAGAACAAATGTCAATAACAGGGCATACTGCAAATTATAACACTGTATTATTATTTTTTTAAAGATTTATTTATTTATTTGAGGGGAGAGGGGCACAGGGAGATGGAGAGAGAATCTCCAGCAGACTCCCCACTGAGTGCAGAGCCCCACACAGGGCTCAATCTCAAGACCCACAAGACCATGACTTGAAGGGAAACCTAGAGTCTGATGCTCAACTCACTGAGCCACCCAGGTGCCCCAAAATTATAACAATGTATTATTATACTGCCCTTGTCTATGGAAAAAAGTTTTTTTTTCCTAAAGTTTTAGTAACAATGTTACTAAATTTCCTTACCAAAAATGAAATACTTATGATCCCAGTGGAATCCACTCCAAACTATTTTCCAAATCTGAAACTCTGTTCAGCTCTTCCTAAGTCCTTGCTACCACCTCAGTAACATCATCATCTCCCAGGTGGTTCAGGTGTTCTGCTCTTGACCCCAACACAGCTTGCTCCTCATCACCAGTCAGAGGCATTCTCCAAACAGAAGATAGTTAGTGTGCTCTCTCTTGCTCTTCACCCCCGAGATGCCCTTCCACAATTACAATAAAATAAAAAGTCCATTCTACGTCTTATAAGGCCCTACATGATCTGACTCTTGACTACCACTCAGACTTCTTTTCCATGCCTCTCTTCATTATTCACCATACTCCAAGCACACAGCCCCCTTACAACTCTAGCATTGGCTATGCCCTCTGTTGGCTTGCCCCCTGCCTTAATTTACAGTCTCTGCTCAAATGTCAGTTGCTGGGAGAAAACTTCCTTGGCCATGCCTAAAATAGAACTCAAACACCTCTGCTCTTTATCTTTATCCTTATAACATATATCAATACTTGATATTGCATAACACTATGTTATCTTTTTTAATTCAGATTTTTGTTGAGATCATTTTAGATTCACATGCATTTGTAAAAAAAAAAAAAATGATATAAAGAAACCCCATGTACACTTTACCCAGTTCCTCTCAATGGTTAACATTTTGCAAAACCATAATATAAAAGCACAACTAAAATACTGACATTACTACATCAATCTTATTCAGATTTCTCCAGTTTTACTTCTATGCATTTGTGTAAATGTAAGTAATTACACCATTTTATCACATATGTAGGTTTGCTCATCTACCATCCCAGTCAATATACTAAATGTTCCAACACCACAAAGTTACTTCATGTCCTCTTCTAACTACGTTCAGCTACCTTTCTTCCCCTCTGACACTTGAAAACTACTAATCTGTCCTCTATTTCTAAAATCCTGTTATTTCAAAAAGTTAATATTTAATTAGAATCATCTCATATATACTCTTGGGACTGGCAGTTTTCACACAGCTGAATTCCCTGGGATTTATCTAATTATTGGATGTATCAAGAGTCCCTTCCTTTTCATTGCTGAGTAGTAAGTATGCCATGGTATGTGTATACTACTGTATGCTTAACCGTTCACCTGTTACAGGGCATCTGGGTTGATTCTATTTTTGGTTATTATCAATAAAGCTTCTAAGAACATCCACATATAGATTTTTGTGTGAATTTAAGTTTCAATTTCTCTGGGATAAATGCCCAAGAGGATAATTGCTGGGACATATGGTAAATGCATGCATCATGGTTTTTATTACCCATCATGGTTTTTATTTCCCATTTTCCCATTTCCTTCTTTTCCCAGGCATGGAAAAGAAGTCTGAGTGGTAGTCAAGAGTCAGATCATTTATTACCCATCCCAACAGGATGGAAGTCCTATGATACCAGGGACTTGGTTATTTTGGATCAGTGCTGTTTCCCAGTGTCCAGAACAGTGCTTGGCATAGAACAAGGAGTTAACATATATATCTGTTGGCTGAGTAGACTTCAGAGCCTTATGGAGCCAATGTACACAGATGCTATTGCTTTTATAACTGATAAAAATTAAATGAATCTGCAAAAAGGCTTCCTGGGAAAAATGGTTGCGATGAGAGTAAGAGAGGTGTGGCCTCTGAGGTGTCAGTTTGAGCCCTAAATGGAAGAACAGTTAGGCTGAGCAGCTGTGTGTATAAAGGGATGTGTGAAGCTCCGAAAAAGTCACATGACTTTCCAGCCCCAGGGATCACAGTAGAACCCAATGTCATTAAAATAGCCCCAGATCATGTGCAGTTTCAGTTGCCTGGATGGCTACCAGCAGAGGACAGAGTGGCCTACTCCTTAGCAGTATTTTCAAGATCTAACCAGCAACAGGGTCAGGGGGCTTATATTCTTTCCTAAGCACATATTGGCACCCTGGCAAAATAGCAAGTAAGGTCCAAAAAAATGTGTCAAATGTGTAAATAAATAAATGACTTCTTCACAGGATTGGGTTAAGTTTTTAGGGGAGAATGAAGCTTTATGTGGGCCACTGGGCAGGACAATGGTAATTCACAGAACAGGAATTTGGAAATCAATGTTGTTAAGAGCACAATCTGAAAAGCTTGGGAAATTGGGATTCCATGCAAAAAACAAAAAAAAAGTATTTTATTTAAACTGCATTTGTGGTACAACCTCTCATTCCTGGAAATCCTTTATACAATCATGAGTGAATCAGCTGTAGAAGGTCAGGCCTATTAGTATAAATACACTACTTTCATGAGTATAACCTTCTGGCAAAATTTGTTTAACATATTTTTGTTCATAGTTTGTTTTCCTGACAATCAAATTTCTTTTAATAAGTAACAGAAAAAAAAGAATGGTTAACTAATATTAAAAGTAGCAATTTTCAAATATTTTGAGTTTGTGAATATGTGAGTTTCTAATTGGAAAAATCACAAACTGTGTCCATATTTGAACAGCGTAAATATCCATTATATATATCTCCCTTACAGTGCTCTTTGTAAGGCTCCTGTAAAGGATAAAAACACGAAAATTAAAATGCCTTGGAGCTCTCATAGATTAAGGGATAACATATTTTAAGAACAGTGAGCTAATATCTTTCTCTGGACTGATTCTTTCAATCAGTTCTTGCTGTAAATCATTAGAAATGACAAAATTCAGTAAGGTTGCATGATTTATACATTTAATGTGGGAATATGTTTGTGTATCCCAAGCTCGGTTTCTCTTTAAGTATTTCTCTGCTTAGTTTCTTTAAGGCATAGTAATTCCTCACAGTATGGTTCTAGAACACTGATTCCCAGCCTTGATTGCACATTAGAATCATCTGGGGAGATTTTAAAACTCCTAATGCCTAGACCATACCCCAGATCAATTAAATCAGTCTCTGGGGTGGGAGCTAGGCATCAGTATTTTTCATGGGTCCCCAAGTGATTCTAATGTGCAGCCATGGTTAAGAATCAGTGTTCTAGAATCATCTGCATTAGTTTCACTAGGGTGTGTATTAAGAGACTGGATCCACAATTATATGTGTTAAAGTGGGGTATCTATAAATGATCAAAAGAAATCTAATATTTATCTATATTCCCAGATGCACACTAAGTTTGAGAAGCTTTGGCTTGTAGAGTTAAGATGCCTAACACTGACCTATAAAGTTATCAGTGAGTAGAACAATTTGAAAATTCAATTCACAGTCAGAAAATCTTTTGGGGTTGGAGACAAGTCTATTTTGGAAGTTTCATTAGAGGTCTTCATTTAGCTACTAGAGTTACATAGTTTGCAGGTTTCACTAATAACTCCAGGTAAAGTTTCCACACAGTTTTCAGGTAAATAATTTATTAGGGCAAACTGATCCTCCAATGGAAAGCTAAAATAAAGAGGCCATCAAACTAAAAGTAGAAAGAGTAGTTTTTAAAAATGATAATTACATATAAGAATTAAGGATGTTATGAGAGGAATTCTTATAGAAAAGCACAAAGCTATAAATTGAGCTTCCCCTTGGCCCACCACTCATTTTTTTCTTAAAAAAAATTACAATTAAAATGTTTTTAGAGGAAGGAAAAAATTAAAGACCAATAGAAATCTCTGTCATATTTAAAAATATTAGTTCATTAGGGATAGTTAACCCTTTAAGATATGTAAAGTATGTTCTCAAACCTCTCATCTGATCCTAACACATATCCTGTTTAGGGAAGCAGGACAATGGATTATTAATTCTAGTTTTTATATACACATTATTTCCAGCACATAACACTGTGAAGTTCTCAGTGTTCATTAAATTGATGAATTATTGGATAAGGAAGTTGAGGCACACAACCAGTAAGTGCTAACTGACCCTTCATCCATTGGTCTAGAGACAGCTGCCTCAAAAACCCTGGTATAATCCAGAATTCTTCTCTAACAGCATGCTTCTTCCAGTATGATTTGGAGAGTAAAGGCCATTCTTTAAGCCAGCTTTCCTTAGCCTGGTACACCTACAGACCATATGGATGCTTTTAACTATATCCAGGGTACAGACCAAAGATTTCAATTCAAAAGAGCGAGCTAAAACCAGAGTTTTTGTTTACTAAGCACCACTTACCAGAGAAAACATATAATTGCCAAATATATTATTAAACCAATTAACAATGATCCTCGAAATGGCAAATATCATTGGCTGACTCTGAGAAAAGTGGGATATTTAAGTTACAAGAGAAAATGACTCATAGACCCATGCTGCATCAGCCTGGAATCTATATCTTTCTCATCCAGAATACAACTTCCTTTTTAATCCTGATCACATGGAATTCAAGTGCTTTCATTTATTATTTACTGAAGCAATATTTGCCATAGATCTTACAAAACATTTTCATTTCCTTGCTGTATTCAGTGCCAATGTTTATGATACAAATTAATGCTTGGTTTCAAGATGGTTATCATTATTGTCAGTATTAATGGTAAGTTTTTTAATGTTAGATTAGAATTAATACTACTCATAAAGTCATAATAAATATCTGGTGTGAGACAAAAGAATAAAAAATAAATATTTGTTGAATGTATGAATCCATTAATCAATAGGATAAAATTAAGTACACACTGGTTTGGGATACCCAGGTGGCTCAGTGGTTGAGCTTTGGCTCATATTGTGATCCAGGGGTCCTGGGATGGAGTTCCCGCATCAGACTCCCTACAGGGAGCTGCTCCTCCCTCTGCCTATATCTCTGCCTCTCTCTTCTTTAATGAATGAATAAATAAAAATCTTAAAAAAAAGAGAACACACTGGTTTATAATAGTTAGCACAACATATAAGTGGGAGAAGGGGATGAGATTGTGTATTGTCTTCAGCTAATCTGATAATGTGGGCTAGTTCTTTAAAACAGTCCTTTTTGTTTCAGGAACTGATGGCACCTAGATCAGCTCTCCTTCCTTGAAGAATAAGAACCTGAAAATTTGTGCTTAAATTGTAGGCTGGCAGCTGCACATATGTAGGGAACAATGCATAGAATACTTTCAGTGGTAACATGGACAAAGAGTTCTGGGAATGAAAAAATTGTCCTTCCCTAAGGCATTAGATTTGTTTCTAAGCAACAAATAAAAAATGGTTACTTCTAGCCAGCCCAAAATGCAGCTCCCAGAAGAAAATTGTATTCTTAAAAATTCCTTTCAAAAGTCTAGCCTTTAGAGAGTTTTGGTGCTCAATTCAGCTTATAATTTACATACACACACATACACACATGCACATGTATGTATATATGTGCATTGTGTGTTTCACATTATTGTATGGTAAGAACCTGTAATTCTGTATAAAAATGAATACTAATCATTATTATTCTTATAAAGTTATCATCTCTGCTGCTTTCATGATCAAAAACTCACACATAATGGCTAAAATCCAAAAAACAGACAGTAACCAGTGCTGGTGAGGATATGGAACAACTGGAACTCTCATCCATTGCTGCTAAGTATGCAAAATGGTACAACCACTGTGGAAGGCAGTTGCAGTTTCTTACTCTTAAGTGTACTCTTACCGAATGATACAGCAATTGTGCTTCTAGGTATTTACTCAAGTGTGTTGAAAACTATGTCACACACACAAAAAAGCCTGAACATGAATGTTTATAGTGGTGCCAAAAATTGGAAGCAACCAAAGTGTTCTTCAATAGGTGAGTGAATAAACAAACTGATAGATTCATAAAATAGAATACTATTCAGTGTTTTTTTTGTTTTTAAGTTATCAAGACATAGGGACACCTGGGTGGCTCAATGGTTGAGCATCTGCCTTTGGCTCAGGGCGTGATCCTGGAGACCCGGGATCGAGTCTCACATCAGGCTCCCTGCATGGAGCCTGCTTTTCCCTCTGCCTGTGTCTCTGCCCCTCTCTCTCTCTCTCTCTGTCTCTCATGAATAAATAAATAATTAAAAAATCTATCAAGACATAAAATGACATGGAGGAACCTGAAATCTATATTGCTAAGTGAAAGAAGGTAGTCTGAAAGGGCTACATATTCTATTATTCCAGCCACATACAATGTAGGATTCCAACTACATGACATTCTGGGAAAGACAAAACTGTAGAGATTAAAAAAAAATCAGTGGTTGCCAGGGATTTGGCAAGGGAAGAAGGGATGACTAGGCTGAGCACAGAAGATTTTTAGGTCACTGAAACTATTTATGAGGCTACGGGAGATAGAGGATATTACGTATTTTTCAAAAACATATAGGACTGCATAATACAAAAAGTGAACCCTAATATAAACTATGGACTTTGGTTAAAAATAATGTATCAATAACATTTTATCAATTATAATAAGTATGCCTCATTAATGTGAATGTTAATAATAGGGGAAGCTATGCAGGCAGGGGAGGGATAAATGGATATTTCCTGCTCAACTGCTCTGTAAACCTAAAACTATTCTAAAACCTAAAATCTATTAACTACAAAAAAAATAATATTGGATAATATTAAAGCTGTCACTGCAAACATTTTTCCCCCAATTTGTAACACTGACAAAATAGTTTTAAAGTAAATCTACTAATTATGTATTTATCACTCCTGTACCATGAAACTTAAAATGCTTTAAGTATTTAGTTATATATCAAAAGATATTTAATTCACATTCTGCTATACAGAACTAAATTAATGTCATCCTATATATGGATGTCTGAAGAATTTTTTTCAATCCTTTTTCCAAATGAAATGTTAATATGATATCGGTACATTTCTCATTTTTATTGATTTTCAATATAGTTTTGATTTGCAAAAACCATAATAAATATTTTCCCTGTAATGTATTGTTATGTAACTGAAAGCTGATTACTTTGAGCTACTGAAAGCCTTGTGTAATATTTCTCAAACTTCAGCATGTGTGTGGGAGTCTACTGGGGATCATTTTGAAAAAAAAAAAAAAAAACTGATTCTGATTTAGCTAGTGTGAGGTGGTACTGATAATCTACATTTCTAACAAGCTTCCAGGCAATGCTGATGTATGACCCCACACTTTGAGCAGCAAGGTTCTAGAACATATCTGGGCCATAAAACTATTACCATTGTGAAAAATAAACCCAAATGCCTAACAGTTCTCACAAGGGATTGAAGAGCTATTAAAAAAAATGCTTTTTTTTTGTTTTTCATACCTGAAAAAGCTCTCAGAACTCCCAGAACTTCTAAATCTGCTTTCCCAATATATAGTCCTTTTTCAATTTCATCCATAAAGAGAAAGGCTTGATAACCTTTGTACAGTGAGTAAGCTACTCGTTTAGTCATAACACTCTCCTAGTTTGTATGAACCAAAGACCATCTATTTCTACTTCAATTCCTCGATTTATATGCCTTCAATTGCAGAAAGGTCAAACAACTGGCTCAAGGTCACTTAACCAATAACTGTAAAGGTCAGGTCTAAATCCAGGTCTCTGATTCCAAATCCAGTCCTTTTCCCTTCATTCTCTGTTGTTTCTGATAATGATGCACTTCAGAGAATAGGGACTAGTTTGCTGAGACCACAAAATCCCCACTTCTGAATCAAATCTCTCAGCCTCAGGCTTCCCAGGGCAATTCCTGACATGGGTTTGTCATCTTATGGGGAAACCAGGTGCAATAAGGGAGATAATTTTTTTTCTTTTGTGCTTCAAATAAGCCTTGAAATTCAACAAAATTATGTCGATTAATGAGCTTATTTGAATATGGTGTAAGGTATAAGAGAAAAGACTAGGATGTTCCATCAAGAATGGTTTGTTCTATTTCTCCAAACCTGATAGTTCTCTTGAAAGGATTCGCAGCTAACCACATGTGGGAATCAGAAGCAGGTGGATAGTTCCCCAGGACCCTGTCCAAAGCAACCTCCCTTATACTGGGATACTCAAATGATGACTAGATGTCTTTAGTGGGACTTCTAAACTATTAATGATAATGCAAACTAAATGTTTCTTCACAATATGAAGAAAACAAGGCCCAGAAATGTGAAAATAATTGTTGTGCCATTGTACAGATATTATTAATTGGAACTCAGATTTGGAATTTCTCAACCTCTGGTTTAAGGATTAGCCCCAACTTCGCACTACATCAGCAGTAGGTTAGGGTAAGAGAGGTAATAATTATAAACATTTAAGTGACATTAGGATCTACACATGCCTTCTAAATACTCCCCTTCTCAGGATTTCTAACAGTAAGAATCTTTGTCTCTTTGTATACTCTTACCCTCTCCTTCCCAGAGCCTTGCAGCATAGAAAGAAAAAGTTAGGATGATCTGACTTTGGGAGAAATTCCTGCCTCAGAATATTGTACAGCATCTCATTATGAAAATTCTGTTTTCATTTCAAGAGGGGATTCCTCTGCAAGTGTGTGTGTGTGTGTGTGTGTGTGTGTGTGTGTGTGTGCGTGTTTACTGGATGCAAGTGGCTCTGAATTAAGGTGTTCAACTGAGTGGCCAGACTGCCTTCCTCTGGGCACCGCTGTGATACAATACCACAAAGATTTGCAAATATGTAAGGTTGGAAACATTCTCTTCAGGGATTAAATGAATGTCCAGGCAGCCAAGATTTTGGGCTCCCATGTCTATCTGCCTGAGGATGTTCTGAGGTGTTCGTGTGTGAAGCCTGAGCAGTGATGCTACAATGAGGGAGAATCAGCCTTGGTAACTCTAGCCCCAGTATGAGAAAAATCAGTAGCCCCTCAGTTCCTTGTGGGTGACCTGAGCTCTAGGGGTAATCACAACGGCTTAGCTGCCTGTTGTAAGGAACACAAATGCCACTGTACTATATAACAGACTTGTACGGACATTTTACCAAGTCCTAGCTACAGCAAGTCTCCAGCAAGTACATTATGCTCCCATCGTCTCAGAGCCAGGAGGTATCTTATGTTTTTTTGCTGGTGGTTGGAAATGGCATTCTCGCTGACACATCCAGTTTTGCCTTACTCATTCATGACACTATGGTCTTAACCATCATTCCAGTATTTAGAGTTCATATATTCATTCTTCCTACCACGTGCCATTCCTCTGTTCCCTTCCTTCTGATCAAAATCCTCTCCCTTCTTCAAGACCCAATTCACGGGACGCCTGGGTGGCTCAGCGGTTGGGCACCTACCTTCAGCTCAGGTGGTGATCCAGGGATCTGGAATCTAGTCCCGCATCGGGCTCCCTGTGGGGAGCCTGCTTCTCACTCTGCCTATGTCTCTGCCTCTCTCTTCTCTCAGTCTGTGTCTCTCATGAATAAATAAATAAATCTTAAAAAAAAAGACCCAACTCACACGTGTCCACCTCTGTAAGAGCCCACCCTGACAGCACACTGTCCATGGTAGCCTCCCTGCTTGCCTCAACCTCTACAGCAGTTAAGTACTCCCCCATCACTCAGTTGGCATTTATGTTGAGCCATATTTCTAAGACAGCATCGCAAGCAGACCTATTTTATTTAACTTCCCAGGATAAATAAGAATGGGGATGAAAGATAAAAGCACAGATAACATATTTGTTGAACTTTCAAAGATTTTCACAATAAAAATGCCAACATGTAAGAAGGAGGAAACTGGCTCATAGATAGGGCTGGGTGGGCAATTTTCTTTTCTTTTATATCTCTGAACCTAATCAACAGAATAATGTCTGCGAAACTTGGAGAATATAGCTGCAGGACAAGTATGAAAGAAAGAGGCAGATACCAGTTTAAAATAAAAGGCAACATTTTGCAAGTATGGCTGGAAAATAATGAAAAAGAGCCAACACAAAACTACTAGCTCCATGCACCACTAGGAGAATTGAGACACAGTCCAAGAGTCCTCACTGGGAGATGACGTGTATTCAGTGGGAGAGAAGCAGCAGCATTAGCCAACTCTCATGATCCTCTGCTGCGGGAAGCTTCTATCAGTCTGCTCCCAACAAGAATGATAATGACTTGTATACTTTGCAATCAATAATAATAATAAAAGCACAACGACTGTGGATGACTTACTGTGCTGACAGTGAATCCCATTAAATCCTCGAGGACATTTACAAACGTAACCTATGAATGTGTCCCCTCGGTACGCTTCACTTATTTCACAGGTTCCTCCATTATGGCATGGATTAGGAACGCAGGGACCTGAAAGACAAGAAAAACTGCTGCATAATGCATGTGCTTAAAAGGAGATCCTGGGCCAACATTTTGCAATTAACAATTTTATAGAGAAAATTGTTCTGGCTATTACTGGTATAGGAAGTGGAGTAGTAGTGTTGGGCTCTGAGACTAACGGCCTGGGATTGAAGCCTGGCTTCACAACTTTATAACCCTGTGGTCTTGGAGGATTTATTTAACTTATCTGTGCCTCTATTTCATCTTCTTTTAAATATCAATATTAATAGGATCTATCTCAAAGGGTGATGATACAGACGAAAAGAATCCATGTATATAAAATATCCAGAAGAGTGTCTGAAAGATATTAAGCAGTCAAATAATAATAATAATAATAATAATAATAATAATAATAATAGCACTGAGTAAAATACTCATTTTAAGTTCTCCAAATTGTAAAATATCTTCTACATGTTTAAAGAGTAATACTGAATGGCAATTTCTGGAGTTATCAACACTGAAGAGCTTTTATAAACATGCTGATAAAAATAGCATCAACTTGCAAATGACTGTAACCACACAGTCCAAAGGAAGTGGATACCTGGTTGCAATAGTTTTATTGACTATTTATGAATTTGTGGTGGGGTATAATTCCGTGAACCACAATTTTGCCTGTCTATAAGAGGTAGCTCACCAAAAGTTACAAACATGGTGAAAAGGGGCTCATAGTCTTTTTTTTTTTTTTTAAGATTTATTTATTTTAGAGAGAGAGCAAGCACATGTGTGCAAGGAGGGGGATGGGCAAAGGGAGACAGAGAATCTCAAGTTGACTCCCTGCTAAGGGTGGAGCCTGACACAGGGGCTGATCCTAGGACCCTGAGATCATGGCTTGAGCTGAAATCCAGAGTCTCCTGCTTAAGCAGCTGAGCCACCCAGGCACACCAGGCTCATAGTCATTTTTAAGCTTTGAGAAAGTGACTTCACCAGACTGAAGTACCTGTGTCAGCCAGTGGAGGTGTAGCGCCTAATCCTGGAGAAGACTAACTTTTAGCACTATGGGGGTATAGTTCTGCCTAACTCAGGAATCCTCTAATGCACATTCTTTACTCTGTGGTGTCCCGTTGGTATGGCTGAGATTTTCTCAAAGGGCATGACAATGCAAGGCTCTTTCTATACCATCTGCCGTCCTTCCTTTTCTCTTTTTGGAGGTAATAGGTTTATTTAACAGTCTGAAGGCTCAACCTACCCTACTCTTGCTTCTTCACTTTGTCCATCACAGACATTTCCACCAATCAGTCTTTTGCACCTCTAATTCTTACAGTCTTACACGTGGCTTACAGTTGGCGGACTGACAGTTGGCTTCTTTGGAGAATGCTAATTGACTCAGGACACAATCCAGCCTGGACACTGTGATGAAGGGAGGAGAATAGTTGAAGGAAGAAAAAACTCTCCCTGGAAGATGAAGAAATGCCAAGGAAACATATATAGTATTCTTTAATTTTGTCTTTTTAAATTTTGTTTAACTGAAGAGACTAGGGCAGATTTATGAGTGAAAGAAAAGCCGCTGAAGAGAAAATTAAGATGTGCATATTAGAAAAGAAAAAGGAGTAATTAAACTGTCTCACTTTGTATGAAAAGGTCAATGCCTGAGTCCTGGAGGAAGATTAGTCAAGAAAAGAAGCAAATGGTTTCAGCAGAGAGTGGGGGGCAGTGATAGGGGTGGGCACAAGAATACTGACAACTTGAAGCAACTGGGTGGGAGCTCCACCAGGCAAGGCTGTAAGAAGAGTACAATGGTGAACGGCTCCTCAAGCACTGGTCAAAGCCATTTAAAAGATTTAAAGAGAGAAAAGGAAAAAAAAATACAGAGAGAAAAGAAATTCATCATCATCACTTTGAACGGTACAATGGAACATCAATGACAGAAGGCACTTGGGGGCTGGGCAAAATTGTCTTGCACTGAGGCAAGACTTTAAATTTTCATTCCTTTCTCCAGCAACTGTCTTTGAAACTCAGTTTCTTCCAGTTTAAAATTTCATGGAATTCAACAGCTGTGGAATCTAATAAGAATATGCATGAAATAGAAAACAACATGGAAACTCCATAGTGTCCAGACCTTGTTGATAGGTCTTAACTTTCAAAAAGTAAAAAGAAAGTAGTGTAACTGATTTTTCTCTAGACACTTCCATGTCAATTAAAAACAATGCATTGATTTAAGTAGGCAGTTTTGTGCTGTGCAGTATACATTAATGAAACTAACCAACACTTGCCCTAAAGGCAGTACATGAACAATGTTTAAGACAGGAAGAAGGTGCAACAGCAATGATCAGTTTTGTGGCAATTTGAATAAGGCTTCGTCTATTACTAGAAGATACAAAGCATGCCACAGAACTTATCTATCCTTTTCTTTCTAAGTTTCTACTTCTTTCCTCCTCCAAATTAACTCACATTTGATGGTGCCTTACAATTTACAAATTCTTTTCACATAAATGATCTCATTTATTTCTCACAGCAACTCCATGAGGTCATTGTCATTGCCATTAGCCTTTACATTTAAAAAGGAGGAAGGGCAAAAATATTAGATAATGTTTCTCAAATGAACATCCACCAGTAATACATTTAAAAAGGTCTGTGATTCCCAAACCTACATTTTTTAGAGACTGAAAAGTTGGGGAGGGGAGAATGAAATAAAAGTGACATTAGTTTTGATTCATGAGTTCACTTCAAAGTAAGAAAAACTATGACAGGTTTTTTAGTAAGTGATAAGTGATACTCATGTATTTAACTGTTAGAGAAATAATATATATAAGTAATTACACTTAAAGAATCATGTAAGTTTAAACAAATAAGGAGCTTTGGAGATCATCTAATCCAATCTTTCAATTTTGCAGATGAGGGAACAAAGCCTAATATGAATTCATTCAGTGATTTCTCAAACAAAATAAAACAAAAAACAAAGACAACAGCAACAACAAAAAGCCCCCTAATATAAGAAAAATTGGGTTTAAGAATTTGTGTCTAGGAGGAAAATGTTATTAGAATAAAAAATGATTATACTATTTTTGCTCCTTCAAAAGTGATGTAATTTGTATCAGAGAGGAAATAAATATTTTCTATGCTCTCTGCCTCTTAGAAAGCTGAGTGAGGGAGGGATTTAAAAAAAAAATGACTGAAACGTCAAGGCCTCTGTCAGTTCTTAGGAGCAGTTGAAGCCACCACTCTAGGAAAGGTGATCAATGGAAGGAACAAAGGGTGACTAAGATCCTGGAAGAGATAACTCCATTTACTCAAGCCCAATGATGAGTAGAATTTGGTTTGAAACTGAGGATGAACTAATGGCTCTGCATAATAAAAGGGGAGAACTTAGGAATGGATAGAGAAAACCCAGAAGAGGAGATCCCCCAAAACAGAGCTAGAAATGGACTTGAGGGACAGAGTGGGGTCAAGCAGTATGCTGTGAAACCGTAACAGGTGAAGAAAAGTAGCTGGAAAGAAATACTGGTATCCAAAATTCAGGTTTAAGTTGTTAGCACAGCTGCTGTGTGAACTGTCTCTGCTGGAGCATCCAGATCTACACTCAAGTTGGCTAGACATACAGACCTGTGTGTGGTGTTTGGGGAAATCAAGGGGAAAGGGCCATGCCATTCATCTGGCTCATACTGGCAAAAAGGAAGAAGTCCTATAGCACACGAAGCCCAAGGGATTCAAGAATCCAGTGGATATAGGAATCTGAAGACAGAGCTGACAGGGGTATCTAAAGTCCAAGACACTCTAGATATTTCCGGAGGGCATAGGTGAAGCCTGTCCAGCAATCTTGGTGCAGCCTCTGGGATTCCCAAAAGATATGAGCCAGAGCACTGGAGCTGATTTTATTTACAACCCAAAGAACATCATGACCTCAGCTGACATCTGAGTCTCAAAAAAAGATTACCTGTTAACAGAGGTTGTGACTGCTGTTATTTTTCCTATCCTAAGAAATTTTAAGATTTTCATTTAAAGGGTGAGGATGAAGTAAAGCAAATAGGGCGAGGATTTAACCTTTCTAGAGTGCTTCATATGCTAAGCAATATGAAGTATACATAGTATTCTTTATAATTCTCTGTAAGAATATATCTTTGTTTCAGAGGCAAGAAAATAGGCTTGCTCACAGAGGTTAAGTAACATGCCTAACCGGAAAAGGCAAGATTTTAACACACTCTGCCTGACTCCAAATCTATGCACTTTCCATTAAGCCACGCTCTTTGCCATGTTGAAGATCTGTACTTTATACGTTTATCTTGACAGATGCAAACAGAATTGGCATGAATTAACTAAGCATGTTCTACAAATAATGCGGGACTCCAAAGCCTTCCTAAATGGAAATATTTCAAAATATTTTCAGCACATGGGTCAAGGTGTATTAGATATTATGAATATAGAGTGTTACAGGACGCCTCAGTGGCTCAGCGGTTTGGCGCCTGCCTTCAGCCCAGGGCATGATCCTGGAGACCCAGGATTGAGTCCTGTGTTGGGCTCCCTGCGTGGAGCCTGCTTCCCCCTCTGCCTGTGTCTCTGCCTCTCTCTCTTTCTCTGTATCTCTCATTAATAAATAAAATCTTTAAAAAATAATATAGTGTTAGGCTCTACTATACTAACAGTGCTCCACTTCAGCTATGTTTGAAATCAACTGTCAAACATGAGTATTTCCCCAATATGATTTTGTAATCACATATTTTGTATGTATATACTCTTGTTTGCACTATGACGATAAGAAAGAAAGAAAGTGACCATGCCCAACATAGAGGTTTTGTTCGTTTGTCCCTAATAATCATACTGGGAAATTCATACTGTATGCTTTGTACAGACTCTTTTGGAGTACTCATGATAGAGCACTGAAATGGGTGGTTACCTACCCCTTTTCCCCAACAGACCATAAATTCGCTGTGGGAGGAGTCATGGGCTGCACTTATTAGGTGCTTGATACATTCTGAATAAACAAGGGTATGGCAAGATAAGTGATGACCATTTCATCTTTTCCCTAACCTCGTTTAAATTGAAGTTTATAAGATATCAATATCGTTTGTCTTTTTAATTGGTAATTTATTAGGATACTTTCTGTAACTTCTACACCTTTCAAGGTTCAGCTTCTTTAAATTTATAATTTAATTCCAAAATTTTTTGTTTCTAATATTTAAGCTTCAAGAGTATTACATCTGTAAAGTATTACAATAGTGAATAACAGATCATTAGAATGTAAACTTTTGCATAATAATTCCATGTATCTTAATTCTTTGGCAAATAAAGAATCAAGAGAAATGCAACATTGAATAATCTCATTAATGCTGTGTTGGTCTCCTAATTTACCAATTTCTGTGTAAATAAAGACATTCACCTAAAGCATTAGCAAGATGAAGTAATTAGAGTACATGAGTTAGTACATAAAGGTAATGAAATAAATGCAGCCCCAGGTCTTAACTCACATAGTAGTTTTGTAGTTGAATATTAAATAGTGACAAATAAAATATATATCAAGAGTTGCCAGGTGTCTTTCTCCAAGTGGTAAGTGGACTAAACATGTCAGAATTAGAGATCTCAGGAAACCCCTTTCTGCTTTTGTGTTTTCCCTCATGCAATAATCTCATCTATTTTGATGCTGAAAATAAATGTTTTTTTAAGTGTTGGCACACTGATAAAGAATAACCATCACCTACAGCAGATATTATTGCTTGTACTATGATGCTAAGAAAAACACTGGCCCTGACCTTGAACAACATAGAGCATTTTGTGGGTACTCTACTAGTAATTTGGATAAATACTTTCAATGGACTTGGAATTATCAGCAGCTGGAAAAGTAAGCTCACAACACAAGAAAATATTCAGCCATCCAGTTTATATACCTCACTTTTTAAAGGTAATTTTAACATTTATCCTTTATTCCAAATATAATATACTCAGTATACACATACATGTGTATGTGTGTGTATATATACACACACACTCTCTATATATGTATATAGCATATATATATATATAGTATATATAGTATAATAACTATGGAAAATGGTTCCTGGAAATTTAATTCTAGGATTTCCTTAGTGAAATCATATTAACAAATGTTTGCAATATGGACACATTTTTCACTTTTACTGCCAATTTTTTGGTATATTTAGGGCAACTCATATCTTTTCTGCAACATGTAAATATATATATACACACATATATCTATACACACAGAGATATGACTTATACACAGCTTTGGAAACAATTTTATAGCAGAGTAAAATATTAATTTTAAAACAAATGACAATTATTCAACTGCTTAGAGCTCATAAGAACAAAAATAAGACAAAGGTGATTTTAATTCCTTTAAAGTGGAAATTCTTTTCCACTTTAAAAGTCTCTTTTATTCTTATTTATTTTTAGTTTTTAAGATTTTATTTATTTATTCATGAAAGACAGAGAGAGAGAGAGAGAGAGAGAGGCAGAGACACAGGCAGAGGGAGAAGCAGGCTCCCCACAGGGATCACGCCCTGAGCCTAAGGCAACGCTCAACCCCTGAGCCTTCTAGGTGTCCCTAAAAGTCTCTTTAAAATGTTTGTTTCTCTTTGTATAACAGATACAGAATAGTGATTACAAGATTCAGTTCTGATTAGTATTTATAAAAATCCAAATCATCTGATTAGACAATAGCTCTTGGTAATATTATTTTCAACAATAAAAGTATAAGTGGACTTTAAAGGTACAAGAGGCTTCAGGGAGTTTTAAAATCAATAATACTATAATACTTTTGTAGGTAATCTTTAAGTAGCTCCTAACACAATGGGGACAGTATATGATCAATATTAATGAACAACTGGATTCAACAGCATGCTTTCCAAGCATTTTTATGCAAGCTCATATAAGTATGTCAACATGATTAATTGCTCACAAAAGTAATGGATCTATATAGTTTGCTACTTTTCTGCATCTACCTTCTCAAAATTCCAACAGTAGAGAGTTGAAGTCATTTCCATATGTGTAACATGGTTAGCTTTTCACACATTCAGCGACTATGCCCCAAATCATGAATTCCTTATAGTGTGTCAAGCAGATTATTAGGAAATAAAAAGGTTAATCTTCTCTTGTGATTACATGTAGACAGGCTTGGCCAATTTTACAAATTATTCCCCCAAAACACTGGCACTTAGATATTAAAAATAAATGTACATTTTAGATTCTGTAATAAGTAAATGCCAATCCAGCAACTGCAAGAGCACAGTTTCACTAGCTGTTCTTGCAGTGCAGTGAAATAGGAATAGTTATTACCCAAAAGTTCACTTCAAAGTCTGGTTTTAAAAACACATTAAAGTTCTCTTATCATATTGTTGTTTTTACATTTAATAAGGTTTGAACATTTTGGCAGTTGCCATTTTGAGCCATTGCTACTCTATTTTAAAACTAGTTTGAAAAAAGGAGGAATTATTCTGTGAACGTTGACATGATTGATGCTTCCAAACCATTTTTTACCCTTTTATTTCTTTTTCTCCTCCTCCTCTCTCTTTGAAATATAAAGGATAAATTCAGCTACTTAAGGAAAAACATATCTATGGGCATTTTATACAAATAGAGATGAGTAAACTATTTTTTAAAAACCCCTAAAGCATTCCATTTTAGAGAATGTGCAAATTTAACAAATTGTTCTTTATTTTTTTTCAAATTGTTCTTTAAATATAAAAATATTTGAATATTGAAAATTGAAATCTAAGGCTAAACAGAGTTTTGTTTGTTTCTAAAAATCTACAGATAAACTGTTGCCTCAAGAATTAATGATGGACTGTTTATATATGAGTCCACAGGAAAGCACTGCGATACCTAGTGGCTAAAGAAGTGTCTGTAGAATCCCTACATAACAAATGACTGCAAAAAGGGTGGCTTCAAACAGCAGAAATTTATTCTTTCAAAGTTCTGTAAGCTAGAAGCCTGAACCAGGTGCCCAGATGGCCACACTCCCTCTGAAGGCTCAAGGGAAAAATCTGTCCTTGTCTCTCCCAGCCTCTGGAGGCTCCTACATTCCTTGGCTTATAGCAGCATAACTCCAAATCTCATGCCTTTTTCCCTGTGTTCTGTGTGTTCTCTCCTCTTCTTAAAAGGGCAACAGTTATTGGCTTTAAGGCCCACTCTTGTTCAGGATGATTTAATTTCAAGATCCTTAATTATCTGTATCTGCAAAGGTCCTGTGATGAGCTGAATTTTGTTCCCCCAAAATTCATGTCGAAGCCCTAACCTCCAGTGTGTCAGGATGTGACTGTGTTTGGAAATAGGAACTTTAAAGAAGTAATTAAGGTTAAACAAGGTCACATGCATAGACCCTGATCCAACCCAACTTGTCTTATAAGAGGAGGAAATTTGAACACAGGAAAAAGACAGCAGTGATATGCACTTGCAGAAAAAAAGGCCATGTGAGGACAAAGCAAAAAAAGCTGGCTGCCTACAAACCAAGGAGAGAGGCTTCAGGAGGAACCAAACCTGCTGACACCTTGATCTTGCACTTGGATACTTGTGAGGAAATGCATTTCTGTTGTTTAAACCACCACACTGTGGAATTTTGTTATGGCAACCCTACCAAACAAATATATACCCTATTTCCAAATAAGGTCACAGTCTGAGATTCCTGGTAGACATGAATTCAAACCACTATAGTCCCCAAGTAGTTGTTTTCTTACAGCAATAGAGTTAAGGAAACCAGAACCTTAATTAATTGCTAGAGTTGGCTGGCAAAGCACTCAGATTTATCAACAATTAACACCTTAGCTAAAACTAATTTTACTTGGCTCTCACCACAAGATCAAGAGAGCATTTTAAATTTGGAGCAGTGCCTAGGAAGAGTACAGAAATGGCTACTTATTTGGCATCAAGGAGGATTTGGCATATATGATAGAAGAAAGAACACAAAGAATAAATTAAGATTTCCTGGGGCTGATCTTTACCCACTTAAAACTTTTGTCTAGAGTTGGGCTTGCCAACGACAATATTTTTTTTAGGTAGTCCATCAACATTCTGAGAAAGTCTTTATATGAATTATTTATATAAGTTCATATTATCATTTGTGTCACAATAGTTGATATGTCATCTTTTTCCAGTAAATAAAATATCTTATCAAACACTAATATGACTTTTATTTTTTTAATTAATTAATTAATTTATTTATTTATTTTTATTTTTATTTTTTCGAGAGAGTGACCAGGTTGGAAGAGGAGGAAGAAAGAGGGAGAGGGAGAGAGAGAATATCAAGCAGACTCCCAGCTGAGTGCAGAGCCCATTGTGGACTGAGATCATGACCTGAGCATAAATCAAGAGTCAGATGCTTAACTGACTGAGTCACGCAGACATTCCATTAATACGACTTTTAAAAAATTAATTACAAACTATAGCTAAAGGATCAATCATTTTACAAAGTGATAACTGTTGCTATTGTCACATTTTATCATGGAGCATAGCCTCATTCTCTCCCCTGTCTATCTGTCATGCAGTCCTGTGGAAACAACATTCCTAAACCACCACCCACATAATGGAAATTCTCAACTTGGAATGTTTTATTAAGCAAATAGAAATCTATTTCATTACTCTATAGTCATAATGCACATACATTTTTTAATTCTCCAAAATATGCTATTTTGAAACACTTTTAGCTAACCAACAGTATTTGCTGACTGATTGTGTAATTTTATCATTAATAGAGCAATACAAAGTGAACATAGACAAAAACAACGCTGCCCTTTGGTTTTCATTCTAAAACAAAGAAAAGTAAATCTGACATAAATATCTGTACACTTAAAGATAGCAGATAGAAGCTTTTTGTAAATTAATGAATGCTGAATGAAATTATAGTTATTGCTGAAGTTAGTAACATAAGACCTGGGTGTCCTTAGAAATATTCAATCAACAGAATAAACACTCCTAAAATCTAAGAGAAACATAGATATCAAAATTATGGACTATTATGATAGTCAAATCAACCTTTTCTTCAGATGGCCACTAGAATAAGAATAATGATTTTCCTGTGAAAATTCCTATGAACTTTAAGAAACCATAAACACAATCCAAGCGAACTGATAAAACTAACATTCAATAATTTTTATAAGTCCAAGGAGAAGTCTATTTTCCTTCACTAGTAACTGTAAAAAAATCCAGCTTTGGTTACCTCTATGAAATTATAACAATTTATCTCCAATTCCTTAAAGATCCCTCTTTAACCAGGGAGCTGTTTATAAACAGAACTCTGCAAATCACTTGTTGGAGAAGCTTATCTGTCCAATTCATTTGTCATGTCTTGCAAAATACAATCCAGGCTCAAGAACACACATCAGCAGGTGGTGCAAAGTGGTAACATATCATTCCAGTTTGCCATTAGCTACCTCTTCTACAGGTCAGTACAACAGGGTATAGATTAAACTACTAATTATAGTCTATAAACAAAAAACCTTAAAGTTTAAACCAAAAAGTTTAGAGATTGGATACATTTTCATCTGTAGTTCTTTCTCATTCACATTTAGCAGGTTTCAACAACTAATTTTAAGCATAAGGCCAAGTCTAATTTTCATTGTTGAGTGCTGTGGCAATTTGTAAAATATCAGATTTTGGATGATCTTATAATCATAAATCAATGTCAAGAATACAAAAAAATGAAACAAAACACCAAACAGGTCCACTATTTCCACAAAACTATAGCTCTTCCTCTTGAAATCTAGAATAGTGGTTTTGACTTTTGAAGGAGGTGAGAGAAGGTGGGGGAAAGGATTTCTATTTTCACTTTTGGAATCTGCCCTCTGTGACTGCCATCCTAATCATGAGGCAGCAAGATCCCTGTAGGAGAGGTTTCAGCTACACTCAAATGGGAAGGGTGCCTACTCAGACTTCACAGCTGAGAACGCTGGAAGCACAGCTGGACATGTGAGTTACTGCTTGGACTGCCTCTTCGGGTCTCACATGTGGCTTCTTTGTGGCAGACTTGAGAAGGCATAACACAAAGCACGCATGGATTCTGGCCAGCTGGCCATCTGTTCCTTCACCCACTGTGATAATTTGGTCTTGTAGAATTTTGTTAAGTGAGCATTAAGTAATGGCCATGTCAAACAGAGTGCATAATGAATGCTTCTTAATCACTGGATAAAAGCTTAGGGGATGCTTGCCCAAACACAGTAAAGGTCACCAACACAAACCAAGAATTAAAACAAGAGAAGAGGAATGAAAGAGATACAAAACAGCAACAATTCACTTTTTTTTTCCACTTTTACTTTTGATCATATTGAGTCTATGTCAAATAGACGACAGAGGTCTCTCATAAAGAAAGTAGGTAATATCGTCACATTTTCTACTATCTCATGCATATCTCAATTTATATTGGTAAATGAAGGAAGACTTTTAAAACTAAAAAAAAATTTGAAGGACTTGGTCATTCTGATCTGAACTGAAATCATTAACAGTTACAATCATTAATATCAAGCTTTTCCAAATAATTCCCTAGAATAGCACAAAGTAGTCACTAATTGGTCCAAATAGTTTCTGTTACAATTTTAAAGATCAATTGAAGTATCCTCTCCTAAGAAAGCAGGTTTCCCCTCACAGACAATTAATAATTGCAAAATTATGAAATTTTTCAATCCTCCTAAAGGACATGTAATGATGTACTCAATATGTTATTGGACAGTCTCTCTTTTTTTTTAAAGATTTTATTTTTTTATTTTTTTAATTTTTATTTATTTATGATAGTCAGAGAGAGAGAGAGAGAGAGAGAGAGAGGCAGAGACACAGGCAGAGGGAGAAGCAGGCTCCATGCACCGGGAGCCCGACGTGGGATTTGATCCCGGGTCTCCAGGATCGCGCCCTGGGCCAAAGGCAGGCGCCAAACCGCTGGGACACCCAGGGATCCGGGGACAGTCTCTTAATGCCTGGAAGTTGAATCCATAAATTTGGACCACTCTTGTATAGTCAATTTTACCTCCACTGCGCACAAAAATAAACGAAAGTGCTTCACCTGGGTAAATTACCATCCTATCACCTAAAGAAGATAATTTCTATGCTTAGGATTCTGCTCATATGGTTCCAAGCATGGAATGTATTTCTATAACCCATTGTCTCTTCCAAATCTCACTTTCCTTCCAAGACTATTCCAAGTTTCATAGCTTCCATTAATTTTTTCCTGTAATGTCTTCTTGTTCTCTTCAACAAATGTTCTATTAATCTCTATTACAGTCTTTGTTTCAATCATTCATTCATTATAACCATAATCATTAGGTTCATATTTATAGCTACTAATATGTTCCAGATACAGTGCTAAGTACTAGAGTTATAATAGTGAGCAAAACAGATACTCCTCTGCTTTATATAACTTCGGTCAAGTAGAAGGACTGATACCAACCAAATAATCACATAAAGAAGTGTAATTATTTAAGAAGTCATGAAGAAAAGGTAGTGTATCCTGACAATCTACTAATAGGAGGTTTCCTGAGAAGGGGATGCATAAGCTAGGAGAGCTAAAAGCCAAACAAAAGCTAATGTTAATAAACAAATGATTCTCCCATTCATACTTCTGTGGAAGGAGCAGCAGGGCAAGAATAAAGGTCTTCAAGAAGGCCAGTTTAGCTGAAGTAGACAGAGCAAAGATAGACAGGGACCAGATCAGGCAAGCTGACAAAGATCATGTACAAAAAATGAAAAACAAAAACAACAACAAACAACTGGCTTTACATGATACATTGATATCTTTCAGCAAAAGGATAATTAAACCAGAATTTGTACTTTAAAGACAAATCTGTGGGCTGTATGGACAGTACTTTGGAAAGAATCAGCAGAGATGGACACAGACCAGTTAAGAGTCATCCCTCCAGTCTAGGTAAAGTATGACAGGAAACCTAGATTAGAGAGGTAGGCTGCTAGAAAATGGAGAGAAGCAGATGGAGTTGAGAGAGAAGGGTCGAGGATGACTACTGTGTTTCTAGATTTCTCATCTCAATTGATAAATGTTGATGGTATTGTCTAAAGCAGAAATCACAGAAGAGGGTCTAGATTGGAAGGGAAGATCATGGATCAGCTTTTTGATCTGTTATTCAAGAAGAGATAGTCGATTAAGCATCTGCCTTAGACTCAGATTCTGATCTCAGGATCCTGGGATCAGGTTCAGCTTTAGGCTCCCTGCTCAGTGGGGGAGTCTGTTTCTCCCTCTCCCTCTTCCCCTCCCCTTCCCTCGTTTATTTTCTCTCTCTCCCAAATAAATTTTTTTTAAAAAATCCTTTTTTTTTTTTTTAAAGAAGAGGCATTAAAATGGCAGAAGACAGTGTGGCATGGATATATAAATGATAGTGTCCCTGGGTATAGGTGGAAATTAATGGTATGGGTATAATTGCCTACTGGAACACTAGAGATAATACAGGAAATCCAGGACCAAGACTCAAGAAATACCACCATTTAATGGCTGGATGGGAAATGCAATGTTCCAGATGAGGCAGCAGCCAGAGATGTAGGAAAAAAAATTAGCAGGAAAGTGAAATGACCGTGGCACTTAACATATTGCTTTACATTATTAATGAACTGTTTGATGCATATGTTTTATCATTCTGAATAAATTTTAAGGTCTCAGAAACATAGGATTTCTTTTAAACTCACTCTGCGTTTTATATACCTCCTAGCACACAGCAAGCACTTGCTAGATGTCTCAAAAATGTTCACAACTTCATGAGTTGAATATACTAGCAATGTATGTTAGGGAAATGTTCTCCCTTAAGTGACATTATAGCACCAGAAGGACATTCTGGTTGACTTTTTTGCTTATCTAGGGAGTCACTTTCACATAACTAAAGAAAAACCCAACAGGAGAAATGGTCTATCCATAATACTATCTGCTTTCCATAAGAAGGTTTACTTGGCCTGTAGGAGTAACCAGTTTTTCAGCAATCTTAATTCCCAAACCTATAAGAGGAAAAGGAAAACAGAACAAAAGGGTGAGATGAAAATGAAGAAAGATAGAAAAAGTACGTATTGAGAAAATATACATGTTTCTTAATTTACCAAAAGTCTTCTACCTGCTTTTCTGTTTTTCCATGATCTGTTTCTCCTCTGGTGCCACTCTCATTGCTGTGCTGTCATTTTGCTAGCCTTATGAGTCCTTTTGTGGGACTACATATCTGAAACTGATTCCTGGCAGATCATTCTGACGGGAGAACCCATTTTAAGTTGCTTAACCATTAGCACAAAAAACAACAACAACCCCCCCCCCCCCCAAAAAAAAAACAACCCTCCACCAAGATTTGCCCACAGGGATAACCAATGTGTGGGCAGAAAAACAATAACAGCAACAACAAAAAGCCACTTAGAAATAACATAACACTTCACATAAAGTACTTGTTTGTATGCTTGTAGTAGACATGAAAATGGAGTAGGCAGTTAAATATTTGAGAACTCTAAAAATCCACTTAAAATGTGTATAGCAATTTATTATCAATGCAAACCCAATTAAAAATGTTGAGCTATTAAACACAATTCACTTTCTAACCCATGTGAGAAAGTATTAAATGTATGCAGCGCAGATTTGCATTACTATAAAAATCTCTATTTCTACTTTTCTAGCATTATGCATTTAAATTTGTAAATTCCATGTTACATTAATCACATGAATATAGATGGGCAATTTTTAGATGGAACTATGGTAATCATTGCATTCCCTATAAAAGAAATCATTCCTGCTGACAATTTTGTGGTAAGTTTTTTGTAAAGGATTGACTATAGTTCATAAAATGGCAAGGCTTCCTTCACAAAAGTGATTAGACATTTCAGTCTTCCTTGGTTTGATCAAAATAAAAAAAATAATAAATATTACACTTTAATATCACTATCTTTGGACTCTGACACTGTACATACTACTACCTAGAATATGGTTATATAGTCATTAAAAGAAGTGGCAATAATCCAGGTTTGACTGCACTGTGATTTAATATTTATAATGTTTTTATGACCCAAATAAAATATGCTGATTAAAATGATCAGGATGTCACCATCTGGATGGACAAAAAAGCTGAGGTTCACATCTTCAATACAAAATGCCTAGAGCTATTTTTGCCTTATCCTTTCTTATTTTCAACACAGTTTCTGTTTGATGAAATATTACAGTACAGAGAAATTATATGCGGTAGGGGAGACCTTAGTCAATAAATGAATACCTTAAATAATTAATTAGGAGTTATTACCAACATGTTATTTAAATATAGCAGGTCTCAAATTTAACTATATTAGGTCATTCTTTAAGATCAGTGCATTGAGTATAAAAGATTTTCTCAGTAACCTATAATTTACAAGAAATGATAGAATGTGTGGCTCTACTTGGTCAATATAATAGAGCTTTTGGTGCTCTGTTTTGCAAAAAGCCTGTTAAAATAATTTGTAAATTCTAGCTGAAGTAGGTCAAAAACAATGCAGTAAGGAGATTTATGATTATTTATTTAATGCTGAAAAATCAGTTGTAAATGTAGAGACATGGTAATTTTCAAAGGAACAGCTAAGCAATGTCCTTACATCATTGTACAAGACACTATGGTACTTTGATAGGTAAGATATGTTGAATTCTAATGGAAAATTGGCAGGCAGCAAAATTGTCTCTAATTTGGGCATTCAAATATAACCATATTGTTCGAGATTAAATACCTTCTGTATGTGGGCTGAGGCTCACTCCTATAATGTAGGAGGAATTTAATTATAATTGCCTTAAGATTTTTCTAGATAATTTTCACCACCCTCCAGGTCATAGAACTTAAGGATTTCAAATTTTCTTTGATCTGTGAGATAGATGGGAACCTGAAATACCAGGAGAATCCAGCTCTTTCCACAGGAGCTATCTTAATACACTTCTGGGCAAAAAAGTGCAGTCTTTGGTTCACATGCTTGCGATCATCAGGCCTCTCAATTTTCCCAACAGAATATCATTCCTCCTCCTGCTAATACCTTCCATCAAACTCACTGGAAATGCTGTGGCTGTACCTCAAAATACTGAGTGGTTATAAAACCAGAAAATGTGGATAAATACTCACAATAAATGATTTATGGATACTACACTGCAAAACAATAAAATAATTTAGATTTATAAGGCCCCTGGTTCCTGTATTGAACATGCCAGTCAGACTTCCATTTCAGGAACTTTGCACTGGCTCTTCCCTCTACTTAAATTCTTCTGCTAACGTCTTCATCTCTATCAAACCTTTGCTCAAAATGATGTTACCTTTTCCCTGTGCAAAACTGCAAACCACATCCTCAACTCTAGTTTCCTATTTCTCTCTTCCTGAGATCTTGTTTCCTCAATAACATTTACAATCTTCTGATATTACCTACTTATTTACTTATTTGTTTACTCACTTATCTATCTCTATCTATTTTTTTCTATTATCCATTGGTTTTATTTATGTCAGACACCCCTTACTAGAATATAAGCTTCATAGGGAGAACTTTGTTTTGTTCACTGATATACCCCAAGTGCCTGGCAATGATGTATTCAGTATAACTCTGTGGATAGACTATAAATCTACATTTAAATGGCTAACTTTTTCAAGTATTTGTCAGGAGATAGGACATTAAACTTACTAAATACTGATCAAAAGCTGGATTTATCCCTGTATTATGTCAGAATAGCAGTTATCCATGTACACAGGATCATTTTGACAAATACAGAAGTGCTTTTAGAGGATTATATTTTGTTATTATACCACTGACCTACATAAAAAGATTTTAGAAAAAGTGCCCTGCTTTATTTACTTTATGGAGTTATGTCATCCAGAACCAAGAACAAATCCAGATGAACTTGAGACCAAGAAGAGTTGTTTCTCATGAGCAACAAATCTACTTTATTCCTACATAAAATTTGAACTTGAAACATCATTGAGTCTTCAGAAACTTATTAAACAGATGCTATGTGCCAGGTGCTGGGTATTGTAAACAATATCAAAATGCAGTCAATGTCCTCAAAAAATATTATATGCCAATGAAGATTACAGACAAGTAAATAGAAAACTTCAATATAATGAAATAAGTGTTAATGCTTGCTGAGTACATAGAGTTTTGGGAGAGTGTAGGAGGAATATTTAACACAGTGTTGGGGACTCAGGTACTATATCCAGGAAGAATTAACATCTAAAGCTGAGGTCTATAAGATGAATAGAAATTGGCTGATAAGGAAGGTCCCTTATATGTAGCCTTTCAGTTATGGAATGAATAAGTCATGGGAATAAAAGGTACAGCACAGGGAATATAGCCAATGGTATTGTAATAGCATTGCATGGTAATGGACGGTAGCTACACTTGTGATAAGCACAGCATAGTGTAGAAACTTGTGGGATCACTATGTCGTACACCTGAAACTAATGTAATTGTATGTCAACTATACTCAAATAAAAAGACATTAGTGGCTAAATTGTAGATCTGGAACAAACACAATATAATTCCAATGTGACGTGCAAGAGGGGTACTGGTAGGAGAGAAAGTCTGAGAGATTAGCAGGGCCTGATTATGACTAGTCTCACCAACCAGATTAGGGATTTAGACTTTATCCTGAGGCTAATGGAAAGTTATTTAATTTCTTTTAAATAAAGAATGACTAATCAGACTCATATAAAATGGATGTGTAGGATTAGCTATTTGATGGAGTCACTAGGAGAAGGTTTCTATTTCCTCTATAAAGTATATCTCTGTCTCAATAATAGAAAGGATGGTGGGAGGTGGTATGATCAGAAAGGAAGCAGAAGCATTTTAAATAGCATCTGGTGGGGCATAGGTGATATCTGAGTAGGCAGTCAGAGGGTTTGTAGTTAGTGTTGATGTTCATTTGGTGTTGAAGATTAGGAGAGGTGTACTGGCACCATTTCTGCATGGTATGGCATTTCTTCTGCTGTGTTTAGTAGAGAAGGATGATGATACCATTAATCCAAGGTTCGAAGTTTTTCACTTGTATGCTGCTTGGAAAGACAAGTCAAAGACAAAACATGTGCAAGAGAGTGGCTTTGTTGACAGACCCTATGGCTTTGGCTAGTAAGGGGAGGGAGATAAGGCTTGAGCTGAAACAGAAGGGTGGAGGGATATAGGTATTGGAGGTCTCAATTCAAAGAACAGAAGTAGTTTAAGAAAATAAATGAGTTATGGATCTGAAAAAAAGTACAGTGATGGGGTCCCATGTTAAATGCATATATACATTTTGGATATATTCTATAAACTGTTAGAGAAATGTAATCTTTAGGTTAACAACAGACTGAGCCAATCTTGACATGATCATAATGAGTGAAGGAGAATTAGCAAGAAAGGAGCCTTCTTGTAACAGTGTATCATTCAAGGTTATTTATGTCTTGTTCATCTACAACCTAAAATCATCCAAGGACAACCAGCAGTGATTATCAGACTTTTGAAAACATTTTGTTAAAACATAGGAAATGTCTGGGAAGATGCTGAACATGTCATGGAATTTGTGTGCTATGATTAGGGCTCTTCAATTTCAAAAAATGGTGAGCAACAGAAATGTGGACATGACCAGAGTAAGCAGAGCTGTAAGAGAGCATGAATTAGTTCAGATCACTGGCCTGAAAAGCTACCAGCTTTAGTAGTCACCAAAGATGTCTAAAAAGGAATAAGATTACCTGGCTATAAAATTTTCAGAATAAAAAAAAAAAATTTCAGAATAATTAATTCCCAACAGTGCTCTGCTTGAGAGGGAGACTCAGATCTCTGTAAAGAGCAAATTACAACTTGAATTGATTTTGCTTCTGAAGGAGTCTTTGTTCTAGTAGGTAAAGATGAGATGGCTCAATGTGTTAGGATCTTTTACTTTGAAAACAGCAGAAGCTCGTAAGGAAGACATTTAGAGCAAATTTCATGGCTTACTTCTACCATACAAACCTATTCTACTAGTGTGCAAACCCTTTACACACAGACCCGCCTTAATTTCCTATTTATTTGACTGCTTTACTTTTTCCCCTCTGTTCTGTTTTCCATTTCCAGGCACATGGAACCAGAAAAACAATAATCTTCCTCCCTCTATCCATTTTTAGAAGGGAGATGGAAATTCCTTACACTGCACATACTGAAAGTTCAAACATCAATAAATGGAAGACAAGAGCCTCTATATGCGATCCCGCCCAAAGCCAGCACTTCCTATGTAGGTGGGTTTTTGCCTGGCAAGGCTTTCTGATGAACTTGATCTCTTTTCCTAGGTTAGACTTCTGCTATTACCTGCAAGCATGAGATCTGCAATTGGAGAGTTGAACAAAGGGGCAGATTTCCAAGCAAGAGAGAAAAACATGGTAACTGAGAGGAGTAAGATTTGGAATGGAAGGTATCAATGAAAAGAAAATAATATAAAAGTCTCAATCTTCTAGGTTTTTTCCTTGATTTAAGAAACAGCCATATCAAGCACCAAGTTTATTTTTCACTTGTTTATCATTTTTATTTCTTCCAGGCAGCCACAAATCTCCAGTAAAATCTTTGCAACAGGATGCTTTTGTATTGGTGGGACTGAAGAGACTTCAGCAGTGGGCAGTAAAAGGCAATGTAGGCTTTCTCCTATCATGCCTCAGCTCAGTCAAGAGTTCTATTAGCTGTGGCGTTTGGAGGAATGCAGAAGCCCTGGAAGTGTACCCTGTGGCCCACTAGAAAATGAACAAGGGCTGCTGGCCAGGCTGAGAGCAACTAACACCACAGGATCTAATGACTGAGGAAAACAAGTCCTTTATAAATCTACGGTTTGGGGGATTTCTCACAGTATATGGGTATACTTTCCCAAGAAGCCTGAAAGATTAGGAAAAACCCAGATGACTGCATTCAAATGACATTCAGGGATTCATTTTCTTGAGTAAGTTTATTTAGAATATGAATTATAAATGTTGTACGATTCATATCTGAATTTTAAGATGCCTTGTAAAATCATTCTTAATAAAGGCAGGGTATTAATTAATCAATCTATCTAATGAGTTCAAATTTTCTCAGGGATTAATCATGACCATATGTAAAGATCCTCAGAACACATAAGCAATGAAGCATATTTGTTTTCAATAAACCAAACTGGACATAAAAAATTAATTAACATTTATGAGTAGCTGAAGTAAACATAGCAAGCTTTCTCCTCAGTTCTAAAAAGAAACTCAAAACAGGAATCACAACAAACATAAAGAAGAATGGCTATATCATCTTAAATTTTTATGAAGTTTGATTGATGAGGCTTCAAGTTTAGAAAGAGTCTATGTGACTCATCCAAATTGTCAAATTTATGTCACAGTTTTGTGACATACTATACCTTTTATAAACAAAACTTAAATGATTAGTCATATAATTATTCTAATAAAACAAGTTTAAAAGAGACAAAAATAAAATCCTTAAGTCTTAATTAGGCAAGGTTAGTAGCAGATAGGCATTACTAACTTTGTAGATATTAATAGTAAGAAAACAACTTCCTTGGAAAGTACTGGCATAGTGGGAAAGAAACTGGAAAAACTAACTTACATGGAAAAAGACAGACTGACAAATCTTCCAGTTCATATGATTGCCACTAAAATTCACCCTCACAGGAAAGCCTAAGAAAATTATATATCAAGCATAAGGCATTCAGGCACAGAGTAGGGTAAATTTGGATGTTTTATAACATTTTAATAGAATATTATTTGGGTAATGAAAAAATTAATCTTTTGTATCTTAAATCTCAAAGAAATACTATGGATGTAAACACTAATTCTCAAATACATACCACTAAAACTGGTGGATAAAACAGTTAAGCAATTGGCTTATAATCCATTTCTCTCTCTCTCTCTCTCTCTCTCTCTCTCTCTCTCTCTCTCTCTCTCTCTTTAAATCAGATGTAAAGGTGTAAGGGACACCTGGGTGCTCAGGGATTGGGTGCCTGCCTTCAGCCCAGGGCGTGATCCTGGAAACCCGGGATGGAGTCCCACATCAGGCTTCCTGCCTGAAGCCTGCTTCTCCCTCTGCCTGTGTCTATGACTCTCTCTCTCTCTCTCTCTGTCTCTCTCTCTCTCTCTCTGTCTCTCATGAGTAAATAAATAAAATCATTAAAAAAATAAATAAATTAGATGTATGATCTAAAGGAAAGAAAGTTAGATGTTTCAGTTCTTTTGTAAACACAATAATATTTACTAGGAGGAGAAAACTTATCTGTGAATGCTTTTAGCAGGATGTCTCCAGTTGAGGATTGTTTATGGTAAACAAATCTATAATCCATAGCTCCATGGTAAATGTAAGGTAAACTATAGAATTACATAAAGACAGCTTATTACCTAAAGAGCTCTCCATCCCCACCCTCACAGATGTTGTAACACATGCACCATACTTAGAGACCTCATCTGTTTTTCTGGTTCAGAAAGCATGTGTCCAATGGAAGAAAGAAGGATCTGGAGAGCTGTCACCAATGTCCTAAAATTCTCCTTGCTTTGCCTATACCTCTTGATTGTTTGTATTCTTGAAATCATTAGTAAGCTTTGATACTGGGTAAGATCTCAGATTTGACAAATCTCTGACTTGACAATGCTGATTTGATCATCCAATATTTTGAATTAGTTCAACTATACTTAGTTAACCTTTCTAAAAATGTTTCATAGACTAAAAACGAAATGCCTGAAATAATCTAAATGTCCACAAGTTGAGGAATAGTCAATCAAACTTCAGCACAACTCCATAATTCTGGAGTAGACTAGAATATTAACAATTAAATTAAAAATGGGAAAACCACTGAGTTACGTGCTAAAATCTACATAGACATCTATTAAGTGTAAAATGAAAGAACACAGTCTATGCTACAATTAAGTAAAAATATAATGTATATATACAATGAAAGGTATTGAGAAAGCAAATTGATTTTTTTGAAACAGCAGGAGTATGATGGAAACTTTTGTCAAAAACAGGTTTTAAGGAAGAGGAATGTCAACATACGCAAGGAAAGCAGGATGAAAGTCCTTGTAATTGTCAGATTATAGTAATTAAGACTTCACAAATGTACCAGTTCTCCTCATAGATACATGGTAGGATTGTGCTTCTCCATCCTTTTTGAAGTTCATAGTGGCCATTGTGAATTTCTTGAGCCAATAATGTGAGAAGTAATGTGCCTCACTTCTGACAGATGTTTTAAGAACTAATGAGTGATTAACCATGTTTGCTTCACATTGCTTTGGTGGCTGTAGAAACAACTGTTGAGATATCTACAATGAGTCGAGATCTCATACTGATTCACACTGGATGTATATGTTAATATACATACATACATATATACATACATACATATATGTTAACATACATAATACTGAGATCTGAATGTGGCTTGTTCCTGAGGCATAACCAATTGCATCTGGACTTATTCAGCAAGAAAACATAGCACTTTGCAAACTATAAAGAGCTAAGCAAAGTTTGTGAAAACAGATTTTTAGTTCATAGGATGGCAGTCAGGAGTCCATAGTAGGGGATGGCCTTAATAGTATTGCAGAGTAAGAAACAAATGAGTGTATGAGGACATGTCAAATAAAAGAGTAGAATTAATGGTAACTTGGATGTTTTATGCCTGACAGAAATATCAGTAATGTCACTGAGAGAGGGAATACATGAAGGTGGAGGGGGAAAAAAGTAAAGAATATTTATTTTTGCAATAAGGCCATTAGATGTAGCTAGCTGATGTCTGAAAATAGAAATCTGAAATTCAGGAGAGAGACCAGACTATAGAAAAGAAGGCAAAGAGAGAGCAGTCTTACATGTATTATGAGTTGATTATTCCCTTTGGTCTTTTACATACAATATCTCCAATAATGATTATATAATTGCACAATTACACTGAGAGAACTGAGTCACTGAGAGGCTCAGCTACACAGATTTGGGAATGCTGACTACACAGGAAGCCTGGGAGAGATTACATTAAAGTGAGTCAAGGAGGTAGTAAAGACCATGTTCAAGAGGCAGACAAAGAAAATAGAACACTAAATAGGAATAGGCATCTTTAAAGTCAACCAAGAATACAGAACCATGGAGGTCAAGGCAGGAAATGTCAAGAAGTAATTGACTTTTGTTAATGTTGAATGCTGCAGAGAAAACTAGATTTATCTTCAAACTTTGAATTTTGCCTTCAAATGGTTAACCTGTGAGAGAGAAAACTGAGAAGTACTCAGATTTTAATATATTAATATTCTGCAGAACATTAAGCTGAACAAATCTCAAAGATGGGGTGTTTTATGAGCATTATACCTCATGTTTGCCTAAATTAAAATCTAGGGAATTAAGTAAATACTACCACAAGGAGTATTTTTTATTTCTTCAGATAAAAAGTCTCTAGCAAAGATGACCCAACAGATGTTGAATGAACCCCTTAACAGGCCTAAATCATATAGGTAAATTAATTCCACAAATTGCTCTCAAAAGGAATTTGAATCTCAGTGCTGATTTTGGTGTGCCACCAGCACATGTTCCTGGTGGGTCATAATGCTTAATGAGATGCATGGGAACTCTGAATTGGATGAATATTCAAAGTGAGCCTCAGGGAAATCCTGAATTAGAATGCACTCCAATAATTTAATTGAAAGGTCACCTAGGTGAATGACTTATAAAATCTATCACATAATGGAAGCCTTGTACTCTCACAAGTGGCCATTAAAAACTTTCAGTCAAGGGCTCATCCCATTTATAGACTTATCAGAAGACATTATTCTTTAAAGAAGTACCAACATTTCTCTAAAAAAAATACTCATTTTATATAACTTAGGAGAAAATACTTGCATATCTCATATTACCTATCTCAGACAAGAGGCAAAATTTCATGAAAGGAAACTACACATCTATAGATAACACTCCTTAAAAAAAATGGATTGTTAAATGCTCTCGCCATTTCTTAGACATGATCAACAATTCTTACAGGTACTGGATTCCATCTTTCAAAAACAGCTTTGATTTAACTATTTGTCCCACAGAGATTTCCACCTTTGTTGCCCTGTACTTTTATTACTTTAATTCTGAAATAGCTAATGAAAGCAAAACATCAAACACAATTTTATCTAAGTAAAGAATGTTTACGACATTTGTTGGACACTGTGAATAAACCTGATTGTTATTACAAAATTTATTTAAAATACTTCATTAGAAAGTTATTAATTGTCCAAGCAAAACTACACATTTATGTAATCATGCTAATCAGATTCACTTTCCATATATCCCTCCGTATATTCATTGAAACAAACAATACAGAATACAACCAATTTTAAACTATTTTGAATATTGTCTATCCTAATTATATTTGGTACAGAAATCGTTTCCTCCATTTTTATCAAAATGTAGATAAAATACAACTGAATTTTTGCAATCAGGATAATTAAGATATTTTTATAACCAAGTTCTAGGTTTTTGATGTTCAGCCCATTTCTTAATTATAAAATTCTTTCCTTTTCTTCAATTCTATTTTGAAATTTGCACACATTTCTATTAAATTACTGGTTTTAGTCATTATCCAATTAGTTTCTATCTCAAAGTCTACATGCGGACTGTCCTCTTGTCTGCTTGAGTTCTAATTAATGTGGGGATTCAGCAGATCCCTTATGACTGCAACATCAGTATCCTTCAAAGAGTCTTATACTCTTCTTTGAAATAGCCTACTAGTGATCTCAAAATAATTCTTAAAATTCTTTTTTGTATTGTGACCATCGGTAAGCACAAGTTAATTGGACCAACACCAACTATCAAAAAATGGCTGCATGACCTAAAAGAGAAATGTTACTTTGTATAATTTTTAAATGCAATGTGCCCTGTAGGTAGCCTTAGTAATTAAAGTAATAACTTTTTACCCAGTCATGTATATATGTTTATACATATCTGTTTCCCAGGTTTTTTTAGCAAAGTGTTTAGATAGCCTCAAAATATGTGAATTATCTAGAAATATCCAAATAACCTACAGAAATAAGGATAGACAGTAATCTGACAAAGAGCATGAAAAACAATGAAGTCAGATATGTCATTGTAAAATCACATGTCTTTCACAGAGGTAATGTGAAATGTGTAGTAGCCAAAATATTTAAAATCTTATAAAGAAGCTGTGTCCAATTGAAGAAGTTGACTCTTTAATGACAGATGGTGAACACTACAGCTATTCTCAATTTTAATCAATCATGGGGTAGAAACATTGGCAGTGCTGTAACACTCAGCAACAGAAAACACATATTTATTGAGTAGCCAGTTCATGGTAAATAAAGTGGAGGAAATTCCATTAAAATGTCTTCCTGACACATTTTTTTTTACAGCAATCTACTAGTATTTTCTGCCCTATCCCTTATGTTACTAAATATGATGATTTCCCAGGAATTGTTTTGACGTTACAGTGAGACATTTGGTTCTTGTTACCTGTAAATAAACAGCTCTAGAAAGAGCTCAGATTTGTTTCTAAGCCCATTCTAATTCGCCTTTTAGCATCACTCTTCTCAAGGGATATTTTCCAGGTATAAAAAATATATTAGCTTACCAACAAGATTTACATGTTAAAATTATCATGAAAATGAAATTTAAAGTAGTAATAGTTTTAAAATTCCTATATTCACTACTGGAAGATTAAGCTTTAGCTCCCAAATTGCTAAAATGAATTTGGACAAAATACTGTTCTCATTTACCACAGTAAATATTTGTTTTCTATTCAAAACAGATCATCCATATTGAGCTGATTTTTTTCTGCCAATAAATGATAAAACTGAAATGGAAATAAGGTAAGGTTTAATTTTGTTTTCTCATTTGGTGTTACTCTAAGCTGACTGGATAAAACAAATGCATTTAGGTTTCTATAAATGCAGTTCTGCTTTTCCTTTTCTTGGTCTTTACAAATTAATGAATTCAGCATTAAAGTTGGAGAATCTATAAAACATCAAGATTTTATAAAATTGTCAAAATATTTAAGAAGAAATTTGTGAATATTACTCTTCTTTAAAATGAAAAGAAGCTACTTTGTAATGTGGTTATAGTGTTGCTTACCTCTGTTTTTTCTCTCTCCAGATGTTCCACAAACATACATAAGTTTAAAATATTACATATTATAGTCACCTAATTTTTTACCTAGAAATTATTTCTTAGAGCATAAACAATTTTCACTGATACTGAGATTAGCTTCACCTTTATTGAATTACATTGGCTGACATTTTGACAGTATCTGCAGGCTTTATGAATGCTATCTATATTGTTTTATTGAGTAAACTAGGATCCATGATTATATTTTTATGACCAATTTTTTAAAGCCAGGAAATGCAAAATATCAGAAGCACAAGAAAAATTCTCTACCAACTCTTGTGAATCTAAACATGATCATTTACTTACAAAATTTGGGTCCAAAAAATGACAAGCTAATTCATTTTACATTTACTTACCACATCTGACTTTAGCTGGTGCAGTAGGTTGAATTGTGTTCCCCCAAAAGATATGTCCACACCCAAGTCCATGGAATCTCTGAATGTTATCTTACTTGAAAAAAGATCCTAATTAAGGATCTTGAGGTGAGATCAGCCTAAAGTACTTGAGTGGGTCTTAAATTCAATGACAAGTATCCTTACAATAGAAAGAATAAGAGAAGCCACAGACTGAAAAGGAAAAAGTAATGCCAATATGGGGGCAGAGATTGGAATGATGTGGCTATAGCCGAGGAAATCAAGAAAAGCTGACAGCCACCATGGACTGGAAGAGGCAAGGGAAGATTCTCCCCTAGAACACTCAGAGGAAGCATGGCCCTGATGACACCTTGATTTCAGACTTTTGAACTTCAGAACTGTGAGAGAATAAATTTGTGTTTCTTTTATAACATCAGGGTTATGGTAATTGTTTTTGGGAACATTGGGAAGCTAATACACCTTCAGATAATCAAAGTGATTAGAGAATGATATATATTAAGAAACAACACTTACATAGTTGTAATTTGCATAAACCCAGTACTTGCATAGGGGTACTATGAGATAGTTTACATATTTTCTGTATTTGAAAAGCATTGTTCATTTGATCGATCACTCTCCTTCTGACTCCCCCCTCTCTGTTTTTCTGTTTTATTATCTCAACAGATAATACTTTTAATGATATTATCTGGTGATCGTGTAACAGGTATCACTCCTGCCTGACTGTTTTCATCATTGTAGGGAATGCAAGGGAAGGATGAGTTAGGGTCAAGAGTAAGTCCCCAGCCTAAGTGGAAAAACAACTCCAATGAAGATCCAGTACATAACAATGGAACTCAAATCCCTTTAAGGATAGAAACTATTACCTCTTCACACTTTGTGAGTGTGAAAGATGAATAGGTTTGGGAGATGTGATAGGGAAAGAGGAGCACGCTGTAGACAGAAAATTGTGAATTAAAGCTTTGAGGTAAGAATGAGCACAGCAGGTATGACTTAGAATAGAGGAGGCTGTTACCTCCTAGGGAGAAGAAACATAGCATGATGGGTCATAAAAATCAGGTACAAGTTTTATGAGTAAAATGAAAGGATGCCTGAAGGGACCAGCTTTTGTTGGCTCTCCCATTTCCAGAATAATAATAAAATTAGTGTGAATCAATAGTTTTATCCCTCAACCTCCTACCACCAACCCAGGTGTCAGGGAGCACAGAGTAATTGGAAGACAGACACAAAAGATATTGAAAATAAAATCACATCTGAAAACTCAAGTTACTTAACAATATGCTAATCTCTCTTTATAGCTCTATGAATTCTTAGCAATCTTGAAAGCTAGACAAATTCCTTGAATATTCAGACGAAGAACTGGCATATCATAGGAACTCAACATGAACTAGAATAGTCAACGGTTTCACATGAACTAGAATAGTCAATGATTTCTTGATGACCTTATAAATAAAACTTAGTGTAAAATAATGTATTTAGATAGGCGAAGGTGCAGAATGTTTAAATTCCAGGGGGAAAAAAAATCCCTGTCTGTTCACTTTTGGTTTCAGAGTGTCTCTGTATCAGACAAGCATCATGATGTCCTCTGTAGAACATCTAAAGACTGGCACAAACCACTGGAAGATTGTACAGTGGGTTTTATTCCTTGTTTTTATTTTTGAGAACTGGATTGTTCATTATTTTCCCAAAGCTTTTGAAACTATCAACATTATTAAAATCGGATAAAAATACTGGATATTGTTAAATTTGATTTAAAAAATACTGGATATTTTCTTGTTTAGATTTATGTCTAGAGAAGCAAAGAATTCAATAGGAATAGATATGGATATTACGTTAAACATATCATTTAAATTGGATAAAAAATACTGGGTATTTCTCATTTAGATTTCTGTGTAGAGAAGCAGAAAATTAGCTGAATAAAAAAGAACGAACCTCTAAATCCTGGTGAATTCTAGCAATTGAAAGTCTGCTTTGGCTAATCATTTTTTAAAGTGTATCCCCAGAATATACTATGCCCAGGTACATTTTATTTTTAAATGTGCTGCTCAAAGACCTAAAAAAAAAAATCTACCATCATGCAACCTTGAAAAAAAAGATTTCTTGAAGGTGAGCTTGAGGAGAAAAGAATCGATAAGGATAGGTCATGACTAAGTTATGATACTCCACAACTGCAGGCCCCTTCTTATTACTCTTCTGGAACTCAAACTCAGGAAGCAATGTGGCCCTACAGGCCCACCCAGACCCTGTGTGCAGAGCCCTCCATTCTGGGCTGCCTCCTTGTCCTGAGCAACCCACTCTCCTGTCCGTGCCCAGCACTGGATTGTGGGTGTTGCCAAATTTGAGGCTTCTTAAAGTAACTGCTGCAGTTTCCATACAGTAATTACTAACAGTGTAGAAATTACTAGCTCTGTTATGACACCATCCTGAAAGAATTACTAAACAAAACATGTCTACTCTAATGCAACAGGCACAGAAAAATAAAGACCAATGCCAAGGGATTTCAGAAATTTCAAAGCATCTTTAAGATTCTTAGCAAATGATTAGTGTTATCCTTTTATTTATTTCTTAAATAAAGATATACATCTATCATCACCTCTCTACATTTTATAAGGAAGAACTATGTATGTTTTGGGGTTGATAGTGCTTTAAAATCAACATAAGATCAGTATGGCTGACTTTAATCATTAATTCAGTCATAAAACAAGCGTTTATTAAGCATCTACTGTATACCAATCATCATTCTAGTAGCTGGAGATTCAGTACTGAATAAAATAAACCAAAAAAATTCCATGCTTCCAGAGTTTATATTCAACCTGGATAGTTAATAAAGAAGCTATATATGTAGAGTGTTCAGACAGTGTTAACATTAAAAAGTAAAGTAGACCAGGTGACCTGACAAAATGAAAAAGGTGTGACCTTTTTAGAGATAAAGAGAAGGCCTTCCTAAGAAGTCTTTCAATCAGGACAGGAAAGATGTGACGGAGTAGTCATACAGACACCTGCGGGAGAAGCCATTAGCTGATGGATCTGTGAGTGTACAGCCCTGCCTATGACAGGAATGTGCCAAGGGTTTGGGCTGGTTTTACAGAAAATGGAAGCACAGGGTGGCAGTCTTAGAAATTGTATACACAAGGGGGTAATGGAGAAGGGTATAAATTATATCCAGTTTCTATCCTGAGCCACCGAGATGGAGTAGACTGTAAGAGCTGCTAAATTGAGGCAGACAATTTTTTTAATGCAAATATTTAATGTAGATGGAGGCAGTCAGGTGGATTTTCATCTCCTATTTTATTCTTTTAAAAAATATCTACAAGGTCCATAAATTACTATAGTAATCAGATCATTATTTAAAAGGATAGGTAAAATTTTGCACACTATTAGGTTCAATTTTAGAATATATGCATAAAATTGAGTAACTTTGTATTGCTTTTACAACTGAAAGAAATATATGTTATTTAAAAGTATTTATAAGTGAATAAAAAAGCAAAGTTTGCTGAAGTAGAATAAGCACAAGTTTTCCTAGGGAAAGTTGAATCTGAATCTTGCATCTGTTACTTGTTAATTATATAACTTTGAGCATATTTCTTCATGCTTTAAAATTCAATGTTCTCTTCTTTAAGTAGGAATATAGATAGATAGATGAGAGCGATAGATATAGATATATAGATATATTTTATCTTTAAGCTGTATTGCTTTATTGTGAAAATTAAATAAAATATTGTACATATAATAAATATTCCACATATTGCCTGACAATCATAATCAAAATAATAATAATAATAATAAGGCAAATAACACTGAGGATAAGGAAAGTAAAAATAACATTTAGATTCCCTATACTTATTACAGAATGGGGATCACGTGGTAAATAATGTATCATCACATTTGATCCCTATAGCAAACCTCTAAAGTGAGCATTATTATTATCCCATTTTACAGATGATGAGAATGAAAGCTATAAAAGGATAATACAGGAAGAAGATGGCTATTTATCTGAAGATAAAAGCATTAAAAGTATAGGTTCAGGATGGCCGGTCCAAGGAGTTTTATCTTGTCCATCATGAATCAGAAAGTTTAATGTCTTCTTTGAACCCACAAATCCCTGGAATATTAAATTAATACTTCTCAGTTCTCTATTTGTATTAAGCTTTGAAATGAAACTAGAGACAGCAAAAAAATGGGCCAGGCCAGACAACTGGAGATGGCCTTACAGATTAATCTAACCAATGTAGGTAGGATTAAAAATTAAAGAAGCTCAAAGTCTACATGTGTACAGATAATGGAGCAACATGCATGTTATTGAACGTTAGAAATTATGCTTATTTGTTTCTCTGAAATAGATTTGTTGAGAATTAAAATATTTTACATTTACATAATTTCTATTTGCTCTCTATGATGATTACACTTTATGTGTCAACTTGGCTAGACTCTGGTGTCCAGTGGTCAATACTAGTCTAGATGTTGCTGTGGAGATATTCTGTAGCTGTCTACAATCAGTTGACTTTAAAAAAGCAGATTAGCCTCCATAATAGCGGTGGGCTTCATCCAATCAGTTAAAGACCTTGAGAGCAAAACCTGAGGTTCCCCTGAGAAAAAAGAACTTTGTCTCAAGACTGTAACATAAAAATCCTACCTGAGTTTCCAACTGACCTGGCTTGCCCTAAAGATTTGGGACTTGCCAGATCCTACAATCATGTGAGTCAATTCCTTAATATAAATCTCTTTAGAGTTTATATCTTATGTATTTATATACATACACACATATATGGTTTGTGTTTTATGTATTCATTTATTTTTAGAGAGGGAGGGAGAGAGAGAGTGAGCAGGAGTGGGGAGTGTTGGGGCAGAGGGAGAGGGAGAGAGAGAATCTTAAGCAGCTCTGATGTGGGGCTTGATCTCAGGACCCTAGGATCATGATCTGAGCCAGAATCAAGAGTCAGATGCTTAACTATCTGAGCCACCCAGATGCCCTTCAGTGGTTCTGCTTCTCTGGGGAATCCTGACTGATACACTTTCCATTTCCATTTGTATACCTTTATGACCATTTTTAAGAAATCTGATGGTTTTTCAGTATTTGAGTTTAACATTAACTTGATTTTCATCTTTGTTTTTTCTCCCAGCATTCTAAAAGTTAACAGCATGAAATCCAAATATTATTAATTGAAATAGTATGAAATTTCTACAGACATTAAATCAAAAATTTAATTACACCTCTGGAGTTATTTTTCAACATCATGATGAAGGTGAGTTTCAAAAAGTTGAATTTTTAAAGCTGCAGCAATATGCATGCAAAGATTAAGCCACATTTTTTTTTCTCCAAGCTTAGAAAGGCTAATAAATTTGAATGGCCATTTTCTAATATTCCAAACAAAATTATTGTTTTGGCTATAAGTTCATGATAAAACATATTTATCTATAATAAGGTAATATCAGCCTGGGTTAAGCTAAGTAATGACAGTATCTAATACTCTTAGGAATTTTCTGGACAATGGAATTTACCATGATTGTCATTTTTTGGAATGTGGGAGAGGAAGATTACAGTCAGCATAAGAACTAGAGCTGAGTAACCTTAGTTTCTGTAGAAACAAGTCATTAAAACAAAAAAGAAAGATCAGTTCAATACACATAGTACATATGCATAGATATGGCAAGCACAAAAATGTTTTTAAGCACATGAAAGAAAAATAAAGTATATACTGAAACTGAGATTTTAAACAGTCATGATAAAAAATGTTTCAGGATCCCTGGGTGGCTCAGTGGTTGAGCGTCTGACTTTTAGTTCAGGGCATGATCCCAGGGTGCCGGGATTGAGTCCCGTGTCAGGCCCCCTGCCGGGAGTATGCTTTTCCTCTGCCTATGTCTCTGCCTCTCTCTCTCTGTGTCTCTCATAAACAAGAAAAAAAAAATCTAAAATGCTGCAAATATTAATATAGACGTCAATATTACAGAGATGTGTATTGAGCTTATTTCTCAACAATCAGATTTCCAGAGTCTCCTAAGAATTTTTATAAAATAATATGAAAAACATACCAACGTGTAAAAGAAGGGACTAAGAAAGTAAAAAATGACAAAGAGGTGTTATAATGGTTATTTCTTATTGGCTTTACTCCTCATTGACCTAATATGTATCTCCCCTTCTCTTCCAAAAGAGTACCCTGATTCTTACTCATGTATATGACCCTTAGCCTCTGATCCTGAGAGAAAGCAGAAATCAACTTCATGCTCTAGGGAAATGGCGTGAAGAGCTGGTTGTTTTAGGGATGGTGGAAAGAATGGATCTAAGCCTGTCCAATTAGAGTGGATCTCAGGACTGTTGCTTTCTTTGTTCTCTCTGGATGTAGATAAAGGTGCACATAGCTGCAGCAGCTTTTGGCATACATATCACCACTACAAGGGAAACCGGTTTGAAAATGAAAATAAATTTTATACCACAGAAGACAGAACAAAAAGATGGGGAAAGAAAAACAAAACACAGATTTTTAGCGATAACACTGAGCTACTCATGATCAATTCTCCAAACCAATAAAATCCCCTAGTATTCAAGCAACATTAAACTGACTTTTCTTTTAAAACTAAAAGCATGTCACAAAGAGGCATGTGGGTAGCTCAGTCAGTTGAGGTCCAACTCTTGATTTCTGTTCAGGTCATGATCTCTGGGTCATGAGATTAAGCTCCATGTCAGGCTCTGCGCTGGGCATGAAGCCTGCTTAGGATTCTCTCTGTGTCTCTGTCCCTTCCCACTACCCTCCTGCTCTCTCTTTCTATAAAATGGAATAAATAAATAAATTAATTAATTAATTAAAGCATGTGACATAATAACTTTTTAGAATGTATGCATTGCTAGATGTTAACATATACTACTGAAGAAATTATATCTTCAAGTTATAGGAGGGATTTTTGTTATTTCACATATTTCTTGGCAAAATTTTAACTTACTTCAAATTTACATTTATACTTTTTTGGGAAAGATGATAGAGAAAGATATGGAGTAGGTAATCTTCCAAATTCCCTAGTGTATCATGATCCTATACTACAGTGAAATTTATCTCAGTAAAAACATGAGAAAATGCTATCTACATAAAACAGATTTTAAATAAAAACTTTTTTTTTCTTACAGCTCAATATCAGTATCACATCTATCAATAAAAAAGTTCTGTTTTATAAAAAAAAAAGTCAGCTCTATTTGGTCTTTTCACTAATGCCTCAGTAAACTGGACAAAGCTAAATCTTTAAAAGCAATGGTTTCTTCCTTATTTTATTGAGAATCTGCAAATAATGACTTCTGGTTTTTACATAAAAATTGTTAATATTTAAGCTTCCTTAGTATATCTTTATGAACAAGAATATACTTGATAAAATAATTAGTAAACTTGCTCCAGGCACTAGAGGGAAAATATATCTATATAGAAAAGGAGAAAATTTGTAACAAATGTAAGGCGAACAAAAACAAGGATATGAAGCTTTATTTCAGACCCCAAGGAAATAAAGTGCTAAGATCAGAATGCTAAAGCAACTCTTATTCATTAGAGAATAATATGGTAAGATATTATTCCTTTTCAAAATGCATGAGTTGTAGAATTATTGAGCAAAGTCAGCCATGCAGAATTAAATTTCATAAAAAAAAAAAGGGAAAGCAATCTAAAAGAAATCTATAGCATAGTTAAGAAAATCACAAAATTCACTATAAACAGAAGGGAAACTTTTGTAGGGCCAAAATTGAATATTTTAAAAGTTAGTGAAAAATATCTAATCACTGTGTGTACTGTGTTTAGCTGCACAGATATGTAACATTTATTTTAAGCCTATATATACAAATACATATATATACACAGACATATATACATATATATATATATATACACACACACATACATGGCTTATCCATATAATCATATATATGGTTTATCTATGAAGTCATAAATATATATTGATATATGTAAAACTATTGCTATAAATCCTTACTAATGTTAGTCAATGTTTTGTTACATGTGTAGATGATTAGTGTTCTTATGTGTACTTCCTCAATGGTCAAACTGATCTTTTGAAAGTTTAAACATATTAAAGGATTTGGAAGGAACCAGTAAAAATAATGATGCTCTGGTGTGCCCAATCACTATTGTCTGCATCTATCATGGGCATCACAGAGGTTACAGTAAATTTATCATAAACTATTGTATCCAGGTGGTAATGTCTATCATCACTACCAAGTGGGATCAAATATTGATAGTCCTGAAATACAGTTTTGCATTTAAGTAAATTATGAAATTTTAACTTTATAAACATGTAAAGAACAGTAGGGCTTTCATAGTTCAGTCTTTTAACATAGCTGATTGCTAAAAAGATTCTGTCTTTACATTCACCTGAAAGTTCCATTTAACTAATGATAATTTTTAGTCATTATTTGTTAGCTCAGTATTAACAGCTACTTTTATTTAAGCGCAAATCCAGTTCCCTTCTTTGATATTAAGAAAAAGTGACAAAGCAATTTTAAAAATCTCTCCTTAGGCAAGTGAAGAAAAATAAAATCAAGCTTTGTTTTTATGATGCTAGGAACAAAACAGTAAGTGGTTTTAATGTTAGCCACTGTCCTAAAGTAGAGTATAAGATCTCCACAAGCCATTTTTTTAGTGATTTTTTTATCCCATTTAATAACATTTTTCATTTCTGGCCCTGTTGCTATAATGATTTAATCAATTTGATCACTAAATGGTATTTCTAGAGAGGTAAAATAATAGCTAATAAGACAAAATAAATTAAGAGGAATGAGGAAATTTATATGAGAATAAGCTTGATTTAATATACCTTATGATTAATAAATTAAATTATATAGATTAGCTCATTTGTAGAAGTCAGTTTTCTAATGCAAATGTCTTAATTTTTTAAAGAACACAGACAAAAGTATTGGTATAATCAGTTTATGAAACCTGTCCCTATTATGAAATTTAAATAAAAGATAAATGAAAATTGGATTTGTGCAACTGAGTGGGAAGGAGCCATGGACTTAACTTTATTAAAGAGTGTTATTTTATGAAATTTAATCTAAATATTATTTATCACCTTTCAAAAGTTGTAAACTGATTTTGTTTCAAAGTTAGAAACTTATCTGTATTTCACATGCCCAGATACACACACACACACACACACACACACACACCATACACACACTAATTACAAATCTTTGTTTTCGAAGGCATGTTTATTATGCCAAAGTCTGATGAATATAGGAGCACAGTTCTGAAACTATAAAGGAATAATTTATGTTACAAGGTCATAAGTAGATTCTGAAAGAGATTTCAAAAGAGAGCTTCCAAAAACTATTTGAGCAACAGCAACATAATTGGATTATACACCTGTATCACCTGTAAAGGTGATCCATTTGAAAGTACAGCATTTGTATGGCCACTCAAAATGTGAATCTCATTAGTTTGTAATTATTGCGATATAACCTAATTGAAGAAATTTTTGAATAGGTCACGGATGTGTTTTTATACTGAATGAAATAAGATGTTTAAATATCTGAGAATAAGATTCAACTAAGATAAATAAAGAGGAGGTCTCAGTAGTTACAGAAACAGGTGTTAGATGAAACTGCCCTAGTAACGCAGATGCTACAAAAACATGTTACTCTAGGCTAATGCAACCTATCAGAAGCTTCAGAACTGAATGATTAACAAGCAGATGCTCTTTATTCAAGAACAGGATATATCCCCGCGAGGAGAGATGCAGATGTGACATATTATGCTTCCTCCTCCACAAAATAACACAAAAGAAGCAGTAAGCACTTGCTTTTCTGCATGGCAATTAAGAAGTTCAAATAAGAGAAATTAGGCATATTTGAATAAAGACAGAATAAACTTAAAATATTGTAAACATTGTAATATGGAAACAGACTGGAAGGGTCAGTTATCTATTTTAATAATAGCAGTCATAATAATTCTAAATAAAAGGTTAATCAAATAGGCTCTATTATAAAGCAAAAAGCCTTTATCATTTTGCAGCATTATAACATGAGTAAAACACTATCTAATATTTCATTAATTTTTTCAGAGTTATACTGTCTTTCTGATTTTTTTTCATACTATATGTTATTCAAGATAGAAACCTAGAATTATTCTTTTCAGAAATAGTTTTGAACAATGAGAATTTGTCACATTGTGGAATTATGATTGATCTAATTCTGTGTACCTGTAGGGTACTTGTTATATGATACCCATACATTGCAAACATTTAATAAATAGCATCATTCAGTAGTAGTATCTATTAGGGACCTGCACTGATAAATCATGTGTAGATTTGCTTAAAACAAAGAATCATTCTTAATTTGTAATTCATACATTAGTAACTAATAATCAGGAGCCTATGACATCCCCATTTATTTTATTAATTCTTCTATTGAATTTTGAGGAGTAGCAGATCTCCTAATGGAAATATTAAAATTATTTAATTTAAAGAAATTAAAGTATGTATTTGAAGGAGTTACTGCCCAATAATGCTGTGAATCTGAAGAAAGTATAACAGTCTGATAGAGATATCATCTGGGAACATATAAATATTTTATTCAGGTAAAATTTGGGGGACAAACAAAAGATTGCATTTCATTAATGATTTATTTATTTATTTTTATTTATTTTTTATTTTTTTTAATTAACTTTTATTGGTGTTCAATTTACCAACATACAGAAAAACACCCAGTGCTCATCCCGTCAAGTGTCCACCTCAGTGCCCGTCACCCATTCCCCTCCAACACCCGCCCTCCTCCCCTTCCACCACCCCTAGTTCGTTTCCCAGAGTTAGGAGTCTTTATGTTCTGTCTCCCTTCCTGATATTTCCCAACATTTCTTTTCCCTTCCTTTATATTCCCTTTCACTATTATTCATATTCCCCAAATGAATGAGAACATACACTGTTTGTCCTTCTCCGATTGACTTACTGCACTCAGCATAATACCCTCCAGTTCCATCCACGTTGAAGCAAATGGTGGGTATTTGTCGTTTCTAATTGCTGAGTAATATTCCATTGTATACATAAACCACATCTTCTTTATCCATTCATCTTTCGATGGACACCGAGGCTCCTTCCACAGTTTGGCTATTGTGGCCATTGCTGATAGAAACATCGGGGTGCAGGTGTCCCGACGTTTCATTGTATCTGAATCTTTGGGGTAAATCCCCAACAGTGCAAAAGACATTAAAGGCATTCAAATTGGCAAAGAAGAAGTCAAACTCTCCCTCTTCGCTGATGACATGATACTCTACATAGAAAACCCAAAAGCCTCCACCCCAAGATTGCTAGAACTCATACAGCAATTTGGTAGTGTGGCAGGATACAAAATCAATGCCCAGAAATCAATGGCATTTCTATACACTAACAATGAGACTGAAGAAAGAGAAATTAAGGAGTCAATCCCATTTACAATTGCACCCAAAAGCATAAGATACCTAGGAATAAACCTAACCAAAGAGGTAAAAGATCTATACCCTAAAAACTATAGAACACTTCTGAAGGAAATTGAGGAAGACACAAAGAGATGGAAAAATATTCCATGCTCATGGATTGGCAGAATTAATATTGTAAAAATGTCAATGTTACCCAGGGCAATTTATACGTTTAATGCAATCCCTATCAAAATACCATGGACTTTCTTCAGAGAGTTAGAACAAATTATTTTAAGATTTGTGTGGAATCAGAAAAGACCCCGAATAGCCAGGGGAATTTTAAAAAAGAAAACCATAGCTGGGGGCATCACAATGCCAGATTTCAGGTTGTACTACAAAGCTGTGGTCATCATTAATGATTTAAACAGGATGGTGAAATCCCAGGAAAGAAAGAAAAAATAAAGGACCATACATGAGTCTGAGCTTAGAAAAAATTATTCGAGATAAATTCTGTTAATGGAAGAAGATAAAAGTAGAAACAGAGAATTATTAACCATATATGAAATAAATATATTCTGCATAATAGTTTTAAATGAAACATATATTTTTATAAATATTACTGGAAAAGACACATAAAAATATAATAAATATTCATTTAAGAAAAATGCTGAAAAAACTGGTGGCAAAACTTACCAAACAGTACTAAAATATTCAGTCCACTTTCCACAACTATTCATATTCCTTATTAAACCAAATTTTTACAAATCTCATTATAAATATTTTGTCAAAAGTGTTTTTTTTTTTTATTTTTTTTTAATTTTTATTTTTTTATTTATGATAGTCACAGAGAGATAGAGAGAGAGGCAGAGACATAGGCAGAGGGAGAAGCAGGCTCCATGCACCGGGAGCCCGATGTGGGATTCGATCCTGGGTCTCCAGGATCGCGCCCTGGGCCAAAGGCAGGCGCCAAACCGCTGCGCCACCCAGGGATCCCTGTCAAAAGTTTTAATACAACTACACAATAATACTTTTTATTATACACTTTAAGAAATTAAAGAGAAAATATTTAGCTCCTACTGGCAGTTTTTATATAGAAGGAGTGCCTCCTTTCCTAAACGACAAATTATCTCAATATAAATCTGTACATGAAATTAAAGTATTTCTTAAGAATACATTTGTTCAAGAAATATTAAATAAATTATTAATGAAAAAGAATACATTTGTTCTATTCTAAAAATCTATGCTAAAATCACAACAAAAACAACTGGTCGCGTCCAAATACAAAAATACTTTTAAACCATAATTTAACTTTATGATGTTCAGATCACTCTAGAGTAAAATAAATATTTAGAGTAAAAGTATTTAGTTGCATTTACCGAAAGATTTTCTTAGGCAGATAAATTATTAAAACAATTTTAAAATAGTAAAATCACACCAAGAAATAGTTATATTATACTTAAATATTATTTATACTAGGTTGAAATTAATCCTCACTGTGAAAAAACAATAATATTTTTGCAATGACACCAAAATTGTTCGGCAGGCAACGAAGCAAGGTGTGAGGTATAAGATGGAAAAGGAATGAGCCTGGTCTAGAAGAACATCTTGCTCATGAGGGCTGATACAAAGAGAAAAGTTAAATAAGGTTGAGAAATATAGAATCTTTGGGCAACCCTGTGAACACTATTGCCTCAAATAAGGGGAAAAAGAAGTCAGGAACTAGGCTGAGGAATCATATTAAGAAAGGAGTCATATCACCAGATGAGTTTGCTATAGAGTCATGCGATTAGGTTGCTCCTAAAAATAGGCTATACAATACTGACTAGACATGGAGATAATGATAGGGAGCTTTTATCATCCAAATCAGACCACAAATTAATGATATTATAAAAATGAAATAATTGAGAGTTTATCTTATTCTGTGATTCCATCATTAAAGGAATTAAAATAAGCATCATGTAATAAGGCATCCTTGGGGTTTATGAAAGATATTTCTTTTTTTTTCCATTGAATTTTTTTCCATTGAATTTTTTATCTTTTGGATTTACTCTTACAGGTAAAAATCCCCACTTTTGGAGGAAGGTTGAAATCAGGAAGTCTCTCACCAGTTGAAATAAGTTAGGTCTACAAATTGAAGTAAGACTACTCCGTATCAAAGTTCCAGTAACTGGGCTAGATTTCCGCCTCCTTCCTATAAAATCAGGCTGCCTTTTGTCCACTGGTTTCAGTAACCATTTCCTGTTTTTGTCTCTCAGATCTAACGTCTTTCCTCAATTACTTGTCTAAGAAGGAATCTAGTGCTAAGGTCTCCTTTTTCTTTACATCCCAGCCTCTGACCCCCCTACATCTCAGGACTTGACTCCTTTTTCCTGATGTCACTGGTCTGCTTGGGCCTTTTATTTATTGCTAATCACAACAGCTGTGCTGGCTACTTTATCCTTATAAATGTGTCTGGTCTTTAGGCTCCTGGCATTTCTCTTTGATCCATCCCATTACCCTAGAACCCTGTTGAAAATACAGTGCCTTCTCTACCACTAGCATTCTTCATAGTATTTAGTTCAAACCTGAGCCTGTGCTTTGTGAATGCTGGTTAGCTGGATGAGAAGTAGAGTTATGATGCCAGCCAGGTTTCAGTATCACTAAGTCATAATGGTAAAAATTTGTTTTAAATAAAGTGAGTGTTTAAGACAAGAGTATGATTTTTATTCTTAAACTTAAATGAATAGTATGTTCAGTGTCAGTTATGTATTTGACAACGCAATATTCTATCATAGAAGATCATTTTATCATTTTCATCTTGCTCATTTTAGTATTTTTCTGCATATTATCATTTTTGTTTTTCCTCCTTATTTCATTATTTTTGGCATTTTTCCTAATGTTTTCATTTTCTCATTTCCTTATTATTTAATGTTGTGATATTTAATATTATGTTTTCCTCTGCAGGGTTCAGTATCAATTCTTTTCTCTTTTTATTTAAAACTTATAACCAACAGCATTTAATCTGGGACAGCATAATGGGTCCAAGAAATAAAAAAGTAAATAAAACTGCCAGTTTTCTGATTGAAACCTGAAAAAATACACTTCAAAGTATGAAGGGTCCATTATTGAGCACATTAAATTAAATAGATATAATCTTAGCAACATAAGAACTTTACCTGCTGAAGTTGGCTCTTCTTCATCTGATGCTATGGTAAGAGGAAAAGAGGTGAAATGGGGACAAGGAGAGGGTACGGGTGGATGGGGTGGGAAAGAGAGAGAGAAAGAGAAATTGAATATAAATATATTTTGCGTTTTCAAACAATGACTATAAGCTCCTGACTTGTAATTTTGTGAATACATTAGCAATCTGTCATTAGATAATTAGATAATGACAAATTAATGGGTATTTACATTTAATTAACATTTATAAATTTTTATACTCTAAAATACATATTTATTAGAAAAGACCATTCCATTGTCTGGATCTGATTTTCTCTTCCTTTTTGCAAACAAGATTAAGTTTATTTAGTTTGAGTGTAAATTATTATGAATTATACTGTTTAAAAATATAAATGGTATATAACATATGAATACCCCACCATCACCACTTTGTGGGAATTTTCTATTAGCAAAGAGAAATCAAAAGAGATTGTTAATAGTAAAAATGTTGTTTCATGAAGTAGAAGTTATAAATCAGATCGGTGTTACACACAAGCACAGTCAACTTGCATGTACCACACACTTTAAGATTCAGAAGTGGGGATTCTGTGGTGAGGCGACAGGAACCTACCTATTGAAGGCTGACCCCATGTGGTTTTGACACACATGGTCTGCAACCCACAAATGATAACAGATATTCTAAAAGGAGAGGACACAATATGAAAATACAACTTAATGCTAAAGCAGTGGTTCATAATCATGAATTTATATTAGAATGCCAAACTCTGCCCCCTTCCCAAACCAATTAGTCAGAATCCCTCTCAAGGGTACTAACTTGTAGTTAGGATTGAGGCATTACTAGCTGATACCAATATAAGGTAACATTAACTATAATTCAAAGTGTGAATCATTCTGATTTCTGCTTTTAGAGAGGGATTTAAAAAAATTTGGGGAGGGGTGCAGAGGGAGAGAGAGAATCTTAAACAGATTCCACACCCAGTGCAGAGACTAACTTGGGGCTCAATCTTACAACCCCAAGAAAATGACCTGAGCTGAAATTAAGAGTTGGATGCTTAACTGACTGAGCCATCCAGGCACCCCAAGACATGACTAAATAACATCAACATAAGGTAACATGAATTACAATTCAAAGTGGGAATCCATCTGATTCCTGCTTTAAAAGGGAATAGTTTTTAAGGGCAGTCAGACTCCAAGGGTAATAATCTGCTCTGTGTATATGGAGGATTGAGCACAGTGGTAATGAGTGAAGAGTTTATCTGAAGTTGCTTCACAATTTTGCCTAGAATCCACTTTTCACCATTACACCAGTACACACTCTGTGAGGAGGTATTTCTGCGCTGTGCACAAGTAGAGCTTACCCCAAATATTACCATTGAGTTATATGACCCCAGCCAATACTATTTCATCTGATTCATGAACTTTTTTTTTAATTTTTATTTATTTATGATAGTCACAGAGAGATAGAAAGAGGCAGAGACATAGGCAGAGGGAGAAGCAGGCTCCATGCACCGAGAGCCCGATGTGGGATTCAAAGGCAGGAGCCAAACTGCTGCGCCACCCAGGGATCCACGATTCATGAAGTTTTAAAATAAAAATTTACTCAGCTGAATCGCTTGTAAAAGAGCTTTGTTCCCAGGTGATTTGTTAACCAAGGTATCACTGTGTAACCAGGGGGTAGTCTCTGATCTTTCCCATTAAGGTTACATGTGCACAGAGCACAACTTAGACTAACTTACTTGGTGTCCTGACAGTATTTCCCTCTCACATTGTTTGGCTTGTCTCTTTGGCACATAAAGGAATGGAGAGAGCAAACACAGTTGGCATGCATGGTGTGGAGAACATAAATATTTAAAAAGCCATTTACTGCTTTATTATGTCCAAAATATATCATAACATGTTTGAAGAGGAAAACTGTCAGTAGCTTCCAGGAATTCCCTTTTAGGAAAATACCATAAAGCCTTGAAGTACTCACTTAGATGGTCATTGTTAGTAAAAGTCCGGAGATTGAAAGTGTGAAAAAAAGCCCCAACCACTTTATGTGTGTGAACTCAATTTGTAAAGCTATAATGAGATGAAAATTACTCATATTTGATAGATACAGAGGATCAGAGAGACTGAGCAATTTGTCTAAGGTCAATTTGAATTTGAGCTCGTGTCAATGTGACTTTCAAACCAAACACTTTCTACTATGCCTACTGTCTCCCAAAGTGTTGATTCAGTATACACTATAAGAGAAAGAGAAAAAGGGAAAAGGGCCATAGAATGAGGACTGGCTAGATCTCTAATAGTGTTCCTTGGACAAGCATCAGGGAGAAAAAAGAACCCTGGCTGTAGGGACCAGAAAGCTCCTTTAGGTCCCTTACAGTCTACAGATAGACACAGGCAGGTGGAATTTGGAGTACACAGTTAAAATATCCTAAACATGAGATGCCTAAGGAAGTAAGATTAGAAATGCTAAGATTTTTATCCCTCCATTGTATATGGATAGGCAAGAAATGTTAGCAAAGAACTAGCCAGCACAGAAGCAAAGACAATTCCAAATTTATAGAGGTCTTAGCAATTAGAATGTCTTTTTTTTAAGATTTTATTTATTCATGACAGGCACAGAAAAAGAGAGAGGCAGAGACACAGGCAGAGGGAGAAGCAGCCTCCATGCAGGGAGCCCGACGCAGGACTCGATCCCGGGTCTCCAGGATCACCCCTGGGCGGAAGGCGGCGCTAAAACGCTGGGCCACTGGGGCTGCCTGCAATTAGAATGTCTTAAAACCAAAGCCTGTGGGGTAAGCAGTGCACAAACCTACACTTAAGCCTGTAATATCTAAAAACATCTTTGTAGCAAAGGCACATACATAAGGGTATTACTATTAATTCACTGTTGCAGTTACCTCTGGCGAAGATGGCCTTGTAGGTTGCTAGCTACATTACCAAACAGAGCATAATGAACTATTAATGGGCAGCTAGAGCCCCAAAGGTACAAATAAGCCTCAAAGTAGACATTAGTGGCCTATTTCGTGATATTTAAGTGAAATGATTACCACAGAAGATAATGCCATGCTACCCAAATGATTTTTCACTTTTCCTATTTGCTTCTCAGAATTCATGAAATCGGCAAATCAAAAAATAAGTCTTTGTCACAGGCAAGTTCCTTTAATCCTGGAAATTAAAAATACATGTACTGGGGCCCCTGGGTGGCTCAGTCAGTTAAGGGTCTGAATCTTGACTTCAGCTCAGGTCATGATCTCAGGGTCAAGAGATGGAGCCCCACATCAGGCTCCACGCTCAGCACAGAGTCAGCTTGAGATTTTGTCTCCCTCTTCCTCTCCCTCTGCTCCACGCCCCCCACCCTCACTTATGTGCTTTCTCTCTCGAAAATAAAATCTTTACAAACCCCACCCCCCCACCATGAAACACATGCACCAACCAAAACAAAACTGAACAAATAACTGTATTGCTCAGCCTGGTCACAATGCGGAGGATGTACTGAAACAATGGTGACAATAGATAGTCAATGTATATATCTGATATAGAGAACTTAGCTGTGTGGTCCTCTTATTGCTCATAACAGAATTACCCTGGATGTTCATTAAAATGCCCCAGATCTACTAAATTTGAGTGTGTGTGGTAGTTCAGATTTCTGAATTTTTAAAAAAGTGCAACACGTGACAGTTACTAAGTCTAAATGTTGAGAATGATGGCTATACTTATCAAGACTTGTTGTAGTAGGAAACAGCCAAGGATGCAGCTGTTGGGACTGCAGTAGTAAATTATCAGCCTTATAGGAAACCTTCACAGTGTGTACTGTGGTTGCTTCACCAGCTCTCAAAGCTCTTTATCTTGTATTGAATCTTGAGGTTTATTTGCATATCTACTTCAAAACTTGGGGGAAAATGACTTCTCCTTTGGATTTAGAAGGGAAGTTTATATCTCAGAACCAAATAAATCCTTTCCATTTTCCTGGCCTCCATTATTCATCTAGGTAAGCATATGACCCATTTGGGGACAGCGATGTGTGCAATCAAGTCTGTGTGTGCCTGGATGACATTCCACCACAACTACAACATTGTGGGCATTGCATTCCGAGGGCAGCTGGGCTTTCAGCACGTAATTTTTCCACAGAGCTCATGACCACATTTTGATACAATAAACCTGCCCTGATTTTGAAACTGGTCACTGTTTATTCAGGATGGTCTAGCAGTGTACATGTTCGTGAACTGGGTTAGTAGGTGGCAGGAGGAGGAAACTTGCGGACTTCCCTTCCTTCTTTTCTCCCCACTTCCCTCACTTTCTCTTTTGTTCCACAGGATCAACTGTCAAGAACAATAACTACCCAAACCCAAAGGGCTGTGTATTACTCTGATACACATATGATATTAAGACACACATACTTCTTCACTGGACAGGCTTTAGTTTAATATGGTATCAACAATTCTTGTCTCCTCTCTTTGTCTTATCTTTGGGTATTTTAAATAAACACCGAGGGACACCTCGGTGGTTCAGTCAGTTAAGTGTCTACCTTCAGCTCAGGTCATGATCCTAGGGTCCTGGGATTGAGCCCCACATTGGGGTCCCTATTCAGCAGCATGTCTGCTTCTCCCTCTCCCTCTCTGATTTCTCTTGCCCTCATTCTCTCTCAAATAAATAAACAAAATCTTTAAAAACACAAAAAACTCAAAAACCATCCAATTGTATACCCAGTGTGGCTCACCATCAAATAGGAATAGTTCATTATGAAAGATGTAAAATACATCTCTTAGCATATTATAATCTATTTTACATAGGGATGTTACTCAATTCATATTGACTTATGGATCATTTTGTTTGCTATATTATAAATCTAGTTAGTTATAAACAAAATAAGCTCTGCAGCTTTGAAATTATCTCTGTAATTCATTATTTCCATAAACAAAGAAACAAGAAATATATATTCTTAAACTCTGATAATATTTCAGAAGTTTTTATTCAACGGCAGTAATGAAAAAATAACAATGATATTTATGTATGATTATTCATGTTTGCCCAGATATTAAATGTTAAAAATATGAATGTGTATGCTAATGTATGTGTAAGTCTGTGTGTGATTACTAAAGCAAAGCAAACTATCATTCAAATTTGTGAACTCAGTCATTTAAACAGGTTGTAGAGTTGCTTCTATAAGTATTCAGAGATGCATTTAGAGATAGGTTTTGGTTTATATGGTTTTTGTTTTATTATTTGTGTGTTCATTTGTTTTTTGGCCAATGGCCCAAAGAGGACATGCTTTAGGACTTAAAAGTTGCCATTACCAATTTCTTCCTTGTGAAAATACAAAGAGGGATATTCTCTCCTGGCCAAAGACTTCAGATAGCAAATGGTTTGGTCAGTTCTATACTCTTAGAACTGCAGAATATTTGGGACACAATGCAATGTATTTGCATTGAAAGTATTTAGAGAATTACAAAGTCTTCTCTATTCTATCAGTTTTTCACATGCGTTTTGATTCCTGTTCCAAATTTGGAAAATGCCATCTATTTGAGTACAGTTAGTAATATATAATACATGTAACTATGTATACGTATAGTTGTATAAGTACATATTTGTACTCCATCGGATTAGGAGTACTATAAGGTCAGGGCTGTGACTTTTTGCTCATCATTATAACTGTAATTTTAGAATAATGTCTACAATGTTGTAGGGCTCAGTAAACATTTGTCAAAAGAAAGAAAAATATGAATAAATATTTAATACAATCCTCTCTGTTGCTCAATAAAATTCATGTTTCATTAAGCTATGTTACTAGACTTACCAAAGAGAAAACCTTACGTCTTCATCTATGTTTTAGTTATATAGCTCTATATATAATTATACATATACTAACTTATATAGCTATATAGTCATATAAATCAGATTTACAAAAATAAATAAATAAAAAATAAATCAGATTTACTTTCTTGAGGAGGAATAATGGTTAAAAAGACAATACTTGCTCTAATGACCATTTGATCATCTCATGAAAAAATAAATCCGTGATTTTAAACTAACTCAAAAAAGCATCAAACTAATGCTTATTAGATAAATAGATTCATTAAAATAGAACCACAAAAAACACTTTCTATGTTTAGTAGTGATATAGCTCACATGGGTTTCACAATCCAGTTAAACAATGAATCATGTTAACAGCAATTAGCAGTGCATTTGCGATTTTCTCATTTTGGAAATAGGTACAAATGGGAAAAATAATTTAAAAAATGAATGGAAGCTTTAGTTCCATTGTTTTGCCACTGAGTTAAAAAATACATAATTTATAAAACTAAACCAGAATATTGGGAAGTTGGGAAGTAACATGACTCATCTCCCAGTTAGTATTAAAGAGACTTTGGGGACATAATTAGGATACATTTTCTTACTTAAAGGAAGCACTAAAGATCTTTAAACTAGCTGATTTGACACTACAAAGGCCTTATAATTCAATATTTCATGTATCTGTTCAATTGTCCTCAAATATCCTTTTTTCTATGTGTTCTCATTCCCTTTCCAAATTCATCCTACCCTTGTAGGTTTAATTCAAATCTCACCATCCTCACACAATACATTAGTATTTATTTTAGTCTCCAGATTTGTGTAGTTGTCCCCTTCAATCCCCCACTGATTTTTAAACTATAACCCAAAGCCAGATTGAAACAAAATAGAGGTATTTTCCAGTCTTGTTCCCAAGCTGGTCCTTATCTACTATCCTTCATTCAGAGTAACAGTTATGTGAACTGTTAGCATATAGTACCATATATATAAGTGCACATAATTGGTACTGAACATTTCTGAAAGCTATCCAATATTAGAGATGAGAAAATGAAAGCTGGTAAGTGAATTTAATGCCTGGTTTTTACATGGTTATGAGCCATGTAAAGTAAGGATTGGTAATTAAACCTAAGGTGTCCTAAGAAAATTTGTGGACAGATGGAAAGAAGAAACTTGAGAAGGATCAAGCAGATCAACAGTTGATATGTATATGACTGCTCAGATTATATTGATTTTAAATATAATTAATTCATAATCTTTCTGAAAATTTAATATAGGAGAGAGGAAATAATTCTGCAAAGAGAATGCTGTGTTATGTGACCAGGGAAACCATGCACCAGAGGTTACATGCACATAATATGTAACATTGAAATGGTTAAAGCACACATATTATTTTGTTTCACAGCACTGACAGAAGGAAACTGCTACCATAGGGTCATTGTTTCATGGATTTCTACTTTGTTTCTATGTGGGAAACTGCTCACTTCAACCTCAAGTCATTTCCATAAGTCTGGACAGATGCACTAATCTAAAAAGCAAATCTGTTAAAACCAAAAGAAGAAAAAACTAAAAGGTAATGGAGAGACCAGCAATATTGACACAAAACCCTAAGTGACAGCATCCACTTAAGGAAACCACAGAATCATTGCACATAAAATTTTAATGTCAGAAAAGATATTGTGATTATGGGGTTGACCAAAAAACTCCACCAAAAACCAAAAAACCAAACATTGTCAAAATGGGTTAAGGTTTGCATTAGGAATTAGAAATATATTTATTAAATTATCTAAATTACTAAATAACTCATCATAAACTGAATTATGAAGTAAAATTTATATGCATATGACTTGTATTATGCATATAGTGTATAAACCAGTAATTATATTTTTATTTATAATATAAACAAAAAGGATTATACAACACATGCTGTTCTATAACTTGCTTTTTCACTATTTGCACATATTTTTCTGTCAATATACTCAGTGAATAGGGGAATATTTAATAATGTTCTGTTTTATGGACATACCATAACTTATTTAACTGTTGAATGATATTTGGATGGAATCAAGGGTTCCTCTCTTACAAATAATATTGCAATGAATAATCAGACTCCATTTGAATAGTGACAGAAACATGAAACAAAAATATATGACCAAATTTCATTAAATAAATAAGCTCATATTACTATGTACAATATAAAATATTTACTCTTTATAAATAAGGCTTTTAAATGATCCTCTTTTATGCCATCAGCCTATATATAGTGATATGCTTGTTAAATATATTGGACAATATGATATTTGTGCCTTCTTCCTGTGAAAGTTACTCCCACTATAGAGGTACCATTATTGGTGACCAAGTAGAAACTTCAGCATCCCATGTCCAAATAGTAAAAGACATAGAGATAAAAGAAATGACTGAGCTCTGTAGCTGGGCAGATGCAGCCTTAGGGTTGAACACTGAGTATAACATTCTTATATTGAGTAATAGAAAACTTCAGTATTTTAAGAAAAATAAATGGTGGCCATTTGAAAACAGAAAATTGCTTTATTACAAAGTCTTTGCATATAATGTATGTGTGCACAAGCAAATATTTAATATGTTACAGTTATTTCAAAGATGATATTTTACTACCTTTGAGATTTGCCTTTTAACAAAACATCATTCCTTTTTTGCTGCTTATATTACAAAGAGGAATTCAGAAATTTTATGATGGCTTTGAAATGATGAGTTCCCAAAATACAGTTCCATGTACTTGGCTTAATTAAAATATCTCTTGAAACTCAAAAGATGAAGGGGAAAAAATAGTGGGCAGGTCTAATTTGAATAGAGATGTGATATCGCTGGTAGATCTACCTTTCTCTTTGGTCGAAAGGACTTATTTTTTTTCACATAGTTTGAACTCATCCCAAGGACACTAACTTTAAGAGATAAAGCACAGCTTCCACTTGCCTATACAGAACCCAACTTATCTAATGTGCCACTGACTTATTCATCAGTCAGTTAATGACTGCTAAAAAGGATTGGATTTTTCTCCTACCTGTTAAAATAGAAGTTAAAATTAAATGCTTTCTCTTCGGAATCATTAGGATCTTCTTTAAAGGAAAATAGTCAGTGTATCCACATTCAGGCATTAATCAAATGACATTGACAATGTGATTTCCCTATCTGCAAAACTGGTCTCCCTAGGCCAAATTTTTCCTTAATTGAAATGTCTTTAAAGAACTCAACTGATAAAAAAAAAAAAAGTAGACAGGTCAAACTTTAAGACAATGAAATCGAATAATGGTACAGAGCTATTCAGGGAGGTCCCAAGCCCCATTGTTCTTGTCTTTGAGGTTATTTTCAAGTTGTGAAAGCATACTATTAACTTCTACTCTTCCAAACTGTCAAAAATAACACAAAAGAGTCAAGGAAATAATCTGTTCAGAAAAGAGGAGGTAAGCAACTTTGAAAAACAAAATTTTAAATCCAAACCAGACTCAAAGGTCACTTAGTCCAATCTGCCAACTGAAAAAAAATCTAAATATGCCTTCAAAACTTCTAGTGGCAGGGAACTTATAATTTCAAAAAGAAACGTGTCACATTGCTCTCCCAGGGCTAGCCTCTGGAAAACAATGGAACAATATGACTCTTTTTTTGACAGAACAGTCATTCAAATATCTGAAGATGAGTATCATACACCTCATAATTTTCTTCTTAACTGAGGTAAACATCTCCATTTAATTTCATATATCATGGAATACACCCTGGTCTTCATTTTTTTTTAACCTCCTGCTGATAAATTCAAATTTGTCAAGGTCTTTTGAAATATAGTAACATGAATTAGATCTCCAGAGCAGATCTGACTAGGACAAAATACAATGCCCTTATTACCTGCCTTCTTTAGGCTGCTATATAACAATTAATAATTCAACACTGTATTAGCTACTAAAAAAGTAAAGAATTCATTTCCTTTTTCTCCTTCTTTCAGCTGTACCTTATACTAATTCCTAGAGCTAGGGACCACAATCTTATCTTGTTCTTGTCTGAGAGCAAGATTGGGCAGGATAAAAGGGGGAGGGAGGTAGACATGTGACAAAGGAGATCATGCTTGGGATGAGGTCAAAGGAGAATATGACTGGCTTTCTAGCAATATTAAAAGTATTTTAGCAATAGGAAAAAATTACAAAATTTTGCACTAAGCAAAGCCTTAAAATTATTCTTTTAATCTTTTACTTTCTCTCTAGCAAAGAAACTGGTTTATGTTTATCTCATACACAGTTGCTAAATCCACAGACAAGAAAACCAAACACTTGTCTTTACTGTAACAGTTTCCTTAAGTGTTTGGATGAGATAACCATCCAGCATCCAGGTGAATATAAATATTTGATGGCTTCTCGTGGGATTTTCCACATGTCAACTCACATTTACAGTCACAGAAGAGTATCCTAGAAACTACTGTTAGACCTTTATACTGAAATTAATTTCTGGTTAGAAATACTACGTTAGAAACTAGCACTAATTTCAGTAAAAAAGCCACATTCAGCCTTTCCCAAATCAACTGTCTATTAGACCAAGTCTTACTGAAAACAATCACAGCAATTAATGAAATGAATAAAAGACCTTGGAGGCAGGATAAAAATGTAAAAGAGAAAAATAGTAGAATTGAATCCTCAAAAGAAAAGCATGAGGTAGTACTTAAAAATTACCCCAAATACATTCAGTGAAGTGTTTGTGTTTTTTTAAGATAATGTTTGTATATTTCAATAATGTATTATTAAAAGAGATCATAGAATCGGGATCCCTGGGTGGCACAGCGGTTTGGCGCCTGCCTTTGGCCCAGGGCGCGATCCTGGAGTCCCGGGATCGAATCCCATGTCGGGCTCCCGGTGCATGGAGCCTGCTTTTCCCTCTGCCTGTGTCTCTGCCTCTCTCTCTCTCTGTGTGACTATCATAAGTAAATAAAAATTAAAAAAAAAATTTAAAAGAGATCATAGAATCATGATCCCGGGATAACTTTGTTAATAACACTGGAAACAATATTATGAGAATAGTCTAAGAGGATGACTGGAGGTCCTATGAGATATAGGTCCCAGTCACCTCGCTGGTCTGGCTCCCAGTCATTCCTAAGAATACCAAATAGTCTGGGCAACAACTAAGGCTAATTCTTCCAGAAGTTTCCCAAGTCTCTCATCTTTTTTGCATTTGTCATCCGGCATTTTGCTTAAAATGTTCCCCTCTAATAACTTTGCTGGTGAACTACACTTCCATTCCACCCAATTTTAAAAGCTATTTTAGCTGTGAAATCTGATCCCTGGACTCAAAGTGACCTATCCTCCTGTTGCTACCTATTGCACTTTATTCTCTTCTTATGATGAATAATTTACTGCATTGTGTAATGGCTACTGATGTAGGTGTTTTATAATTCTTTTTCAAATAGAAGTATCTCAAGGGCAGGTTTTTTTTTTTAATTTTTGGGCCACAGACAAAGGGGAGATTAGCCTCTGGGGGTTAGGAATAGCTTTTAAAAGATGCTCAATAATAATTGGTTAAATGGAACATCCTAGTGGTCTTTTCTACTCTGTGATTCTGTCTTTATGCAAAGCCACAAAGAGCTTATTGTTGATCTATCACATCTAAAAACCTAGTATTGATATGGTATCACAAATTTCAGCTTGGTATTTATTATACCTTTACAGATTCCCATTTTGCACTCTTACAAAGAAAAATCAATTCATAAGTTATTTGCTGTAAGCATAAGGAAAGCTATACTCCTAAAAGGCCAATTCCTAATTATGCAAGCATTACTTACATTACTCATAATTTTCAAATAATAAAACATAGGGTTCTCTTTTTCCCATACTAAGTAAGGTGATTTATCAAATTATACATTGAAGGAAAGAAATTTTTGAAAAATTAAAAGCTGACAGCTAAATTGCCCCCAGTTTGCATATTCAAGCATAAGCAGAAAAAATCCTGACATAAAAATAATAGATCAGGATTTATTGGACATCTTGATAATGTTATTAATGACTAAAATGATAGAGGAATATTCAGGAACTTAGAAGTCTGATTTTTGCATGTAGCCTCTGAATTGTCTATAAGATTTTATAACTTCTATATAGCTCTTATTATAAGGTAGACACTTTTCTTAAGAGTCTTACAAATTTAATTCGTTTAATTTGAACAAAGCCTCTTCCAAGTTGGTACTATTACTACCCTGATAAGGCTACTAAGGCATTAACAGGTTAAGCAACTTGCCCAAAGTAGCAGGGATAGTAAAAAGAAGAACCAGGATTGAATTCAGTCTGGCTGAGTTCTTAACCAAAATACAATGACGCAATCTCTTAAAGAATGTGTTACCACAGTTCTAAGAAAGCATGCTCAGCATGTGACAAACACTGTAATTAAAGGTATTATTATAATTACTATTATATCTCCAGGTTCATTTATTGTTTCAAAATACTCATCCCCATATATGTAACAGGCACAGTTTAATTTGAACACAGACACTGGACCATGGAGAATGCAGGGGATGAAACCTCAGATTTAACACCTGTCTGCCTGCCTTTGAGCAGAAATCTATGACCTTGGTCTAGTCATTACATTTATCACAGAATCACTTTCCTATTTAACATTGAGATTGGTATTAGCTCAACTGTTTATTTCAAGGTTATTACAAGAATAATATGTATATTAGCATTTTAATGAATAGAGTACTCTAAAAATACAAGACATTATTAAAGAGAAAGGGTGAGGAAAAAAAATGTCCTTGGCATTATGGTGATTGGTAAACCACATAAAAAGACTATCTGCCTACCTCCTTCAATGTTCATTACGTTTGATAGCCAGCATGCCTGGTTGTGAGGTGAGCCTTACCACAGAACTGTGGGGTCACGACACCACTCTGAGGAACAACAGAGCTCAGCCTCTATCACTTAATAATTAGTGGAAGTTGACCTCAAAGGTCAGAAAATGTTCTAGGATGTACCCTGGTATATCCATTGCCTGGGGGAGTCAAAGCCACTGATTGAAAGAGAGTTGAACGACACAAACAGTATTTGCCCTGTTGAAAATGTTTGGTAGCTACTATGTCAATAAGTAACAGCAATGAGTTCTCTACTCAATCCCTCTCCATGATCTGGATGAAGCACTTGGGTTCTGATTTCTCAATTAAAATCTTACCAGATAAGTCTTGTGGAGATTTTGCAACATGCCAAAAAAAGAAGGGGCTAATTCTTATTTGAAATTTGCTATTGGGATGCCTGGGTAGCTCAGCAGTTGAGCGTCTGCCTTTGGCTCAGGGCTCAGGGCATGATCCCGGGAGTCCAGGGATCAAGTCCCACATTGACTTCTCTGTGAGGAGTCTGCTTCAATTTTCCAAGGGTTAGCACCAAAGAAAACACCCTAAGACTGGCTCCATCTTTTGCTGACGAACCAAAATTGTATCCTCCTTACTTTATTTTCCAAGCCTTGATTAAAATAAAATAAAGAGAACAATAAATACTGATTGTTGTACATTTTAAATCATAGTTTGGTGAGTTTTATACTTTCAAAGGGAAAAATTTAATATATTCCAAAGAGGAATCTGCCCAAATTCTCACTCATTATATGACTCATTTAAAAATTATGTGTTGTCACTGTACTTTAAATAACATGGATTACAGAATCTGCCTCCACATAAATACTCTGATTTAGACAAACTGTCTTAGAGTACAAAGTTACCTTGACGTGTCGTCCAATTTTCCTGTGGCTTCAGGCACTGTGGCCAAATAAACCTTCGCACAATGACAGCCACTTGAAGCTCCTTGAATAAGGATTTCATGCCTTCCATTTCATTGTAGTAACCATAACAAATAGCCTGATTTTAGCACACCGTAGGTCCCAATAAAGATCTGGTGATTAATTACTTTATCTAACTTATGAACATTAAATATACTACAGGATTTCTAATAGTTGTAAAAAATAAGTTTCAATCTATCAAGACACTTCTTTGCAATGAATTTGTAATGCGTTATTCATCTCTTTCTCTTCATTCTATTTTCAACTAATGGTAAGAGGAAAGATAAGAGCAAATGCTCTATGATTCAGCCAATAGGCTTTCAGTTTCCACAGAGTACTATTAATCATTTTCTCACTTCCCACCTTTATCTAACCTTCTTAGAATTTCTTTATCCAGTTATCTTACTCTACTTTCTTTAGAGCCGTTATTTACTACTTTCCTGACTAGTCTTTCTAGCTGGCTATATCCAGGACAAAACCAATGTACATGCTATTCACTTTTCTTCCTGATGATGGCATTCAGCAACTCAATCTAAAGATAATTCCTTTTTTCATTGTCTTCTTTCTCTTGTAGTCAAAAGAAGAACAATTGCTCATTTTCCAGCAACATGTCAATTTCCCTGACATGATAAAATATTAAAACCTTGTCATGATTGCTCAAAAGTAATGTTACTTTTTGGGGCACCTGGGTGGTTCAGTTGGTTAAGTGTCTGACCCTTGATTTCCTCGCAGGATCTTAGGGTACTGAGATCAGCCTGAGTTGGGCTTTGTGTTCAGCGGGTAATTTGCTCAAGGTTCTTTTCCCTCCACCCCTCTCCAAACTCTCTTTCTCCTTCTTAAGTAAGAAAATCTTCTAAAAAAAATTTTTTTAAATAATGTTATTTTTAATGTTAATTTTAAACCATTAATCAAATATGTAATTAACTGGATTAAAAAGAAACAATATAAATAATTGTTAGACTCAAGAAAAGAGATTCATGTTGAAAATTAATAAAGAAGAGAAAACCATATAACTATAGGAAAAGTCTTAGGATTGTTGGGCATGTTTTAACTGTTTTATGTCATCTATGAGTCCCTTATAAACCTCTTTTTCATGAAAGTACTCAACCTGGAAGGGAAAATTTTTCAAGAAGTTAATGATAAATTTGCCACTTAACCTATTACTTTAAAACAGCAATTTTCAGTTTCATAAATGTGTGGAAATTTACATTTTGGCAGTGTCAGAACTGACTTCATGCCATTCCATTTGGAATCTGAATAAAAGAACAACTTAATGTCATTTTCCATTTTTACTTTTCTAATTTTTCAATATATTTCCTAAAATGAACAGAAAATGATCAAATTTTTCCCTTTTTAAGAGAGCTTTCACTTTTTCCTCCCTTATAAAGAAACAGATTTACCTTCATAGATAGTAACACAAAAATACATATCTACAAACATATTTACATGTTTATTAATGTTCTGCATTGCCAATAAAAACTGTTAACTTTTAAAAATTAAAAAGTAAAAGAAAAGCAACTAACATTTTATGGTAGACTATAAAACCACCCACAAATTCTTTTTTCCCTTCTTGCATCTTAACCTTTTCAATGTGACGTGGTCAGTCCTCCTACCAAAACTGTTGTTAGCTAAAGTGACATAAACTGGGAATGGAAAAGTGCTTATAATTTGGGCCTGATCTTTCTAACTGCTCTTTCCCTTCCACCACCACATAAGGAAGCCTGATCTAGTAGAGACAAGTTATCATGTTCCCTACCATGTTCCACTACCCAGTACCAGACAATCAAAACACCTTTACTTTCATTTGAGAGATAAATGGTTGTTTAAACCCACTAAATTTGTAACGATTTGTTAAACAGAAAAGCACAATGATGCACACTATCACTTCATTCACCAAAGTATTTAACCCCAAGCCGCAGAAAGGGTATACTCTCAGAAAGAAAAAAAGACGATGGTTAAAATGGTTAAAATGGTATGTATCAGTATTTCTTTTAACAGTTTACACTTCTTTTCTTATAAATAAAAACTTTACCACAAATTGGCTCTTATCATTCTTCTGGGCGAGAGAGGAGTTCTGTAACTTGACATTTACTATGATTCTTTGATGTTCTCTACTTTGTGGGGTTTTTTTTAAGTTAATATATGATTATGAGGGCTTGAAATTGCAAGGTAATAAATTCTATCATTATAATTAACAAAAAAAGTAGAAACATTTTATTTATTTATTAAATATTTATTTATTTTGAGAGAGTGTATGTGGCGAAGAGGGAGAGAGAGAGAACCTTAAGTAGACTCTCTGCTGAGCATGGAGCCTAATGCTCTATCTCAGGATTCCAAGATCATGACCTGAGCTGGCATCAAAAGTTGGATGCTTACCTACTGAGCCACCCAGGTGATGTTAAAATAGAAACATTTTAAAATTAAGAAGAGAATTGTTTATAAGGTATGCTATAGAAATATTTACATATGTAAAAAAAAATTAAGTTTCTGTAGTATATACAAAATAAATGGCAAAAATTTACCCTTAAATCATTAACTCTGCCATCTTAACTGTACAATTCTATTTGTTTACAGGAACACATATTAATCCTTCTTATTATCAGAAAAGTTAAATAAATATAACTCTGAAAATGAAATCCCCTGAGTCTAGTTGACTGGGAAATTTCTTAGCAATCATCCATGGCTAGCAGTTTTTGAGAAACTATTTTAGTCTATGCAAAATAGCTCTCATTATGATAATTTCTAGAAATATGGATTCAATCATAAGATATCCTTCCTTAGTCCAAGAAGTAATCTTAAGGGGGGAAAATCTGACAACTATTCATAATTTTATCTAACATAAATAATTTAACTGAAATTTATCAAATCTCTCATTTTGTAACCAAAGTTTAGAAATCTAAAAATAGCCTTGCTCTACCCAAGAGATCTACTTAAAGCTTTTTAACATTCCGGTATTTCATGATCACTAACAAGAAGTCTTTTAGAGATTGTCAGCCTCTATTATGCTACTTGATGTTCTGACCGTGATCACCTTCTAAAAGGTAAACATGAATACAGCTATTCATGGGGTAAGATACACAGTGAAAACTGTTGTTGTTGTTTTTTTTTAATTATGAGACTTTATGTTTCTGGCATAAATGTAACCAATGTCTTAGAACAAAATGGAAGTAGGAGGACAAATTATCAGTGATGAGATCTGAGGGCCACAAATTTAAAAGAACCTGCGTTCACGTTGGAAAAGGAATACCAATTACCAAAGGAAATAAGTTTGACTAGAATATGATAGAAGAGGACAGGAGAAGACAGAACAGGATGAAGCACCTTTATGTTTATTAATTTTTCTAAATGAGAAAACCTGGTCAGAAGCCAATGCCACTACGAGAGGATAAAAAGGAAGAATTACAAATGACATAATCCACTGCCTTAGCTACCCTATATTGAACTACTCTCATCACACAAGTATCCGGAATTTTTTTCTAAAAGTGACAATGGATTTTAAATTACTACCAAATGCCAATGTTTATGTCCTTTGGTTTCAGAGTGATAGTTTTAAAAGATTAAATGTATACTAGATATAACTGAAATATTAATATGAGTCATCTAGTTTAGCTTATTCTTAGTAAAACACAAGCTTAAGTTTTATGGCATATTTCTGAATCATAATGACATTACAATTGCATCTTAAAGGAAAAACTTCTCTTAGTTCAAACTCCTCTCTCACTATACTAACGTAATGAATTTGCCTCAGTTCCACTCTCTGTTCAAACACCAACCAACCTCTTGGTCTTTTCTAATAATCCTTCCTAAAAATATACCTCCTCTTATTCTCCCTCATAGTGTCTTTTTTTTTTATAGAACTTACCGGGATAAGTATGATGGTTTACTCTCTAATTACCCATTTAAATAGGATATCTATACAGGCAAAGCCTATTTTTCAGGGGTTATATCCTTAGTGCCAAGAATAGTGTCTGGCATAGAGTATATATTCAATAAATATTTGATGGATAAACAAATTTAAAAAACGGTTGAATGTTATAGCTGTTTTTTTAATTAAAGACAATTTTGGGGGGCAGTTTTAAGTTCACAGCAAAAGAGGGAAAATTACAGTGCTTTCCCATATAGTTCCTGACCCCCACATATGCATAATGTCTCCCCATTATTAAAATTCCTCACCAGAATGGTGCATTTATTACAATTGATGAACCTACATTTATACATCATAATTATCCAAAGCCCAAAGTTTGCAGCAGGGTTCACCCTTGGTATTGGGTATTGGATGGATTCGGGTAAATGTATAATGACATGTATTCATCATTATAATGTCATGTAGAGTATTTTCACTGCCGTACAATCCTCTGTGCTCTGACTACTGTGTTTTTACATTCAAATTCCACTTGTTTATTACAGGTTTATAGAAAAATGATTGACATGTATATAAATTAACCTTGCATTCTAAATCCTGTTATAATTGCTTATTAACTCCAGAATTTTTCTGGTTGATTCTTTAAGATTTCTATCTACATAGATGATCATATCATCCAGGAAAATGTAGTTTTATTTTTCCTTCCCAAAATGTATACTTTATTTTCTTTCCTTGACTTATTACATTGGCTAGTAATTCCAGTACAATGTTATACCCTCTAATTCCAACCACAGCATTGCAAATGGCAAGATTTCATTCTTTTTAATGGCTGAGTAATACTCCATTGTGTGTGTATGTGTGTACATACATATACAGATACTATATCTTTGTTATCCATTCATCTGTTGATGGACATCTGGGCTCTTTCCATATTTTGGTTATTATGATGATTGCTGCTATAAACATTGGGGTGCATGTGCCCCTTCAAATCACTATTTTTAATAGATTTTTTTTTTATCAAGTTGAGGAAGTTTCCCTGTATTCCTAGCCACTTTTGAAATGTCTTATATCTATATCTTCCATGTGCCACAATCTAGCTCTTTCTCCACAACTCCAGCAAAACTGGTGTTTGCATTATCTTCTATCAGCTACATGTAATCCATGTAAATGTTTATCTTGGTCAACTTCCCCACCATATTTGATACTGCTGACCACACATTCCTTGAAATGTGATTTACCCCTAACTTTTGAGGTGCAATGCTTTTCTGGTTTCTCTTTTATCTTTCTGACCATTCCTTCTCAGACTCCTTTATAGGTTTGACTTTCTCTACCTATTCTATTGCTTAATTACTGATGAGCTTCTTCACAGTTTCCATTCCTTGGTTTTCTTTTAAAAATTCTGCTTGTGGGCAGCCTGGGTGGCTCAGCGGTTTAGCGCCACCCTTCAGCCCAGGGCCGGATCCTAGAGACCCAGGATCAAGTCCCAGATCGGGCTTTCTGCATGGATCCTGCTTCTGTCTCTGCCTGTGTCTCTGCCTCTCTCTCTCTGTGTGTCTCTCATGAATACATAAATAAAATCTAAAATAAATAAATAAATAAATAAAAATTCTGCTTGTGGGCTGATTTATATACATTCCATAAATGTCAGTAACTGTCTATATAATTATAACTTACAAATCTAAGCCTGGTTTCTTAACTAATACCTAGCAAATTCCTCCAATTCAATATGTGAAATACTCAACTCATTTACTCCTCTCTTTCTCCACACTCCTTTTACTCAGTAATCCCAACAGTCACCAATTGTATACTATTGGTGTACAATATATCTAAATATCTAAAGTCACTATTGTATCCTTTGAATAATTATAAGTTATCTCTTTTCCATTCCCTTTGTTGTCCAAGCCAAATCACCATGTCTCACCTGGTTTCCTGCAGAAGACTTCAAATTGTTCCCCTGCCTTACTGTGTTCTTTTTTTTCCCATGTTGTCATATTGTAATGACAATGATCTTCTAAAAGTACAACTCCTCTGCATGTCTCTTAGTATAAAGTCCATATTCCTTAAAACATCAGGCAGAATCTGTCACCACTATCTTCTCCAGATGCATTGGGACACTATGTGTCTTCCTTTTAAACTCCAGCCACATTGAGTTCCTTGCAGCTCATGGAAGGATTTTTATCTCTGATCTTTTCTTAAGTTTATTTTTTTAAAAGATTTTATTTATTAATTCATGATAGACAGACAGAGAGAGAGAGAGAGAGAGAGAGAGAGAGGCAGAGACACAGGCAGAGGGAGAAGCAGACTCCATGCCGGAAGCCCGACGTGGAACTCAATCCCGGGACTCCAGGATCACACCCTGGGCCAAAGGCAGGCACCAAACCACCGAGCCACCCAGGGATCCCCCTATCTCTGATCTTTTCTAAATATTATTTCCTCTGTCCAAATACTTTTATCTTTCATCTTTCTAGATTGGAATTAATTTTTATAATCACGTGACAATATTACTTTTTCAGGTAAGCATACATTCCCTGATATCTAGCTTAAGACACCTGCTATATATTCTTATGACTCCATATGATTCTGCTATCACACCACCCACCATATTCATCTATTTATTTATCTGCTTTCCTAGCTAGACAATAATTTCTGTAAATTTGTTTACCATTACATTCCACCAGATATGTAACTATTACTTAGCAAGTACTCAATAGATATATAAAAATACATGAAAACTAAGATTTTTTTAAAGTCAATCACTTATTTTGTTCTCTTTGATTACATTAATATACTATATATTTGAGTTGTAAAAGCTTGTAATTGCTATTATTTTATTGTATTAATCTGATAGCACACAGAGGGGAATTATGCCATGTAACTTAGATAATCTAATAATTTCCAAATTTTTAACAAACTCTACAATATTCACTGGTAATAGAAATTTCTGTATGAAATAAACGTGTCAACATTTGGCTTCAAATTACCCAGTGCCATCCAGGAATGTGAGCAGGTGGAAAGAAATTTGGGGCTTAACCACACGGTGGTCTATCTATAAGTCCCCTGGAGAAAAAAGACAGCATGTAGTGAACATCTGTGCAAACACTGGTTAATCTGGCTGATGTCTTCAAATCGGAGGATATGCAGTAGATTCTTTTTCCCTTTCCTTTAATCAAGGAGATATTTTCCTAATGCCTTTTGTAGCTCTAAGAAGTGAGTTATAATAACTCTAAGAGGCTGAGAACATTGAAGTGTGGAAGTATGTCTGAATAGAGAGATGTGTGTGGGAAAGAAAGAGAGACGGGTAAATGATGGATATTAGAGTATAGAGACAGATCAAGAATTATATCTAAGAAAAACAATGTTGTCTAGTGAATGAAGTTCACAAACCTGAGCAGATCAATTTCTCCAAGCTTTCACACATAATATGACAATGTAGGTGATATGAGGATTGATTGCAAATGCGAGAAAGTGTTTTGTGCTTATCTGTCACTAGATGCTTTGGGAGGGAAAAATAAAAGTACAAAATTGGGTGAAGATCTTTTTGAAAAAAGTAGCATCAAGAACTTAAAACAAAGTTACTAAAAGTGATGAGGTTTGAGGTAAAATCAAAAAGTGATTTTTATCTCTAAGAATAGTACATATTTGAAATTCTCTTTCCTAGATGTACTACAAAGAAGAGATTATCTGATTGTAGAGTGAACAGAATAAAAATAATTTTTAGAATTAAGATCAAAACCAAACTTTTTCTAAGAAAATATAGAAAAGATTTTCTTTCTTTTGGAAAGTAAGAATAAGAGATTTAGAATTCATATAATCACAAAACTTATATAGTTTAAAGGTTAGAAGAAATCTTGGCCACATCTCCATCTTTGAGGAGATTAATGTGTAAGTAAAAATACATCGATGGCAACAACTAAAATCTTCTATCTTTTAAGATATTACATTAAAACACCTATAGCTTTTTTTAATGGGGGAGTGTATAAAATGCTAATACACTTTATGCTTTCTGAACTGGTGCTACCTAAAGGTTAGAAAAAAACAACAGAAATGTCCCACCAAAGGAGTATACTTTTCAAACTAAAAATGCAGGATGGTCTTAAATGATCTAATGTTTCATATATTTTGTCCCAATAAGTAGTCTTAAAAATATGAAAAAAGAAACTCAGGTAGGCTAGATGTTAAAAGCATTGCTACTGGGACACCTGGGTGGCTCAGCGGTTGAGTGTCTGCCTTCGGCTCAGCACATGATCCCAGGATCTGGGATCGAGTCCCACATTGGCTCCCTGCGGGGAGCCTTCTTCTCCCTCTGCCTGTGTCTATGCCTCTCTCTGTGTGTCTCTCATGAATAAATAAATAAAAATCTTTTAAAAAAGCATTGCTGCTAAAAATTTTTTTAAATAAAAAAATAAAAGCATTGCTACCAAATGTTTGTATTTAATAAATATTCAGTACTCCCTTATTACATGAAAGTTGAGAAAGAAGTAGTAGAAAGGTAAGTAAGGTAATACATGTATCTCCTAAAGAGGTATCTAACCTAGATTGTTTGATTTCCCCATATTTTCTCACTTAAAAAATTATAATACACAATATAGCAATATATTATATAATATATATTATATAATATCACAATATAGCAAAGTTGCATTCAAGAAACTATGGATATTTTTAAAACTTTGAGGGTACTTATTTTCTATTATTTTAATGTTATAAAACCAGGATATTAAATAAGAATTGGTGTAATTAAATATGCTATGCAAATAACAAAGCAAATAAAAATGGATATATTTCTTCCAAGATATGGATATATTTCTTATAAGAATATATACCATGGAAGAATGTGGTTGCTTAAAACACACACTAAGGGGATCCCTGGGTGGCACAGCGGTTTGGCGCCTGCCTTTGGCCCAGGGCGCGATCCTGGAGACCCGGGATCGAATCCCACGTCGGGCTCCCGGTGCATGGAGCCTGCTTCTCCCTCTGCCTGTGTCTCTGCCTCTCTCTCTCTCTGTGTGTGACTATCATAAATAAATAAAAATTTAAAAAAAAATAAAACACACACTAAAAAATAGAACTTAAGATAAAATACTATAACTGCATTATTTCTGAATATCATATTTTAATAATATATAATAATGAATATGAGGAAAACTTAATTCTATGATCATGTGATTCTCCAGTCTCACTGAACTACATAGAATATGGCAGTATATTTAAAGTGTTGTTGCCCTAGTCTTATTCTTCTGATAAAATGATAAAAATTGAATTAATTTAAAAATATGCACCAAAGAATTCAAGTATTTATTTAAAAAATCTATGAAGATACTGATTTTTAAATTATTTAAAGACATTTGCCTCTTTGATTCCAGATTTGGCTCTTAGAAAATAGCAACAAAAACATTATATACTACAAACGTAAGGCACTGTCAGTTTGGGGTTAGCGGGCTTAAATATAACACTAAAGTTTTATTCTATTCATCTCTTCCTGTTAGCAATATTTATGACTATAATTTTCTCCAGAGATATAGACTTTCCTGAGAATATGGTTCTCATATTAAACTCTGAAACTCACTGTACATATTTGGAGACTGGGTCAAAGTTGCTAAAAAAGTTTTATTTCAGTGGCACTGTATCAAACACCCTACACTAGCAGTGAGTTAATAAAAGGCTTAGAAGAGAATTATATTTGAAATGGATTAAATGAACAAGGTAACTTTCTGTAATAATATAATTGTTTCAGATGTAATACTTTCATACTAATGTCATTTAAAAATACAAGAAAACACATTTAACAAATAGAACACACTAAAATCCAATAACTAGTGGTCAAAAATGGTAAGTTAATAGTTTTAATTATTCTTTCTTTCATTCATTCAATAGTTGTTGGGTTCCATTATGAATAAAGGTACTAGGTTAGTTGTATTAGGTACAATGATGCATAACTCAAACTGATCCCTTACTATAGTTCTCTTCTTCAAAACCGTTTTTCAAAAGCCATCAAAACCTCTGAGGTTTCCAAGGTTTATGCTGGTTGACAAAAATTTAACTCAAAACATGTTTAGTTTTCCTATATTGAACACATATAGTCTACTTTTTATTTTTCTTGGCACTGATATGAAACAAATATAGATTTTTTTTCAAATTTAATCATGGTATTACCTTTAGTCAGAGAGAAAAATCTCTATACAAGTTAAAACAGTGCTAAATTATTTGAAGTATGGCCATATCCTTAATGGGAACAATTTGGAAATTATGAAGTTACCCTGAATCCATAACTACACATGCCAATGAAGTACTCCACAGATGAAAGAAAATTTGAAACATGATCAATGACTAATCAATATTTGCAAAGTTTTTGAGAAGACTCTGAAGAACAGCACAGACTCTGAAACATCATCTTTTATTTATTTATAGTCTTAGAAAAGTAATGGTTAAAAGAGCTACAAAATACTGGTATTATCAGTCACTAAAATAAGTTCTATATTATTTAGAGTGGCTAATTTAAATAAATTGACTAGGGACTTATTTTTAAGTAAGAAGGAAATTTTAAATGTATATCAATATTAGAGAGATAAAAATGTATTATATTCAAGTAATACTTGTAGTAACTTTGAAGTATAGTGTTATTCACTAAAACGTTTTTAAATTATTTGGAATACCACTAATACAAATATAATTTAATTATAAAATAGATATTATAAAATTGAGAGTACTACAGAGGGGTAAACTGATTCACAGTACACAGAAATCTTATACAGAATACCCATACCTCACCACACCAAATTTGTCAGTCACTCATGCATACAAAGAGAATAACTACTGAAATGCTTAAATCTTGCACTTACCAACCTCCACAACACTAGAACAGTTGGGATCTGTGAAGCCATCTGGACATTCGCAGGAAAAGGAATTGTCAGACAATCCTGACAAACAAACACCTCCATTTTCACATGGATTGGGATCACAGATATCACCTGAGAAATAAAGAAATAGATAATGAATTTTCATTTGTCTTAGGCATCAAAATGCACTATTTCATACTCCATCTTCCTTTGGTAAAGCCATCATACTGCTTAGATTTATAAATAAGGTATGCAAGACCCATTTGAAACCATGTGCTTCTATAAGAGAAACAATATATAACATAAAATTAAATTTTCTAATTCATATATTGCTTACTGAATAACATACTAAAAGTCATTAACTTAGTTTGGGGTTCCTTCATTGCATATAAATGAAATATGTCTGATTTGTTAAAGACTAACTGAAATATATCTGGTAGACTGATTTATTAATTACTCCAATAAAAAAGCTTTCTAAACTCACACATTTAACTCTGTAAATTCTCTTACTAAAGGGGTGGGCTTTATTTCTGGATCCCTAGAATCTGGGCTTGCCCATGTGACTTGCTTTGAGCAACAGGATGTTAGCAGACTTGTAGCCAGCATAAGTGTATAAAAGCACTTGAGTATTTCTTTTTTTTAATTTAAATTTTATTTATTCATAAGAAACAGAAAGAGAGAGGCAAAGACATAGAGGGAAAGGAAGGCTCCATGCAGGGAGCCTGATACGGGACTCGATCCCAGGACCCCAGGGTCACGCCCTAGGCCAAAGGCAGACGCTCAACCGCTGAGCCACCGAGGAACCCCTCACTTGAATATTTCTACTTGGAACACTGTCAGGGCGATGAGAATAAATTCAGGATAGCTTGTTTGAGAGAGGTGAGAGAAACATCGAGGAATAAGAAAGAAACTGCCACAGAGAAATAAGCTGTGCTCTAACAAAAACCTATAATATGTGGCCTTGGCTTTGGTACTGGATGGTAGATGGAACCTTGAAAGGCACTGGAAAGGATGGCTATAGGAGGCTGGTAAAACATGAGGCTATCCTATATTACATAGAGAAAAGGAGTTGGTAAGGCTGTCCCCTGAGAAAACTTTCATGACAGAAAATATAACTAATGACTGTTATAAATGAGTAATGAGATTTCCAGGCAGAATGTTAAAGTGTCAATTGGTTCTTAACAATTGCACTGATAAAGTATTACAAGAAAGAGATGTGATAAATAAAGAACTGATGAGTTTGAAAGTAAAGGAATACAGAGAGACCAGAATTTGATATAACCAACCAACCAACCAACCAACAACAACCCCAAAAACAAAAACAACAAACAACAACAACAACAACAACAACAACAACAAAAAACACTATATCTCAATGCCAGCCTTTCAAATCACTGAAAGATCAATTCTGGGGTTTTGTCAGAAAGGCATGGCCTCAACATAAATACCAAATTAAGAATATGGCTAGAAGGGCCCTCATGAAAACATTTCAAATAATTCAAATACAGCCTAAAAGACTCTATAGGCTAAATAAAGGGGCTTCAAAAAGTCCTAAAAGTAATATCTCTGAACAGTTTGACACACCCAAAGTAGCACTGATTAAGTCTGGAGTGAAAAGCAAGCTTCAGACAAAGTCATGGGTGTGGTTTTATTGCACAGAGAGGGTATAAATCGGATTCAGAAAAGCCTACAGAGTTTTTAAGGGAGCTTTATAGGGGAAAGTGTCACTGCCTAGATTAAAAGAGAAGGAGGCTTCTCACATTTACAAAAGCATCTCTGCCCCAACTTTCTACTACTTTGTATTTCTTGGGAACTTTATTCCCTTATAGGAACTTTCCCATGAAATATAGCCTCTCTGTTCTATACTAGCAACTTAGGACTTTAGGAAAATAAAAGTGGAGGTTAACATTTTGTCACATTTTTAAAGGAAGTCAGTAGCTATATTAATAGGATAGATAAAAATACTACATTAGCACTGAAATAGCTATTAGAGTCATGAAATAAGTGAATAAGTGAGAGAATGAATAAGTTTGGGTAATATAATTGAATTTAGTATGGCTAGATTATTTGGTTAGGAATGGCAGCGAAAGTATAAATATCTCCTATTAGTAAAGATGAAAAAATAATAACAGAATTTATAAGATGAAGAGCCAATGAATGTTTTTAACATGTATTCTAAGGTTTTGACATGGTCATATCTATATTTTAAGATGAATATCCTTGCAGCACTTTATAGACTGCATTTGAATGGGGACGCTGTTGACCAATAGAGATATATTTCAATAGATTTTCTATCTCTTTATATATCTAGCTTGCTAGTCACTCAGTCATTCCTTCACTCATCCATCTATTTGTCCATCTATCCTCCCATTCGTTGAGTACCTATTTTATAGCAGGTACTGAAGTCAGTGCTGGGCATACAGATCTAAAGATAGCCTTTACCATAAAGAAGTGCAGGGCCTACTATGCGAGATAAAAAAAAAAAAAAACATGGACAATTACCACACATAGTAAAAGCTGTAATTAGTATACATGATCCAAAATTTAGGATCAACAAAGACTTCTAAAAGGATTCAGTGTTGTCAGGTGATACAGTAGATGAGGGGATATCTATTAAACATTCTAGGCAAAGAGAACAGCATATACAAAGGAAAAAGATCACGGTGCATTCTAGGAACTTCAAGCAGGCCACTATAATTAGAGCATAAATGTGAGAAACAGAGAGAAAGGAGCTCAGAAAGTAGCATGGCCATATAAATAAAGAGCCTGTGTATGCTGTGCCAAAAATCTGAAGTTTATCTTTAAGCACAGAAAAATCATAAAAGGACTTTATGCATGATAAAGTATATGATCACATTCGTGTTTTGGGGATGATAATTGAGGCAGCATTGTATTGGATCAAATGGAAGAGTCAAGGCTGAGGGCAAAACGACTAAGTGTTAATCTCTTTTGAAGTAGTCTAGTCCCTTCAAAAACTGATTTTCTTAACTCTTTTCAGAGACAGCTATGAACAGAGAAAGCCATGAAGGCACCATTCAATTCTGATTCAGCTAATAAATACTAGGTAATAAAACAAGACATGAAAGTCCCCCCAAATCACTACTGCTCTTTCCCCCAGATAATGAATCTAGAAGCAAAGCAATTACTATTGAGATTTTCTAGAAAGAAGCAATAATCAGTTTTGAATGTAATACCATCCCTCTCTACCTTAGATATCTACAAAGTAACATAGCTTTTTACTGCCAGACTAGCCTACTAAACCTGTACATTGCATGAAGATAGATATTAACATCCAAATATTTTTTTGATGAGACATCAGTCATTATTTTGTGTATTGTTAGTACTACAAAAAGAGGAGTTCTTTACTCCCTAGACCAGGATCTGTTGTTGCAGCAAAGTCAACAGATTGAGACACATTGTAGATATTCATATCCATTTATTTACACTCCAGGAGAAAGGCAAGGCAGGGGTGATATCCCAGAGGTTCTCAAGCATACAGACTACATTGATACATTTATCCAAAATCAATTACCTTTCATTCTTATCCTTTTTACTCTTATAACCAAGTTCCTGCATAGTTTATTAACTGATGTGAGCTTATAGTCCTGATAAATCAGGGACCACACAAGGCTGGAATGCCTGGTCCTTGTAATTATTCCATCAGGATGGGAAATTTTGATGTCCTGTGAAAACTTTCTTGGTACGTGTGCTGCCCTTTCTAGGTGATAATACTTAATCTAATTGGTTTTCTATCAGGTGTTTATGCCAGTCATATGATGCTTCTGAGGTCAAAATAAGACAGGGTATGTTCACCTCTCACCACATCTTGTAGACACCAGCTGCTGTTTAGCTGACCTGTTCATTCTCTCTCGTCCTTGAACATTTTGTTCTTTTTTTTTTTTTTTGCTTATGTCTACTTATTTCTAATACATTGCACAGTTGTGAAAATTCATCTTATATGTTATCCCCATTTTTGATATTTACTCAATGTGTTTATGAAAGGTATAAAAGTGGTAATAGATTTGACCAAAATGTACATAGTAGAATCAAGCTAATACTATGACCAAATTGATGTGGGAGTTGAGGGAGAGCAGATATCTAGGTTGATGTCTAGAGCTCCTGCCTCTGTGACTGAGTAGTCATCTTTCACAAGGAAATATAATGGATTTATTTTTAAAGGAATTGTTGTGTTTGAAAAGTCTGTGGGATATCCAAAATGAAAGTGTCCCATAAAGCTACTGAACACACAGATATGAAAATAGAAAGACTTTGGTATAACATGGATTGCTAGGTATGGATGTGAATACTATATTTCAGTGAGTCTTTAAAGGAAGGAAGAGGAGGGTGGGAGGGAGTAGAGAGAAAATTAGAGAAAAGGAGAGGTCCTTGGGCATAACAAAAATAAATGAGGAAAAATAAGGAAGGAAGAGTCTCTGAAAGAGAAAAAAAAAGGAAAATAGTGCTAGGCCTTTCCACTTCAGTATAAATACTCAGTTATTCACTTAGGCTCTAGTATGTCCCAACATGTACCAGTGTTAGATGGACAGTATAGAAGAAAATAAAATTTTTGCTTTGGATAAAGTAGAGGGTGGAAGACAGAAGCCCATCAAACATAATTAGGATTATCACAGACTGTGCTTTTCCACATCTAATTATGAAATGTATCTCTGTGTCACATGGGTTCTCCATGAAGTAAATGTTAAGATAAAGTTAAGAGTGCAAGAAATTTATGAAGAAGTAATGTCTGTGAACAGTAAATGAGGAGGAAGCAGTAATGGGAGGGGAAATCCTTCATCCTGTGATGCAGATCTGACACTTGTGAAAAGAAATAGGAGGTGGGGTGGGAAAGAAGGAGAATAGAGCAAGTAAGCCTCAGTTTGTAATACAAACTTGATGAAGTCTTAGTCAATCCACCAGAAAGGAAAGTTTACTCTTTCGAGACATCCTCCAAGGGCATAAATGACCAGATACTGGTATGTTTGCCATGTTCAGTCACTGGCTGCAGGCATAGTGAGGCTATAAAGCTCCAGGGGGATCCTGGAAGTGCTGCAGAAGGTCTCTGGAGGCTAACTACATTCCTTGCAGCTAGACTGCTTATTTTCTTGAAGGGGGGGGGGGGGTACTACAGCAGTGCACTTCCACAGGTGCCACAATCTTCTCAGTCTCACAACTGTCCTGGTTAGGATCAGTTACATTGTTATCTTGGTCTAAACCATCATATCTGAGCGTGCTGTTTTCTCTACTTACCCATTATCTCAATGGGTTGTACAGATGAAGCCTGATGCTTTAAGTAGAAGCAAATCCTCTAGCTGGAATTTCAAGTCTAATTAAAATGCACTGTAGGGACTTCTGATTCTCTGTCATTTCAATTAACCTGAGAAAGCATCAGCTCAGGTAAGAATCCTGATTAAAATGCAATAGATTCCTGGACTTCAAATCAGTGCTTTTTGTCTGTTTGTTTATTTCCCGATGGATGTGTTGGTAGAGTCCTTTAAAACTAAGATGGCAACCAATACAAGAAGACAGGCTCAATGTGGAAAAATAGGACAATACATGATTTCATGGTTCTTTATTCCACTGTCAGCAGGCTCCTAAAATATACCTCTGCATATTGTAATCTGTGTGCAGCGTTCTAGCTTGATGCTTCTTGGCTGGCTGGCCTCACCTGCTTTAGATTAGGACAGATGTGTTTAATTTGAATCTAACTATGTTTTATGATTCCATCTGCAGTTTATGGCAGACTCAGGCAAATTAAGCTGATGCCGATTTGCCTTTTGGCAAAAGAATGAAGCAATTATTTTTCCCAGGGGCAAGAAATCATTGCAGACTAAATTTAACTTCCTGTTTGCCTGGTCTTTCACCCACTCTCCAGGGTTCTGCTTGGACTGGGACCATCCTGTCTGAGTCCAAAGTCCACCTCATTCTTTTCACTGGCCCACCACCTGTTGCCAGTCACCTGTTCAAGGTGATTCAAAGATTGTCTTATTTCATCTCATTATTAATTTGCAATCCATGATCATTTAGCCTAGATAGCAAAGTGTACAGGCATCTATAATACATCATGTAGCACTGCAGAAGACAATGTAAAACCTTCTAAAAATCTAAAATCTCTTTTTAATTGTGGTTGTTTTTCCTGTGAGCTCAGTATATGAGCTACGCGATTTCTAATGCCAAGGAAAGGATAAAATCCTATGTTGGCCCTACACTGGGAATCAGGTGAAAAGAATAGCTAATTTTCCTCATCAATGTTTAAACTCTCAGATGATTTATGCATTCTGTTTTCTTTATACATTAGTGCCCTTCTCCAGTTCACAGATCAGAGAATCACTGAGTCATTCATCATGTATTGACACTCCAGGAAACACAGTTGAGGCTGGGACTACAGCCTAGATGAAGACACATCAAGTTCCAGCACTCTTAGAATTTATCTTATAGTGGAGGGGATGCAGAATGAACAACTAACTAGTAAGCAAGGTATTGGTCACTATAATAAAAGCCATAGGAATGGGGGGGGGGGTGCAGGATAACAGGCTAGTGAGAAAGGCAGTAAAAAGAACTGGTTACTTAAATGTACAGTCCAGAGATGCTTCTCTGAGGAGGTGTCACTGGAATTGAAAACTAAAGATGAACAGTGCCAGTCATGTTACAATCTAAGGAAGAGTTTTTTAGGCAGGAGAATAGCAAATGTATGGCCCTACTGATAGGCAAGAGTAATGAATTTAAGAAATGGAAAGGGGGCCAATGCATTTGGGACATGGTAACAAAATGTCACTGAATGTTTTTTGTCAGCAACACAATGTTAGTAGCAACCAGTTGATAATTTAAAGCCCCTTATTTGACTGTCCTCATAATAATCAAGGGCATTTCCACCAGGCCTATTCTTAATATTTATCAAACATCTACTGAAAATATATTATTGTATTTACATGCTAATGTTCTTATCTATGTGTATATTGATCTTTTTTACATATTAATATGTCTACAGAGTACTGCTAATGTATTCATGTATTTACATGGTAATATAAATATACCGATAATTTATTTGGAGGAATGCAAGCTTCTCCATTTTTTATGTTCCTTTAACAATGCTTTTTCCATTTCTGAAAAAAAATCTGCATACAGGTATAAAATTAAAAACAACAAAAAAAGGTAACATATTACTCAAACATGTTAACCAACACAAAATATTTAATTTCTTCAGTATTTCCCCACACTAAATGTGAAAGATACTGCCATACATACTGATATGTGGGAAAACAAAACACAGTGACCATTTAAAGTCGTGTTTCACAACTATGACAATGCAGGTCTGTGTATTAAAACCTCATCTTCAGTTTATTGCCCTCCTACCATTTTATTTACAAACTGGAAGAAAATAAAAGCTTTGTCTTCAACTGTACAAATTAGAATTTTTAACAAGTCTGTAAACAGAGTACTTGGCAAAATGAGCCAATTGCAGTACACAAGTTAGCAATAACTCTAGTTAAAATGAAATATATTTCATGAAAATATGCATACTCAACCTGGTAAAACAGAAAAATGTTAGTACCCTTATGACTTACTGCCGGTAAAATTATGCACAACAAAATAAATGTCACTTTTTGAATCAACAATAGGCTTCTCAATTTACTTTAGGGCTTCTGGAGAGACCATTTGTGTTGAATATTGAAATTTTATTTGTTGTATATTCTAATGAGTTTGATGCACAGATTTTTATTTTAAAGCTTTCTTTTGTAAACTAAAGCTTATGAGTGCAGTCAGTTAGATCTCAAAAAAACAAACAGTTAAAAAGGTTTGATCTGATTGTTAGCTTCATATGTACTTTATATATAAATTCTAATCAATATTTCAGACCATTACTTCAATTAGGAGAGAAGGAAATAAGATAAAAATGCCAATAAGAATAAGTTTATCTGCATCGCGAGATCGGCCATTTTACTGGAAAATCACTGGACATACTTGCAATAAAAGACAATCTAATTCTATGCCCTGGTGGCCACAGGGCCCCAAAAGGACCATATTCAGCTATGGAAGACACAAATCTAATGACTAAACGAAGGAATGTCTTAGACTCAGAGCCACACTAAAGCTAACTTAAAGCACATTATCTCTCAGCTGATAGCCAGTGGTTTATCACACTATTTCAAAAGACATTTTTCTTTGTGGATAATGTTTTAAATGCTAAGGGAATACTGAAGAAAATTAGAAGAAAATTAGCAAAATTGTTGAGTATTGACAACGTGAATTTTGCATCCTTTAACACAGCTTCAATCAAGGCTAAGTGCAAGAAAAGACAAAACTATTTGGAGCTCTATATTTTGAAAGAAAATCTGGGCAGACTTTGTGTTTTAAAACACTCTAGAGAGTCCCTTAAAATAACAAAATCTAGAGTTTTTAGAATTGAAAGGGACATCAGAAATGATCTAACCCAATGGTTCTCAAACTTCACTGTATATTACAATCTCAGGGGAGCTTTTCAAATTCCTGATGCCCAGCCCGATTAAATCAGAATGACTGAGGGTGGAACCCAGCCCTCCACATTTTTGAGAACTCATCTAAAGATTTTAATTTATTAAAGAAGAAAAATAAATAAAATGAGTAAGGAGAAAGAACGGAAAGAAGGAAAGATAGAAGGAAGAAAGTTTTTACTTTTCTGCCTTCAATTGAGAGGAAAGCAAATGAAGAAAAATATTTAACTAGATTCCTTTGTTAGTTTACTACGATTATGAAAAAAAATTATTTGCAGGAAGCTATAACTGGCAATTGAAAATGAAGGTACACAGTATGTTAAGGAAATTAGAATAGATACTACTTTTAATTTTTTAAATAAAAAATAGATACTAGATACTATTTTTATTTTTTTAATTTTTATTTTTTTTTAATTTTATTTATTTATTCATTCATGAGCAACACAGAGAGAGAGAGGCAGAGACACAGGCAGGGGAGAAGCAGGCTCCATGCATGGAGCCTGACGTGGGACTTGATCCCAGGTCTCCAGGATCACACCCTAGGCTAAAGGTGGCACTAAACCACTGAGCCATCCGGGCTGCCCTAGATACTACTTTTAATACTAACATGTATTGAAATCCTATCAAATAATTTGCTGAAACTTCAGAAATTAGAGAATTCAACCATACAGAAATTCTGAGAATTCAACCATGCAGAATTCTCAAGTCTGTTGACAATATTGTTTCTACCTCTGAAGAATATCCACCTAGTCATTCAGTTCATATTTCCTGAAGCCCATCTATGCTCCATTAAAATTTATCATTGCTGTACATACTATGGGGGCTCTGATAGACAATGACTTGTTTTCAGGGTTTAAGAAAAGACACAAGTAGTTGACTGGTAGTTACAACTGCATGTTAGGTCTATGAAAAAGAAAACTGTGGGTGCGAAGAGAGCACAAGAAGGGAGCACTAAACTCAGAATTCTGACTTAGGAAGCCTTCCCAAAAGCACGTCATGTCCAATTCAAGACCAGAGAGCTAGTGGAAACCAGCGAGGCAACTACATGGGACAACAGATTGGAAGCAGAAGGAAAAGTATGCGAAAATGCAGGTAGGAGAGCCAGTGTATGTGTTTAAAAAACAGGAAGAAACCCACCTCACCTGGAGAGAAGACTGAACAGAAATGGCAAGAGACAAGGGAAACAAAATCAAAAATGAACTATTGCGATTTCATCAAGATAAAAAGCTTCTGCACAGCAATGGAAAGTCAATAAAACTAAAAGACAACCTACAGATGGGAGAAGATATTTGCAAATGACCTATCAGATAAAGGGCTAGTATCATTCAGTCAAGAAATGGGCAGAAGACATGAAAAGACATTTCTCCAAAAAAGAACTACACAAGGCACACGAAAAAATGGTCCACATCACTTGTCATCAGGAAAAGACAAATCAAAACCACAATGAGATACCACTTTATACCAGTGAGAATGGTTAAAATTAGCAAGACAGGAAATAACAAATGCTGGTGAGGATGTAGAAAAAAGGGAACCCTTTTGCAATGCTGGTGCAGCCACTCTGGAAAACAGTATGGAGGTTTCTCAAGAAGTTAAAAATAGAGCTACCTTATGACCCAGCAACTGAACTACTGGATATTTACCCCAAAAATAGAGATGTAGTGAAACAATGGGATACCTGCACCCCAATGTTTATAGCAGCAATGTCCACAATAGCCAAACTGTGGAAGGAGCCTCGACAGATGAATGGATAAAGATGATGTGATATATATATCATTTATACTATCAACTATATATACCATATATATCGTTTACATCAACGTGGATGGAACTGGAGGGTATTATGATGAATGAAGTAAGTCAGTTGGAGAAAGACAATTATATAGTTTCACTTATATGTGGAATACAAGAAATAGTGAAAGGGACCATAAGGGTAGAAGGGGAAACTGAGTGGGGAAAAATCAGAAAGGAAGACAAACCATAAAAGACTCTTAACTTTGAGAAACAAAAGGAGGGTTGCCGAAGGGGAGGTAGTTAGGGAGATAGGGTAACTGGGTGACAGGCATTAAGGAGGGCACATGATGTGATCAGCACTGGGTGTTATACTAAATGTTGGCAAACTGAATTTAAATTTTAAAAAAAGTGTCAATGCTAAAGAAAATAAAGTGGACAGGATATGCAGTGTCTTTAAGAGTCTCAAAAGGAGTCTGGGCATTCCTGAGCAGAAAGGATAGCCACTTAGGATACTAAGCAGGAGGGCTGACATGATTTGGACTTCAGATTACTCACCTTACCTGTAGTGTGGAGAATGGATTACAAGAAGATAAAATGTAAGTGTGGCAGATCAGTTAGGAAGTGGCAAATGTTACTCTGGCACAAGGGATTGCTGGCTTGGATTAGAATACTAACCACAGAAATGAAGAGAAGTGGATTCCAAAAGTTCTATTGAGAGACAAAATTTATGGGCCAAATGGTTGAAAGGAAAGAAAGCTAAAAAATGAACTCACCTACCAAAATTCAACAAAAAGTTCTGCCTTTCATTCTGATGGAAATTACAGTCTAAGAAGCAAGTTTGGGGATGGTGATAAAAGGAAGTGATAGATTCCATTTTGGATGTGCTTGGACTAAAATGTCTGCAGACGTGCACTTGGAGATACTCAGTGAGAATTTGGTTTTATGCATTGGAACCTGGGGAAAAAGGTTTGGGCTAGAGAGATAAAAAAAAAAATCAGCTCTGTGTTATTTTAATCATGAGAATATAAACAAAAATTCTGAGAAGAGCATTTGGATATGTGGTCTAGAAACCATATACACTTGCAAACTCTGCATTGTAAACTCTCTGAAGTTCAGAATCATTTCGGGATCCCTGGTTGGCACAGTGGTTTGGCACCTGCCTTTGGCCCAGGGCGCGATCCTGGAGACCCGGGATCGAATCCCACGTCGGGCTCCCGGTGCATGGGGCCTGCTTCTCCCTCTGCCTGTGTCTCTGCCTCTCTCTCTCTCTGTGTGTGTGACTATCATAAGTAAATAAAAATTTAAAAAAAAAAGAATCATTTCAACTTAGAAAATTATCCCCTGTGCCAAAGATCAGGCTCTTCTACCTGCATTTTCACATACTCTTCCCTCTGCCTCTGGCAAAAGTCCATAGTATCCAAATAAAATATTATCCAAATATAAACAGGCAGATATAAACAGGTGGGAGGCAGAGGATGGAAATGTACTTAATACGGAAACTTAGGGGCACTAGTTGGCTCCGTCCATTAATCCTAACCCTTGATTTTGGCTCAGGTCATGATATCAGGGTTGTGAGAGCCCCATGTCAGCTCCATGGGACTTAAAATTCTCTCTCCCTCTCCTTCTGCCCTTCCCCACCCTCCCTCTCTTAAAAAAATAATAAAATGACAGAGACCTAACAGTATTTCAATGCTACTAAGAAGCAGCTACAAAAAAGAAGAGGTTAAAGATACAATAGAGAGGAAATACTCAGAAAGGCAAGGAGTGTGGAAAAAAAAACATGACCAATGGGCCATCTACAGAAAGAAGATGGAAAGAAACACTGAGGGCTCAGCCGAGTTTGAAAACAATTGACAGGGGACGCCTGGGTGGCTCAGCGGTTGAGCGTCTGTCTTTGGCTTGGGGCGGGATCCTGGGGTTCCAGGATAGAGTCCCATGTCAGGCTCCCGGCATGGAGCCTGCTTCTCCCTCTGCCTGTGTCTCTGCCTCTCTCTCTCTCTCTCTCTCTCTCTCTCTCTTTGTGTGTGTCTCTCATGAATAAATAAATGAAAATCTTTAAAGAAAAAAAAGAAAGAAAACAATTGACAGTGGTGACAAGTACCCAACATCTGCATAGAGGTCAACACCTGGATGTGTGATAGAAGTAGAGACCCAATCCAGGTATGTTGTTTCATCAGACAGGTGTAGCGACGGTCAACAGAGCAAAAGAGTGACACCTGGCTGGTGTTGATTTTTTTGAAAAATGCACAAGATAGCTTATTGAATTTTATGCTCTAAGATTATATATATATTTATAATTACGCAAAAATTATAAACTCAGTCAAATGTTCTTTCAGAGAATATTTCAGTTATTCAGTTGACAGCAAAGGACAGACTAAAAGATAGAATTTGGCTGCTGTATATAAATAACACAGTACATCATGATGGTAACACTTAGCCCATCAATCCTTGTCGTGAATACAAACTCACACTGACTATAAAAACAATCAGGTGATACAAAGAAGATAAAATTTAGTGCCATGTCCAACTGGGGAAGTTTCACATTCCTTCTTATTTAGATCTTAAATTGTCAATTTTCTGAATGTAAAGCTGCTCAGCCACAGTACAAAAATAACCTCCAAGGAAAACCAGTCAAAAACAAGTTGGCTAACTTGATCACTTACGAAACATGGGTACCCAAAGAAAGAACTGGACATTGTGTTAATCACTGGATAACCCATTTTATCTTTTTTTTTTCAGACAGAAAGGATACATCATGTTAAAATTACAGAAAAAAATTGTAAAGTCTAATTGTGTTTTATTTAGAACCTTGTTTGAAGATTCACAATTTAAGACAGCAGTAGAATGACAGTTTCAAACTGTAGCACGTAAAAGCTGAAGGAATATTTTTCAGTTTTAAGTACAGCCCCAACTATTTATTGCCAGATGTTTAAAGTAGTCAATCATGTCATTACATAACATGTTTATAAACTGTGCACTAAATCTTACTGCATTATGTTTACCCATTTGGAGGCTAGAGAAAAAAAATTAAAATGCATCCTCTTCTAACTAAAAATAACCAATAAGCAGTTATCTAATTTATGGAATGGAAGTCATATATTAAAAGTCAGATTTAGATCTTGATTAATTTTTGTATAAAGTGAATGATTTCATACTCAACTTTTATAGCAATTTTCGCATGAAAGCAACACTTTATAGTTTCTGAATGCTCTAATTCCATATAATGTATAAATTTTCCGAATTTAAATCTTTTTATTCACAGTCAACAGTTCAAGGGAGCAGAAACATAAATGACTTAGGCCACTGTCTATAGACATGCTTACTAATAAACATGAGAACACACTAGCTCTTTAATTATTTTAACAAACATGGACTATCTTATTCAGATTTAATGATTATAAGGCCATTGTGTTTTCCTAATGCAAAGAAGTTCCTGACAAGTAAAGACAGCTGAGCAATTAACGCAGTGGAAGTCAGAAATTATGGGTGTTCATGCTATCTTCTTGGTTTTCAACAGGTGTCCAATTTTTGCTGTTAGCACTCCAATTTGCATCTTTATAGGGAACAGCCTGATTTTAAGGAGGGAAGCAAAGTGCCCTTTCTTTAGGAGTTCCAGCCGCCTTAATGGAATGCCATTCAGAATATTAGTGCTTTTATACTGAAAAGGCAAGGAAATACTTAGGAAGCTGGGCTGTTACTCTTCTGGCCTATCGAACAGAAATGTGACTTGTTAAAAGGAAGCCATTAAGCACAGAAATGGACAACTGAGAGAACTTGAACACATTAAAAATAAAAACCCATTGCCTCTACTCTATCAATGGTCTCCATCCCACATTAGGTCACATACTGTGAGTCCTTACCAGGATTCGATCTCTGTATCCCTCCTGTCCTCGTTTTTGTGATCATTTAATACCCACCAGCTCCTTCTCAGTCCCTAAACCAGCCCTGATCCTAAAAGAAGGATCTGATTTGGCCTAATGCTCGGAACCCAGCATATCACTGCTATTCATGAGGTTCTGACCTTACTTGTCTTTCCCTTTTCTCATTGGTTTAATTACTGTCTATGCAATTTTGTTAATGACTCTCAAATATGGGTGGTATCAGCACAGTTTAGAATAATTTTGGTTAGATGCTTCATGCTTCAAGCTACATAAGCCATTGGGAAACCCTACGTCCCAAGCCCCCCACATAGCTTCCTTGTGACAGACCTATCTTGATGACACAACTATTCATAGGACTTAAATTATGCACCCTGTTTCTGAAAAAATTTCTCTGACACAAATTACCTGCTTGCTCAAATTTCATACACTCTTGAATTCTTCTACTCCATCACTTAGTTGAACTGTTAGAACATTTTATTATTTTATAGTAATATTAGTTTAACATGTTTTTGTGGCTTAACTATGTGCCAAACATTATACTAAGTGCTTTATGAATATTAATCTCATTTAATCCTTATAATACTCCTATCAGAAACTTTGCTGATCTTAATAAGACTCATTTTACATATAAAAAATGTAAATTTACTAAAGTTGTATAATTTACCAAAGGACATAGAATAACAGTGGCAAAGTGAGATTTACACATAGGTAGCATGGCTTCAGAAACAAGAAACTATGCATGTTTGGATGGTTTCCCTTGCCTCTATTTTCCTCCACCTTCTCTCACCTCTGCAAGTTCTTCATCTTCTTCAAGTCCTTTTCATTCTCTGACTATTGGCCAATGATTCAGTATTGTTGTATGTTGCCTACTTTTCATCCATTGGAAAACTTTAGCCTTTTGGTATAGTCCTCCCAGTGCTTCCATATCTGAGCCTCTTTTTGCTTAAAAGGGGAACAGTTCTAGGTTCTAGTCTGCAGTTAACATAGCTATGTCTAGCTATGTCCCTTAGAACAAACTTTCCCTGCTGTGGACAATACTTACTACAGCTGAAAGTGAAGGTAAGCCTTTGCTAGCAGGTCAGATACTGGAATAGACAATGCTGCAAAAATATGTTATGCTGATATATTGATTCCTAGATGATATATTGATTCCCTAATATATAAATTATTAATTAGACAAATCCCTAGAGCCTGAGTACTATAAAAGAAATTCCTCTATTACTCCCAATCTTATTTGGAAAATTATGTAGATGACGACAGCACATGAATCATTGTTTGAGTATAGGACAACAAATCCTAGAATAAGATCTGATCCACAGTAACTCAATATATACCTGGCAAAATAATCTCATATATTTAAATGAACTTGTATGTATATGTTCTCTTATAAGAAATGCAATGATGACTATCACATGAAAATAATAAAATACCTGTGATAGAAATATAGCTTTTGGAAACTTAAGGTAGCATATCTCAATAATAATTTAACTACAAAGAATTTACTATTCCTCCTATTAATGGCATCTGGCACCTGTAGACCACCAATGAATCACTGAAACAGAGCTTTAGGAATAAGGAATGACTTCTGGACTAAGTGGCTAAGTGGCTGTTTTTTTCTTTTCTCCAGTTGTGAAGGATACCTTAAGCAAAAGAATGAGGCATGCATTTTCTCTGTGAAAACACCAATCCTCTCTGAAACCATGTTATACTGACAAAGATTATAACAACTTACATAAAAGAGTAAAATGACTCATTATCAAAAACTTAAGTGTTACCATACATATTTAAAGTAACATAGTGAACAATTCAGAAATTGATATCACTATTATCCTAATTATGTGATCTGTATTGAATAAAAAGCTACTCTGAACCTAAAGGTTTGTTGTGTTGTTTTTTTTTTCCCTTTTCCTCTTAGAGTTTAAGATGACAATAATGACAAAAATCTCCATTTTATTGAGCATGTACTATTATCCAAGCACTTTTATTGTTAGAAAGAATCAATTGCCTATAATTGGGAAAACTGGATAGCCACATGAAAAGAGTAAAACTGAACTCTTATACACAAAAATCAACTCAAACTGAATTAAAGACGTGTGTAAGATCTAAAGCCGTAAAACTACTAGCAGAAAATAGAAGGGGTAAAGCTCCCTGGCATCAGTCCTGCAATGATTTTTTGGATTTCATACCAAAAGCAAAGACAACAAAAGCAAAAAATAAACAAGTGGGACTACATCAAATTAAAATGCTTCTGCACAGCAAAGGAAACCATGAACAAAATGAAAAGGCAATCTACAGAATGGGAGAAGATATTTACAAATCACATATCTGATAGGAGGTTAATATTCCATATGTATAAAGAACTCATATAATTCAATGACAAATATATGATTAGAAAACAGTAGAAGATCTGGATTGACATTTTTCTAGAGAAGACATACAAACGGCCAAAAGCTACATATAAAGATGCTCAACATTCCTAATAATCAGGGAAATGCAAACAAAACCAAAATGAGGTATCACTTTATACCTGTTAGAATGGCTATTACCAAAAGACAAGATATAACGTGCTGGTGAGGATGTGGAGAAAAGGAAAACCTTTTTTTTTTTATTTAATACATTTTTATTTATTTATTTTTTATGATCTTATTTATGTATTTAAGAAAGAGAGCCAGCATGAGCAGGGGGAGGACCAGAAGAAGAGGAAGAAGCAGACTCCACACTGAGCAGGGAGCCCAATGTGGGGCTCAATTCCACGACTCTGGGATCATGACCTGAGCTGAAGTCAGACACTTAAGTGACAAAGCCACCCAAGTGCCCCAGGAAAACCTTTTATGATATTGGTGGGAATGGTGTTCCATCCACTGTGGAAAACAGTATGGAGGTACTTCAAAAAATCAAAAACTTTGAGTTAAGAGACAAATTCTGAGGATCTAATGTACAGCACAGTGATCACAGTTAATAATACTATATTATATATTTCAAAGTTGCTAAGAAGCTAAGTTTTTAATGTTCTCACCATAGAAGAGAAATGGTAATTATGTGACATGATGCAGGTGTTAGCTACAGCTATAGTGGTATCATTTTGCAATATATAATTTATCAAACAGCATGCCATACATCCCAAATTTATTCAATGTTAGATGTCAATTTTATCTCAATAAAGCTGGAAAAAATAAAAATTAAAAAACAATGTTTGTTCATTGTAAATAATTCAGATAATACAATAGTAGAGAAAGCAAAAAACACAGTTCTCTATACTCCCATCGCTAAGATATAATCATTACTAATTTGAATACCTCCTACAAAACTTCTCTGTTTAGCTATACTCACTGTAATCTAATATTTTTTAACTATTAAACAAATAAAGGCATATCTTTTTTAAAGAAGTCAGAAATTCATTACATGGATTTCAAATACCCACCTTCTTTGATTTTCATTCTCAAACCCTAGAAGTATACCACTATTAGCTCTTTTTATCTTTTCTGAGATTTATAAATATTTTCTTTGATATTTGTTTTACACAAATTGAAATGACATGTTTTTCCATGCCTCGTTCATATTGCTTTATAGTGTATTTCAGAGACTGTCAGCACAAAGACACTTCATTCTGCTTAGCAAATATATGGTATCCAAATTAATAAGTATGACATAATTTTATATGCAGCTCCGTATCACTGGACATTTAAGACGTTTCAAATGTTTTTCTGTTATAAACAATTATGAACTGATCACTATTGTACCAACCTCTTTGTGAACTTTCACCTGTATTGGAAATAAAACCTTAAAAATGGGCATATGCATCAAAAAATGGATTAATAATGCCTAATAGTCTTCCAAAAACTATACCAATTTTGAGTACCACTAATAGTACATTGCTTTTCTTTATGGTTGATGGCATTTGGCCAGGACTATTTCTAAATTAACTCACATTATTGTAAGCAATATGTATACATGATTTCTGTTCCTCTTTAATAAGAGTGGTTTACAATGTTGGGCTCTAACAAGTAAAAAACTCTGAGTTCTTGTCAACTGGGAAGAAAGATAAAGGATGATCTGCTTAACTGCATAACTAATCCAAAAGATATACAAATTTGAAAGCTCTTAAAGCTTTAATTCTATTTTGAATGTGGGCCACAAAGTTAGTGTGATGGTTGGCAATTTTCCCAGATCTGGGGTTAGGCAACTCAAGAGACATAACAGTAGACACTAAATGGTCTCCAGAGGACCTGCCTGACACCCTTCCCCCTTCTCCTACACCTTAAGCTTGGAATACTCTTTACAGATCACTAGAATTTGTAAGCATGGAGTCAACACACAATGCTGCTAGATCTTGTAAAAATCCTTTGTTAAAGGAAAAAAGAAACAGGATTTTCTCTATGATCCCTCTCTAGAGCCAAAGAAAGAGGGAGAAAGATCTAGAAAGATATAGGCAAAGAGATCAACATTGGCTATCTCTGGATAGGGAGTATTTAAATATTCTTCATTGTGTTTATTTTGTAATGTTTTCTAGGATTATATGCCCTGCTTTAAAATAGTAAGAAAAAAACTTAATTAAAAAACTCACAACATTTAAAAATCCAATTAGCAGCTAGGTAGAAGCAGAAACGATAACTACCAAGGTTGAATTGAACGAAACAGAGGTTAGTGAGCATTATGATGGGCCATGAATGTTTAATGTTTACTTAATGCAGGGAATACTAAAAATGTGATTTTAGGAATCCAGTCTGTGCTCATCATAGACACATCACAGCTGTGAACTTTCAAGGTTTATCATAGTTGTTAAATTCACGAGCTTGAAGATATATTGGTACTTGTCAGTCTATGTTGATGTTGTTTGCTTACTTCATGTGGTGTTCTTAATCAATTTACAATACCTCTTTGATAAAATTAATGCTTAGTTCAAGTCTAATTCATTTCTTACTTTGGTTCACTTGTTTCCTGAGAAGTTAAACCATTTATTTTATTTATTTTAATCTATTTTATTTTATTTTCAAAATTAATAATAACACCAACAACTATAAAAGCTAACTCTAAAGTACTAAGCATTTTCTAAGCACTTTACAGATAGGATCTCATATAAACTTCAAAATAAACATATGACATATCATCTCCATTTTGGTGATAAAAATAGTTAATAAGAAGGTTATATAACTCACTCAAGATTCCACATTTAACAAGCAATGTCATCTATAGTCAACCCCGTGCAATCTAATTTCTTATTCTCTGACCTAGAATGTGACAGAATGAATGAAATCATATCTATGGAGAAGGCAGAAATGAAAATATAGAGCATAAGTAGCAGTCACTTAACGTAGCCCGAACCTGAAGAAAAGTCTTACTCACTCATCCAATCCTTGATTCATTTAAAAATAATTTATTGTGCTCCTACTAGATTCAAGGTACAGGGCTAATTAGTGTGAGTTAAACTACAAACTAGGACACAGTCCTGGTCTAATTTATTTTTCAAATTTCATCTAGATGACTTAAAATTTACCTTTTCTGAGTTTTCCCAAAAGAAGAGAAATAGACAAAATTTATGGTATTTGAAGATATCAATTATTAGTATGAACTTTATTGTGTAATTATAATTCCCCTTTAACTGTCACTTAAAAAAAGGGACTTGGTTTACTACAGAAAGAAAACTAATGGTGATGTTCAGAGGATCCCTCATGAATGATTCATGCACCTTTGATTTTCCCCATGAAGCCAGTAGTTACTGATATGTTTTAAGCCTGTAAGCTACTGAGATTTAGTTTACCTGTGTAGAAAGAATCTATTTTATGTTCATTTCAAATCCCTTATCTAGTTTTTCACTTTGATTAATAAAATTATGTCTCATGCTTTTTAAAGTAATTACTTAATTACTAAATCAGCTACTTTGAATACCATGGGGAACAGAATTTAATTCTAGTAACTTCATTGGCATGATAAAATCTAGGAGCATTTCCAGGGTCAATATAGAACTCTTCAGGCAGTATAACATAATTCACAGCAGCCAAAGGAATTATACATATCACAGTGTAAAGTGGGGAATGATTCAGATTAGGATACTCTGCTATCACTATTTTCTCTGGAGCTTTTCTTCTTCTTGATTTAAACTGTTAAAATTTAGTTTTATTGGAAGGAAGGAAGGAAGGAAGGAAGGAAGGAAGGAAGGAAGGAAGGAGGAGGAGGGAAGGGGGAGCACCGAGGGGGAAGGAGAGGGAAGGGGGAGAAGGAGAGGGTGAGGGCAAAGATGAGGGTGAGGGTGAGAGAGAAAAAGGAGGAGAGGACAGGAGAGGAGAGGAGAGGAGAGGAGAGGAGAGAGGAGGAGGAGAAAGGGAAGAGAGGGAAGGGGAGAGGGGAGGGGAGGGAAGGGGAGAGGGGAGGGGAGGGGAGAGGGGAGGGGAGGGAAGGGGAGAGGGGACGGAAGGGGAGAGGGGAGGGGAGGGAAGGGGAGGGGAGGGGAGAGTGGAGGGGAGGGGAGGAGAGAAGAGAAGAGAAGAGAAGAGAAGAGAAGAGAAGAGAGAGAAGAGAAGAGAAGAGAAGAGAAGAGAAGAGAAGAGAAGAGAAGAGAAGAGAAGAGAAGAGAAGAGAAGAGAAGAGAAGAGAAGAGAAGAGAAGAGAAGAGAAGAGAAGGGAGAAGAGAAGATCTGGAACTACCTATAGTTCATATTCTGCAAAGGCATGGAATTAAAAGTTCAAGACTCACCCAAACCTGTGGCAGTAACAACACTTTATGGGGTAGCATCAGAGAGGCCAGTGGTTCTACCTGTTTCTCTACAGTTCTCTTGGTTTTGCTAGTCTCTAGTATCTGATTCGCTGTCAGAAGGGTTTCACATATAGAGTCAAAAAGACCAGAGCAGTAATAGGATTTGAAACCATACAGTAGGCTACCCAGAAGAAGAGAGAGTCTGATAAGCACTCTTTACTAAGAGCAAGGGAATTTCTTTCCCAGAAGACTTGGGAATTTTCCCCACTACTTATTGATCTTAAATGTGTATCATGGTGTACATTTCTGATTCAATTCCTATCTTCGGGGAAATGCCTTGTGCTGATGCCCTAAGCCTAAGATTCTGAATCAATCACTCAAGGGCTGAGAAGGGTTTTCTTTTAGAACAATCAGACGTATCTGTGGGACAGGTATAACAAGATGGACCTACTAATGATGAATCAGTCAAACTACTGGGTTCACATATGACTTTCCTGCATTCTTAGGCAAGTCACTTAACTTTTCTGTACTTCTGTTTCCACATGTATAAAGGGAAGATAATAATAGTACCTATCTGATCAGGTTGTGGTATGAGAATTAAATAAGATAATTTTCATAAAACTTAGAAAAATGTCTAGGACATAATAAGTAGCATTTGAGTGTTAAATAAATATATCCAGGGCAGCCCGGGTGGCTCAAAGGTTTAGCCCAGGGTGTGATCCTGGAGACCCGGGATTGAGTCCCACATCCGGCTCCCTGTATGGAGCCTGCTTCTCCCTCTGCTTGTGTCTCTGCCTCTCTCTCTCTCTCTCTCTTTCATGAATAAATAAAAGCTTTAAAAAATAATAAATATATATATATATCCATAAAATCTACTTGAATAGTGAGAGACATAACATTGCCACAGTGCCCTGAAAGTTCTCAACCACACATTCTTTGTTTTATAATCACCTACTAATGCAAAGTCCAAGCCTTGTCTTGCTTTAATTTCTATTTTTGCTTCATCAAGATTTTTATCACAATCTTTACATACAGCAGTTTCTCCTGGTAACAGTCTCACAGCACTGCCTTCTTGCATGCTTCTAAATAGATGTACACACCTATCTCCTTGTATCTCCAGGCCTTTGGAATATAAGAGGTTAGGTCACCTTGTTTCATATCTGTACAATTATTCCTTCATCATAATCTTATAACACTACTTAATATTCTTCCCAGTGTGCACAAGTAAGGCCAAGAGCTTGACAACAGGTGGAGATGAACTGACCTATTTTTCCACTGTCTTTGTATACTTAAAAAAATTATTTAAATTCAATTAGCCAACATGTAGTACATCATTAGTTTCAGATGTAGCCTTCAATAATTTATCAGTTGCGTATAAAACCCAGTGCTCATCACATCATGTGCCCTCCTCCATACCTATCACCCAATTACCCATCTGCATCTGATTTTCTTTGGAATGCTTTATTTTGTATTTAAAATGTGTTATTTGAATTTGAACATCTTAAAATATTTTAGAATTATTTTTACTATCAAACATTTAACACCTTTACACTTACTATTCTTATTTTCCAATAATGTTCTAGCTCATTTTTCACAAATATTGAGAGATGACTTTAAGTAGTATGTAAAGAGGGCAGCCTGGGTGGCTTAGTGGTTTAGCACCGCCTTCAGCCCAGGGCGTGATCCTGGAGACCTGGGATCCAGTCCCATGACAGGCTCCCTGCATGGAGCCTGCTTCTCTGCCTGCCCCCCTCTCTCTCTCTCTCTCATGAATAAATAAATAATTTTTTTAAAAAAGTAGTATGTAAAGAATATTTTATGCATTTATTTCAAAATGCATTAGAAAAAAATAAAACCAGCATATGAAATCCATATTATGGATATGTTACTGCTAACTTGGTTTGAGGAAAACATGAGATGATTTCAAGAAAATATTAAACAATTTTTACACTAAAATGGTGGTAAACAGATATACTAAAAATTCTGGCTATCATAACAAATGACTGATTTTTGGATACACCAACAAAAATCAACATCAACAGGAACCACCACCCATGCTCACACACACAAAGCGGAAGACCTTCAAGCACAACGGTCATCAGAATGGTAATAATAGTAACAAAGAACCCACTGCATTTTATAGCAGTTTAATTCTTTCGCATATGCTTACAAATGCATATTTTTTTTCAACCTCACAAAATAATCTTTTGATACAGTATAGCCCATATCCATAGAATTTCAGAGATAAGGAAGATCCCAGAGAATGCATAATCTTCCTCCCATGTTACTTTTTTTTAATTTTTTTTAAACATTTATTTATTTTAGAGAGAGAGAACACAGGAGTGCAAGTCAGGGGAGGCGCAGGGGGAGAGAATCTTCAAGCGGACTCCCTGGTGAGGACAGAGCCTGACTGGGGCACAATGTCAGGACACATGAAATCATGACCTGAGCTGAAACCAAGAGTTGGCAGCTTAACTGACTCTCCACCCGGATGACACCCCCTCCACCATGTTTTTTAAATGAGTAAAGGGAAGTCTAGAAATGTAGTGAGTGACATGCCCAGCCAAGAGGTGGCACATTTTGGATTGAAATCTTAACCTCCCGATCCCTTCATCAGTGTTTATTTTTTAACCACACCACATCACCTACTCCACAGTTAATCTTCTTTTAAGGATGGAAAACGGAGACTCTGGTGCTAGTGAGTGACTAGGAAATCTAGGTAAGCCCCATGCTGCCTCTATTCTGCTTGGCCACTCAGTTGAGAGTATAAGAAAAGCCACTTTGCAGGCTTCATTCAGTAGGACTTTCTTTTGGTCAAATGTGCAAAATAACTGACTGTCACAAGTCTCACACCAGTTTTGATTTCCCACCTTAATCATTCATTTAAAGTATAATCTGTTCATTTAGCGGCACAAGAAGGGAATCAGGGGGATCTATAGAGAATGTATTAACATACTCTTAGCAATCACCCTCAATTGTGTATAACTTATAATTTGTTGGTTTCACTTACAAATTGAATCCCCACTGAACGTTTTTTCTCTTATTCCCAACTGAATTGATTTTAGTATGTAATATCTGTTAGATATTAAAAGAACATGCTGAAAGTTCTTTATTTTTATTCCTAAGGCAATTAAACAAATTGTAGAGGTAAAAATCTAGAATACTTGCCGCTCTAATAAGTGATTAAAGAAGCATCATTATTCACAGACAGTGGATATGAGAGAACTGCAACAACTAGGCAAATATATTAACTGAGTCCCTAGAGGGAGGTAGTGAATGATTTTGACAAATGCATTTTCAAAACCAAAGATCTGATAGGTAAAATGTAAAAGTAAACCTTAAAGCATCAACATTTTTCTTGTCGAATAGGACAATTAATACTAGCTCAGGGCCTCATTATGGCAAGACTGAACTGCTTTTTATTCATTGGATTTGCTTATTTGCTGCAGGGAGTTTTCTACATTTTTCATGCATGAATATTTGCTATGTTGCCCCCTTGTATCAGTGGGATCCCACCTTCTTACTGCCCTGCGTCTTCTAAAGCCAGCCAAACTCATCCGCTGTTTTCCCTTTAAGTACATGTCTAGGCCCCTGTAGGCTGGTCCTTTGCCACCTCATTCTGCTTTACATCATCTCCTTTGTTGGGTGCTCATTCATATGCATCTGCGTGCAGAACTTCTGGTGTGCTTAAAGTTACCCAGGGAATCCCAAAGAAGAAATATGACTCTCTAGTTCCAATCCAGTTTTAGAAAACTAGAATGTGAAGGTGTGACTAAATCTACAGTCAGATGAATTCTAGAAAATATTTACATTCTCTTGCTTATACATTTCCAACACAAATTTAAGACATGTCCTCAGAATTCTCAGCTCTGGTTGTTAATTCTTCCCATTTACTAACTCTCTGTCTGTGCTTTAATTACTTTTCTGTCATTTTTAAATCCTTTCCCTCATAATCTGTCAACACTAATTTATTTGCTTTTTGACATCTTTGTTTTACGTACCAATATCTTCATTTCCTCCTTGGCTTTACCTGGGTGATATATCTCTTCACTTTATGTAAAAGTCAAGTAATACTGGTTTTACATAGTACATTCTAAGAATAAACAAACTCAAATCAGGCACTTTTTAACCATTTAAATCTTTTAAACATGTTACCTATAAAACTCACAACCTTGTTATTCTCTAATCTTGGCCCACTGACAGCAGTAGTCTTACCCTATTATTAAGGAAACCTATTACATAAAATAACTCAATATAAAGGAATTTTTAAAACTAAAGAGCTGATGTCACTTTTTGCTTAATTAAAATTTTTATTATTTGTTATTTTATGTTAAAGAACTACTTTTATTTATAAAAGTTACTATTCATTCTTCATCTTCCAATATGTAGCTACTAAAGTTATTAAGACTGCAGTTTGAAATATCTCATATATGTACTTCCTTACATTTTGTAAAACACACTTCACTATGAATGTAATATTTTTTCATTCATTAACTCATTCAACATATATATTCATAAGTGCCTCATACATTGAAATAGCATCAGAGGTGTTTTTATAATTTACTTGGTAAAAATAAAAATTACTTGGGGGCCTCGTAACATCCTTTATTTCTAGAAACACTAAACTAACAAAAATGAAATTAAAACTAATTATTTTAATGTAGAAATCAGTTTCTTTTTTTTTTTAAGACTATTTATTCATGACAGACACACAAAGAGAGAGGCAGAGATATAGGCAGAGGGAGAAGCAGGCTCCCTGTGGGGAGTCTGATGCAGGACTCGATCCCAGGACCCCAGGATCACAACCTGGGCTAAAGGCAGACACTCAACCACTAAGCCACCCAGGTGCCCCTAGAATCAGTTTCAATGCACGAAATTGAATCCTTTACTTTGAAAGTTAATTCACATTATAATTAGTTATTGGAAATAATGTATGCCCTTCTATTAGTGCTATTCCTCTTAAGTACTATCCCTGAAGACTCAACCTTTTAATGTCTTCATTGGTGTGACTAGAATCCTTATAATACCTATTTGTGTAGCATATTTCCCCAAATAACTTAAAGCAGTTAACAAATGTCATTTTCCCTTAATAGCCCATATCAATCACAAAGCCTAGATTGCTATTTCTATTATACAGATAGAAAAGCTATATGCAAATACACATTAAGCAAATGTCTGCAAATGATCTTAAGGACGAATAGTTTATGAAACAAGAGTAGACAGAAAGAAGAGGACTCTGAGCAACAAGTGCAAGAGAGTGGAAGCACAATACAAGAAGATACGTGTCCCTCTTGTGGGTTTCACAGGGCATTTCAGCCATTTAAACTATTGTCTCCAGAAAAAATAAATAAATAAAACTATTGTCTCTGGTACAAAATGGAGTATATCCACTTGAGCATGTGGATTGAGTCTATTTGTGTTTCTGGCATCAATCTTGGCACAGAAGAGGGACTCAAAAATGATCTGGACTTCTACAGAAGCAGATGGGTAAAATTACTTTCTCAGTGTCACTAAATGTCATTATGCAATGATGCCTGGAACCTAATCTTGTTTTCATTCTTTCAGCACAAATCAGCATCCTGAGCATCTATCATGTGTCCCAAATTATGTTGGGTATAGGAGACAAGAAAGACCGATGTCCTTATTAGTGAGAAAAGGAACTATTAACATATCCATGAGTTCACTGTTACTTCCTAGATTCTAACCTTATCTTGAAGAGAATGAAATTCTTCAGAGAATGAAAATAAAACAAAAGAAACAGGGGCACCTGGGTGGCTCAGTCGGTTGGGCACCAAGCTCCTGATTTCCGCTCACATCATGATCTCATGGGTCTTGAGATCAAGCCCTATGTTGGGCAACTCTTTCAGGGGGAGTCTGCTTGAAGATTCTTTCCCTCTGCCTCTCCCCTGACTCATGCTTGCACTTACTCTCTCTCTCTCTCTAAAATAAATAAAATCTTTAAAAAGAAAAAGAATAAAAACACAATGTGGACCCTCAGTGCACAACATACTTGCTCAAGTGACTTTGCAAAAATAAGTGCATATCTGCTGACTCCTCTCCTAGAAGAGCAGGGATTCCTCATCCTTCCCCTGGTGTTCTCCTTAACATTTTGACAGAACGTTGCTAGTTACTGTCCTACCTGGGTCCCATGCAAAGGACAGTATTGTGCAATTCAATGGTTATGGGCTATCGGAACCAGTTCAACCTCTTCACATTCCATTTCTACTACTTTTAGCCTTGTCACCTTGGGAAGATCCTATTTGCCTCAGTTTCTTTTTTACTCTTAACTTGGGAGGCTTAAGTGGGATATCAGAGTAATGTTTGTAAAACAACTAGCACAATGCCTGGTGTGTAATAGGTATTCAATGGCTATAAATTCCCTTCCCCTTTCATGAAAGAAAAATTACTCAAATGCTGTGTTCGAATCAAGGTATTAAGTCCAACTGCCTCCAGTGAGAGGAAATAATTTAAATACACGTGGAGCAATCACATCAAAACACTGTCTTAACGATTAGTAAACCCTACTGACAAAAGAAAACCTACACTTTCCCTAGAGAAGTTCCTCAGCATCCCACCAACATGCTAAATATCTTTTTCTTATATTTTCTTTAAAAATCCTGACACGTAGATTAGCATAAGAACAGTAATCTGCATTCTACATACGTATTCTTTATCTGTACACAATCGAATTTAGAGATTACTACACTGTGTATTGCTTAACCTACAATGGCTGATGCTTTATGAGCAGCTCATGCTATCCCGTGCATATCTTAAAACTGTTCTTTTTTTTTTTTTTTTAATTGTAGTCAAAGCTACTATTTGCAGAGCACTTTCCTGTTTGTGACACTGCCTCTCAGGTTTAATTTGCTTGGATGCTTTGGTCTGAAAAGAGCTTCCCCCGTCCCTATTGCTCTACCTTGCTCTCCTTATTACTCTTGTGACCTGCTGCCCACAGTGAAATCAGAGGCCTGAAGCTTCTTTCAGAGATTTCTCCTGCCTGCTCTGCTGACACCTGCTCTTTTCCAGCTCCCATTCCAAAACTGTTTGAATACTCTACTGCTGCACATTATCCCCTGCTACTCAGGAATTCCATACTAAAAGAAGCATTCCTTTTATTGCCAGTGAACTGACACACACCAGTACTTAATCCCTGGGGTTTCTTTCCTGCTATGCAATGTACCACTGTTCAAGACTTGATGCTGTTCAGTTTGCACAGAACACAGAAAGTCGCATATTCCTATTGCTTCATGGTGCTTGATGCTTTGGCCACAGTGCTTTTCATTCTTCCCACGTGACTTGTATCACCAAAGGATGATGGCTGAGTGAGGGAAAGGCAAAATGTGTTTTTGTGTTTTCATTCTCTACCAAAATGCCTAGTAAAGGATTGTTTCCTTGTAGTATCCAGGACTCATGTCCTTCTTCGCTGTTCCCTTTCCTCCATCTTTACTGAATATAAAGGGTGTAATTTAGAAATGTAAGGAGAGATAAGAATAGCGACTCACCATAATCCTTCCAGGCACTGTAAGAACATGAATGTCCAAACAGGACACAGTGTGGTACAAAGACGGATCTGGGATCCACAGACCAATGTTCAAATGACAACTGCACCAAGTATGAGATGTATGACATGGCATCAATTCATTGGTTTCTCTAGGGTTCATGTTCATCTCCTTGAAATTGATGTCACTAAATAAGACAGTGATTATCCAGCAAGCATTCGTTCAATGGTGGCTGCTCTTTTACTAGGACGTTCTAATAGCCCAGCTTCTCTACAGTGTTTTCTATTGTCATCATACTTGTCTGTATAGGCTTTTCTTAGTAGACTGTATTCCTAGGACTATCAAATGATGATATCTTTTCTTCACTTGTGAGCTATTCTCTGCAAATATATTTTTTCTCTCGATTTTTCACACTTTGACTGTCAGCATTTCATTGCAGTTAAAAATGTGAGCCCTGGAATTCTGTTCTCAACACAGACTAGTTTTGTGAACTTGGTAAAACCACTTAAAATATATGCTTTGGTGCTCTTTTCAGGGTCATTGTGAGAGACAAATGAGTCAATGCCTGCAAAGCCCTTAACAGAGACTGGCACACAGTTAGTGTTGAATAAATGACATCATCATCAACTACTAACTTTCTATATGATCTATTGAAGGGATTTGGTTTGCTTTTCAAAATGTCATATGTTACTTTTTTTTCTTACCAGTGTATCTTACTCAGTTCAATTTCTTACCTTTGCTGTGAGCAACAGAATTCAAATCTGATTTTCAAGAGTTCAGGTATTTCATGCATAGGTAAGTGGAAAAGAATTGGACTACAAATAGAAGAGGGTGAGATATACCCTGCTATAATTTTATACCCCAACACATTATTCATTTATTTTTGAATGCCTTTTGCAACCCATATTCCCTTTCAGTAATGGGCAGCCCACTATAAAGCATTTTAGATCTCACTTTAATATGATTCTTGTTTTCATCTTATCCTAATGACATAATCCACATAAAACACTCAGCAAAGTATCTAATCAGTGCTTAAAAAATGTTAGCTGTTAATATGATTTGTGGGTAACATCTGTGATCACAGTGTGGAAATGGCAAATGCACACTTGGTCTTTTTCCGCATGGGCAGTTGTATGTACACACTTGACTCCAGTTTGTTCTCTTCTGATTATTACAATCAGACTCCCTAATTGCTGGCTTTGCTAATAAACTGTAACCTCAGGCAATTCAAGTACTTTTTTTCATATCATGAAATATTTCAAGAAAACAGAGAAATATGAAGATTAATACAATAAACACCCATGTATCTACTACGTAACAGCCAAATTTTAGCATTTTTTTTTTTAGGCAGAGCATTAAAAGCATAGTTGTGTGTCTTCACTCCTCCTGATTCCATTTCTTTCCCTTCCTCATTCTGCAGAGGAAACCACTAAATAATTTTAATATCTGTCATTTTAATACACAATTTATGCTTTACTACATAGAGATTCATGTAAATCTAGAGTTTTATTGTACTCTCTAACCTTTATATATAGTATTATACTGAATGTATCCTTCCACATTTTTTTCTTAGAAACTGTTTTTGAAGTTTATACATATTTAGCCAATGAATTCCAAGTCATATATTTTAATTGCTTTATAGCAGTCTATTGTATAAATACAATATAATTTATTTACCTGTTCATCTATATATGGACTTGTGGGACTTAAGACTGTCCTGTTTTGCTTTTCTGTGTGTGTGTATATATATATATATATATATATATATTTTTTTTTTTTTTTTTGCAATTACATTTTAGCATGTTTCTCCTTATCAACTGTGCAAAAATATCTTTAAGATCCAACTCTACAGGGACACCTGGGTGGCTCAGCGGCTGAGTGTCTGCCTTTGGCTCAGGGCATGTTCCTGGAATCTGGGATCAAGTCCCACATCAGGCTCCCTGTGAGGAGCCCACTTCTCCCTCTGCTGTGTCTCTGCCTCTCTCTGTCTCTCATGAATAAATAAATTAAATATTTAAAAAAATGATCTAACTCTACAGGTAGAATTGCTAGGTCAAAGGATATGCATTTACTAAACTATTTTCAAGTCATTCTTAAAGCAGTGGCACCTATTCATATCTTCAAAGCAGTGGCACATACTCATATCCCCATCATCAGTGTGTCGGTTTCCACATTCTTACTAATACTTAGTGTTGTTGGGCTTTTTATTCTCTACAAATTAATAGATATAATACCATGTCACTTTATTTTAGTTTGCTTTTCACTGATTGCTCCTAAATCTTCTATTTAAATTGAGGAAATGTGGCATGTGTAGTTAAGTATCCAATATTGATATTCAATGACTAACTCTCCATTATGTTATTTTTCAGTCTGTTTCATATAACTGTTGAAAAACTAGTATATATGAATTATATTTTACTGATGAATTTGTTCTTGACATTACCTAATCAAATGTCATGCAGGAAAAACAAATAGATACAAAGAACTATTTTTTTTTCCTTTTTTTTAAGCCAACATGCTACTGTGAGAGAAGAGAAGCTGGTAAAAGTCTGAATTGGCTGCTATGTTCAGTATTTATTTATGAGACCAAATATCAAGTATAAGAATCATATTTAAAACTGACTGGGGGTGCCTGGGTGGCTCAGTTAGTTAAGAATCTGACTTCATCTGTGGTCATGATCTCAGGGTCCTGAGATAGGGCCCCATGTAGGGCTCCCCACTCAACTGGGGACTCTGCTTGTCCCCCTTCCTCTGCTCATGGACCTGCTCATGTACTCTCTCTCTCTTTCTCAAATAAATAAATAAAATCTTTTTTTTTTTTAATTAACTCTAAATGTCTGTTAAGCAAGGCTACAGTTTCTTCCCAATTATGCCATTTCATATGGGTATTTAATAAATGACTGATGCTGATATAATAATTATAACATCATGGAAATAATCATTATAATAATTATAAGATCAGTTAACTATTCATGTTTATGTTGTAAAAATTAGAAACTGCTGTGATTATGGTTGACTGCTTTCTTTTTAAATAAACAATTTTCTTCATCCTAACTCTGCTTTATCCATAAGAGCAAACTAAGATAATTCTGGTTTTGATGAGGTATTCTTAAGGTCTCCTACTTTTATTTTTTTTAATTTTTTAAAGAGATTTTATTTATTTATTTATTCATAAGAGACAGAGACAGAGAGACAGACACAGGCAGAGGGAGAAGCAGGCTCCATGCAGTGAGCCTGACATGGGACTCGATCCCGGGTCCCCAGGATCAGGCACTGGGCTAAAGGCAGTGCTAAACCGCTGAGCCACCCAGGCTGCCCAGGTCTCCTACTTTTAAAGGTAGGTATGACTCCAGGTTTTCCTTCAAAGGCCATGTTAAATGAAACCGGGTTACAGCTTAAAAGCCTTCACAGTGCACCATTTACCTTAAAAGAAAAATCTCAATTATTTAGAATTACACACAGATTCTTGTTCACATTTATGGCCATACTGAACTACTACTTGTAACTCACTAATCTTTCTCTATGTCTCATCATTGTTTAGCAACATGGAGCATTCTCTCTTCAGCAAACTTCTTAGGTATATTCTTAGTTTCCTAGCATGTATTTCTAGTTTTCTTCCTACTTATCTCTGGCCTTCTTTCTTTGCCTTCTTTGCCAACTGGTTATCTCAATTCATCCATGTCTATGGCACCACAGGTTGATTATATTTAAAACAGAATGTATGCTCCCTCTATCTCCTAAGACCTGGTTCTTCTGCAAAGAGCATACCACTCACCAACTTGCACAAGGCAGGACAGCATTGTCCTCATCCCCAGCATTCAGTCTGTGATCACCAAATCCTTTTTGCATTCTACCTCCAAAATTACCCTAAAATCTATTCCCTTCCCTCCATCCCCACTCCCAACATCAACATCAAACTTCTGTACTTTGACACTCTCTTTGCCAAGAATCCCCAACCTCATCTTTTTCAGTCTTTTTATCTCTCTTCTATGAACTGAACTTCCCAAGTCCCATTTGCCTTCCCTGCCTCCTTCTACATCCATTTCTGGTGAAGTAATTCCTCCCAGAAACCCCATGGCAGGTGTCCTATGGTATTGCCACCATACCCATGCACTCATTCTGTTTACCATTCCTTCCCCATTGTACCACAAAATCTTTGGGGCCTTCATCACTTTATTGCCAGCACCTAGGATGATACACAGTGCCATAATCATGTTCAAAAACAACTTGCTATGAGAACTGATTATAATAAATCTAATGAGATGGACATTATTAAGGAAAGTCTCGGGACTATTTGGTTGCTTTTCCTCTATTGTTGCTTGACTAAGAAATGTTTCTTCCTGACAGAACAATAATTTTAACTTCCAAAAGTTTTTAAGTAGTTTTGTCCTAACATCACAATTAAGAGCAATGCAATAACAACAGAAGTCTTCAACAATTCAGACCAAAGAGCATAACTGGAGATAGATGCCACAGTTTATTGCTGTACTACTACCTTTATTAACCAGTACAACAAAGAAAACACTATTCCATTTCTTCCTGAAAGATATATTTTTTGATTTGTAGCTAAGTATCAGTTACTATCCAGAAGACAATGGGAAAAAAATCTATAAAAACTATTATTTTCAGTGACATTCAGTGTACAAGAGAAAGCTCTGTGATGGGTTGAAATTTAGTTTAACAAACAAACCAAACAACTGTCACAAGAAGTCGATACCTACAAGAATGTTTCTAAAGGCACACGTAAGGGAATCTGTGTTAAACAGCACTATGATAAGAGTATAGTTAAACTATATACATAAATCTGTATCACAGTAAATTTGAAATATATGAATAAGTGGGCCCCTTTTAAATTTCAAAAATAATAAACATTCACAAATATGGGTCGCAGTTTTTAAAAATATATATTTATTTATTTTAGAGAGAGAGAAAGCACATGCACATGAGCACAGGAATGAGGGAAAAAATCCCCAAGCAGACTTCTCACTGAGCACAGAGCCAGACATGGGCTTCATAGCACAACCCATGAGATCAGGACCTGAGCCAAAATCAAGGGTCAGGAAGCTCAACTTACTGAGCCACCAGGTGCTCCTGAGTTGCACTTTAATGTTCGTTGTTTAAGAAAAAGCTTAATGGCAATATATTACCTTTAATTTAACTTAAAGTCTTCTAACCAATAGCACCCACATATCTTTCAAAAAAGTGTGTGTGTGTGTGTGTGTGTGAACTACATTTATTTAGTCTTCAAATGCTACTTTGCTTACATGTAGATTTGCTAATTTGAAGCCAACTGAGAGCCAATGATACTTCATATACAAGAAGCATTACTGGTTACAAAGCAGTGATCATGTCTTGGGGGCATCCCTCGTGCCTTGCACAGTGTCTGGCATAAAGCAGGTGTGCAACAACTAGTCAGTTGAATGATCAAAAACACTTTGTCTTTATAGTATTAAAAAATTAACATCGTTCATATTATCTGAGACAAAATATATTCATGAAAGGAAACCATAATGGAAAGATAATATCAGGTTAGACCGAGGCTTCTAGGTCACTGAAAATAAATTCCATATTAGCTTCGAAGATGTTTGGACCCACTTGGTATGCATTACTGCACTTTCAATGATAGCCACTGCTTTCACTATGGATTTAATGAACAGCAGTGATGGACTGTGGAAGGACTCAGATAGAAAGCCTTTACAAGAAAAGTGTCAGGATGACTGTTCTGTCAGTGGCATGAGGGATCCAGTGGTGTTGATTAATTTCAGTGCCAGTACTTTATATGGAAAGGGGAGAGCACAAATTGAAAATATATTATATATGAAGTTCTTTTTACCTGTTTGAACATAATTACTGGCAGCCAGAATCTCTAACTATATGATTCCATGGGAATTTTTTCCATGGATTTTCCTAAAATGAAACTCTTGTCCTGGATCTTTAAATTCTTCCTTTAGCATTAGGCTTACTGTGAACTCTATAGTCAGACTGCATAAATATTCTTGAGCTTTGCTTTGTGCGCCAAGCTCTCCTGAGAATAGCACAGGAAGTAGATTGCAGCTTAGGATATTAAAAATGTTTTTAATTCTGTGATATCATGTATTTTCACAAAAACTGATGTGTGTTTTAGCTTGCTGCACTCTCTCCATGCTATATTTTTAGAAGGAAGGGCTAGTAAGGAGTAATAGTCTACTCCTAATTTTTTAAAAAAGGACATAAATATCCACATGAAAGAACAGAAGATTTATTAATGGAAAACAGAATATATAAAATATTCCTGAAAGTATGCGAAAGACTACTCAGCAATAAATCTTGCACTACAGGCTGATAGGAAGTGCTTAAGGTCTTATCGAGCCTATACTAAAAGAATTCAGCAGATAGCCACACTGTGAATCAAGACAATATATTTAGCCTCTACTCTTGGTATGCTTGTTTTATTTTGATAAACTTAAGCCAGAGATTCATATTATGCATTTAATTGGATTCTTTATATAAAGGGCTCTTCATTGCCCTTCTTGTAGATTGTATGACTTACTAGGTTAAATAGGCTACAGAATACACAGAATGATGCAGCAGCTATTTGCTCTTTCTGAGGATTTCAGATACAATCTCTCTCTTTCTCTATTCATGTTTTTTTCTCCTACCCTCATAAAACAGGGCCCTGCATTTCAGGTTAGAATCAATTAGGCTGATCCTCAGCTATTCAGCGTTCAGTGTTCCCAGCAGGGCAGCCTATACATGTGTGCTCTCCCCACTGGGGTTTTAGGATGAACTTTAGGATGAACTCTACTTACCTTTTAGGACATGCACAGTGTCCCAAACACGCTTGTGCAGAAAGCTAGAGAGAATTAGATAACATTTTATTAGCGGTGTTCTGAAAAGAACCCCCTGCTTAGGGTGCCTGTGACCAAAGATTATCTCTGGTAAAGAGAAAGGAAGGAAGCCATTTATAGGAGATGCAGACTTTTGGTTGGTGATAATTTGCATAACGCTGTTAAATGATAAAACATATGCTTCTGTTTTATAAATTGTAGAGTTCCAATGATTTAAGCCAGTGTTTATCATCTTGCCTTATTTCTACAAGGTATACATAAGTAATCTACTTTCCAAAGAAAAATGTGCTATTTTGATCCTTTATACAAGAATGTGAGCTTGGTTTTGGCTGTAATATATGTGAGATTATTTTAAAAAGAAAACTTATTAAGAATGTAAGATGTTGGGGTTTGCTTTCCAAAGGTGTTGGTCTCTGTAGCGTACCTTTAGATCTTCGTTAGCATAACTGAATGGAACAAAAATGAAGAAAAACAACAATAATGTTTTTCAGATTCTGAATCATTGGGATATTAAGTTTGGAGATCAGATTGCCATGTGAATATTTGTCAAATGATTTCCAATGCTGTTTGGAATTCAGGTTAAGTTTTTAAATTAATCAATAAAATTATGCAAGCTTAATAAAGGGGAATTAAAATGCAAGACTTTCTGTGTCTAGCGGGACCCACACAGAGGCCTGGTTTTTACATGGTCCTGTGGGAAAGCGAAGTAAATCCTTTGAAACTGAAAATGCTGCTTAATGCAACTGTCATTTCTTAGTCCTCACCCTACTTGATGAAAAGCATTTGACACAGTTCAGTAGTGCCTCCTCTCTAAATAATTTTCTTCACTTAGCTTCCAAAACCCTTCTTTCCTCCTACTTCTCTGGCCATTTCTTCATTGCAGGTGTTTCCTCTTCTTCCTCAACTCTTAATTTTAGAATGCTCCAGGCTCAGCCCTTGGACTTCTAACTTTTTCTATCTATATTCACTCTCTTGGTGATTTTATCCAGTCTTGTGACTTTAAATACAACCTAGAGACTGATGACTCTTAACATTTTTATCTCCAGCCTGATATACCCCCTTAAACTCCAGACTTATAATTATAAACTCACTTGGATGACTAATGGGTATCTTGATTTTAACATGTCTAAGCTCCTGATCATCTCCCTCAAACCTACTTTTCCGCTCTTTCTGATCTCAGTTAATGTCAACTTCATTCTCCCAGTTGCCCAGGCCAAAAGCCTTAGAGGCATTCATGACTCATTACTTCTTTCATAGGCACATCCTCTGTCAGCAGTTCTGTTGGCTCTCTCTTCAAATGCATTGAGAATCTGACCATATCTCACCTATCCACTGCTAATACTCCAAATTCAATCCATAATCATCCTTTGCCTGGATTATTGTAATAATCTCCTGATTTCTTTCCTTTCACCCTTGTCCCTTCCAGTATTTTTTCACATGTCAGCAAGAGACATTTTGTTAAAACATATCAGATCAGGTTATCCCTCTGTTCAAAATTCTCAGTGTCAGGATGATATGCAAAAACTCTGGCAGGGGCTATATAACATGGTCCTGCTGGATAGAAATGGATGCCAGCATCAACCTAATAAGACTTGACCAGTACCTACTGAAATTATTCTAACACCCAATTCTGACACGGATGTGTTTTGGGGGAAAGGGAGCTTTCCCCAATATCAACAAGCAATTCCCAACACCAGCTAGTGTCCCGTAAATCAAGTCATTATAATTCTGACACTATGTACTGGACACAGCATCAGATCCAACAGATTAAAGTTTAGTCCTATCAGACTACTCCCCTGCCCACACTTCAGACCTGTTGTCACCTGTGCTTCCGACTGACAGATTGTAGATCAGAGGTTCCAACTACCCTCTCCTTGGTTTTGATTAATTTGCTAGTGCAGCTCAGGGAACTCAGAAACATTTATTGAACTTGCTAAGGATTTAATCCAGGAGCAAATGAATAGAAGAAACACATAGGGCAAGGTATTTGGAAAGGTCATGGAGCTTCCATGCCCTCTGCAAGTGGGACATTGTTCCCAAATCTCTACTTATTCCCCAAGCTCTCCAAACTTTTAGGGTTTTGTGAAGGCTTCATTAAACAAAATAGGTGTGATTGACTAAATCATTGATTAAATCCCATGGCCCCCTGGCTATTTCTCAAGTATTTCATGGATGCCTTTACCTCAGGATCTTTGCATCTAAAACACCTTGCTCTTGCTCCAAGGATGAAAAAGGCCTTTTTTTCTTTACCATATTTAATAGGTCTTTACTCAGATAATACCGTCTCAGAAAAGCTTCCCTAACTATTCAATTGAATTATAAGTCTCCTTGCTCCCAAGGCACTTCCTTCATAGTACTTGTCATGAACTATCACAGTACAATTTTACTTAAATATTAATTTCTCGGCTTTCTTTTCCACTAAACAAATCCTTACAAAGGCAGGTTTTTGTTTTGGTTTATTTTTTTGTTTGTTTTGTTTTTGTTAGAACAGAGTCTACATGTAATAGGTGCTACATCCACTGGTTAGAACAGAGTCTACATGTGATAGGTGCTCTAGAATATTATTTGATTTTTTAATTAAAGTTGAATGCATGAGTGAAATATGTATTATAGAGCTAAAAATGCGGATCAAGGCTTGGGAATTTTGACTAAAACAACCTTGCCCTATCCTGAAATGTCACATTTTACAATGTTTCTGGTTTTGTTTTTTCCAGAAAAACTGCTAGATTCAACACTTTACATCCTCTAGATTTTTAAATGGATCTGGGCATATAAAAACAAGCAAGCAAACAAATAAAAAAAAATAGAATAAGTTCCACAAAGTAAGCCTGGCTTTTGGTTTTATATATACTTAACATTCTGTTACTTTATCTAAATAAATTTACTTAAACATAGACATTAACAGTAATGGAGTGTTTCTTTTTTTTTTTTTAATTTTTATTTATTTATGATAGTTACAGAGAGATAGAGAGAGAGGCAGAGACACAGGCAGAGGGAGAAGCAGGCTCCATGCACCGGGAGCCCGACGTGGGACTCGATCACGGGTCTCCAGGATCGCGCCCTGGGCCAAAGGCAGGCGCCAAACCGCTGCGCCACCCAGGGATCCCTAATGGAGTGTTTCATTAAATTTTTCTTCCTTTAAATTAACAAGACTTTAATTAAGTAAACAAATTGCTACTTCAGTTTTCCACACTATGTTCTTTCCAGAATATACTCTTTCCTACTTCCTCAATGGTGAGAGATGACATCCTCTAATTCCTTATTTTTCAATTTTCTCTTCATAAGCTCTTTCTGTCCAGTACATGCTGACACATGCTCATCTCAAATATATTTCCTCCCTATGATTCATTCAGTCACTCCTGCACTCCTTGAAAGCTGTTGTCTGTCCCTAGTTCCTCATCGAAAAAGAAACCAAAGGTCACTTGGTTGTAAAGCTAGTGAGTATTTCAGACTTCTTAGCACACCCGACTTTCTGTCAACAATTGACATGGTTGCTGTCGGATTCTTAGAACACTTTCCTTTTAGTGTAGGAGAGCAAATTTACCAGTTCAAAAAGTATCTCTTTTAGGATTATTTTAGGCTGGTTATTTTTAAATAAAAGGCTCCGAAAGTTGGTTTTTTTTTTTTGTTTTCTTTTTGTTTTTGTTTTGCCTCCTCACAACTGCCTAAAAAATTTTAGATAGAGGACCTGTCCCAGGAAAGACACTATCACCACAGGTAACTGTAGTATAATAAGAACTACTGTGATTCACAGAGAAGAACCCAGCAAGGTCTGTTTGATCAAAGTCCTCCTTATCTCCCAATGTATCTCAAGGGCATAGCAAATATTTGTTTTCCAAACATTTATTCTTTCCATTCTTCCTGTGAATTGCCTCCCTTCCCTTTGAAATCCCATACTCCTACACCTTCCTCCTTCCTCTAGAATATATACCTCATTTTCTCTGTCTTTGGAATCGTTATGGATTATCTGGATTCCCTGTAGGCACATAACTAATTTTTATTTACTCCTATTAATCTGCCTCATGTCAATTTAATTGTAAGACCAGTAAGAAGAACCTTAAAGGGTATGAAAAAATTTCCTCCCCTAAAATAGCATTTGCTCCTTTTTTTATCTTCCAATCCCTCTGACTAATCTAAGCATTCTTCTGACATTATTCCCTTACCAGAAACAAATAGTTCACTGAAGTTAGCATTAATATTTTCAGACACCTCCAATATATAGGTTAAGAAACTGCTTAAGCACTAATATATATTGAAGAAATGAAAACCTGAATATATGAATTGTATACTCTTCCACAGAAACATCCTTACTGTCCGTCGTAAGAAATATCATTTTAATATCCCAGTGCCTAATAGGAAGAATTATAAACAAACTCTTCCTGCCTTCTTGCACTCCTTGAAAGTAATATATACCAGATGATATATTAGTAGGTCACTGAAATCTCTCTTCAGGATTCTTCCCCAATAACTGTTCTGGCCAAGGGAGTCGCCTCATTGGAGATTGCACTCCCTCCCTTGGGAAAGCCTACAAGGTTGATGTTGGAGTGCAAAAGCATAGATTCTGGCTTCAATGATGACTCAACTTGGAAGGGCCATAGCAGCTTCAGAGCTGCCCATGTCTGAGACCTCTTTTATAACCTCATGATGTTCAACCTCTCTTTCGGCCTATTTCTTCTTTTCTTACTCCTTGAAAGTGTTCTTCCTACATGCAAATCTCCATTTTAAAGTCTGGTGTCTGGCAGTCTCATCTGGCCATACAGCATCTGTAATACTTAAGATTTGGAATATCTGTGCTATTTCAAGTAGCTCAGTTTCAATCCTGCAACAGACTGCTCACTGAACACTTGCTATTTTGGCTTTACTCTGACTTCAGTATTTAAACTAAAATATTCTCCAAAATGAAACATTATAGTCAAAAGAGCTTGCTCATATTATAATCTGTCTGATAATCCAATTTATAATTTTAAGATATGGAACAAAAGAAAACAAAACAAAAAACCTGCAAGGTACTATCTTTCCAACAAAGAGGATGTGTGACATTTAGAACCATGCAAGTTACTCAGTAGCTGCTTGAAGAATTGAACACAGCTGAAGAGAGAAAAGAGCTCATAGTTTTATATTCAGCTAAGTCAGTTAAGAGCTACTGTTTTTACTTACTAAATTGATTTTCATTATCTGCACCAGAATGTTATCCAAAGATATTTAGACATTTAATTATATTTTAGCTATATTCACACAATCATACAAGTACACACAACTGGCTTGCTTGAATATAGTTGAAGAACACTTGAACAAAGAGATAATTTAATTTTTAAAGACAGAAGTTATCAGATTGAATTTTTGAAAATCCATCGATCTGCCCTTTTAAAAAAGTTTATTTAAAGCAAAGCAACCCTGAAAGAAAGAAAACAATGTGATGGAATATATATACCAAAGATATTCTACTTAAAGAAAAGCAAAATAAATAGAAATATGAAACAAGCTGAATTTTAGACGAAAATAATATGAAACAAGCTGAATTTTAGGCAAAAATCTACACAATGGTTATAATGACAATCAACCAAGAAGTACACATTCATTACCACGTATACACATAACACAAAGCCCAGGTGTATAGAAAACAAAAATTGAAAAAATGTATAGCACAAAATATGTAGAAAAGTTAGTTAAATTTTTATGGTCCCCTTCCATAAGAAAACCCATAAATGATTAGTTTACTCAGATACAGTTTAACAACAACAAAAAAAAATTCAATGTACTAGAACTCTGATAAAACGGCGCTAGCCACAGTGACAATATAAATTTAATTAAAGTTAAAAATAAAATTACAAGTACAAATTCAATTCTTCAGTTACACTAACTGTATTTAAGTGCTCCATTAGCCATTAGGCTATTGAGAGGCTGTTGATGGCTATATTATTATATGCATAGGCTACGAAATATCTTCATCATCACAGAAAATTGTCTTTGACAGTTCTCTTTCAGAGTATAAACCAAACTTTTAGCAGAGAAGAAGCAAGGATTTGGGGTAGTCACTGAAGACAAAGCTGCATTCCACTCACTATTACCTGATTTTTTTTTTAATTTATTCGTGAGAGACACAAAGAGAGCTGATTTTTTTAAGAACAGAATTCATAGATTAAATGTGTAGTTAAAATTACTTTTAAAATAGGAATTAGCACTTATCACAGAACTGATCACTTTAACAAATGATTCTATGCAAGCTAATTTCTTGGATATTTATATGTACATAAATGTTGGCCTAAATCATGATAGGTCATAGCTGGAAGAAAACTTCTGCAGACCAGACCAGTTAAGTGTCTTTCTAAACTCTTATTGTCATAGGACAACTGGATCAGAAACATTGTATCCTGGTACTGAGCTGTCTATGGCCAAACTGTGTCCCCTAAAATTCACATTGCAGTATTAAACCTCAGTACCTCAGAAAGTGATTCTACTTGCAACGGTTTCTAAAGAAGATAATTAAAAATGAGGTCATTAGGGTGGGCCCTAATCCAATATGAAACCATTATAAGGAGAAAAATGTACAAAGGGAAGACCATATAAAGATAACAGGGAAAAGATGGCCATCTACCAGACAAGGAATGAGACCTCATAATCTTGATCTCTGACTTCTACCCTCCAGAACTGTATGAAAATAAATTCCTGTTGTTTAAGCCACCTAATCTGTGGTACTTTGTTAGGGCAGCCCTAACAAACTCATCTATCAGGCTTGACATCTTTCTATTACACCATGCTCTGTCTTACACCTGTCTAATCAACAATGGTTGTACATATCAATATGCTGATCAGATCACTTATGAAAAAAACCCTCAAAATTATAACATTCAATATATAGAGCTTGTTTTAAGAATAAAATATTAAAAGGCTCTCAGAATTTCAGAATCCATCTCATGCTGAATAGGATACAGTGTTTTGGAGCCAGGAAAGCATTCACTCTTTATTAATCCTTTTTGGTTTAGTTCTTCCTGCTGTGTACAGAAGAAACAGGGCAAAAGCATGGTACAGATTTTCACAGCATATTGTCAAGCCAACAGCAATGATACAAACTCACCCTGGCAAAAGGGCAGCTATCTGTCTTTGTCATTAATGGTTGAATATAAAAAGATAAAAAATGCTACAATTGTATCCTCGCTATTTTAAAATATTTTTGAAAATATCCTACTATTAAAATATTTGGCTCTCAGACTGTATGCTCTTAGTGATTTCACAGACTGACGAGTATATCAGATACCAGAAACTCCTGGGTACATTGAGTAAGCAAGCTAAGGGTTATTGCTAACAACACACAACAGTTGTTATATTTACTTAACAAACACTTCACAAAGTCAGTAAGTTAAGTTTTTAATTTTCCTAACAACTTTGAGCTAACACTGTTATCACCCAATTTTACAGTTGAGGAACCTAAGGTACAGAGAGGTTGAATAAGTTTCTCAAGGTTATGAAGCAGAGCCAGCATTTGAACCCAGGTTCTCTAGCTATAGAGTGTGTGCTCTTGACCACTGTGCTCCAGTTTCATTTTCAAGTGGTTCTGCTAACACTTCTTCACAAGCATAGACTTAACCCATGTAGAGGGAAAAACAAATCATATCAAGTTCAAAATTTTAAATCTGACAAATCTGTAGTCTTTAGTGGTACATTTGCAGGTTGTAATGTGGTAAACATTCAAGGATGATTACCCTGCAAATGAATATAAGGTTTCCTTTGCCATTTGTGAGAAGTAAAGAGAGAGTAAAAGTAAAGAGAGATGGGAGGATGTGGTTTGAAAGGACAGCTGGAGATAATGCATCTGGGCTAGAGCTTTTCAGACAAGGTGATGGTCACAAGAATTCTCTCGTTTCAATAAATTCATTCCAATGCATATTTGTATTTGTTTTTATTCACTTTTCTGTTTGTATGTAATTTTTCACAACAAAATCTTAATATATTCATATACACATATAAATACATCTTCTTTTGGATTTGCTAGAAAGAGAAGAATGTTGTATATCCCATCTGCAAGTGTTTATATGAAATACATGAAATATAGCAGCATCCAAAATGTAAGTCAAGATTACATACTGTGATATCACAGGTTCCTATTAAAAATTGCATATACCATACTGACCGTAAAGTAATTCATCATCAAGATGACAATGCTGTGAGAAATTTTAACTGTCACATATACTCCACAATTATTAATAAAAAATACAATATTTTGAAACTAATTTCTCATCAGAGTTTAGTCTTTTGGCAGATGTACACACACATACATATATGCATATCTCACTCAAGTACTATACCAAATAAATTTCTATGTTTAAAAAAAAAAAAAACCTATGAACCAGTACTCATTTATATTATCTGAAAGCATTTGAAACAGCAACATGGATTTTCCAGTTAGGAAATATATTACTCAACATTTAGTGGCTAATCTTTACTGAGTGATTACTACATATTAGATGCTGTGGTAATACAGTTATGCATTACCTCCATAAACTCCAACAGTGAATTAAGCACCATTATCCTCATCTTACAGAATCCAGAGGCTAATAGCACACCCATGTTATACTGCAGGTACATGTTGACTCTAGGATCTATACGGAAAAAGCCCTACTTTCAGGCATCATGTCACTACACAGAAGCAAAGGCAAAATTGAAATGTGCCAGTAAATTGATTACAATGCACATTATGGTATATTTTAATATTTACACATTTTGAAGAGTATAAGTTTATCTGGAGCACTTATCCGCAGTTTCCATAGATGTTGTACACGGAATTCAGTATGAGAACAGTGGCCGAAAAAGAAAAAGGCAGAAGACTCAACAGTCATGAGAAAATGGAAAATTTCAGTATTTTTTTCTCTTCCTTTGCTACACATAATAACATAAAGGAAATTAAAGGAAAATATTGTTGCATCTATGACTTCCAAAAATAACAGCTATGTAAGTGTGAATATGTAGGTGTGTCTGTTTTAACTCATAGATTAGTATGTCATTTGAAGGAAGGATGTTACCCTACCCTAAAATAATGTTAGATCTCATTCCTGCTCTAAGAATATTACCCCAAAGGAAATTATCTAAAGTAATTCAGACAATGATATTTATGCATAATAACAAATCTTGCAATTATTACTAAAGCAACAGGAGAGTCTGTCATTTTAACAGTGAGCTATTAAAGCATACCTATCATAAAGATTAAATTAAATTGTTAAGACTTTAAATATTCTTTTGGATATTCAACAAAGATTTTAGATGTGAAGTGGAAAAAAAGGCAAATCTACTAACTTTTCCTACATTTTAATGACTAATTTCTGAAAGCTAAGTTCAGAGTTCAGTGCTTTTTAAAAATATCAGTAAGAGAAATATTTAACAATACAGCTCTTTAATTTAAATATATTATTTTTAAAAGACACAGCTACAAAATTTTCCTAAATTACTGAAAACACAGTAATGTGTTTTCACCATATTCACTGCCTCTGTTCTTTACCCAAAAATTTGATTTGAATTATTCCTCTATGTTTCTTAACTGTTATACAAACACCATTTACTATATTGTAAAAGACATATTTTCAAAGCCCATCTTCATGTGAACGCGGACTCAAATTGTCAGCAAACAAATGGGGAGGGCACGATCGTTGTAGCCATGTGACATACGTTGGCGTATCTTTGCTGGAGAGTTGTGTTTCACTACTTTCTACCTAGGCCACATTTATAGCTATTTTATCTTTTCTAGTCTTGGTTTCCTCATTCATAAAGTGAGGAAAATCAGAGTTCTTGCCTCAATTTGTTATAAGGGTAAATTTAGACTGCACAAAAAGCAACTTCATATCTGACACGTAGTAGGCAATTTATACCCAGCAGCTACCTTCTTTTTTCCAACTCCAACTAGGATTAGGTAGTTTTAGAGAAGATATTAAATTCCTTCCTTCCTTCCTTACCCCCAGGGCATTCTTTCCCTTTCCAGCTTTCTACATACTTGAAGCTTCAGGCAGTGAAGTTCAAACTAGCTAAGAAAGCAGCTTCTTACGATTGTATCAGTGTTATCTTTTAGTTAGATATTTTACTGATTTTTATGGATAAAATTTATATTTCAGTATATGTTTGCTCTATTCTGAATTTCCCACAGGATCTAGGAGAGTGACATGTACTCAATGAACATTAAATACATACTCTGAAATTAAAATGAAACTCTACCTATATCTGAAGAGCACAAAGTGTTTATTTCTCATTTTGAGAAACTTAATGTGATTTTAAATTGATAAAGCTAATAATACAAATTAATTTTTTATGCCATCTAAAAGCAAAACAAAAGTGAAGTTTAGATTGAAGATTTATATCAAGGCACCTATAGGAAACTTGTCAATACCATGTGATGTCTGCCCAAATTCACTTAAGTGGGGTAGTTGGCTATATGACTGCAGAAACTGCACTGGCTAAGTTCATATATAATCTCTGCATCGTGAAAGCAATGATCATACCATTGTCTTCCCCTCAAATTGAACATAATTGACCTGTCCATCCTTCCTGAGACCACTCTTCTCTCAGAGTTGTACCATCCACTGGTTCCTCTCTTGTCTCACTGAATATTGGTTCTCAGGCTTTATGGTTGGGGCAAAACAGGGTTCCACCCCGTGGCTACTTCTTCGAACATACAGTACATTCTCACTAGGCTGCCTCACAAATGACCTCATTTGCAAGCAGTCAACTAGCACTATAACATCTAAATCTGCAGCAAATAGGAGAGCCATTATCAGCAGATGAAATATTTAATAAATGTCTGGAAAACGTAATGAGTTTGTGCTGAGGAACTGAATACTGAGGACAACTTAGTTCAGAACATTCTGTTAACAAGCCGCAGTGGAGGTAGGATGGCTCTGCTTCTGGAATCCACTAAAGGGTAGTAGGTAGAATGGCTGGTACAATCCTTGTCACATGGAGTAGAATTTCAACATTCAAAGTTGTTAAACTAAGAGATGGTGGTAGACACACATTTTGTAATGGCATATAGGCTAAGACCAGAAGGAGCTAAAGCAGGTGGATCATATGCCTAGAGCAGCAGGGTAAGGCTGAGTGCCAGGCAACTGCCATTTCCTCTATTAGGACTTTTGGCATTATTTGATACATCTTAAAAGCAATATGCATAATTAATTATATATATGTATATATAGGATATATATGGAAAACCATTTTATGCAAGTATAATACTCTTTGAATATACTGTTTCTTTGAGATCCTCATTTCCTATATATCCCTACAAAAATGTATGGTACCATTACGGCTGTCCCAATAATTCTAACTCTTAAATTGATTTTTTATAGCAGAATATCTTTTCTCCATCTTTAGAATGTATCCTCCATTCTCCCAATATAAATTTATATGAAATTGTTTGAATTTTATGATTATAATTATTGTTTTCTGTTGTCCTAAGTCTCAATTGATTACATTTTCGTTCATGTACAAAGTTCAGTTTTTCTTAAGAGTAATTGCTTCTTTTCTATTCATGTGCTTACTGATCTTTGTATGTGTATTTCAGTTACATCTCAGAATGGATAAGGGGTAAGTATATATAATTAGTGAATCAAGGCACATATTTTTATTTGTTTATACAGCAATCCCTATTAATCAATAAATCTGGAACAGTCTGCATATCATAACATATTAGGAATTTTATGTTACCACAAAATACATATAAATATATTTTAAATCTACCCTTTTGGGTCTGAATTTACCAATATTTCCCATGTTTTAGTTTCTACAGTTGCCATCATAAATTACTACAAACTTAATGGCTCAAAACAACACAGATTCATTCTTAGTAGTATAGGTTAGAAGCTTGATCCAGTTATCACTGGATTAAAATCAAGGTACCAGCAGGATCAGCTTCCTTCTGGACGCTAAAGGAAAGAATCTGCTTAGGACCTAGCCTTTTCCAGTTTCTACAGGCTGCCTCCATTTTTTTTGGCTCTTGACCCTCTTCCTCTATCTTCAAAGTCAGCAGCATTGCCCCTTTCTGACCATTCTTCTGTGGTTACATCTGCCTCTCTTCTGAACTCAGCTACAACAGGTTGTCTGATTTTAAGGGCCCATGTGATTAGGCTGGGACCACTTGGACATTGCAAGATGGTCTCCTCATTTCAAGGTCCTTATCTTTAATCACATCTGCCTAGTGCCAAGGAAAGTAACAAATTCACAGGACCCATGGATTAGGAAGGATGGTGACATCTTTGGGAGGCCATTATTCTGCCTACCACACTCGGTATTACTGATGCTGTCTTATCAGTAAAAACTCTTAACAATGGGTATGTTGTATGATCTAAGCAAATTATTTCCTAAGTTGAATGTCTATAATACATAGCTAACTATGATTTTATAGAAAACAAAATATATGTTCTAATAGCATTGAGAGAAATCCATTATTAGTATTTGTTCATTAAGAATAAATGTAAAAAAAATTAAAAATAAAAAAGAATAAATGTAAATAGTAACTGAATTCCATAATATATCTATTTACGAAGCAATTGTATGTGTTCCTTCAAACAAAACTACATTCTCAGGTAAACTGTTCTATATCTATTCGTAGTCAAGGAAACAGGTAAAGGTTATATAACATTCTTATAATCATACAATTGCTAGATTGCAATATTTCTATGCCATCAAAAAATGATAGAACTCAGACTAGAACTAGAATCTAGGTATGCTGACTAGAAGCCAATCGTACGCGCCCACAGGCACACATGTGCCCATGCACACACACACGTCTCATTAAATATTTTAGAAATCGTACAGCATCACAGGGAATTAGAAGAATAAGTCAAATGCAAACTCATGAAGTAAAATGAATCCAACAGCATGAACTATAAAAGATAGTCAGTATGACAGGACAAATTTTAGACTTACCAATCTCAAAATAAGCCCGTTAAATCAAGTCATAAGTAATATAGTACACTCTTATTCTTGTAAGACTTAGTATTTGCTTGCTGTAGTGAGCCAAATACAGAAATAGAATGGTCAGATCCTTCCCTGCTAATATATGTCAGCCTCTAACCTGTCCCATAAATCACAATTATCATTATTTTAACAAAAGCCTGTCATACTTGTAGTGGAGAAAGAAACTACGATTATAAATCATCAAGTTGTGGGCCACTGTGACTTACAACTTTGTGAAGCAATCATTAATCAAATAAACTCTATATTTTAAAAAAATCAACACGACCAAATTCTTCTTGTGATGATCTCTGCTGATCCTTTCAAGGAGTGTCTCAGTAATTCTTTAGCATTGCTTGGTCCAAAGCAGATAAAAAAGATATGAAGATGAAAAGGAAACAGGAATTCTAAGTATTTCTTCACCTGGGGTCCAGATGTGTGTGTTTTTTGTGTGATTTTTTTCTTTCTTGACTAGAGATTTCATAGTTTTCATCATATTATCAAAGTCATGTGAGACACAGAAGGTTAAGATCCATCCTATGCCTACTTGAAACAGTTGCAAAAACCAACATTAAAACAATTTTTTTAATTGGTACAAATATTTTCTCCATAAAGAGTACGGACTGGTAGAGAATATATCTAGTAATGATAGTCTCAAAAATTAGCCTCTTAGTGCAATTATTGATTTGATCTGTAGCTTCTGGGGAGATTTAGTATTAATCATAAAGCCTTCATTTTATTCTCTTATCAGTTCCATTTTAATGTTTTAGTGTTTTTTTTCTGCATCTTACATTAGCACATTAATAACTGCACATGAGTTTTACAAATACTTGAAATCTCAGTATTTTAAGAGGAATATTTGTATCCTGTAGAAGGTTCAGTATAGATTTATTTTCTTCATTTCTCAAAAATGCCCATGAAATGTCATTTTCCAAAGTCTTTCCCATGTTATCTATCTCCATTACATGTCTTCTATTTTAGGCAATATCATCATCTCACCTGTTAGTTATTTTGAGCCCATGGGGACAATAGCAAAAACTAGTTCAGTCAAACTAGAAGGTGGACAATCCCCAAAATTTATGGAGAAGACTGAGATGGCTGCCAAAAATCCAGTGAGCAACATTTATTTTTACACAGGGTAAAATGTTTTATTCAATGTCTCATGTGTGTGTTGCACTGTGCCATCATGATGCCTACAATATAGTTAAGAAGCTCCTAAATGCATCATCTCAGAGAGTTAAGTGATTTCTTCTCTATAGAGAACTCCTCCACCTACACTGGCCATACTTGCCAGGCTTTTATTCCTGCAGTCATCACCTGCCGCACCTTTACTTATTCTTGATCATGAGTGTTTTTCTTTGGAGCTTTCATTTGTGCCTGGGTTTTTCATAACCTTAATAAAATGAAGTACTTCCTGGTGCTTGGGTAGCTGAGGTGGTTGGGTATCTGCCTTCAGCTAATGTCCCTGCTCAGCGGGGAACCTGCTTCTCACTCTGCCCTTCCCCCTACTTGTGCTCACTTGCTTTTGCATTCTCTCTCTCTCTCAAATAAATAGAATCTTTAAAAAAAACTGAAGTACTTCACTTACATCTCATCGCTCATCCAGTTTCTCTGTTACTATCTTCAAAAAAGACTTCTATATTCCCTGCTTCCATGTCCCATCTCAGGTCTTTTGAGTGAAGCAAAATCACTTAGTCTTCTATTAATTTACCATAGCCAAAGAATAGGCTAGATCTTGTGCTTATTATTATTATTAGAGATATATCCATCATAGTCTCTTGTATGAGCCACAGTGTCTCTAGAAGCAAGTGTCTCTAAAAACACTGATACTTTCCATCAAAGCAATTCTCTGACCAAGTCCTGATCTCTGTTAGGACAGTGTGGACTGCTGGGCAACTGTGCATGGCACTGCTGTGTGAAGGATGTGAATGGTGCCAGCTGTAGCTAGCTGTATAATGTAGTGGCCCCAATCTCATCTTCTATCTATGTTACTATATAAATTCTCTCTCCATCTTTCATGGTCCTTCTTGTACTGGTCTGCCTGTGTTGGGAAAGCTGTGTCTCTCCCTCACTATGCACATAATCCTGTTCCTCTACAAAAAGCTAAATAACAAAACGTGTCATCTAGCACCCATCTTTGAGTGATTGTCTGTACCCTTTGTATAACAACGTGTACTCTGTCCAAGTTTTCATTTTCCATTTTCTTTCTGGTATCCACACTCTGTTTTCTTTCTTAACTGTTTGGCCAGAATCCTCTCCACCCGTTTCTTTCCATTATGTATAATATCTAAAGAATGTCTGCAGTAATATTTGGAATGTCCTTTCTGCTGCTTTTGTCTTGATTTCACAGACACTGCATCCCACTTGCCTGCAAAACACTAAGAGAATTAAAGAACTGAAACCACCCTCAAGCTGACCACACTCCTCATCCTAACTTTGCTGTGAGAACCTGCCTCATAGCCATCCACAAGTATGGTGATCCCAACTTCTGAAGTACCCCAGACTCCTCTGTTCTCTGCAGTGTTCTGACTTGCTAATTCACTAACATTCTAACTACATGCATGGACTAGTAATTTACTACATTTTGATTTCATCTGTGCAAGTTTGCTCTCCTCGTCGAGGTTAGTCATTAACATCCATGTGGGTACATCATAAACAGTCAATATATTAATTACTTTTTATACTACACTGAATAGATTTTATTCCTAAACTTAAGAGTTAAATACAGTTCAATTTGTAATAGGAATAGTTAAGCAATTTTTAATGGTTATAGTTAATTGTTAATGGTATAGAAAAGTATATAACAACAATTTTAAATTCCCTCTTCTATTCTTTTAACTTTTAAATTCAACTTCCCTGAGGCAACCACTTAAACAGGTAGGTGTGTGTATATGTGTGTGTGTGTGTGTGTGTGTGTGTGTGTGTGTTTGGGATAAAGTGGGTCATATCAAATATACTGTTTGTACCTAGCTCTTCCACTCAACATCTATCATGGGCATCTTTTTATGGCAACCCATAAAAACCTATCACTTTATTTTTAATGGGTGTAGAAAAATGAATTCATTGGCATGGACAAATCATAATTAACTTAAATAATCGTTACTCTAAATGATTTTAGAAAAGTCAACAATCGTCAGCATATGAAGATACACAAAAGTAGAAGGTTCAGTAAAGAATGTCGCTCATTCTTAATGTTTCACCATCTAGTAGCAGGGATGCTTTCTAGGTAAAACTGAATTGGTAACAGAATATCTGCTTTTAACATAATGCAGTCAGCCTGACTACATTTTTTGGTATATGTCAGTGGACTGACAAGAATGTCAAACTTAGGGTTTTCAGCTCAAAGTCACCTAGGGTGCACCAAAATTATGTCAGTTGGAATATGGAGCTTTCTCAATGTGTTATAGAACATCTGAGGCATTTCTGTCATTTACCTGACATGCATGACAGACCACAAATGCTGAACGCCAGCTTGCATTTTGTAGTTTTGAACAGGCATCCTCTATTCCACTCTTCTGCTTCAATGGGGTTGACACAAGAATGTCATAGAGAGAAATTCTTATATATCCTAAATGAGAATTTGAAGCCAAACCTTCTAATATATTGTTATAAAGATCAATTAAGTGTGCAAGGTAAAATTGTGTTCTGAATAGTGTATTAAGGTTCTGATGAATGATACATATTGTCTTGGGATAAGCCTCATTGAAATCCATTAATTAGTTTTACATGTTTATGACTAAACCTCTGAAAAGTCATTTGACATAAACAAATCTAAGCACTCCAAAAATACAACCAATGAATATCAGCCAAGGAATCCGAGGGATGATGAAAATGATCACATTTTAAAATACAAAAATAAAGGCTTTACTTTGTAGTGACACATTTTAGAAATGTATCAAAAGCAAAGACCTTCCTCATTAAAAATAATAAATAAAAATAGACCTCATCAATATAATTCCAGAGATGGAAAAAATTTGTTCTTTTTATGTAACTTTAATATAGCTAAAAATAAATGTAAGGCTTTAGGAGAGCAAAACACTGCATTACATAGTGGCTCGGACCATTTTGGAACAGCTAACAAAATTAAAGAATACTTGGTATTTACAAAGGTGGGTAAAATTAAGCTAATATAAAATAAATATAGAATCAAAACTAGAGCTTAAGTGGTAACTAAATAATCCTAACTTCATCATTTTAATCATTTTAATAGAAAAGGTGCATTTAAATGCTATTAACTTTTTTTTTTTTTTAATTTCAGTGATTTCCCCATGGCTACATATGTGAACAATTACATTAACTGCCTCTTCTCTCACACATGATGAAACTGTTTCTTTGGACCACCTTGCAACTATTTTCTGTGTCTACCTTCTATATAATTTGTTCTACAAAATTTAGTTCTTACCAGTTGTTGTATCATCACTCCCAAAAGCTCATATTAGCTCTGTTGCCCTTCGTCCCAGCAGCCTTTTTAGATATAGGCTGTAATCCATTAGCTAAATAAAGCAAAGTCTTCTCTAAAGCTCTCAACAGAGTTTGATTTGGTGCTATGTTGTATAACTCCAAGCTGTTAGTTCTACTACTTATGCTTTAAAAAATAACCTCAAGACATACTATGTACATGTTTTCTTTACTCTTATCTCACATCGTCCAAGTTCTTCTACCTGTGAATTTGAACACATTCCCCTCTTGATTAAGGATTAGAATATCCTTCTCGTTTGTGATGAGGGCTGTTGCTTTTTGACCTACTTTTTTTTTTTTTTTAGACAAAAGCATCTGAGCAAGCTCAAGAAATTATCCTAGAAATAGTCACCAAGCACAAGTAAGCCCTTTTTTCCTTACATTTCTTTCACTGTTGGCAGAAAAGTATTAGGGATCAATTGACACCTAAAAAGGTCATTGCTTTAGATTGAGCACTTGCTTGAAATACTAGAGGAAGACCAATCATAACAGCAACCAGCCTGATGAATTTGGGACTGTATTCCTTTAAAGTCTCAAAGTTTGGTCAATATTAGAAATAGTAACATATGAACTAATTGAAGTCTAATGCTCATATTTTTCTAAATTAGAGCATACCTTATTGATAATGCTAGTATATACTATTGTTAGAAATAATAATTTTACTATCATCTCTCACTTTCTATAAACCTTCTTCCCTGAAATCTGGAATATGGCAAATGTGTAAATTCTATTCAACAGTCAAATTATCTACAACTGTCTCTTGACCAACACTGCTCAGATGGCATCAGAAAATTTTAGAGCTTGGTGAGTGTGTTAGTCAAAATGATTAGCTAAGTGTTAAATACAAATCAATTTCTAGTGAAAACAATTCTTTCCCCAGGCTTCTTTTTTTTTATTATTTTGTTGTGCCAAAGTGGATGGCAAAAATTTTAAGGTTGTAAAGTCATTTCCTGAGATGATCTGATCGTTAGCAATATCTTCTGCAGCCCTTTCAAGTCATATTTTCCAAAATGAATTAGTGATTATAAATGTACACAGGCTCTAAATCCTAGCATCACTATTCACCAGCCATATGACCTTAGACAAACCATTTTATTTCCCTGTGCCTTAACTTTCCCTATTGGCAAAATGAAAGTAGTAACAGTACCAGTTCAGAGAAGCTTTATAAAAAATATGTGAGATGATTCCTGTAAAATGCTTTATACAATACTGGACACATAGTGAGTACTCAATAACAGTTAGTTGTTATTCATATGTTCTTCCAGTAAGCATCTCTTGCATATTAAGTGATGGAGATACAAAAGACACAAATAACAGACATCTAGCTAGGGAGGTACAATTAAATAACAAAAAAACGGACAAAGAACACATTTAAAAAACAAAAGATGAAAAGCCATTCCAAAGTGAGTGATAGGGATCCCTGGGTGGCTCAGCGGTTTAGCGCCTGCCTTCGGTCCACGGTGTGATCCTGGAGACCCCTGATCAAGTCCCCATTGGGCTTCCTGCAGGGAGCCTGCTTCTCCCTCTGCCTGTGTCTCTGCCTCTCTCTCGGTCTCCCAAGAATAAATAAATAAAATCTTAAAAAAAAAAGAAAGAAAAAGTGAGGGATAGGAGAGATATAGGGTTAGTCATAGAAGGTTTCACGGAAGTAGTGAATCCAATCTGTGAGTTAAATGATGTCCACAGACCGATGGAAAATTGGGAAGGATGTTCTAGGAAAAGAGACCAATAAAAAAAAATCACAGAAAAGAAAATTAACACAGTGTGGGTAAGGTTGGTGCTGAAGTAATCTAGATAAGGAAAAATAAAGAAGCCTCACAAGAACAGAAGGGTCATTTGTAAGAATGTTATACAAGCCATAGTTATTAAAAAAAAAAAAAGTGTTTAAACTACCTTCATCCATTTATACATATGAGCAATAAAAAATGAGTATAGGTTCTTGAAAAGGAAATAACTTGTCAAAAATTATGTTTAGAAAGGTTATGCCAGCAGCTGTAGGCTACATGCTCTGGGTTGAGGAAACACCGGAAGCACAGTAGTGGCAGTTGAAGCTTTGAGAGCAAATAAACTCTCTCTGAGGGAGTTATTAGAGGAGAAAAGCAGAGGGCAAGGCCAAACTTGACGAAGTCCACAATTAGCTAGAGCCTGTACAGGAGAGAGAGAAATTATATATATAATATGAAAAGAAATGATAAGGTACAGTATATATATTTTTAAAAAGTGGTCTCTAGTGGACAATGCAGTGACAAGGTGGAGGAGAATAAGAATTAGGAGAGGGGAAAGAAGAGTCAAATTTGGGTTTGTAAAGAGTGGGTAGGGTAGAAAGTGAAACCAGAAAGATAGTTTGGGGGCCAGAGCTTTGTAGGATTCTCGCATCATCCTTTCACTCACTAAAAGACTTGAAACAACCATGATTAGATCTATTATTTTAGAGCAATAACTCTAGCCAATGGTGAAAAGACAATACTGAAGGGCAGAAGAGTTGAAGGCAGGGAGGCAATTAGGGGTCTCCTAGAATACTCCATGCAGAAGTAGACAAAGGAAGGAAGAAGAGAGGAAATTAGGAGGCCATGGGATGTAGAATCAACAGGACTTAGTGGCCTCCTAGCTCTCTGGCCTTTTAACCAGTTTGGGGGACACCAAGGAGAAACTGCAGAGTATATTGTAGATATGCTGAGTGTAAAAGTTTCTAAACGGTGTCCACTATGCAGATATGAGCATGTATCTGGAATCTGGAAAAGAGCAGCACTAACTGTTTGTATATAGGACAGAAAGCTTAGGATGATTCATACATATGAATATTCCTGATGTTTTTGTGCTAGCTTCCCAGGTAAAGTATGCACCTATTCTACAGAGCAGTCTCGACTAGTGACACCATAAATGCAATTGTTTTTTACATATTTGCATGCCTATTTTGAGTTAATTAAAATTTCATTGAGGAGAATTGTTATTTCCTTGGCTGTGTATCAAAATAAATTTAATACTCATATTTTGGCTAGCAAATTTTAGCCAAAATTTGGTTATTTTAGCCAGAATATTTATATTATATATATTTATATTTTAGCCAAATATTTATATTTATATATATTTATATTTTAGCCAAAATAACTGAAAAAAGATAAAAAGTAAATTCAGGATTCAACTTTTATAAAACAGAAATATTTTCTGTTCCATCAAGGCAAAATTCACAATATCAGATGCAAAACTAGAAACACATCTTTTGGGCACCTGGGTGGCTCAGTGGTTGAGCGTCGGCTTCAGCTCAGGTTATGATCCAGAGTCCTGGGATCCAGTCCCACATCTGGCTCCCCGCAGGGAGTCTGCTTCTCCCTCTGCCTATGTCTCTGTCTCTCTCTCTCTCTCTCTGTGTCTCTCATGAATAAATAAACTCTTTAAAGAAATCACATCTTTTAAAAAATAACATCATCTGTTTTCAGATGATTCAGATATTTCAATCAATCTATTGGTCTGATACATATTTGATAATGATTTTTAAAACTCAAATTGACACTTTTTTCCAGTAGTATATCATATTTTTCAGATAAACAGTCTTCGGGAGATGTATTGCAAACTTTTGATCTTGAAAGTGGGCAAAATTCTATCATCAATCATTCAGTTGCTTCATTTGGACCCATGAGAATTAGGTAACAATCATTTATGCAGATGGGACGGATTTTTATATACAAAAGGAGATATTATGTTCACATTTTTGTCAAGTAAATTTCTTTTCATAGTTTATATAAAGATCCAGGATTTAATATAATGTGTTTACATTTCCTTTCATGAGATATGTGAACGGTGATACTACGTATCAAGAATACAATTTTACCTTAGCTCAAACTCAGGTCACTAGGTATGTTGAAAGTTTTTCATGGAAAACAAATAACTGAATTCTGACACTGAGACCACACACTTGAAAACAGTACTTTAAAATCAGTCTCTTGATAAAATAACTGAACCTTAAAATTAAGACATTCTTTCAGAAAACACTTCTTAGCCCAAAGCAGCGCTTACATTTTTACTGTTGAGCAGCATGCTCCTGGTGACGAGGAGGTCATATTAGAAATCTTCAGATTAATAGTGATGAATAATTTATTCAAAGTATCAGAGAAAATATATTTTTTTAATCTGAGGAATTACATTAGGGTAGTGTAAAGTTTCAGGCTCTGCTGTCATTACATAAAAACCATGTATTTTAAGAATTGTATGCTCATTTTTATTTATGTTAGGACTGTAATTTTCAATTATTTGATGAGTTTATAGAAAAAAAATTCTACTGCACTCCAGGAGACAGGCAAATGGTGAAAAATACATTACTTACATAACCACTAAGGAGACTGGCATAGCTGTCCAGATTCCTAGTTCTAAATCTTTTAAGGTCATAATATTTCTTTATCCTTATATAAATATTCGCTGTCCTTTTAAGCCAAAACTTATAAAGAAACTGATGCACATTGACACATCCATGCATGCATATACCAAATGTACTCTGATGGAGTTATAACTTGCATATAGTAAAGTGCACATATCATGAGTGTGCAGCTCCATGTTTACCCAGGTATGCTCCCTGTAATCTCCCAGATAAAAAATACTTTTTGAACAATCCAGCTCAGTCTGTTGTGCTCTTACTCAGTCAGAAGTCATCTCCAAGGGTAACCATTCCTTTGACCACTTTTATCATAGATTAGTTTTGCTTGCTCCTGGATCTTTTTCTTTTTTTCCTTTTTTGAGAGAGGGAGTGTATGGGGTAAAAGTAGGGGCAGAGGGAGAAAGAGAGAGAGACAGAGAATCTCAAGCAGGATCCATACCCAGCACGGACCCAGACCTGGGGCTTGATCTCACACCCTAAGATCATGACCTGAGTCAAAAACAAGAATCGGTCATTTAACCAATCAAGCCACCCCAGCACCCTAGGAAGGTATTCTTTTGAGTCTAGTTTCTTTAACACAACATTATACATGTGAAATTTATCCATATTGTTGAAAATGCATGCATATATTTAAAAGCATAACTATGGGATGCCTAGGTGGCTCAATGGTTGAGCATCTGCTCAGTGGTTGAGCATCTTTGGCTCAGGTAGTGATCCTGGGGTCCTGGGATCAAGTCCCTCATTAGGTCCCCCACAGCGAGCCTGCTTCTCCCTCTGCCTATGTCTCTGCCTCTCTCTTGTGTGTCTCTCATGAATAAATAAATAAAAATATTAAAAATAGGGGATCCCTGGGTCGCTCAGCGGTTTGGCGCCTGCCTTCGGCCTAGGGCATGATCCTGGAGTCCCGGAATTGAGTCCCACACTGGGCTCTTGCACGGAGCGTGCTTTTCCCTCTGTCTGTGTCTCTGCCTCTCTCTCTCTCTCTCTCTCAAGTAAAATAAAATCTTAAAAAAAATGAAAAAAATGTTAAAAATAAATAAATGCATAACTAAAAAACTATTGACTCAACAATATCTTAGGAGACCAAGAAAAGAGAGACCATGGCTTTGCTATGAATCTTCATCACACACCACAAAATTAGGCCTACTTCTAAAGTAATGGAAAGGATCAAGCCTACAATCATGGAAAACATGGACAGAATCCAGTTGCTAACATGTACTACTGAGTAACTTTAGGCCAGTGAAGAGTAGCAGAAGATGCTACCACAAAATATGGCCATAGTAGTTCAGGGCATGCCACTCCAAAATATACCACTTAGATATGCTATTTTAAGCTGAAGACACTTGCAAAACTTAAAATATAGGTAGAGAGATGCTCCAAAAAGCACACAATTTTATAAATCCCTATTCCTGCAAGTTTCATCAACTAGGGAGGATTGACTTTCATCACAGGAGAGACTAGAATTTGACATCACATCCAGAGGACCTGTCCCAAACTATCATACCTCCCATGGATTCTTCTAAGGGCCCATCCAACTTTCCTGAAAACCATTTACTCTCCCCTAAGAAACCTATCTATATCTCACCTCCCGCTCCCCCTTTCTTCATTAAGATAGTAGTTAAGCTTGAATTCTAAAGCTATCTCTTTGAGTTATTCTTTTTTCTGAGTATCTCTCATGTACACATGAGTTATGCACATTAGTAAACTTCGGTTTTTTGTTTTTTGTTTTTTTTTTTTACTCCTGTTAATCTGTCTTTTATTACAGGGGTCTCAACTAAGAATTCAAGGAAATTTATTTTTCCTTCCCTACACTAGTCATTTAATCTTTTGGATATTCTGTTTCCTTTTTCTACAATGTATATATCTACCTCCAAAGGTATTTTGAGCATTAATGAGATGGTGATTCCAAAGAGACAGGTAGGCCTCTTGGTACATTTCAGTGGTGCTCAAATTACATATTAGTCTCTGAAAAGCTTTTTAAAGAATCCCAATGCCCAGGTCACACCTCAGACCAGTTAAATCAGAATCTCCCGGGGTTGGACCTAAGTACCAGTATCTTTTAAGCTTCTAGGTGATTCCAAATTTGTAACCAAATTGTACATACTTAGGAAAAAAATCTATATACTAAAGGCATAGAGAATACAAAGCAAGTATCATTTAGTATGACACAACAGTTGAGAAGACCAAAGGTGGGAATCAAAAGGAGTCAACATGAGGACAAAGAGATTTTAGATGCACAGATCATGGGGAATGGGGTAGGGCAGTTACTCCAATGACAAATTTCTCATATCAAACTGTGACTCGCTCTGCTAGGTCTTTACAGTATCAGAAATATCTGCTTTATCTTCATGCCCAATTTGCTTTACTCCTTTTCCTTCTTAATTTAGCATTTGACTTTCACATAATAAATGCATGCAAAGGAAAATCTATTTCAGGCTATGAAGAATCTTTTATTAATACAGATATACAGAAATATAAGTTAAAAGGTTTCTTAGATTCCATAAATTTCACCATGCTAAAATTATTAGGCCAATTTACCTTTGCAGGAAAGAACATCAATCTTCCTTCTAAAACACTTTGAAGATAAAATGTCATCATTTAATCTTTTCCACTTTATCTCTCCTGTTCTATAATATGAAATATTTAAAATATATAAAATATAATTTTTCTATAATGCTGCAAGTTAGACATTATAAAACATAAATTTTCGAAGTCTTCAAGACAATAAACTTTAAAATCTATTCCTAATTTAATAAATATGTATGCTTATTTAATTTTTTTTAAGATTTATTTATTTATCATGCAAAATACACAGACAGAGGCAGAGACATAGGCTGAGGGAGAAGCAGGCTTCCTAAGGGGAGCCTGATGCAGGATCCGATCCCAGGACTCTGGGATCACGATCTGAGCTCAACCACTGAACCACCCAGATACCCCATGCTTATTTAATTTTCTAAATGAATAAGTCTCATGAATCAAAAAAATATCTTAAGAAAATGATTATTCTGTTATTTCAAGTAGTCCAAACAACTTAAAATATAAATATGTTTTGAATTTTATTCCTTTTATGGCAATTGTAGAAACTGCATAATGAGGAGCATGATATGTTATTACTAAATGTTCACAATATATGAACGCTTTTCTATTATAATTTTTTATTTTATTAACTTTTAACAATTTAAATTCTGGCTTAACAGAACTTACGGTTATGACTACAAAGATAAGTTAGCTGATCTATTTGCAGTGAATTTGATCACCTAAAATCAATGACCCGAATGAAAATACTCATTATATTTTTCAGTGATTGAGATAATTGCCTTGGACTCAACTCTGCACTCTGCTGCTTAGTTTATATATAAATGACTTGAAATTTCAGTGAGTTATCCTAAAACTCCTATAATTATGAAAGTTTTATAATCATATCCGTTCAGATCTGCAGCAATTCATAGAAATCATGCAGCTCATTCAACTCTAAATTTTTCAGATGTAGAGACTGAAATTTAGAGTGCTTAAATCATAACTAATTCATTATAGAAGTGAGATTAATTTCATAATAACCAAATCCAGAGTTTTTCATTTGTTTATTTGGTTAAACTAGGATATCTCCTTTCATGCTATTTTTTGCAAAAAGATAAAATACTCCACTGATTTCACTGTATCTATGATATGAATTATATCAAGCAGCATATTAAAGAAATTTAATGTAACTAAACCTTCTAAAAAAGGTGTATCATTTTCTTATAATTGAATCTCTTTTTTAAGTTCATTAAATAAAGTATACTGATCGAAAGAATTATTCTAAGAATCTTTTAAAAATATTTTGCTATATAAAACGCATTACTTAAAAATGTTGAGGAGCAGCACTGGCATGAGTAAAAGTTTTTTAGGAAGGCAAAAGCTCAGACCCACCCCAAATCCAGTTAATGATATAGGCATTTTAACCAGAGCCCTGAGGACTTATATGTCCACTGCAGTTTGGAAACTATGGCAGCCAGTTCTGGTCTCACCTAGGGAAAGGAACAGAAAATACAAAGAACCAGAAAAGGAAGCTGAGGCCTAGAGATTTTAGGAGGCTCTCATAGCTACTGTGCAGCTGAATTAGAAGTCTCTTGCCACTAGGACCATCCTGTAAGTCCCATGTAATACCAACTGCCTCTAAGCAGATCCAGCCCTCCTTACTGATGGTAGAAGCGGGGAAAGCAATCTGAGCCACAGCCTGCTACAAATGCCCTGATCCCAAGCCATCCTACAACAAACATGGGAGAAAAAAATAAACTTCCATCAAGATTTCTTCTACACAGGGATACCATCAAAAAAAGCTAAGGCAAGATCTATATTTGGATGTGACTACACCATTTCTTGTAAATACCAGGTTTGCTGAAGTTTTTGGTTAGAAAATCCTTATCAAGAAAGGAATTCCTTTCTATTCTATTTCCCTGAGAATTTTTGTCACAAATGATTTTGAATGTTACTAAATTATCTTTTGCAAAGACTTAGATTAAGTTTTTTTTCTTTTTAACATGTTAATACGGTGAACAGATTTTAAAGCATATGCCAGATTATATTCAGGAGATAAATTCAAGTTTGGTTATGCTGTATTATCTTTTTTTTCCACAATTGCTTTAATTTTTACAAAAATTTTGTTTAGGATTTTTGCATTTATTTTTGTGAGTGAGACTGAAATTCTTTTCTTCTCCAAGTCTTCTTGTCAGATCTGAAGATCAAAACCATAGAAGCCTCAAAAAATAAAATGAAGTATTTTCTATTTCAATTTGAGGTTGATTTCTCTAACAGCTATAAATTAACCTTTAATTATTTTTAACTGTTTGAAGACATTTTCAATATTTTTCATTTCTCTTTCAGTGGATGTTGGTAAATGTATTTCCTAAAAATGTGTTTATTTTATTTCTCTAATTATCTTTTTATTCTCTGTTGTATTGGCAATTATGCCCATGTCTCACCTCTCAATACTGTTTATGAGGGCCCTGCCTCTTAACTTAATGAATCTTGAATGAAGTTTTAACACTTATCTTAGGAATTTCAAAGAACCAATTATTGCTCTTTCTGATCCTATTTTTCTTTATTTTATTAATTTGTACTTTTATTTTTATTATCTCCTTAATTCTACTTTGCTTGGATTTGTTTTTTAACCTAACTTCTCAAATATAAGGCCTACATATATTTCACCTTTGTATTCTTTCCCGATAACCCAAAGGGCTGCCCATTTCCCTATAATTCTTTCTTTAATGAATCCCCCAAGTGGACACGTAATATTTTTATTACTCATCTCAAAGCATTTTGTAATTTGCACTATTACTTTTCTGACACATGAGATTTTTTTTTAACGTGGTTTTAAAAATGTCCAAACATAAGGAGCTCTGTAACGATCTCATATTATCAACTTTTAGCTAAAGTTATATTCTGAGAATATGCTTCTCTGAAATATGTTGAAATTTGCTTTATAATCTAGAATGCCGACAATTTCAGATACTGTCTTGTGTATTCTTGGAAATGATATGTATCCTCCATTTGTTGGTGGCAGTGCTCTATGTGTCCTTAGATTGAGTTGATGTTGTACATATTTGCTTTATACTAACTCTTCTTTTATCTGCCTTGGCAGTTGATTTGTCAGTTTATCCTTGTTTAAGTTTGGCTCTACGTATTTTAAACTATTATTAGCTAATACAAGATCAAAACTGATATATGTTACTGAACATGTAACATTTTATCAACTTGTAATAACTCTCTTATTCTCTAGTGATGTTTGTTTCATTTAAGTCTATTCTAATTTAAAAATTGCTTCATTGCCAAGTTTATTTTTTCCATTCTTTTACTTTCAACATTTTGCATCCTTATATTTTGGATATATCCCTTTTATAGATTTTGCTTTATTACTTCTTTCGTCAACCTTTGTCTTTGAACTAATAGCATCCACTTACATTGACTGAGATTATGAATATGTTTGGACTCAATTCTACTGTCTTACCTTGAGCTTTTTATTTGTCTTGCTTTTGCTGAGGAATATTCTTTCCTCTCTTTTACACTGACCAATATTCTTCCCACCCTCACCCTCATTGTTTTCATTGCCTTGAGACATATAATTCTTTGTTTCTTTCCTTTCAGTTGTTCCTTTTTAGTTATTGATTTAGTTTAGTTGACTAGAAATTTGAAAAACAATGTTTTACTCCATGTGATAAGCCAATCAATATTTTGTTCTTTTCCAGATTAATACAATGATCTTTAAACCTTTACCTATGACCATCCATCTCTAGACTTAAATGCAGTTGCATTTCAGGATTTGTTTGTCATTTGACTTTTTTACCTGAACGAAATTGCACATTTTTGTTATGATTTACACAACCAATACTTGATTAGATCTTCCTCCTGTTTCCCTCTTTATTTGCTCACTTTGTGTAGACTTTCCTAACATGAACATTCCTTCTTCTGGAAATGTGCAACTTAGAAGTTCCTTTAGGGTCTATCTGTTGGTGCTGAATTCTCTTGTTTCTGTTTTTCTAAAAACATATTTTTCACTCATTGAATATTAAATTTGCAGAATATAATTCTAAGTCGCAAGTCCTCTTAGCTTTTAGAAAATATGATTCACTATCTTCTCTCTTCAAAGAGAGAAGTTCTCTTAAAAACTTGGAAGTAAATCTGATCTTTATTCCTTTGTTGTTGAGTTGTATTTTCTTCCTGGCTACTTTTAAGATACCTTTGTCTCTACTATTTTATAATTTCACTATGCTGTATTTAAAATGCCTCCTCCTTCTCCTTTTTTCTCCTTTTTTTGTTGTTGTTTCCTGTGCCTCTCAAATCTTCCATAATTTCTAGAATGTTTTTCAGCTACTTTATCTTCAGTACTGTTTCTTCACCATTTTCTATATTTTCTCCAAAAGCAAATCAATAGACATATGTGAGGACTTATTTATCCTTCCTTCTTAACTTCTGTTAAGTTTTTTTTCTCATGTTCTCTATGTTCTGCAATCCCAATAATTTCTTTAGATATCTCTTCTTATTCCATAAATGCTTTTTAAATTATGTTTTCCCTAGTTTTTCAGTTTAATGAATCCATTTATTAAAAGGAATTACAATAATTACATTTTACATTTCCATAAATTCAATTTAGTTCTGTTACAAAATACCTAGCTAATTTTCATTGTTACTTGTGCCTTTGTCATACTTCAAACTCCATCTTTTTTTGGTTTCTTTGTTAAAGAGATTAAAGATATTTATTTTTTATTTTGCATATGATAATTTTATGATGTACTGTTTATAAACTTGATTCTGCATTAAAAAATTTGTAATAGGTTATTTCTCTATGTTTCATTTATTTTGTTTCTTTTTAATTCCATGTTCTTTAGAGCTTTTTCTGTGAGAACACTTAGAGTTGTGTACTTCATATCTTTTCTCCCATAGAGACATTTTGTATTTAGTTTAATTAAACACCCTGGACACTATTTCCCAAGACCACTTTAGTTGTGAAGTTTTTAGAGCCACACAGTTGGTGTAAATGACAGTCCCCATGCCCTCTGAAGAAGTGACCATGATTAGAAATTCTCAGGGAGACAGGCTATTTTTGCTATTCTACCTCTTTCCACTGATGGACAGATTAAGAAAGCTGGGTTTCTATTTTTTTCCCACTGAAGGTAAGGCCCTTAATCATCTCAGTTTTATATGAAAACTGTTACAGTTTTCACAAACCTGTGAAGGTTTGTTTTTTTCTTTTAAGATTTTATTTATTTGAGAAAGAGAGAGGGGGAAATAAAAGCAGGGGAAGAAGAGAGGAAGAAGTAGACTCTCCACTGAGCAGGGAGCCCAATGCCGGGTGTTGATGTGGGGGCTTGAGGTGGTGGCTTGATGCAGAGGCTCCATGTGGGGACTCCACCCCAGAACCCTGATATCATGACCTTAGCCAAAGGCAGACACTTAGCCAACTGAGCCACCCAGGCACCCCAGTATGTCTAGGTCTTCCCAGCACACAAGAGCACTCCAGGAATGCTTGGAGGTAGTTTGCACCCATCTTCAAATAAAGAAATGAATGCTGTACAAAGAAATTTTATTTTCAATATTAAATTTACCCCTTTGATAACATTTATTACGTTCTTCAGAAGCATCATTTCTTTTTGTTTATTAGAGAAGGGAGCCAAAAAGGAACGATATTTTTTAAAAAGGATGGATAACATTGAACATTTTCTGAAACATTAACTGTAGAAGCCTGTTGTGTACAATAAACATTTCAGCCTTTCTCAGTAATCCTCTTCTATAGAACTACAAATTCTACATAGAAAGCTTGTTTCTTAAAGCTATAGGTCTTAAGATGGAATCAGCCCAAGCATATTAGACTTTGGGAACATTTATGCCATGATAACACTGGCTATACACAAAATTCCTTCCGACCACTACCACCCACTTCTCCTCCATCTCTATGCTGTAACTTTCTCTAGAAAGATGTGGTTATTACCATAATAGAATGAGCTTCAATACCCTCAAGGGAATAATCCTTTGCACATCCACATTGAGTGGTATAATTCATCTAACTAAATGCTTTAGGTGACTTTTTATCTCTGAAACTTGAATCCAATATTTCTGAAATGGATAGATGATTCCGATATGCCTAGGGTCTCTGCACATATATCATAAATGGCTGTACAGAAATACAAAGTTCACCCCCCTATCTCCTTACCATCCATGCCTCTGCTCCAGTACAGAAAATAGCAAATTTCTTCAGCTCAAAAGAACACCAGAATTTAGCTGAGGTAAAATGCCTTCTATCACTCCATCAGTAACAGAAGTGCAGTATCCTGAATGAAGTAAAATTCAAGTAACTGTCAGTGGTTCATATTATCTTTCAGAGCATCTGTAAGATTATTTCAGTTGGGAAAGGAGAAGAAGCAGATACTTGTAAAGTTTCTTACAAACACTTGAAATTTTCCTCAGGGAACTTTCGACTTTGCTGTCGGTTTGACCCTTTAGAGAGAGATCATCTTCTAAAAGAACTACAGTTCTTTGCCACAGAACCCTCAGTCATACAAGTGCTGAAAAGCAGTCGGCCCTGGACTTCTCTCACCAGGTCTGAAACTCTATGATCTGCATACTAAATGATTTGATGTTAAGTGCCCCATTCTGCACATTCTCTCCTTTTAATGAATGTAAAAGTGTATCTGCTCTGAGAAGAGCAAAATTTCTATTTGATTTCCTCTGTTTTTGGGTTTGTTCGTTTGTTTTTCAGTAACAAGAGAAAGGCATAAAAAGGAAAATGACCATTCTTTTTTCCTTTCCATGACAATAACTTCATTGGAAAACTTTTTTTCTCTTTCTTTTTTTCTGTCTTTTTTTTGTTGTTGTTGGAAAACTTAAATGTCATAACTACTAGCGGACTGTTACCAACATCCCATACTAACAAGGAAGACAGGGAAGAAAAAGCAAAAGTTGGGCAATTTCCATCAAATGTCTACTGATGTTTTTCTGTAATACTAAGATTTTTCCTAAATATTCAACATAAACACTTTAACTCTATTTTCTAAATGTGTGACCGCATGAGTTATGATCTTTAGATGCCTTATTATGAAATTACATCTGTTCCTATTACACAGTGCTTGCTAGAAAAGACTCCAGAGTTGTGCAGTTCACTACCTGCATTCTATGACACGGTGCCATAGTATTAATTTGTGTAAGTTTCTTAGAAGTTAGCATACTGATTATAACAGTTGTATATATGCCTGCTATCTATTTTTGTGTTTGATAGTGTGTTGCTACTCAAAGTTAATAAACTATTATTTGTATTATTTTGGTTCTTCATTCTACTATTAAATTATTTGGGAATGTCTTTTAGTAATCATCAATTATCAGCATTTTATAATAATAATGATATAATAATGATATTTTTAAAAATAATAAATACAATGACAAACTTGTAACAATTAGTATTTGTCAAGGCATTTTCACATATCCTATTCACAATGATACTGCCAAATAAGAGGTCATATTATGGCATTTGCACAAAAGAAAAACACAGACCTCTAGATATCAGCTGATCTGTCTGAAATTACACAATTTATAAATTTTTATACATGTTACTTACAAAATTTTAGTAGAAATACCAGGTCAGAGAATGTAAAATTACTATCAGATTTTTTTCCAAATACCAAATTAAAATATCTAATTATCTAAATACCTAGATAGCTAATTATCTAAAGTTGTTTGTTGGAAAGTAACTACAGGATTTTCCAAAGACATATATTATCAGTTATTAATTCTAATATTAACTTTCAAATTAACTAATTTATCCCCAAGATATGTGAAATATATCTAAGTATGATCAACAGAGACTAAGAGTTCCAGAAAACTAAGTTTCTCTGGTAGTAACTAGTTGCTTTTTCCTTTCAAGGCAAAGAAAAAAGGATTAGTCCTACAACTGGTCTGTAATGCTTGGAACTCAGAAATGTAGACAAGTACATCTTGCTTTCATTTAGATGACAATAAGCAAGCACGAGTAAAACAGATAACAGATATAGGCAGGCTACAATGCATACTGCATCAAATTACCAAAAAATGGTTCCTGTGAGGTACAATTTGTTGCATTCATGTTTAAATACTCAAATAATTTATATAATAAAATCTGAGAATGGTTAATCTCAATGTTTAAATGGATACAATCTGTATTTTCTAACGGTGCACCTTATCTTTTCCTTAAAGTCAGAGGACTTCATGAAAACAAAAAATAGAATTAAGTTGATCTCTGTAATTGTTATGATAGAATTAGTGTAATTATAGCTATCAAATTTATACTAGAGATCTTATTTTTAAATAAATTAAAATCATGTATTTTATATATTGTCATGTCCACTCCCAGCAAGACAAACTAAAAAGGACAACTTTTTAAAATACTATCCTTATTAACGCACTGCTTCCTCACAACCAACTATGTTCCTTTATGTCTTTAATAAGCAGAGTCAACAAAAATTTCATCTAGATGAAAATACAGACTTATAGAAAAACTGGTCAACATTTACAATAGAGATATCAATTACAATAAAAT